>NC_143054.1:164250000-164929583 GCF_052426305.1 Pelodiscus sinensis | reverse complement strand
AGAAAAAGAAAAATATCACATTTTTTGTACATTGGTCAAATTGTGAAGGTTAAAAAAAAAGCAATAAATGTGAAATTTCCTGCAGGATGGACATTCTGGATGGTGTCATTTTTAGTATTTGCTTCTTGACTTTAAGATACCAAGAAAATAACTTGTTTCATGAGATTTCAGCACCTGCCTTTTGGCCTCATTAGTAGGCAGGATGTGTTAGCAGCTTTTGAAAACTAAAGATAATGAAAAATAGTAACACTTTTTTAGATACTTTTTGATACATGCAGAGGGAGAGCTCAAGATCTATGAAGAAATTAAACCCAATTTACACTCTCCCTCTACACCAGGGTGAATTTCACCTACAGCAAGCATTTGTCTAGATGGGGAGAAGGGTAGTCAAAGCCCTACCGTGAATTCAATTTTTTTTCCCTAAAAAAGACAACATCTAAAAGGGGCTCCCTGATGACCAGAAAAAAGGATGAGATGAGAGAATGGCTTTGATGGGGAAACTGACACGGCACAAAGGAGATTTTTTCCTATGGATGGAGGGACAATTCAGAAAACCTGCTTGTAGAAGTTGTTTGTAAATTACTGTTGATAGTTCAATATGTCTAACTCTGTTACAGTCAGCTGATAGTGTTGTTTTCTGTAGAGTAGATGCTTTCCTAAAGCTACTACTAATCATTAATCTGACAGCTTTTTCTGGCTTCTCTCTGACTTTGACATAAATCTAGAGGCTTCTAATAATTAGAAGGGGCATCGTGTAATGATCCTGGCATTGAGAGCTGACTACAAACATTGCCGCAAGGTATCGGCATGTTCCTCTATGCATGAAGTGAACACTAAAGAATGCCAATGAGGACTGATCACAAACTAAGGAGTATCCAGTGAGTTTGGGTGAGAAAAAGAAACTTGTATCCATTACTCTATTCTTTACCAGGAGGACCTCATGCCTCCAGGGATCTCTCTTTTCATTTGAAACCTTCAATGGAATAAACAAAAACCACTTTTAATAGCAATAATCACTGAATGATACATGGGGAGACTGGATGCATCACTGTTTTTTGGATAATATTCGTTATAGTTGCAGTACCACCAAGTACAGGGCTTCTCTGTGAAATGATAATCAGGTCTCGTAAGTTAAAGTTATGACATGTGCAGTACAGATTAGTAGATTGACAAGCAGCAAAATTCAAGATCCCCCTCCCCATTTTCTTCCCAATTCGGTTTACTGCTTAGCAATAAAACTTTTTGAAGTAATCCTGGGAGGATTGGTGCAAACATCAGAAATAAGGCATTCCAGACCAAACTACCTTAAGCGCAGGAGGGTCACAATCATCTTGAGTTATGTACTAACAACCTCCCATATTAAACCAATCAGGTACTGTTATCACTGCACTTAGCCACTCATTTCATGGAAATTTACTAGGATGGTGAATAAATACCAATTAGTTACCCAGGGTATATTTATTGAATGTTACAGTGTTCCCAACACACATGCACTGGTTGGTGTCATTAGCAAAGCCCATTTGATATCTAAGAAAACACAAAGCTGTAGATATTATGTATTGAAAAGAAGAAAACCAGAATTTTGTAACTTACAATATACTGAAGATGTTTTGTTGGAGTGATTCTCCACAATCTCCATGGGTATGTCTACACTACCACCCTAGTTCGAACTAGGCTGGTTAATGTAGTCATTCAAAGTTGCAAATGAAGCCCATGGTGAGTGAAACTAGATTCAGATGGCCCATGTTCCCGTGAGGGGCTGTTATTAACAGGATGCCAGGAAAACAAGGAGTGGCATTACTCTGGAAGTAACTCAGCCACATGGATAGAGCACTGCACAGAGTTTAATAAAGTTTCACTCATTCAACTTAACCTGCATTCAGATTTGCTCTGTGCTACTAAAACAAAGAGAATGTTTATTTGAATTTTAAATAGAGTGAAAATTGAAAAATAGCAAGACTTCCTAGCTTGTTTTCATTTGCCGTCAGCATAGGTGCAGAGGGACTGCAGACAACAAAATCAGTGTTGTCAACTCATGGTTTTTATCCTGAGTCTCATGATATTTAGTTGTTTTTTTTCTTGAAGCCACAGTTCCTGGATTTGTGTAAGTAAGAGAGAATCTCAGGTTTCATTTTTTTTAAAGTAACAGTTTAGCCCTCATGGATAGGGAGACATTATGTTCCTCTTTATTAGACAGAGACTGGTCACAGAGCTTGCTTATTACACACCAGAAGGGTACATTGTAAGATCCTTAAATGAACCTCAGCCATAGCTAGCAGCGCATTAAAGTAGTGTATGTTACACAGCACCACCTGGCAGAAGTATTACACAGTTTAACATTCCATTACAGGAGGAAAAGCTTAAAAACATTATCTATGTGCACCCAAAAGGCTGAGAAACCTAATAAAATGAGCCTAAAATGTATTATTTTGCAAAAACAAATCATGCTGTGTAAGCCAAACTCAATTTTATAATGCCTGGTTGTAAAGCCTTAGGTTCTAGAAGTAGAGCATGACCAATGTGCCATCCACAAGGGAGAATGAGAGCAAAGAGGGCCAGAAGGTAGGTTGGGGAATAGCTCCCTCCCTCTTATCCCTGCTTGCTAGCTATTGGAGCTAGTGGGACCCAAGGGAAGAAGCATGCTGCAAATTATGAAGTGCTGTAGCAGTCTGTTTCCCCTCAGTGCAGAGGGGTAGCTCCAGCAAAGCAGTACTTTGCTGAAATTAATTTATAATCACTTTGGGACAAACTGTTCAAAATCCTAGTCTCAGGGATGAGATGCATCTTTTCCCTCTCCATTTAGTGAGACACATCTCATGCAGAAACACACAAACAGGTCTAGTCAGTGCTGGCTTTTTTAGAAATAGTGCACACCCAAGGCAAAAGATTGAGCTTTTGAGACTCCTAATCATTCATGACAAACAAAGATGGAAAGTAGCCACCAAACAGTACAAGCCAGGTGAATTAAGCCAGCTTGATTCGCATATCAAGCAAAGAAGCAAAGAAGCTCCATGAAGGAAGCGATCATCACAAGGAGGTCATTCCTAGCTGTTGATGGCAGCATTGGCTTGTCAAAGGAGATGGGATGAATTCACTTAAAGAGAAAGGAAGGGAAGCTACTTTAAAGTTACAGCGATAATTTTAAAACTGAATGGCACTTAACATCATCTTCTTTCCCTGCAGCACATAATTGAAGCAGTATCATCACCTCATTAGCAGAGGTTATAAGCATTGAAAATATTCCTCAAAGCACCACTGACACTCCTTGGAGTATTTTGAAGGGGGAAAAAAAGGGTATTTAGGAGCAAATTTAGTTACATGGCACATATTTTCTGACTCAAGCAGAAAGTTCTTTGCATTATAAATCATAGTCAGGTCAGCACAGCAACAGCCATCTGCAGCTAAAAGTCTCAACTGCAGGAATTGCCCACAAACTGGGCCATATTTTCAGCAGTGCTGCTCTTCAAGTGTCCATTAACTTTACATTCATGGGGAGATGCTATACAACTCTGAAAAAAAATCATACCTTAGGATCGACCTTAGTCCAGAGATATGCGTGTATGCTCTAGGGCCTCTAGCTATCTCCCAAAGCAACTCCCACTGAAGCACTTTGTTGCTTTGAAACTCACTTGCTCTTGAAGTGACACTCACTTGCTCACTTCCTCTTGCCTTTACATGTGATCTCAGAGTTTGCTTTGAGTCAGCCATTTCTAAACCCTTTGGTCTATTTTTAGGACAAGGTGGACAATGACAATGATGACTTCAACTAACAATAGCAATAAGGCTGACCAAACCAAGCAGCCAAAGACAATGCTGTATTTAAGCAACATGGGTGAAATCTTGGCCCCCCCAGTGAAGTTCTGACTCAGCTCCTATCAGCTTCCATGGGGCCAGGATATCACCCCATAGGTACAAGTTTTATATCACCACTAATGAAGTCAACATGTTGTGTCATGACATGGAACACATGACATGACATGCTGCCCACTGAATTATATACTTGGGATAAGGCACAAGTGCCTTGAAACCAGTCCAAAACAGCTCATGAGTATTAGCAAAGGGGCAGCTGGTTCCTTAGTTCTCAGGTTTCTCCTCTTGCATACTATAATGACTCCTTTCTTTAGCAGGTGGCATAATGCAATAACTGGGATTTTCCCATTTGTAATATGATACAGGTTGAAACTCCCTGGTCTAGCAACATCCAGGGTCTGGCATGATTTTAGTTAGACAGATGTCCCCTTCCTATGAGTGTGGTCAAGTTTCCTGCAGTCCCATAAAGTTTGTTTACAGCCACCAGTCCTGGCTCTCAGTGTTCTGTGCTTTTATTTAGCTCTAATTTACCCCTAAATGTCTTCCAAGAGCCCAGTAAGCAGTGAAAGTGTTGGTAATGCTGCTAGACAATATTGACCTCCTGTGGTTTGGGAAATTCTCTGGTTCAGCACCGGTCAGGTCCAGAAAGTGCCAGACTAGTGAGGTTCAACCTGTATAACCAGGGAGTGGGGCTATCAGACAGACAAGGGCTATATAAAGTCTGCTAGGAAGCGACCAGGAAGCCTATTGAACAGGAGCAGCTAACTGAGATTTTCATGAGGGAGTTTAGAGGGGGAGTTGGAAGCAGGCTAGATACACTTGGCACTTTTAAAAACTTCTTTTAAACTGAAATAAATCCAAACTACTTGATTATAATAAAAACTCTATCAAGAATCTAATTGTTTGTAGGAGAAAATGCAGGCAGAAGCCCAGCAGCACAGTGGGTGTTATCTTGTTTATTGCACCCAATGTAGCATGTATGATTACTCACCCTATGGGCAGGTGGCATACATGTGCATTTGGTGCAAGGAGCTCCTGGCCCTCAGAGACTGCATACAGACTTTGGAAGCCAGAGAGGCTGAATTGGAGGAGCCAAGGGAGACAGAGAAGTATATAGATGAGGCTTTCTGGGACACTGTAGAACTGTCCCACCTCTGGTCAGATAGCCTCTATGCTGTTGAGGAGGGCAAAAGGCTCAGGGAAGGAGAATATTCAAGTGGAGCAGAGGGAAATGATCCCTTAGTTGAGACCCTCCTTCCAGATGATGTAGTATCCTCTCGCACTGATGATACCTCTCTGAGGGAGGGAACTCCAATTATTAGGAAAAGTCAAGTGTTAGTAATGGGGGATTCGATCATTGAAAGAAAAACACCTGGGTTTGTGATGACCAGAAGGACTGCATGGTGACTTGGCTGCCTTGTGCGAAGGTTGCGGCTCTCTTGAGACATCTAGACAGACTTATGTGTAGTGTTGGGGAGGAGCTGGTGGTTGTGGTACATATATGTACCAATGACAGAGAAGGGTAGGAGAGAGATCCTGGAAGCTAAATGTAGGCTGCTAGGAAAGAGACTGAAATCCAGAACCTCAATGGTAGCATTCTCTGAAATGCTTCCAGTTCCACACACAGGGCCAGGTGGGCAGGCAGAAATATAGAGTCTCAATGCGTGGATAAAATGATGGTATAGGGAGGAGGGGTTTAGATTTATAAGGAACTGGAGAAACTTTTGGGATGGGTGAACCTATACAGGAAGGATGGGCTCCACCTAAATCAAATGGAACCAATCTGCTGGCACTTAAAGTTAAAAAGGTTGTAGAGCAGTTTTTAAACTAGGGGCTAGTGGAAAGCCAACAGGTGCAGAGGAGCACATGAATCGGACCGAGACATCTCTTAGGGGGAGAGTCTATTAATAGAGATTCTCTATGTTCTAGTAAGGAAAAGAAGAAAGATAATAAAATATGGCTAAGATCAGATGAGAAACAAATGAAAAAGAGTACCATTCAAACACATCAGGAAATGGCAGACAGCTAAATAATGACAAAATTTTAAAGTGCTTATACACACACACACGTGCGCGCGCACGAAGTCTAAAAAATACAATGGGTGGACTAGAGTGCCTCATATTTAAACAGGATTTTGATATAATAGGCATCATGGAAACTTGGTGGAATAAGGACATTCAATGGAGCACAGTCATACCAAGGTACAAAATATAGTGAAAGGACAGAACTGGTGGGGGAGTGGCACTACATGTGAAAGAAAATGTAAAATCAAAAGAAGTAAAAATCTTAAATGAACCAAAATGTTCCATAGAATCTCTATGGATAGTAATTCCATGCTCTAATAATAAGAATATAGCAGTAGGGATCTATTACCAACCACTTGATTGGGATAGGGATAGGGACTATGAAATGCTCAGGGAGATTAGAGAGACTATAAACATAAAATAAACCTTATTAATAATGGGAGATTTCAACTATTCCCATATTGACTGGGTACACCTCTCCTCAGGACGGGATGCAGGGATAAAGATTCTTGACACCTTAAATATCCTGGTATCCTGTTTAAATATGAGGGTATATCCAGGATATTTAATCTTGCCCCTGCATTCCTGTGTTGTTTGCCTATATTCATTCTTTGTATTTTGTCCTAGTTTCCATTTTTTATAAGACTCCTTTTTTATTTTTAGATCATGCAAGATTTCGTGGTTAAGCCAAGACGGTCTTTTGCCATATTTTCTTTCTTTCTGACATAGCGGAATAGCTTGCTTTTGGGCCCTTAACAATGTCCCTTTGAAAAACAGTCAACTCTCCTCAGCTGTTTTTCCCCCTCAGTCTTATTTGCTTTGGTCTTCACGGCTGAGACTATTAGGAAAATTCCCAAACCTGAGCCATTCTTTTTAGATGACAAATCAGAGGAACTGTCTCAGATTGAGGTGTCATTAGAGGAGGTTCTGAAACGAATTTGTAAACTTAACAGTAAGAAGTCACTGGGACCAGATAGCATTCACCCAAGAGTTCTGAAAGAACTCAAATGTGAAATTGCAGAACTATTAACAGTACTTTAAAATGTATCCTTTAAATCAGTTTCTGTACCTAATGAATAAAAGATAGCTAATGTGATGCCAATATTTTAAGAGGACTCCAAAGGGGATCCTGGCAATTGGAGACTGGTAGGTCTAACGTCAGCACCGAGCAATTTAGTTGAAACTATAGTCAAGAATATAATTGTCACTCACATAGATGAACATAATTTGTTGGGAAAAAATCAACATGGATTCTGTAAAGAGAAATCATGCCTTTCTAATCTCTTAGAGTTCTTTGAGGAGGTCAACAAGCATGTGCACAAGGGGGATCCAGTGGATATTTGTGACGGGGCACGCGGGCCCCGCACTGGGAGCCTGCCGGGAGGCGCCGAGCGGGGTGACGGGGCACTTGCGCCCCGCACGGAGGACGCGCCGGGAGGCGCCGAACAGCCACACAGGGGGGCGGAGAACACGGCCCAGCCCGCCGCGGTGGACTCCCGGAACGCGCCGGCAGCCGGCGCGGGGAGCGTCGGGAGGCAGCAGGCGCCGCCCAGCAGGGCCCTAGAGGGAGGGGCCGGGGAGGCGCAGGGGGATGACGTCGCGGGGGAAGGGTGGCCAGGAGGCGTCGCTCAGGAAGTGACGCAGGAGACGGGGAAAGGAGCCGGCGGGGGATTTAAACTCGGGGGCTGGCACGGCACGGAGAGGACGGTGGACGGAGCAAGGGGAGGAGAAACGGAGGGAGAGGTGAGGCAGGAGAAGCCAAGAGAAGTGGGCCGGGAGGCCTGGTGGAGTAGGAAGCGGCCCAGGGCAGGGTCGTGGAGCCCGTGAGCGGGTGTGTTTTGGGGCACTCCCCCATCCGCTACGGAGGGACCGCGGGTTCCTGCCTTTAGGGCCCTGGGCCGGGGTTCAGAGAGGGGGCGGGCCCGAACCCCCCTACTCCGCCGGCAGGCCGATCCAGCTCGGGTGTAAACGCGATCTTGCGGAATAAAAAAGGGCCCCCGGCCTAGAGGGTGGCTACCCAGGCCTAGCCTTCTGTGGTCAGATCGGCCGTTAGTGGACTCCGAGGAATGAACCAGTTTACACGTGGTGGAGAATGTGGGCACGGGTCCCTGGGCCCCGGGAGTGAGAAGGGGCTCTAGGAAGTAGGGTGACACAAAAAAAAAAAAAAAAAAAAAAAAGGTGGTGGGCATAAAATAAGGGAAGTAGGACTACTGGTCCGTTTGGGGTGTTGGTAGGGAGAGAAGCAGGGGTTGACCGCCCGCGTATTACAATTGACCCCCCCCCCCCCCAACGCAGGATGGAGGTTAACAAGATTATAGAATGGCTGGTGGACAACCAGAAGCAGCAACAGCAGCACCAGAATCAAGTGTTGCGGGATATGATGACCCAATTCCAGGACCAGCAGCGGCAAATGCTGAAAGAAATCAGAGAAGGGGTGACGGCCCGAGGAACCGCGCCTGGAGCAGAGCCGGGCCCCCCAGGAGACGGGGAAGGCGACGCCATCCCGGGCGCCCAGCTGCCGCTGCGATTGACAAAGCTGGGACCCGAAGATGATCCAGAAGCATTTTTGGTCACCTTTGAGCGGGTGGCTACCGCCGCGAAGTGGCCGCAGGAGCACTGGGCCACCTTGCTAGCCCCCTTCCTAACAGGTCCGGCCCAGTTGGCCTATAGAAGTATGGCCGACAAGGACGCTTTGTGTTACTACAAGGTTAAGGAGGCCGTGTTGGACCAGCTAGGCATATCCCCGGAGACGTATCGACAGCGATTCCGAGATACCCGCTATGACCCGAAGGAGCGACCGCGGGCGCTGGGGCAGCGGGTTAGGGAAGCGGGCATGCGATGGCTGGAACCCGCCAACAAGTCCGGGCTGCAGGTAGAGGAACAGGTGGTGTTGGAACAGTACCTCCGGATCCTGCCCGCCGAGGGGCAAAAATGGGTTCGCCGGCACTGGCCGGAGTCGCTGGAAGAAGCGGTCACGCTCATGGAGCGCTTTTCGGCAGCGGAGGAAACGGGGGGAAGGCACCCCCCTCCCACTCCCTCGGGGCCGTGACGCAGCCCGGCCAGTAGCGGAGGAGCGGACACCTCACACCAGGCAGACCCACCGGCCCGCAGACCATCCCGGGGGTAGAGCGAAAACTGGCCCCAGTCTGGAACCCGCCGAGGAGGAGCGAGAACCAACCCGGAGCGAGCGGGGATCCCGGGACACCCAGCCCGAGGGCAGACCCTAGCCCGAGGGGAGCCTGCTTCCAGTGTGGCGAGGAGGGGCACTTCAAAAAAGATTGCCCCTTGATGGATTGTACCTTCGGGCAGAGACGGCGGGACGGGGCGGCCGGGACCACTTCGTCAAGAGCCCAGGTAACCAGGTGGATAAGCCTGAATGGGAAGCGGGTAAGGGCGGTGGTAGACTCGGGATGCGGCCAAACCATGGTGCGGGAGGACCTAGTCCCCGGTTCCCAGGCCCGGGGGCCCCAGATCTGGATGAGGTGCGTGCACGGGGACGTACATCCGTACCTTACCGCCCACGTATGGATCGATGATGGGCAGATCCGGGCGCGCTGCCAGGCAGCTATATCCCCCAAACTCCCCTACCCAGCGCTGCTAGGGAGAAACTGGCCCGGGCTGGCCGCCCTGCTAAAGGAATGGGGGACGGGTCACGAGGGCCCGGGGCCGGGACAAGAGAAACCCGTTCTGGCAGCCCAAGGGGAAGAGGTCCCCACCTCAGGAGAACCTGCGGCCGGGGGGCCGAACCCCCCGCTACGCCTGGAGGTGGAAGAGGGGGACTGCCTGACACACCAGAGGGAAGACCCGACGCTCCAGACAGCGTGGACCCAGGTGCGGGCGGAAGCAGAGGAAGCGCCAGAGGGAGAAGGACGGCAGCAGCTGGGACCACGATTTGAGGTACGGGGAGAGCGACTCTACCGAGTGGCGGTGGGGGCGGACGGACAGGAAAACCCCCAATTACTAGTGCCACGCCCATACCGATGGAAGGTACTGGAGCTAGCGCACAATCACCCTTGGGCGGGACACCTGGGCAGCGAGAAGACCCAGCAGCGAATCTTGCAGCGGTTTTACTGGCCCGGGGTATACCAAGAGGTCAAGAATTTCTGCATGTCTTGTCCCCAATGCCAAAGGACCTCTAGCAAGAAAGTGGCCCCCGCCCCGCTGGTTCCCCTACCCATCGTGGGCGTCCCATTCGAACGGATAGCCATGGATTTGGTGGGGCCCTTGGATAAGTCGGGGAGAGGGCATGTCTACATCTTGGTAATCGTGGACTACGCGACCCGCTACCCCGAGGCTATCCCGCTGCGGAAGGCCACCGCTAACGTGATAGCGGAGGAACTGGTCAAGGTGTTTTCAAGGGTAGGCCTGCCGAAAGAGCTACTGACAGACCAAGGCACTAACCTGACGGCGAGGGTGATGACCGAGTTGTGTAAGTTCCTACGAATCCGCAAGATCCGCACCTCTGTCTACCACCCCCAAACTGATGGCCTTGTGGAGAGGTTCAATAGGACATTGAAAGGTATGCTTAGGAAATTTGTACAGGAGGAACCCCGGGGGTGGGATAAGCTGCTCCCTGCTCTGATGTTCGCCATCCGGGAGGTGCCACAGGCCTCGGTGGGTTACTCGCCTTTTGAACTGCTTTATGGGCGGAAGCCCCGGGGGGTCCTCGACTTAGTGAGGGAAGGATGGGAAGCTCAGGTTACCCCGGCCCTGGGGGTGGTCCACTACGTAACACAGCTCCAGCAGAGACTAGGCTCCCTGGCCGGCTGGGCACGGGAGAACTTACAGAAAGCCCAGGAAGGGCAGTGCCAGCAATATAACCAAAGAGCCCAGGTCCGAGAGTTCGCGCCAGGGGACCAGGTGTTGCTCCTCTTACCAGACAGAGAGTCCAAGTTACTGGCACGCTGGCAGGGGCCCTTCAGGGTGTTAAGGAAGGTTGGGGAGGTGGACTATGAGATCCAGCTGGATGGGCCTCGGCGGGCTACCCAGATCTACCACATTAACCTGTTGAAGCGGTGGGTGCCCCGGGAAGCCTTCCTGGTAGAGACACAGATGAAGGATGTGGAATTCGGACCATGGGGAGACCCGGAGGTGACGGTCAAGGAAGCCACGCTTGGGGCCGAACTCACGGAACAACAACGACAGGAGCTCCGGGACTTACTAGAGAGACATCGGGAGGTGCTGACGAACAGACCGGGACGGACGCATCTGGCCCAGCATGAGATCGTCACCGAACCAGGGAAGCGAGTATTGGACCAGGTGAGACCCCTCCCTCGTAAGATGTGGGACGTCGTAAAAAAGGAACTGGGGGATATGCTGGACTGGGGGGTAATCGAGGAGTCGCACAGCGGGTGGCGGAGCTCGATTGTGCTGGTTCCCAAGGCAGAGGGGGCCCTCCGGTTTTGTATTGACTTCCGGAAGGTGAATGCGATCTCTCAGTTCGATGCATACCCGATGCCTCGCATCGATGAGCTGCTGGACCAGTTGGGGAAGGCCCGGTATCTCTCCACGATCGACTTAACGAAAGGCTACTGGCAGATCCCGCTGTTGCCAGCGGCCCGAGAAAAGACGGCCTTCTCGACCCCCTTCGGCCTTTACCAGTTCCGGACCATGCCGTTCGGCCTGCATGGGGCAGCCGCGACTTTCCAACGCCTCATGAACCGGGTCTTGAGAGAACACCAGCCCTACGTGGCCGCGTATATTGATGACATCATAGTATTCAGTGAGACGTGGGAGCAACATCTAGGACACGTGGCAGCAGTCCTGGAGGCCCTGAGACAAGCTGGCCTCACGGCCAATCCCAAGAAATGCCAGTTTGGGAAGAAGGAGGTGACGTATCTGGGGTACACGGTGGGTCGGGGGACGGTGAGACCCCTGGTAGATAAAATTCAAGCAGTACGGGACTACCCTATCCCCACCACAAAAAGACAAGTAAGACAGTTTCTGGGGTTGGCGGGGTATTATCGCCGATTCGTGGCACACTTTGCATCGTTAGCCACCCCGCTAACGGACTTGACCCGCAAGGGGAAGCCTCAGAGAGTCCAATGGACAGAGCAATGTCAGAGGGCTTTTCAGGCCCTAAAAGAGAGACTGACTCAGGCGCCGGTGCTCGCCCAACCTGACTTTGCAAGACCCTTTACCCTCCAAACTGACGCGTCGGAAACGGGGTTAGGGGCCGTGTTAACGCAGGAGATAGGGGGGGCCGAGCACCCGATACTGTATCTAAGTCGGAAACTCTTTGACAGAGAGAAGGGATATGCCACTATCGAGAAAGAGGCACTAGCTATTAAGTGGGCGGTAGATGCTCTACGATACTTTCTTGCAGGGGCCTGCTTTACCCTGGTAACGGACCACGCTCCTCTGAAATGGCTCAATACCATGAAGGACACCAACCCAAGAATACTTCGGTGGTACCTGAGTCTGCAGCCATACAAGTTCAAAATCGTGCATCGACCGGGGAGTGCCCATCAGAACGCGGACTGCCTATCGAGAAGGTCGGAGGGAGCCGCAGGGGAGGGGGCGAGTATAAGCAAGGAGCTGAGGGGGGAGTGGTGTGACGGGGCACGCGGGCCCCGCACTGGGAGCCTGCCGGGAGGCGCCGAGCGGGGTGACGGGGCACTCGCGCCCCGCACGGAGGACGCGCCGGGAGGCGCCGAACAGCCACACAGGGGGGCGGAGAACACGGCCCAGCCCGCCGCGGTGGACTCCCGGAACGCACCGGCAGCCGGCGTGGGGAGCGTCGGGAGGCAGCAGGCGCCGCCCAGCAGGGCCCTAGAGGGAGGGGCCGGGGAGGCGCAGGGGGATGACGTCGCGGGGGAAGGGTGGCCAGGAGGCGTCGCTCAGGAAGTGACGCAGGAGACGGGGAAAGGAGCCGGCGGGGGATTTAAACTCGGGGGCTGGCACGGCACGGAGAGGACGGTGGACGGAGCAAGGGGAGGAGAAACGGAGGGAGAGGTGAGGCAGGAGAAGCCAAGAGAAGTGGGCCGGGAGGCCTGGTGGAGTAGGAAGCAGCCCAGGGCAGGGTCGTGGAGCCCGTGAGCGGGTGTGTTTTGGGGCACTCCCCCATCCGCTAGGGAGGGACCGCGGGTCCCTGCCTTTAGGGCCCTGGGCCGGGGTTCGGAGAGGGGGCGGGCCCGAACCCCCCTACTCCGCCGGCAGGCCGATCCAGCTCGGGTGTAAACGCGATCTTGCGGAATAAAAAAGGGCCCCCGGCCTAGAGGGTGGCTACCCAGGCCTAGCCTTCTGTGGTCAGATCGGCCGTTAGTGGACTCCGAGGAATGAACCAGTTTACAATATTATATACTTAGATTTCCAGAAAGCCTTTGACAAGGTCCCTCACCAAAGGCTCTTAAGTAAACTTAGCTGTCATTGGATAAGAAGGAAGGTCCGCTCATAGACTGATAACTTGTTGAAAGACAGGAAACAAAGGGTAGGAATAAATGGTCAATTTTCAGATTGGAGAGAGAATTAGTGGTGTCCCCCACCAAGACAGTTGAGAACAAAGCAGACTGAAGAGCTTCAAATGGATCTCAAAAAGCTAGGTGATTGGGCAACAAAATGGCAAATGAATATTAATGTTGATAAATGCAAAGTATTGCACACTGGAAAAAATAATCCCAACTACTCATACAAAACTAATTTAGCTATAACCACTCAAGAGAGAGAGCTTAGAGTCACTGTGGATAATTCTTTGAAAACATCCACTCTATGTGAAGCAGCAGTCAAAAAAGCAAACAGAATGCTAGGAATCATTAAAAAAGGGATAGAGAATAAGAGAGAGAATATCTTATTGCCCCTATATAAATCCATGGTATGCCCACATCTTGAATACTGCATACAGATGTGGTTGACTCATCTCAAAAAAGATATATTGGCTTTGGAAAAGGTTCTGAAAAGGGCAACAAAATGATTAGGGGTTTGGAGTAGGTCCCATATGAAGAGAGATTAAAAAAGACTAGGACTTTTCTGCTCAAAAAAGAGGAGACTAAGGTGGGGGGACTGGGGAATGATAGAAATATATAAGATCATGACAGGCATGGAGAAAGTGAATAAAGAAAAATTATTTTTTTCCGTAACATAAGAACGGGGGGAGGGGGGGAGGGGAGGGAAGAACAAGATAAAATGAGTAGGTAGCAGGTTTAAAACAAACAAAAGCAAGTTTTTCTTCATGCAGCGCACAGTCAACTTGTGGAAATCCTTGCCAGAGGAGGTTGTGAAGACCAGGCCTTTAACAGAGTTCAAGAAAGAACTAAATAAATGTATGGAGGTTAGGTCCATCAATACTTATTAGCCAAAATAGGTAGGAATGGTGTACTTAGCCTGTGTTTGTCAGGGGCTGGAAATGGGTGACAGGGGAGTGATCCCGTGATGATTACCTGTTTCTGTTCATACCCTCTGGGACATCTGACATTGGCCACTGTTGGCAGACAGGATACTGGGCTAGATATACCTTTGGTCTGATTTAGTGTGGCTGGTCTTATGTTCTTATAAGCATAGCAAGCTGGTGAACTGCTAATCAATAATGCTCCTGTTTCCATGGACACATTGGTAGACACTAGATATAAAAAGAGAGCCCAATCAGGCCATCTAGCCCATTTCTCAGTCTGTATTAATGCAAGGTTTTGCCCTGAGGCACATTTTCTAGTGATTATCTACCAGTCCGCTTTGAAAGTCCCAAGCAATGGGGTTTCCACCAGCACCCTTGGAAAACTCTTCCACTGCCTATTAAATTTCAGTCAGAAAATCTTTCCTGATATTCAGCCTAAAGCTTGTGTTTCTGTCCCTTAGATTTTTCAGGAAAATAAGATAAAACTGTACCAGATGCCTCAGTGTTATTGTCTCTAAGCAGAACTCTAGGTCTGTGTTTTCTAGGGGGCATCAACACTTCTTTAAATAGTCCTATTAATAAGAGATACAGCACAGGCGGCTTGTGGAGCACCAAGAGGTTTTTGACACCTAATTACAAAAGAGTCTAAAACAAGTCCCTGATCTTGCTTGGAGATATATCAAGAGAGTTAGGGTATGTCTATACAGCAAAGTTATTTTGAAATAACTTTCCTAGCATCTACACAGCCAAACCGCTATTTCGAAATTAATTCGAAATAGTGGAGCGCTTATTTTGAATTTGGTAAACCTCATTCCATGAGGAAGAATGCCAAATTTGAAATAGCTATTTCGAAATAAGTGCTGTATAGACACATATCAAAATAGGGGGCCTCCAGCCTTCCCAGGGTGCCCTGGTGGCCACTCAAGCCTCAACCAAGAACACTCCTCTCCCTCCCCCCTCCCTCCTCCCCGGAGCCCTTAAAGGGGTTTACTGTGGCCACAGTGCCTGTGCCAGCTCCAAGACTGCCACTGCAGAGCCAGCAGTCACTGCCCCGACCCAGTGGCCCCAAAACATGAGCCAGCAAACCACTGGCAGCCAGCTCTCCACCATTCCCAAGGAGCAGTCTGCCAGCTCCCAGGAGCCTGACAGGGGCTCGAGAAGGCGGGCACCTTTCGGGTCCAGGGTGGAGATCATGGACCTTATTCAGGTTTGGGGGGGATGCCCCCAATGTCCATGATCTCTGCACTAGACGGAGGAACGCAGTCGTCTATGGCAGGATAGCTGCCAATCTGGCCACCAAAGGCCACATGCAAGCCCAGGAGCAGGTTTGCATAAAAATCAAGTTGATCCAGCGAGACTCCCAACCCAGATCCCCTCCTCCCCCTTCTTCCTCTTGCTTCCCCCTTCCAGCTCCATCCTCCCAGGTTTCCTCCTCCCCTCTCCCACCCTCTCTTATAGAATATAACAGAGTTTAAAGAGAAGCTAGATAATTTCATGGAGGTTAGGTCCATAAAAGGCTATTAGCCAGAAGATTGAAATGGTGTCCCTGGCCTCTGTTTGTCAGAGGCTGGAGATGGATGGCACGAGACAAATTGCTTAATCATGGTCTTTGGTCCACCCCCTCTGGGGCACTTGGTGCTGGCCACTGTCAGCAGACAGGCTACTGGGCTAGATGGACCTTTGGTCTGACCCAGCACGGCCATTCTTATGTTCTCTTCTCCCCTCTCCCACCTACTTTCCCAATTCTCACCAGAGTATCATCCCCCCGCCCCCTGTTTTGTTAAATAGAGTTTGTGTTCATGAAAATATGTGTATTTTATTTTACATCAGGAAGGGGAGTTAGGGAGGGGTAAGTGGAAGGACGTGAGGGAGTAATGAGGCACAAGCCCCCAGTGGGGCAAACCAGGGAGGCTCTTAGTGCTCCGCAGGGTGGAAGTTCTCCCGCAGGGCCTCCTGGATACTGACAGCCCCCCGATGTACCTCTCAGATGCAGCCTGCATCAAGTGCAGCCAGGCTTGCAGCAACGTGTCTACGAGAAGCACCAGAGTGCCCAGGGGCAGCTTTGGCTCCATGTTGCAGAGTGCTGTGGTGTCCTGAGTGAGAGCAACCAGAGACAAAATGCTTTGCTGTCCCTCATCAAGGTAGGCAAGCAATCAGGGAAACCTGAGAACCGGCTGCCCGGGGGCATCCCTTTAAGCACAGGCCTCAGATAGCCTCAGGCAGTAGCCACACAAAGTAACTCCTGACCTGATGCCCGGGCTGGACCTGGTTCCGGCCAGCCTTAAATACGATTCAGCGTCCACTCAGTGTGGACGCGCTATTTCAAAATAGCAAAACGCTATTCCGAAATGCATTTTGTATGTAGATGCATTGTTTTGAAATAACTTATTTCGAATTAACTATTTCAAAATAATGCTCTAGTGTAGACATACCCTTAGAGGTCACACTTGGTGCCCCCAGGAAACAGAAGGCAGTAGAGCCAATCCTTCCAACATTCACATGCTCAAGGTCAAGATGTGATGGTTAACACCCTGTGTCTAATCACAGGCCAGCTCCCCTGTGTGCATGCTTCAGTTCTTTCAAAGAACTTCAAGTCAGCCACAAGACATTACAGTTCATAGGCTAAGAAATTCCCTCTTGGTTCCTAGGAGCACACATAGCATGACTTGGTCTTTGCTTGGTTTTGTACAGTAAATAAACAACAGCTGAAGAGTTATGAAACCTAATGAGGGAGAGACTTATCCATGGAATTATTGGGAAGAGAAGTAGTCTAATGACACAGCATTTTCAATTATATTTGTATATCAGAACCATTCGGATCATGGGTAAATATATATGTCTGCTATTATTTTTCATTTCTTATTTACCTACAAGTCTCATAGAATCATAGAATACTAGGGCTGGAAGGGACCTCGAGAGATCATCCAGTCCCCTGCCCTCATGGCAGGACCAAATACTGCCTAGACCATCCCTGATAGACATTTATCTAACCTACTCTTAAATATCTCCAGAGATGGAGATTCCACAACCTCCCTGGGCAATTTATTCCAGTGTTTGACTACCCTGATGGTTAGGAACGTTTTTCTAATGTCCAACCTCATAACAGGAGAGTAAAAGATTATAGTTAAAGCACAAAGGTTGGAAGTCAGGAGACCTGTTATCCATTCACAACTTTGCCAGGCTTTCTTGGTTATCTTGGGAAAGTATCTTTAAAATTTATCTTAATAAAGGATATTGTCATGCCCTTGAAGTTGAAAGGCTGAATTCATTAATGTTTGTGAAGTTTTTTCTGATCCTTGGATGGAAGTTGCTAAAGAAACAAAAGACTTTGGCCCAGATTTTTAAAGGTAAGTTAGGCATTGCTGAGCTCAACGTCGAAATGCCTAACCAGCTTACAACTCTAAGCTTCTTTGTCTAAAGGGATTTAAGCACTTACCAGCCTGGTAAGTCAAATAGGAGTTTATAGAGAAACAAGTACCTGGGGAGTATAACTTCCATCTAAAAAAAAAAAAAGAGTGAATCCATAAAAGGACTTATTATCCACTCCATCCACAGAGCATGTTAATGTCAATACCAGCTCATGATCAATGATGCTGCTAAAGCTAGTCAAATTAGTACTGATATTTCCACTGCCCAATGCTACTGAAACTGGTTTCTGTCTCATGCCCAGGACAACGTATTTAACTATGGCTTCCCCAACGCAGTGCCATTCTTTCTAAACACCAGATTCAGAATGTGTCCTGCTAGGAATGGAACTAAATATCAACAGGGGCAGTCCTGGAGTAAACTTGATATCTTGAGTCAAGCCAGAAGAGATTCACAAATCACTTGCTTTTATTAATAGCATCAATATGAGCATTGAAGTTAAGCCTTTTACCTTCAATGCCCAAACGGGCTGCCCTGTGAAAACTGGGAAAAGGATAGGATGCCCAGTCACGCAGTAAAATTAGTTATTTTGCTGTCATGAGTAAACCATCTGTCATTATTTGCATATCACAACTCAAAGGGTGCTGAGACTAATGAAATATTTCCGGACGTAAAACATTTACAACCCAAAGTACACAACACAGCAGGGAGTGCCTACAAAGAACGAAGATGCCAGCATGCCCAAGTGTGTGAGGGCTCCTGTGTGACTATTAAAGACTTAATTAATTAAATAAATAACTCCGATCAGCTAGTCAACCTCTTCTTTCCACAGTATCATTATGCACATTCTGCCTATAGAGAAACTAACTGAGGTACAGAGGGAGGAAACTCGCCCAAAGTCTATGAGTGAGGCCAGTGGCAGAGCCAGAAATAGAAGCCAGGTAGGAGTCCCAGCGCAGTGCTCTTTCCACTAGGGGACATTGCTTACATATTGTAAGTTTAAAAAAAAAAAATCAGCAGGCAAAATCTTTGCTGGAAAGTTTTTTTTTAAAAACTAGACTGGAAAGAAAACCAGGAAGCATGTGGCCAGTGTCACTTCTGCATTGGCCCAGGGAGATAGACCTGATAACACAAAGACATTTTTCCATCTCTAGTTTGTATGACTAATTACAACACTAATGATTACATTGTGAATTGCCAATTACTCATCAAAATTACTTCCCGTCCACAAGTCTTGTTAAGTCACACAGGAAACTAAATGAAGTCATGAATGAATGATATAACAGACCCCAGAGTTTCACAAATTACCCTGTATTGATAGTATCAAGGATAAATCTTCTATATTTTATTACTACTATACTTGTTTTCTCTTATGGACTGCATATACTAATCACAGTGGTTGTCTTAGGAGATTTATAGTTGCTTCTCATCTTTACTATTGTTCATTATTAGCAGCCTTTGGAAAAAAAAAATCGAGAAAACAAGACATTTTGTTGGCTACATGCCAAGTCCAGGAAACTGAGAGCAGAGGGGTCAGAAATGGGAGGCTTTCCAGCCTGCAGTTTTATTTACCTGAATGTCAGGCAGAACACTCAATATATTTGAGTAAGTAAGTGAATTATCAATGCAACTAATAGACATTAAGGGACAAGATCCTGCTTTGAGTGAATAATTGAGGTTGCCATGTATACTGCATCACTGGAGACTGATTTCTAATCCTCATAATTCAGATGAATGCCTGCACAACTGTCCTGTCTGCAATTTGGAAATTTGAGTGTGTTGCTGCTGCAGTTTAGAAAATTTGTGTACATGTATTGGTATTAGACGGTAGAATTTAGCTCGGAGTCTTGAACTTTTTTCCTTTCTATAGAAAGTTTACATGTGAGCATGTGTCTGGGAAACAGATAAGCAACTCCTTTGTAGCGTGTATTATTAGATTAATTTCACCTTAGAAGCAACACAAAGCCAACTTGCAGGGACTGAATGCAGTAACTGCTGCAGTCTCTTAAGCAAGAAGATCAAAGTAATGTAACCTAACCCAACTATGGATCCAGTTGGACATCATCTGTCTGCCAGTGCAAGAGGGTGTCCTATAGTATGTTGTCAAGTACAGTATCTAGTGACATTTTAAAGTAACTCAGATGATGGGACTCCCACCACTTTTCTTTAGTCTGTTCTACAGCCTAGTAGATTTTATTTGGGAAGTGTTTTCTTCTGATTTTCAATGTAAATTTTATCTTGCTGCTTTTTCACCAACTTCTCTTCCTCTCTGGAGACAGGGGAAGTTAAAAAAATACTACAGAACGAGGTGACCAGAATTAGGTGACCAGATAGAGGTATAAGCTTGGGCTGTAAAGAATAAAATAGCAGCTCAAAGCTTTGTGATATGTAGAGTTCAGAACATCATGAGTTATCTGCACTTTATCTGCAGATATGGATGTGGATATCCACAGCTCATTTTTGCAGATACAGCCATGGATGCAGGTACAAATTTTATACAAATTCTATGTATCACCAATATGGATCACAATTTTTCAAGAGCGAAGTACTAGCATGCCAAACTCTGCACGTGCTTCACAAATGCAGTTCAAGCTGACTTCAGTGAAACTTCCCGAATCATCTGGTGGATGCTTCAGGCCATAAAACTCTATGACTATGTGGCATGCCTATAACATCCGGTGCAATGTGACTGAAATATAGCTCTTAGGGGTTGCATTTGGCAGGCAGCGGGTGTGTGTGTCATTTCTAGTTACTATTTGGGAAAGTGTGCCCTCATCATCCAAAGAAGCTCCTACTTTGCTAGGTTGAAACTAGAGCACCAAGCATTAAGGTTAAGCAGTGGGACAGAAGCATAGCTTAGTATAAAACTCTGTAGGGAGACCAGATTACTAGCTCCACCATACATGCAATGTATGACTTTGGGAAGTTACTTAACTTCTTGGCCTCCATTTCCCTCCTCTACAATGGGAACAATGATATTGACCTCTCTCAAAGGGAGTTTACTGAAGATTAATTCACCAATATTTGTTAAGCACCTTGGGAGCCTTCAGTAGCAGATGTCCCAGGAGCGTGAAGTGTCATCACTGCAATATGGTGCTGGTGTCATGTCTCAACATTAATCCAGAAAAGCCCTTCATGCTGTGGAGATTTTGGGTTGGGCAGCTTAGTCTACAGCAGCTGGTTCTCCATTTCCATTGGCTGAGAGGGATGGAATCACCTGTGTTAGTTGCTAAAGATGCCCCCTGGTACATTTAAAATGGGATAGCACTGGGATTGACATTCTTGTTTCAATTGCAGGATAATGCCCCAGACATGCTTTTTTAATACAGAGGCTGCTAAATTCTTGAGGTTCAGGAAGGACTGCATCCAGCAATCTTCTCCAGCTCTGATCCATCCACACAGCAGAGCCAGCTATTCAGCCCTGTGTCTGCACTTTGAAGTTCCTTGCTCATCATTCTCTCCACCTCAGTACAGGTAGATTTCAAAGGCAGAATTCCCCAGAGGCTAGAAAGGACCATCACCAGCCTCTCTTGCCTTGACAGAAGGGACCCAAACTCATAGCAGCCATTTCCACTCAGTAGCCCTCTCAGCCATAAAGCAACCTCAGCAGTATTTTTACAACGTGGAGAACTAGTTAAGCTTTATATTCCTCTCTGTGCATAACCATGCACAGGGAACAGACTCACTAAGGCAAGAAGAATGAGACGGATGGAATAAAATACACAGGTGGAATAAGAATCTTTGTGTATGACTGATATTCCCCAAACCAGCATGGAGACTGTTCAGATCAGAGTTGAATTTGAGCAGGAGTTGGGGGAAGCGTTTTGGCTATGTTAGATTATTAGCAGTGCAGTTCCAAATCAGAATTTCTATCCCATGGGATATTCCGGTATTTCAAAATTGCTGCCAAAATAGGACAGAGATGAAATAGTGATAATCATGGCAACAAAACAAGTTCAAAAACATTTACGTGGGGAAATGTTCATTCCAAACAAAACATTGTTTCAAACTTTTTGATAAAAAACATTGTTGATGAAACTGACATTCTCTAATTGCAAAGTGTCAATTTCTAACAAATTTTCTAAATCAGGAGCATTATTTGGTTGAAAAAAAAATGTTTACCAGTATTATTTATTAGGTAGTTGTGTTCATCTCCCTGTGAGCACATAATAGTTCCTTTTGTATATTTTATTTATTTCTATATGTCTATATTAATATTCAAGGATCTTGAAGATGCTGATATATTAATTCTTTACTGGAGAGTGTTTTAAGAATTATCTCCAGTTACAGGTGGGAAATGGAGACTTTCAGTAATTAAACTACTTCCCTAAGACTACACAGGAAGACTACACATTTTGCAACATCAGAACATTAACCAAGATGTGGTGTTTAAAGAGTCCCAGGCATGAGCCATATCCACAAAGCCATCCTTCTCTCTCTCATCTGTCTCAAAATATCCCACAAGATGGCATTGCCAGCCCTTTCCTTTGGAGATTACTCCACGGTTTAATGGATCTCATTGTTAAGATAAGTTTCTTTCTGTACAGCCTTTTGCTTAATGTTTAGTATTAGTCAAAGCCATTGATTTCAATCAATATTCATTTTTACTTTAGCCTTTACTGTATTTGTAGAACAAATGATTTGTGATTCTTTTCCAATTCGGTTATACATATCAACTGGTCATAATTATTTGTCAAATAGTTTTAAAAATAGTTTTCAGCATGGTTTTGGCATATTGTGAAGTACTCTAACAGCTACTATTGAAAAGTGTTATATAAGAGCAGGACATTATTATTATTATGGGTCAGGATTTGCTTTTCTTAGATTAGTTTCTCCGCGACATCACAAGGTATAATGTTTCTGTTTCCTGACTAAATGACTGATGCCTCTGACAACAGGAAAAAATAACTCCCCCACTCTGCCCCGCCTCTCAAAAAAGGAAGTGATCACTTTTGGAACACATTTTCAGGCTAATAACCACAGGGCAAGAGTTCTTGAAGCTTTTGAGATTCACAAGTGGTTTGATAAAGGAGCTCAGTCATCTGGATGACAAAGAAGATAAGTTATGAATCATAGTGAACCAGACATGCTGCTTTTAATTCACAAAAAATGCACATAAATTTTTTGATCGTTTTCTTGATTTGTTTTAATATGGGCCTGACCCAAAGGAAAAACTCCCATTGATTTCAATGGAATTAGATCAGGACTTATTTAAAAAGCACTGCTAATTTGCACTACAGGTTGTGCCTCCCTGGTCCTTCCAACACCTTTGAGACCAGACTGGTCCCGAACCAGCAATGTGTTGAACCGGGGAGGTCAACCTAGGTCCTTCTACTGACGCTGGCTGTGGGGTTCTGCTCTGGAGGTAGCAGAGGGTCCAGCACTGACTGAGCAGGGACTGAGGGGAAAGAGGCGGGGTGGCTGTGGAGCCCCATGTCCGGGAGCCAGGAGAGGAGCCTGCAGGAGGGCACCAAACTCCATGGTTGTAGGGCAGTGCTCCTGGCCCTTAGCCACGGGGCTTCACAGCCACCCTGCCTCTCCTCCCAAGCACTCCCACCTCAGTCCTTGATCCTCCCTCTACCTCCTGGAACTTGAGCACTGCAAATGAGCTACGTGCAGTGCTCCAGAAGCTCTGGAAGGGAGGGGGAGAAGTTATTAAGTATGGAGGCTTTTCTCCATGAGTGCTCCAGCCCAAGAGCATCCACAGGGATGCCAAACCACAGATGTTGGACTATGAAAGTCCCAACTATAGACAGAGCCATCCCATTCATAGGACAAATTGGGCCGGCCGCCTCAGGCCCTGTGCTTTTGGGGACCCCGCAGTGGCCACCCCAACCACCTTATGGATGTGAGGAAACTGGCAAAATACAGAGGTAAGAGGTTGGTGTGGTGGCAGCAGCTGGGGTCTCTCCCCTGTACTCACCATGCAGATAGAAGAAGTCAGAGTGGCCCAGCAGCCTGTTCATCCCATTGCACTCGGCTTCTCCATGGCGGCAGGAAGTGATAAAACCCCACCAACTGTTCCTGCTGCCCATGTGGTGGTGGGGCGGGGGGGGGGGGGGACTGTTGCCACCATGCTAGGGCGAGGTAACCCCCTGGGCCATGTTGTTTGGAGGCAGGAGCAAAGAGACATAGCAGAGGTGGAACAGGGGTGGGGTTTGGGGAAAAGGTGGGGTGGGGGCAGGGTCAGTGACCGGGTGGAGGTTGCCCCGGTCTCCATGTCTGGAGCACTGGGAGGGTTTACCCTAGGCCCCACACACCCCCTCAGGAATGCCTTGACTATAGAGGTGCAACTTGTACTAAATTGTACCCTAGTTATATCCCCTTTGCTCTACCCTTCACAAGTAGCCTGTTTTTGGCTGTCTGCTGCCTTCAAATAATTATGCATAACTTTTCTCCCTCTAGGGTTTAGGGTTGCCAGGTGTCCGGTATTGACCTGAACAGTCCAGTATTTTCACCTCCTGTCCTGTAAAAAAAATCAGAAAATACCAGACACCTAAAATGTCCAGTATTTTCTGATTTTTTCCTGGCCAGGAGGTGAAAATATCAGGTGCTTACCTGGTTCCGCAGGGGAGGTGTCTAGCCCAGAGCTGGAAGACAAGATGGCAGACAGCCTGTTAGGGCCAAAAAGTCTTAAAAGCATTTGTTAAAGGGGCCATGCTGTTTTGTTTTGTTTTTAAATGTACTTTTTTTTTTTTTGGCTCAACAACTTTGGTCTCCTCCTTTTTTGTTTCTCAACAGATTTTTTTCCCCAGGTTTTTTTTGGGGGGGGAGGGGAAGCGGGTTTTCGGTATTTTTGCTTAAACCATCTGGCAACCCTATTTCCCTCCCTAATTAGCCCACTCATCAATGGTGATGCGACTATGACTTGTAGTTCAAAACTTACTATATCTGCACTCAGTGTCTGTTTTCACCTTAAACATTAGTCATATCAGGAGCCCTATTGAGTCCAAAGAACCCTGTGAAGCAAAGGTGAACAACTCTATCTTGTTCCAAGTGAGAATACAACAATGCTCAGACACCAGAGATGTACCCCTAGAATATTAGCATAGGTGCTAAAATAAGGGGTGCTACAGCACCCCCTGGCTATAAATAGTTTCCATGATATACAGGGCTTACAGTTTGGTTCAGTGGTTCCCTGCATCTCACTGTGCACGTTGTTCCAGGACCCTGGCTACTGATATATTATTCAGCAGTTAGAAAATGTTAAACATGTTTTGTTAAAAAAATGCTAGTGCATGATTACAATCAGAAGAGTGATTTTCAAGGGGATGTTGTGTGATTCTGTATCTATTCTTACAGAGCAGCATTTTTTGTTTTGCTTAGCTTGACCAGATGGCATATGCCAAATGAAAAATAATGGCACTCAATTTAAAAGCCAAAAGTTAATTTTTCAAACTGCCAGCTCAATAAACTGAGAATCTAAAGAAAAAGAAAAAAAAAACAGATCAAGCTGTGTTCTCTTCTTTTCAGTAACATCACAACCTATAATAAAGATTCTGCAAACAAAACATGGCACATTTGGACTTTTACATTGTTGATTCCCTCCTTGCAACAATACGAATCAGGAAAGAGACTTTTGAAGAGGAATCTAAGTTTCCAGGACTTTACATATTCTGCAGAAGTATGGTAATCAGAGTTTTTTAAGGCCAAAAGTTCACCATTCCCAAAGTAGGTACTGCAAGTCATGCTTGGGAAGAATAGCTGGCAGTAGAATTCATTGGTTTTTAATATTATAGATCAATAAAAGCAGATAGACAGACCTACTACACATACTAACGTTCTTTATTTTTAAATAGCAGCCTTATGATTTATATAACAAAAACTTTTATGAAATAATTTCATTTTTAGACCAGTAAAATGGTATTGCAGTCCTACGGTAGTACAGCATATGGCATTAAGAAAGCAGTGACAATATTTTCCTCAAACAATGTTAGATTAAAGGCAACAATTAAAATCTCAGTCAGGAAGGGTCAGAAAAACAGTAGGTTCTAGAGAATAGTGGACTAGAAATCAGAAGCTACGAGTTGTGCTCTCAGCTCTGTCACCAACCCCAGCTCAGGCCCAATCTTTAATTGTGTTTCTACAGTGCCTAGCACAATTGTCCCTGTCATTATCAGCTAGATCACTAAGAAGCAATCAGCAATAGATATAAATCATCATGTTGCCCTACCACAATGCAGGGTGTTAGGAACTGACCAGCGAGCCCCACTGGAATGCATGCAGCAGACATTTTGACTTGGGTGATAAGAGTTTGGGGTTTATTTCTTTAAATCTTAAAATTGAGCTAGTAATTGCTACCTGAACAGTTTCATCCTGCAGAGGCGGGGTGCAGGGGGTGTGGGAGGAGAAGAGGACTGAGAGGGGGAGAAATTGCTTATTGTGCAGAAAGCCCCCAGCAGGCCTATGCGACACTTGATCTCTGTTTTGAGAGTACAGGTAGAACTCATACTGGTCCTCTGTGGTGTTGTGAATTGCACCTTTGGAGAGCCTGTGAGGTTAGTGGGAAGGCATCCTGTGGCAATTGACACAGCCAGACTCATGGGCCCTTGTTACACCATTTGCAGAATTAGGCAGGAGAAGGATTGTTTTTTAAATGCAGCGTGCACATATTCAAGGTATTTGATTGCTAGCAGTTATAAGCCTGTCACTGTCACTCTGCCCGGAAAAGCACAGACACAAGACACTGTATATAGATGGGCCTGCCATGTTTTGAAGGACCTGTCTCCTGTTAACTTGGAACCCTGTTTTACTGGGATTGAGGACTTTTTTAAAAAATGGGCATTATTAACCAGTGACTCATCTGAGTCCTGATGATAAAAACCCTTTATGTCCAGAGAAGGGAAATAAATAATCCCATTCATTCCTCTTACTGAATCAGGGGAAGGAAAGATGGAAAGGCTGGGAATAAAGGAGAACACACAACGCATTAAAAGGCATTCATCATGTTTGTAAACAAACTTACGCAAAAGGGACACATAAAACAAGCCTCAGGGATGAGCGATGCACAAAATAATGCAACTAATAAAAAGGGAGGTCCTAAGTCCTTCATTGGCTTAGCCGAGTGCTCAGATGCTGGTGATAAGGGCCATATAACTTTCTTCCCCCGTCCTATTCCCATTTCTTTTTTAGTCTGTCCTCCAATCCCGTTCACATCTCTAACCCATGATTGACTCTCTTGCTTTTCTGAGCAACTACCAAGCTGGCTTTCTCTTCTCCAGAGCATCTATGGCATCATGGCTCCACTATGCCAACTGGCACATGCATGACTCAATACAAAGGCCCCCAGCCCACAAAGAGCTGCATATCTCCCAAGACATGCTAGCACCTTCAACTCCACTGACTTGAAGGCAATCAGCAACTTTCAGATCACAAAGCACAGATGTCATCTGGTCTCAGGGTGGGAAGGGGAGAAACTCATCTATCTGAGAGCCATGGCCACATTCTGCCATGGCTGAATGGTCATCAATCAGGTCCACCCTGACGATGACTACCCTGAAGTAATCTAAATTAGAGGTGAGAGACAGCAGATCTGAATACTGTGACGAGGTCCCTCACCCCCAAAAGAAAAAGTTGTCTTGGACTTGACAAGTATAAGTGAACACAAGTATTCATGGCTGCTATTTGGTCATGTGAGATTATAAAATACCTACAGTTTTTCCTTGAGCACTGAGATTGTTTGAGCAATAAGCACACATCTTTGGGTCATAGGGAGCCTGCAAAACCTAATTATCGTAAGGAGGATTTCAGTTCCTCAAGAGATGATGGGCTCTTTTTTTAGCTATACACTTCTAGCACAGATAAGTCACCTGACCTGACTGGTGGGAGTCTGCTAAGCATTCAGAGCAAAGAAACAATGCTGTATTGTAATTTAAAAACCAATATACAGTAAATATCAGGCAGCAGCGATGTTCACTTGCATCGGAGCTAACTCAACCACAATGCCAGTCAGCAGTCAGTTTAAGAAACCTATCAAAATTGTCTCCATCCTAGTAATTTATGCTCTGTCAATATGATTTTTTCTGTATGTATCTTTCTGAGACATGCGTTTAGAGTATAGAATGGGGGTGGGCAAGATACAGCCCCTGTGGGCTTCCCCGCCAGCACCCTCAGGTACAGAGTAGTCTCACACCACTTTAAGCAGCTCACTGCTCCCTATGGCTCTCTGCTTTGGGTGCTGGGGAGAAAGGGGGAGGCCAATAGGAGCTGAGAGACAGGGCTGATGGCAGCATGTGAAGTGAAGCCAAGCCTCCTCCCCCTCCCTCAGTCCACCCCAGCACCTGGAACAGAGAGCCACAAGGAGCTTTTAGTCAATTTGAATAGCCTGGGGTTGCAGCAGGCAGAGAGCCTGCATTTCTAGGTAAGTGGCTCCCAGCCAGAGCCTGCCTCTGGCACCCCAGCCCATCCACAACCCAACTCTCTATCACAGGTCACCACTCAAGCTCTCTGGACCCTTCTCCCTGAAGTCACGAATCTCTCCCAGAAGCTGCCTCCCCCTTATACCTCTCCCTTAGACCAAAATTCTTTCCTGTACCCAGACCCTTTCCCACACTCTGCACCCTAATCCTAGCCCCCAGATCAGCCCACACACTCTCCTGCACCCAGTCCCCTACTCTGAGCTCCTTTCTGCACCCAACCTCCATCCCATACCCTGCCCCCTCCCATAGAAACGTGCAGCAGTTGACCACTTACCAAAATCTTGGAGTGACCCCAATCAAAAATTATTGCCAACCCCTAGCATAGAATGTACACAAATGCCAGACATCAGACATATAATCCTACCTTCAGCAATAAGCATGGAAGGAAAGGATCAAAGTTTATCGAAATATTTGGGAAGGTTTTGGTTTGTATCTCTGAGGCAGCAGATGTTGGTTACGGGTTGTTTGCAAACCGGATAGAGCACACTGAAAGAACCATGACACAGGATGTTTCAGTTTCTCCCTTTGCCACTTAATTGTTCCTTGTTTTCATTCAGCACCTGAAGGACCTTTACTGGACCTATTATTAAATCTACATGTTGACAGGTGAAATCACTTACAGCACAATGAGTATCTCCTCCTCAACATACAGACACTATCCACCCACCAATACTAGATCCCACCTCTTCCTTTGCCACAGATGATTATGTTTGAAGTTGTCTCCCTGTTTCCCATTCCTCATTCTCATTAGCAGGCAGCCACAAAGGGAGGATTATTACTTCTTCTTGATACGTTGTCTATTTAACCTCTTCTGACAAGCATGGCTAGAGAACAGGTAGGGAATTTGCATATCTGAGGCTAGTCTGGACTTTCTCCTGTCAGAGGAGATGAATGCAAACACAGATGCAAAGGGTGAAAGATCAAATCACTTCCTATAGGTTGGCCATGTGTCAAATGGCCACTTCTCCAGTGCCTCTCACCCCAGTCCACATAGTGGGAGAGCTTATTGCTGCATTTAGAAATCTATCCTTTACCTAACTGTGTGAAAATCAAAGGGCTCAGACAAGTTCCTTACACATATCTAAATGGAACATTGCAGGATCTCAATCCAGCTTTGCACATAAAGAGACTATATTAAGTGCTGATATAACTCCCTGGGCATCAAGAGAAAGATTGGAACCAATATTATCTTGCAAGGAGCTTTCACATACTTTTTCAAAGCAGCTTTTTGGCGCAACATTAAACAACAACTGAAACGCAGTTGCAGCTCTTAGCCATCATTTACTTTCTACTGACCTCATCTTTAATCCAGCTTTTCCTTCTTGTTAGGCACTACACTGACATGGACTGGGATGCATCAGTCCAGCCTCTTACGTTGTAACCAACTAGAATCCATGCCTCTGGTTTTGACTGCTATTCCAGTATCTGTCTGTTTCCTTATCTTGCCCCAGCCCATCACAACCACTGTGCCAGCACAAACACCTGCTGGGAGGATTAGAAGCCAGCTCCTATCCGAGAAGTCATGCCCAGAGGCCTTGTAAACACCCTATTATAGCCTTTACTGTAGCCATAGTTACTACATCCAGAATCCTAGCATCCATACAAGTCACCCCTTCAGCTGATCTAGTGGCACTTAGCACACACAACCAGTTATGCCTAGCTGAAGCCAGCATTCTGAAGGAAAACTCCACGAGCCACTGACACTCCACAGAGAACTTTGGCAAGACAATTCTGCTTTGAGGCCCTGATCCTGTGCCAAGCCTCCTCGCTCACCTCCTTCTAAAGTCAGTGGCAGCAGCCTGTGCACTCTATCACTTTTCTGTGGGTCTCTTCTTCTGGCTTTTATAGACACGTTGTATGGGAAGATGCTGCTTGTTTGGCACAGGTTCGTTTGTTTGGGCTACTACTCACTTCCGACCTGAAGACCAAACCCTCTGTCAGTGAGAGCAGAGATGCAGATGTTGTCATAAACATTTAGGTGGGAAATAAGGCAGCAGGAAGAGATTTGATTGTGAAGTAGTATTTTTAAAATCCCATTTCCATGCAGACAGAGGGGGAGGAAAGAGATGCTCCTGGAGAAGCAAAGATGTCTCTAAAAGACATTTTTTCAGGTTTCTGTGCAGCCTCACTGTAGGATTTTTAATGACATGTTTACATCTGCTAGTATCATGCAGGGCCCTGGCAACCTCCCAAACAGAAGGTAATTTGGGTTTTAGAATCAGAAGAATCTACCATAGTCCCCCCACTCTCCACTGAATCTGGAGGCAAGCTATATGGAAAAGTGACAGCTGGTGCCAGAAAAAGTTTTTTGTCACACTGAGGTTGACTTGATTTTTACTATTATTACACAGCCCTGTTCTGCTAGCCCACCCTGTTTCAGAGAAAACTAACATTGTATAGTAAAAGCTGATTAGTACTTTGCCATTATTTATCTATCTGGGCTACAAAGATATAAATCCAGATAGTTGAGTCTAGAGCTGTGGTTATGACGATCACAGAATCATAGGACTGGAAGGGACTATGAAAGGTTATCTAGTCCAGTATCAGTACTCAGGGCAGAGCTAAGGGCCATCTAGACCAGTTTCTTAACCTTTTTTTTTTTTTTTTTATAAAGTACCCCTTTTAAAAAAAATTATAAGTACCCCCAGTACCTACATTTTTCAAACACACCATTTTTTTCTACCATTGCAACACATTTGTTTAAACAACTTAATTGTAGCCAGGCAGGCGATGATATTTTTGGGTGTAAAAAGTAAAAAAAATAAAGTGCTGTAAAACTTAAAACAAAAATTTAGTTTTCTCCAAATTTTAGTTGTGTTGATGTGCCCCCCAGACTTCACTCAAGTACCCCTAAAAGTATTCATACTATTGGTTGAGAAACACTGATCTAGACCTTCCTTGACAGGTATTTATCTAACCTGCTCTTAAAAATCTGCTAGTTCCCTAGGCAATTTATTTTGGTGCTTAACCACCCTTATAGTTAGGAATATTTTCTTAATGTCAAACCTAAATTGCCTTTGATGCAAGTTAAGCACATTGCTTCTTGTCCTCAGAGGTTAAGAACAACATTTTTTCTCTCTCTCCTTGTTGCAACATTTTTCTCAATCATCTCTCATAAATTGCATTTCTTGACCTTTAATCATTTTTTTGCTCTTCTCTGAACTTTATCCAATTTTTCCACATCTTTCCTGAAGTTTGGCATCCAGAACTGGATACAATATCCAGTTGAGTCTAATAAGTAGTCAAACCTTAGAAGGCTTGGGGAAGAAGTAAGGGGATACAGCAGTGATGGGCTTTTTGGTTTTAGGTCACCGGTTCAAGTTAATAGGTGCAGCTAAAAGGTGCTACCATTTGGTGGCTTCTTGGTGGTCTTTGAGATATGTGTTGCTGCTTTTCAACCTAGTCCTACTGAATAGGTGCCCACAATACACAGACAAAACAAATACACACACGCAATCACTTGAAACTAACCTACGGTGACATCCTTAAAGTCTCAGCAGAGAACCAAACAAGTGGACTGAATGAGGATTGAATTGCCTTTCTATTCCTCTACATGATCCTTGAAGTCAGGACTGACACAGTAAGGAGAGGGGATTGCACTGCCAATGCCCATATTGTGTCTTTTGGGAGGATAAATGGCAAAAATCAGCCTCCAAGGCTGTGAATTGGGTACTTTTCTCAATATTAATTCACTTTAAAATATAAAAAAATCCTGCCTATGCCTACTAAAAAGCGATTATTTTAGTTAGCTTCTCAGGGCAGCTTCTCCACTCACAGGGACATATGGTCTTTGTATAAATACAAAATTCATCATGAAGCACAAATCTTTCTTTTTGGCACATTCTCCAAAATGGATCTCCCCCTGCTGCATTTCAAACTTCAGTCGACAGACAGACCACACACTTTGCAGACAGACAGACAGATAGGACTTGTGAGAAACTGGCAGAGAGCTGTCAGTTCTGATCCCATCTCTGAAGAGCAGGGAAAACGGATGTTGGTGCAGCAATGCGAAATGTGTTGTTTATATTTCCCAGAGGGGGGAAACAAAAGGCTTATACTCCATATTTTAATGTAAACAAGAATCACTAATGCTCTTCTAAACAGTAGGAGAGGGTGGGAACAAAGCAGCAAATGGTGAGTTTGAGGATTGATTCTATTGCATCCTTCCCTGGATATACTGGCATGTTAAGCAGCACATAGCTAGACTGTACAGCATTAAGATGCAGGAGAAAATAGTTGTACTAGAGAAAAGAAAATAGCACAGCATACATGAATTATATATATCATATAGACTTTGCAGATTACATAAACTGGATTAATATAGAAAGTGTCAGAGGAGCAAGCAATGATCTCCTTCCCTTCCCACAATCTTACTGCAATACTTCTTTTCCCACAAACTGCTGGCTAATTTGGATGAGGTTTGAAGCTGCTTTTGCCTTGCACTATTGTGATGAAAAAACAAAAAAACAAAAAAACAATACTGTGATGAAACTAGGTAAACACAGAGTATGTGCAAATGACACAGACCATGTATGTGGCAATTTGTAAGCACAGCAAACTAATCACCCAAACAGGAGGAGCGATGACAGTGAAACCATAACAAACCCCAGACAGGAGGTGAGTAAAAGTAATTACCAGCCTCTCCCTCCTTCACCGTCCCCTCAAGTCTTCATTACGGCAGTCTCTGCATATAATGGTCTCCACTGGAAAGTCAACACCTACAGCACAGAAGTATTTGAGGGGGCATGGTTTCCCCCTAGGGATAGGAAACGGCTGTGGTAATTGTGTGATACCTGCTGGCAAGTGTTGACTTTGCGATGGTGACTGTATTATAAAGTTAATTCCTTGTAGACAAAAAAAAAACCAAACAAACAAACAAAAAAAAAAACCAATGCATTTGTTGAACTGCACCAAATCTTAAGCTACTAATATTATGTCTTCTCAAGCTTGTCACCTCTTTAAGTACAGTGTAAAGTTACCCTCTGTATTTACCATAGAGTATGGAAAATAGCCTTGTTATACATGGTGCCTTTTTGGCACCTCCCTGGAAAAGAGGTGAGATGAGCCCCTGTCAAAAATGATTCTTGCTGCAAAACAGTGTTCTTTGGTTTGGGTGTGAAGCAGCTGAGATTCACACTGAGTTCCAGAACTTAAAAAAGAACAAGTGTTTCAGTGTGTCCATTCTTTCTGTTTCAGCCTGCTGACTATATGGCTGATATCCACTTGTTTATTTTTAAATTCTAGCATGGCAGTTAGTGGTGTTACATATGTGTGAGCTTGGTATTGCTCCTCCGTATCACGTACGTGCCTCTCAAAATTCCCAGCTTGCCAGTTCTTGCGGGGAGTCAGAAATATCTGATGACATCGGACCAACATGACATGGCATATGCCTGCCAGAGTACCCATCCCCCACCTGTCCACCTTGCCAATCTTGGATGCCTGGCAATGGTGGCACCACCAAGCACTGAAAGACAAGACACTGAATCTGGTTCCAGCTTCCCCCCCTCTCTCCCTCCTATTCTCCCCCATCTGTTTCTTCCATTTCTTTCTATGACATTTGCTGAGGTCCCTGTTCTTGTACTCTATGTTTTTATACACAGAGTTGATCTGTCCAGCAAAGTTCCTCCTTAGCTTTACAGGATTTATTATTCCTCCGGGAAGCTTAAGTGACTGACATCTTACTCCGTTTTTGAGTTTTGCCTCACATCTAAACCACATTATTCTTCTTCCCTCTAAACCTCTTTCAATTTGAATCACACTGGAGATTTAAAACAAAAATTTGTCATTACCACTAAAAAGATTCCTTTGGACTCTCTTTCCATACCGGGAGGGGAAGCAAAAACCAAACTGAGGTTCATTTTTCCACAGAAATGTTGTCATCTAGGCTAACCATAAAGTTATACATTTCTCTAATGTCTTTAAAATCCATCATAGAAGGGTTCCCTAACATCAGAGGTATGGCTATGTCTATAAAGATATATGAATGTGTATCTATGTAGATAAACAAACAACTTAGCACTTACCTTTGAGAAGTAACATTTATCCCTGGTTCGATACAATAATTTCAGATAGGCACTTAGACTCTCTTTCTATGCCACGCATCCTTTTTCAAGAGGAGATAATATCAGACAAATCCTGAGCTGATCTTCAGCTTCCCAAATCGCAGAATAGCATTGCTGGCAGCTGGAACCTGATTCAGTGAAGTCCAAGTGAGTGAATCCCTGAGACTCCTTATTCAGTAAAATCCAAAGCACACTTACATACACACCAAATATATATATATATGTATAGAAGTGCCCAACTTGCTGCTTCTTGCTTGATTTAAAAACCTCAGTCTTGGAGGGCTAATCAGTCTTCAGGCTTTTCAAGGATTCTGATCCCAGTGCATCTCAAAGTACCACATGCATTTTGGCAGTACAAATCTTCACGTTCATATTAGCAAGCTCATCTTGTGTGTGTGTGTGTATGTGTATGCACTGGGGGAGAGGGGGCAGGACAGGGGGGCGAGCAAGAGGGATACACACACACGCAGAGCTGGAAAAAGGAAAAACAGCAAACTGGAGTGATCTCACAAAGTGCTCTAGATGGCAGAGCCTGCACAGCTTGTAAGACAAGCCGTGTGGAAAAAAAAAAAAGTAATAATCCACACACGCCACCCTAGCAAGCAGCTTCAGGAATTCTTGCCTCTTCTGATGATGTAGCATACAGCCACTGCTTTATGCTGCATAGGAACCCTGGCAGACACAAGTCAATATGCTCCTACTACTTCTGAAATAACAAAATGTCCAATGGAGAAAAAAAATGGAAAAAATACATGCTAAAAATAAACTCCTCGAAAATAAAGTGTAATGGGGGATCTTGGGTGGGGGAGAGGGGCAAAGATGACTTGGTGCCAAAAGTGCACCCAAGCCCCTGCTCCTGACACAGATTGGCTCTGTAATTATGTGGCAACACACTGCCTTCCTAAGCCATTGCATAATAATAGAATCCTAAGCTGTGCAGACACTGCCTGACATGCTAAATCCTCAGAAGCAACATTCAACATTTGTTGGCAGAAAGCATGTCAATTCTCCGGCCGGGTGGGGGGAGAGGTGACATTTCAGAGTCAGACACAGGCTGCAAAGGGCTGTTGAATGGCAGCTGTGCCAAAAACACTACTACCAAGGTAGTTACAATATAATCTAATAGCACTGCCAGTTCCAGTCACATTGTTTAATACAAAGAGGAAGAATCTTTCCTGGATATATGTAGGTAGCTTTGGTGCCAACAAAAGGAATACACACAGGGATTATTTTAGTTTATTTTGCATGCTGCTGGCTGCAAGTAGATCCTCCTTTGTACTAAATGGCACAGGAATGTCCAAATATCATCACCATCATCATGTGGGGGGTTGGATGGCCCTTTCAACTAGCCAATCGATTTCCCCCTAAACCGCAATCATGAATTATCTTTCTTCTGCTCCACCATCTAGGGAAGTCTCTCTGAAGGATCTCAAAGAAAGCAGAATGCTAGATTATAACAGGAGCTAGGGAGAAGAAGGTTGATTTATAGTCTTTCTTTTGCGAAAGGGCTAAGCACAGACTTGAAATGGCATCTTAAATAAGAATCACGTGATGGATCAAATCCAGGGTCCACTTAGCCCAGTACCCTGTCTCCAACTGTGGCCAGTACCATATGCTTTACAGAAAATGCAAAACGTTTCTCTATAACCCCCACTAAGAAGGTGGCTGCTTATGCTCTGGAGAATAACCACCTTCTCCCATTCTGATAGCACACAAGGTCTGAATTTGTTCTTATTGAGTGGAGTTACACCAGTTTAAACCCAAATAGCCTTTTCTTCTCCTGACTTCCTGGGGGAGCCCTTTCTACACAAAAGGTGATCATAGCAGACACCATGCAGTTTCCACACAGGGGAGTTCTTTGTATGATACACATGGCCCTGCTAAACTTACAGTCCATTTTAGTCAATATCACAGGATTTTAAAAATAGTAAATTTCATCATATCAGCTATTTAAATCTGAAATGTCATGGTGTTGTAGCTGTAAGGGTCCTGACCCAATAAGAAGTCATGTGGGAGTTGCAAGGTTATTATGTGTGGGAGGGGAGGCGAATTGTGGTACTGCTACCCATGCTTCTGTGCAGCTGCTGGCAACAGCACTGAATTCACAGCTGGGCAGCTGGAAAGCAGTGGCTGCTGGCTGAGCGCCCAACTCAGAAGGCAGAGTCATCGCCAGCAGCAATGCAGAAGTAAGGATGGTATGGCACTGCCACGCTGATTTCTGCATTGCTGCCTGCCACGTTGGGCACAAAGTCAGCAGCTGCCACTCTCTGGCTGCCCAGCTCTGAAGGCAGCAAAAAAGTGTGTGTGACAACTGCCTCTAAAATAACCTTGCAACACCGCTATAAATCCCTTTTGGGTCAGGACCTGCAATTTGAGAAATGCTGGTCTCCACCATAAAATCTGTATACAGTATAGGGTAATAGCACACAAAAGACAAGATTTCAAAAGGGGGGGAGATTAGATTTCATGCTCTGTGATACATTTTTAATGGTTGCAAATTTGGTAGGGCTGGGGGAGGCAAGCCTCAGCATTATATTAATAGTAAATTCTATATTTTTTCATAATATGATATTAATAGTAAATCATACATTTTCTTATACTGACAACATCAAAGTCAGAATGATAAATCGGGCATATCAAAACAAGACATTTTGATAGTTTGTCATCAAAAAGATCAACACATGTAATATGTTCTTGCAAAACATTTATATTTAATCTAATTAGCATTTTCTGATGGAAAATTGTTCTGTCATAAATTTTGACTTGATCTAGATAGCAGCAGCAAAGTGGAAACATGCTAAGACCATGGGCTCAACCATCTTCCATCTGTTGTGTGGCTATATCCATTCCTCCTGTCCTTCCCCCACGCCCCTTACCTTGTGGTGCAAAGCCCTGCTATGACTCCTCCAAAATTGTAATTGCTAAAGAGGGTGCCTGCTCACGTCCCCTCCCTGCATCCCCTTTCCTCCCTCAGACACCTTCTAAAAACAACATTGAGGGGCTCTGCAGAGAACCAACACCAAGATTTTCAATAATGGGTATCATACCTACAACCATCTAAGTCAGTGACCTGACATTTTAAGGATGCTGAGAAGTCATTGCTCAGTTCTTTGGGGTTGGGGTTGGTGGTGGGAAGGGGAAAATCAAGCTACTTATTTATATCCCTACAACATGGATTTAAGCATCTAATAGACACCAGTTTCTGAAAAATCTCAGCTCACATGTTTCAAATGGAAAAAAAGTTAAACCCAAGCCCTAATCATATATGGTTCCTACAAAAGATTCGGTGGGTGCATCAAGACTGCAGGGTTTTTTTGGAAAAATGGCTGTTTTTCTGAAAAAACTTCACTTACATCCACACTGCTATTGCCTTCTTTCGAAAGAAAAAAAAATCGAAAGAACAAAGGGGTTTTTCCAACATTGGTAAACCTCTTTCTATGAGGAAGAGCCCCTTTTCTGAAAGAGCTCTTTTGGAAAAAGGCGGGTGGAAACAGGGAAGAGGGAGTTATTTCAAAACAAGAGGAAAGAGGAAAAAGCACAGGTACCCTGGTGGCCACTCTGCCCATAGGAATCAGAGCTTAAATGTGAGATAGCATCCACACTGAATGGACACAATCTTTCTAAAAAGCAGATCTCTTTTTTGATGCACTTTGGCAGTATGGACGCTGTCTTTCGGAAGAAGTTTTTTCGGAAGATCTCTTCCAGAAAAGCTTCTTCTGAAAGAAGCCTGCAGTCTAGACGTACCCATGTGGGGAAGCACTGACAGAAGCCACTTCTCTTGATGATGCCAGAATCTATGTGACTAATGTCTTAGTGTCGGATTTGAAAGTAAAGTGTCCCTGCAATGCCAGAAATCTGTACAGTCCCTACCAATCTCTCACCAGCTACCAACTACGGCCAAGCTGATCCCTAAAGGAAAAATACTTTTATACAAGTTGATTTATACAACAGTGATGAACCAAAAGAAGTTAGCTGGACATTGAACTTTGGTAAGAGGAAGGTTTCTTTTTTGATGTGCAATGCCACATCTGGGGTCGACACCCAATGGAGGTTTGAATTAGATTATATCAGGGCAAAACAAACAAGATACATTTGCAGCCACCCAGATGATTCCATCTGCTGCAAACATCACTCATCTTCATGACCATGCAGCTAACATGTGCAGATGTCTTTGTCACTGTGACTGACAGTGCAATCTGCTATGGACATCTGGAGACCATGCAGTTCCACTTCCTTCTCCCAACCCCAAGAAAAACCAAACCCAAACTGTAGTATTCATCTTCATAGATTTGAAGTGGGTGTTAAATCAATGTTTGCCAAACTACTTTATTTATTGGGGGACTGGTCCAAAGCAGGGCCGGCTTGAGCCATTCCTGCGCCCCGGGCAGTGGGCGCGCGATGTATGCACAGCTCCACCTCTGGGTGCACGGCGCATGCGCAGCCCCACCCCCCGGCGTGCTGCACACCTTACAGCTGCAATCGGGCACGTGGCGCCTGTTTGCAGCTCTAAGGGGCGCCGTGCAGCCCCCGGCCTCAGGCGCGCGGTGCCTGATGGCATCTCTAAGAGGCGCTGCACACCCAGCCGCACGGTGCCCCTTACAGCTGCCATCAGGCGCTCCGCTAGCCCCCCCTTTAATCCAGCCCTGGTCCAAAGACAGCCCACCAATGGCTGTGTTGACAGAACTAACTAGATGGTTGGTATAAAAATAAACCCATCTACTATCAGAATATGGGAGATACTAGTAGAGATTACAAATTACTTGGACAACACGCACCTGAGCAATGTATGAACCATTGAGAGAGTTGTGTGCACATCTGGATAACATTTTTCTCCTAGGGTTTTAAACAGCACATGAGTCTGAGCACAAAACTGAGCATGTCATTCTTTAACAGGGTGACTGTCCCTTTTAAGGATAGCAGTGTGTCCCCATCAGGGTGTCTTCACCTGCTCCGTGAGGACCAAAGGGAAGGGCAGAGGCAGATGGTGAGAGAAAGAAAGATGGTCCTGGGGGAACAGTTAGTGCTTTTTGGGGTTGAGAGAAAGGACCTTCACTGCCATTTCTTTAAGGGCCCAGGACCTGGATCCTTGAAGTACACCATGGAGATAAAGCTTCGCCTTTTAGCTAACCAGGATGAGCCCCAGCAAGAAAGGCAGCATATATGCTGTCTTCTTTCTCCTGTCCAAAGAGTGCACTGGCCTCTCTCACCTCAGAGAGAAAAGGAGCTGAGCTAGGTGAGAAGAAGCCAGTTTAAGGCTGCAGTGAATCCAAACTACAGACCACAGGAAGGAAGGCAGTGGGACTCCTGATTAAAGAAGAGTGAGGCCGGAATGAATGTTTTGGAAGAGACTCAGTAAAATAAGCCTCTACTTGTTGAAGTGTTCCAGCCTAAGAGTGAGGCATTGCAAGGAACTATGGGCAGGGTGCCTACAGCACTACCTCAAGCCTCACAAGGGCGATGGGATGCTGTCCATCCACACCTCTCTCTTCTTGGCAATTCATTTGGAGGAAAATCCAGTCCTCCAGCCTGCAGTCAAAGTTGTTCAACACAGAGCAAGTACCAGTTCCACCGTGCAATGGAAGGGACTTTATTACAGGGAACAGGGCACAGAGAGCTCAGCTGCACAAGGAAAGTGTCAGTGAGACACAGGCAGTGCAGGGCCAGAGACAGAAGAGTCACTGTTACATGAGTTTTCCAGGATCTTGCATGAATCTTCCTTACACAGGGGGAATCTGGAAAGGCATGTGATGCGGAGTCATTTTATGCATGGCTGCCAAAGTAAAGTTCTGCAGTCACTCATCAGGTTTGGTTGAAGAGCAGAAGCAACAAGATATGCAGGGGAAGGTATGTCCCTAGCACCTTGACCAGCTACTTGGACAAAAATTCTGTGCTAAGAATTTGCTCCAACTTTCTGATTAGATAAAGATACCTCTCTTTGCCCCCTAAAGCTGTGTCGGTTCCAGAAAAACCTTATACTGAAGCTCTGAAAGGTAAAGACAACTTTTTCATTTCTCACAGGCCTCCTCCTGCTCTCAGTGAAACCAATGGCAAACTTACCATCTATTTAAATGAGACCGGGATCAGATTTTTGCCCATATTTGCTTGATTGGGCAAGCTTATTTGGGTTCCAACCAGAACTGAAGCCACCATGTCCAAAGTTATTCAAGAAAGCTTCTTGCAATATTTCCAGCCTAACCCTACAGAACAAATGCTAAACAAAATGATCAGGGACAGATCATCAGCTGACAGATTGTTCCAGCTCCACTGAATTCAACTGAGCTGTAAAGATGAAAACAAATTGAGAATCTGGTCCCAGATCATTTTGCTCCTGAGGTGGATTGACCCCAAATTTCAAGATTTCTGAGAGATTCCCCTAACACTATTCTCTTCTTCCTCTTGCTTAAAACAAACCATGGTATATCTAAAGAGAAGTGTGCACGTTCACAGGCAATATCATGGGCACAGACCCATGCTTCAAGGAATCATCCTCTGCAGCTAAGAGCTCTAAAATGGAGTTCAACTTTCCCATATTGTCTTATCAGAGTACCTAGGTATCTCAGTCATGAATCAGGGCCCCATTCTATTAGGAACAGTGCAAACACAGAACCAAAAGAGACAGCCCCTATCCCAAATAACTTATGCTAACCTGGTATCTTTAATCATTGGCATTTACTGTGTTTCACTGTGATAGTAACACCCTCAAGCTGGCCCCAGAGCCTTTAACAGACTTTACTTGTTCACCGGTATCAGACTTCTCCTTTAACACTTTTGGTAGGGATTTGTGCCTAAGGGTTCCATGTTTAGTCTCCAGTTATGACCTTAGTAGGTTGTTGCAATGTGTTTTTCTTGTTAGTAACAAATCATGGCTTGTTGCCTTTGCCAGATGCAGGGTTCACAGCATTAAAAAGGTCACATCACTTCAGAAATATGGATAGTTTGGTGTGCTAAATAGAACTGAGGACTTCTTTGATTGGTTGAAGTACTTGAAATCCAGGATGGCAAAGATGAAAAAATGTAGCATGCAATTGTCCCTAAGCATACATGGAAAATGCAGCTGTGTAAGGTACCCAAAAATTTGGAGTTTCACAGGGATAGCAGGCAAAAGTAGATTAGCTCCCGATGTGCATGTCCAGGAGCCAACCTGCTCTCACCTGATATCCTAGTGGTGCCCCAGATTATGGCAAGTGTTGGCAGCGTGAGAGTGCACAGGGTCCAGGGAGGGAGGGAAGGGAAGAGTTACCTCATTGCCATTCCAGGCTGCCTGAGCTTAGGGCTCTATATGGAACTGCCAAGTTCCTGGGCAAAGGAGAGCGGGCAGCTTCTGATCTCAGAAGTGGCAGGGCCGGGGACTAGTTGCTCCCAGCCGCCCTTTCAGCACCACCTGGCTTGTGCTACCCGGTGCTCCATGGGTCATTTAAAGGGTCTGAGACTCTGGCAACTACCATCAGCGATGGCCGGAAGCTCCAGACCCTTTTGAATGGCCAGACCTGAGGCAGCTGTCCTTTTGCTCCCCCGAGCCTAGCTCCTCACTTGCTGGAACCATCTAATTCTCAGCAAGCTATGGAGCTGAGTGACAATCTCTGCAACAGCCAAATGAAGCATTTAATCCCCTCCCTGCTGGACTTTCCGAGGAAACATCCCATCTGGAGGGGAGGGAGGACTGCAGGGAGCCCTGGGCTGGAGGGCAGAAACAAGCCACGTGGGTGAGGGGAGGGTGTGTGTAGAACCCCATATATTCTAAGGATGGTCCTGAAGTTGAATACCAAGAGTTTTTCAAGTATGCAGTTTGCAGAGACAAACAATCATTCTGTAATCAACTAAACATTAACAACCCAAGGGTTCCTTTAATTTCAAATAACTAAGATGTTTATGATCAAATTAGAAGGCTCCAAAACACCTTCTCAGATGCTCTGCAAGAAACAGCATGCCTTGTTTTTATCCTCAAGGTATTCTCTCCAGGTTCTCTCTCTCTTCGGCCAGACCTTACGAACAGGAGGATGTATGTGTTTCCATTCACACAGTCACATGCCCAGATCAATGGGTGAAATGTAATGCTATTTGAGTAATAGGCTTAAAGTCCAGTAGGGATCATGGTAGTCAAATAAACCTGCCCACCCCCCTGCATAATATGGACCATATAAATGTATCCAGTGACTCCTGCACCAAACCCATCCAGTCTTGACTTAAAGATTTCTGAGGGAGAATTCACCCCTTTCTATTGGCAATTGTGCCAATGGTTCATTACCCTCTCTGTTAAAAATCCTCACCTTATTTTGTTGAAGAAGAAGTTCTAGCAAATTGCCCAGAAAAGCCCAGAGTGCTAACTGTGATTACTGTATTTGGATTTCTCTGCCCAGCAAATGTGGAGAGAAGAAAAAGTGGGTGTTGCTCCAAGACACATGGAGTTGTTTTACCATGGAGTAAGAGTGCATTTTGACACCAGCACAATTTATTTGCTTGAAAGGCTTTTAATAATGGCCACCTTTTCTGCACAGGTGTGTTAATCAAACTGGAGAGCATCTTTGGCAGCACTTCAATTCCTGTCATTTCTTGGAGAAACACCTACTTTTCTTCACAGCAGGAGGCAATGACATTCTACATTCTGACAGGCAGAGAACAGGAATTTGCCCCCATCTTGTTTACAGTCTAAGACTTTCATTGCCCTCAACTATCTTTACACATGGTGCTCAGCACCCAGTGGGCAGGCACAAGCATGGCTAATAGACTCATTTTTATTCCCTGGCCCTAGTTACTCCAAATAGGTCAATGTTGCAAAGGGTACATATACCTGTCACCCGGCAGGAGAATCCACTGTTAGCAACAGTTCCCATCTAGTCACAGGGTGCGATCTTTAGCAACATTTTGACCTGTTAATTCTGCAGCTACTTCCTGCTGATGATCTATTTCACTTTTCAATACTCAGGCACTATTCCAAAGACAGCTGCATTTGTGTTTTCTGCCCAAAAAGGAATGGCTAAATTTTCCACTTAAAAAAACCCCTTAGTTGTTGAACCAAAACTACAACAGCCATGACTGACAAATCAACATTTGCCAGCAGTTACCCTTCCACAATATCTGATTGTGAGAGACCAGAATTTATCTGTCAATTTATATTTCTTTGAGATTAATTGTAAGTGTTACACCAACATAATATAAGCCCTGTCTAGTGCACCTAATGTGCAAAATTTTAGTCATTAGGTTCAAACAAAAGAGCAAGCAGTTTTAGAATAGGGGATGCCTGGATGAGCTAGAAAATAAATATTTGTGTGGCTGCACCTTCCAAAGGACTGTAAATTACTAGAGAGTACAGACTAGGTACTGGCACGTAGACTGATTGTAGTGAAAGCAAACTCAAAGACACCTTTGAAGTATTTGGTTTTGAGAAGGGAATTTGGGAAATAACAGATCTAAATGGGGAGGTTTTAGCAGATGGCAGAGGAAATGGTTATTGTGCAGAAGAAAGCCCTATCAAATCTCTTTCCATCTACACCTGATCAAACATCCCATTTCTGCAAACTGATGCAACTTATACCTGCATACCTGACTCCGTAATGAATTCAATCACACCTCTAATATCAAAAAGGGTAACAGACTATAAAGGAATGTATGAAAAAGAGGGATAATATGATGCTAGATGCTGTTAGACATTATATCATAAACAATAGTAAGGGACAAAAGGGACAAGCTGGAGAAAAAGGACAGATATTCCAAAAGGATGGCTTATTCCTCTGGAAACCACATGAACAGAGTCTATCTAGAATAGCTTTTTCAGAGCTTAAGGTTCGATTTGTCATCCATGGCTTTCTTTTTTTAATCTGTTTTTCTCTATATATTATTGATAAACCTTGCTTTTCATGAGATCATCCGAGTCTCAGATTATTTTCAAGGTAAAGCCATTGCCATACATCCTTGAAAAGAAGACAAACATTTGCAGAGATGCAGTCATTGAAAGGAATACCAAGTCTAAATAGGGAGATATTATGGCTGTTCTAATGGCATTAGAGAAACAAGTTACTAGAACACTGTCCCGTTCTGAAATGCACATTTTTCCCATTTGCGCACATCCTTTTAAAGGGTTCTGAAAAGAGCTACACAAACGATTTGACATTTGGAAAAATCTACCTTCAGGTAATCTACCTGAAAGTAGTTTAACTAAGAAAAGTTTAAGAAGTGTCCTGTTTATACTCTATAAATATCTACTTAAGAAAATTCCTGATAGCATAATACTTTTAGTCTAACGGACAAAGAGCATAACAAATTCAAAAGGCTGAAAGCTGAAGAAAGACAATGTCAGACTAAAAATGTAACACCTTAATTAATGTAGCACCTTAGTCATAGGCCATTATGAATAAAATTCAGACTAGAAATAAGGATTTTTTTAAAACTTTTAGGCTATGTCTACACTGCCAGCTTTTGTATATTCTCTACCCAAGGCTTTTTGTGCAAGAGGTATTTTGCGCAAAAACAAGCAGTGTAAATGGATCCATTTTACACAAAAACTTCCTTTAGCTCAAAATCCTTTTGCCTCAAAAAAGGAAGTATACAGATCTTGCGCTAAAGGGAGTTTTTGTGCAAAACAGATCCATCTACACTGCTTGTTTTTGCCCAAAAACCACTTGTGCAAAAAGCCTCGGGCAGAGAATATGCTAATGACAGTGCGACAAATGCTAATGAGCTCTTCATTAACATACTCTCTGCTGGTAAAAGACAGCAGTGTAGACATAGTCTAGAGTAATTATTCATTGGAACAACTTACCTAGGCATATGATGGATTCTCTAGAGGTGAGTGGTGAAACTTTGACAGACATATTCCATTAGAATATACAGTTCCACTGAAATCTAAACATCTTGTGAAATCAAGTAGATTTTTCTGGAATGTTACTTAGGAAAAAACCCAAAATACGGAGCATAACAATATTGAAACGGATGTTCAACACTGTTAGAATGAAACTGATTTTCTGTTCAAAAACAACTATATTCCTTTTGAAAATATTTTTGTATTGTATTACACACTATTAGAAAATAGAAGTAGAAATCAAAATGAAATGTTAAGTTTCTCAGAGAAAAACAATGGGGGGGGGGGGGATTTCTTTTGAAGGACTTAAAAATTTTGCTCTTCATTCCCATTCAGAACAAGACTAGAGTTTGAAACCTCAAAGTCTTTTGTTGAATGGATTTTGTCCGCCACCCTGTTTTAGTGTTTTCCGTTACTTGTATGCTCAGGTATACACTAAAAGGGAAGGGGGGGGGAACCAAGATACTCAACTGAAGCTACGTAGCTGGAGCTGATGTACCTTGTTTTGAGTTTACCCACCATCCTCACAACAGCAAACACTTCTGTTGGCCTCCCTTACTCCTGACAGAAGCAGGAATACCAAACACGGAGGGGGGGGGGGGGGGCGCCCTCTGAGTTCAATTTCGTGAGTTTTAATTACACTTGCTAAATTGAACTCCAGAAGATCGACTGCAGCAGCGTTGATCTTCCATTTAGTGAAGAAGTGGCCTGTGTGTGATGGGTCGTTTACCCTCCTGGGACTATCACCTGATGTGCTGAGACCCCACTGAGCCTGCTTTCCTTTACAGTTCAGATGAGCTGTAGCCCTGTCTTATTGAGCCCAGCTCTTCCACCTGCTTCAAAAAAGACACTGGGGCTACATCTAGACTGCATACCTCTGTCAACAGAGGGATGCAAATCAAGCACGTCAAAATTGCTAATGAAGCAGGGATTTAAATATCCCGTGTTTCATTAGCATAAACATGGCTGACACTTTTTTTGAAATGGAGATTTTTCGAAAAAACGGCTGTCTAGACGTGGATCTGTCGAAAATAAACCCTTTTGAGGAATACTGATCTGTTGAAAAAGGGTTTATTTGTGACAGATCCACATCTAGACTGCCTTTTTTTTCGAAAAAGCTCCATTTTGAAAAAAGTGGCAGCCATGTTTACGCTAATGAAGTGCGGGATGTTTAAATCCGTGCTTCATTAGCAATTTTGACGTGCCTCATCTACATCTCTCTGTCGACAGAGTGGTGTAGTCTAGACACAGCCTGGGACAGGGTCAAACTCCCAAGGCTACAGTCATACACTGAATGCAGTGCAGTGTGAGACCTTTTCCCAGCACCAAATACACAGTGCCTCTGGGAGCTGAACCCTATAAAAATCTGTCTTATGCCATATAGAGCTCTATATACTATAGAACTCTATACAGTTCATGAAATTTGCCCCCTCTCAATGAGAAGAGAGATATGCACAAACTCTTTGCACTCCCTCCTTCCCCCAGGTAACAGTGACTTACATTGGGTTTATTAATAAGCAAAAGTGATTGTATTAAGTATAAAAGATAGGATTTAAATAATCATAAGAGATAGCACACAGCACAAAGTAGGTTACTAAGCAAAATAAAACAAAACATGTAAACTGTGCATAATACACTAAAGAAACTAGTTACATGTAATATCTAACCCTGAACAGTATTCTCATAAATGTCTTCACAAATCAGACATCTTTCTAGCCTGGGCCTTGTTCCTTCCCCCGCTTCAAATATTAACTGTTTTCAGGAGTAATCTTGGGTGGGGTACCCAGGAAGAACTGATGATCAGGATTACCTCATTTCTCAATCTTAAAATAGGATTTACAAAAGACAGGAGTCCTTTTTTTTTCAGTTTAACCCCTCCCAACTTCTCATGGAAAAGTATAGGGTTTATGATGGATTCCAGTATCAGGTGACATGGTCACATATCTCTGCAAAGCCCCGTCTCCATACTTCATTGTGTGACCCACCTGTCTGTAGGAAGGTTAAGATCCATTGTTTCTTGCTAATTGGCCATAAGAGCCCTGAAGTGTAATCAGTGAGAGTGACCCAAAGTAGTGAATATGCCATTACAGATACACAGTTCAATATTCCTAACTTGATCTCCAAAAATGAAACATGCATACAAGTGGGATAATCATATTCAGTAGATTACAACCTTTCCAATGAGATCTCACATGAAGTATGTTGCATAAAGCATGTTCCAATTATGTCATATGCATAAGTGTATTCCCATAAATATAAAATTCCCCATCCCAATATGCTCTAGTTCAAATATAAGTTACAAGCTCCATGTAGAAATGATTGGGTGAAGTTCTGTGTCCTGTGTTATGCAGAAGTTCAGACTAAGTGACCATAACGTTCTTAGAATTTATGACAAAATACTATGAAAAGGTGGTTTAGGGGACAAATGAGTAATTTTGCTTCAAAGTTGTGGGTGGGTGCAGGAATAGGTTGGTTCTACAGAACAGCATTTACAAGTCTATGCACCTGTGTGCATGTATAGTGCTGTGTCCTCTTAGGTCTTGTCTACACTTACTGGGAGACTGATACCATGAAGATTGATCTCCTGGGGGTTAATTTAGCGGGTCTAGTAAGGCTGCACTAAATCAATCGCTGATCATGCTCCTGTTGACTCTGGTATTCCACTAGGTCACAAGGAGTAAGGAGAGTCAATGGGAGAGTTTACGCTGGTCACGTAGCTGGAGTTGCGTACTTTAGTTTGACTTTGCCCCTAATGTAAACTCGGCCACAGTATTGTTCCTCACTTCTCAGTTTCTCTCCATCCTCTGGATCTTCACTTGGGGTTCTATACCCCCTCTACCATTCCCTCTGTTCTGACACCCCACCCAGTTTCTTCCTAAGTTCTGTATCACCTTGTCTCCCCTCCATGCTATCTATTCCCCCCACCCTCCATTAGACCCAGTCTCCTAAGAAGAGGGTGCCTCTCAGCAGTTGAGTCCTCCCCACCACTGGGAGAGCAGCTGATGGGAGTCCTCTGCCTCGGCTCTGTGCTCCAAGCCTGGATGAACATGGGATGCTCTTCCCTACTTCTTGAGATTCCAACCAATAGGAGGCCATCTGCATTCTCTCCTCCATCTTCTCTGCTGAAAGAGTCTGGTACTCCCTCCACTTAGCTGCTGAGCTGTGCTCTTGTCTCCACTCAAACTAGTCTGTCCCAGAGTGTTCTGTTGCACACAGCAGCACGTTTGGGACTAGAACAAGCTGCTCCTTCCCTCCTCTCCATCCCAGGATCAAGAATGAGGTGGAAACATGTCTACATCTTATTTCTTGGAAGAGACATGAGACAGAAAATGCTACTGCTTCTGGAAATTTCAGTTGACACAAGCCACTAACCTAAATATGGACTGTCATCAGCAGTGACATGAGGAAAGCCATTGGACCATGAGGATTAGCAGGAAAGACCAAAAGCTACCATTACATGGCACAATTCATTTCTTGTCTGAAGAGGGAAATAGTAAGGCACTTCAGATTATCATTAGCAGTGAGACTCTAATTGAAGTGAGGACCCCACCGAGCAAGGCTATGTACAAACATTGTAAGAGAGACTGTTGGTCCCAGAGAGCCTACAGTCTTAACAGACAAGACCCAGCAATGAAAGAAAGGAAGGATTATAACCATTTTACTGACAGTAAACAGTGTCACTGACACATTAAGTAGCTGACCAGGCTGACAGTGGCAGCCTTTTACAGACCCAAGAATAAAATCAGATTACTAGGGCACAGCCTAAACTAGAAGTCCATCATTCTTCTCAAGAACATGGTAAAGTAGCACACTTGTATTCTAAGGACAACCACAGTACATCGTGAGTCTGATCCTAAGAGATACTTAATACCTTCTTCAGTGCTCTCAGTTTTCAATTGACCTCAGTGGGTAGGTCTATACTATAGTGTAAACCCAAGTTTACAAATGCTGGATCCAGGTCTCACATGCATATGGACACATCCATACTAAAAACAGACCTTTCAGGTTCTAGGGACCCAAGTGGAAACTTCATCAGGCCTCAGGCACAGTTGGACTCTGGCTCTGATAGGTCCCAGGGCTCAGGTCAGTAATCCCTCAGGACCTAAGTGAAAAGATTTTCATGTGGGCACTGTATGGTGGAGCGGGGCTCCATCATTCTGAGTCTGACCTGGGCAAGCAGAGTAGATATATCCAGTGGGACTTATGGGTACTGAGCCCATTTCACTATCAAGCCTGAGATTTCTATCTATTGCATAGTTTTGCTCACAGGTTCCAAAGAAGCCATTTAAGGAGTCCATATCACAAAACATGCGTGGTTGCTGAATAACAGGCCTGGTTTCAATACTTCAATATTGTCATATCCAATACGAAGACCCTAGAGACTCAGCTTTTAAAATAAATGGTTGAAAGCATCAGCATGTTATTTTGATTCTCTGCTTCCCTCCCACTCTTCACCCCACATTAATGTTTATTCATAAGAGGCTGGGAGCTCAGGGATGAGCCTCTCTGTTTCCCCGCCTCAATCTCTCATCCAAACATTGACAACACTAGGACAATCACTACTCCCTGGAGTGCGGGACTGAATAAAGTTGATTGACACAGCTATGAATAGCTAATGTCTTATAAAGAAATACAGGAAGGCAAATTAAATGAGCTGCTTGTACTGTCATTCGTCTAAGATCACAGAGCCCTCCCTTGTTCTACCTATCCTGCTACTCTCTGAACTATCTCTGAAGATTTCATACGTATCTAATACTGTTCCTTCCAAGTTCATTCCTCAGGTCAGGGTAAAGAAATAATAAAATAAAAAAGGATTTGGTTTGATTACTGACTGGACATGGTCTCCACAGCACAGTGACATTTTGGGGAGGCAGCCTCCTGAAAAAGTCTGGGACTTGAGGAAGGACGTTGAGGCTGTAATAGTAGGGAAAGGAGGACAACCTGGGTTTGAAGCAACAGCACAGACAAATATTAGCCAAAAGTCAAACAAGAATGGTATGAAGGGGCTACAACAGCAACCAAGGGACCGGAGGGATTAATTTATATGAAAAGGTATTTGGTGACCATCTTTTATCTATGATTGAAGATTGAACAAGGGGCCTCCAGCGCTTAACTCATGAAGAGTTATTACTAGAATTAAGTCTCCGTGTGTCATAATGTTCAATGTGTGTTACAGGATACACATTGACCAGTGGATTACCCTATGGCTTTCCCCAAATGATGGGGGTAAGATAGTGGTGTACACAAGCATCTGAATGGTGTAAACATCAAGGATGGAGAGGCACCGATAGAGGGATTGAAGAAGGGAGTTAGGAATTATTGTAAGAAATTAAGCCAAATGAAATATTTACTCTGGAGATGTTTAAACTATGATGTTAATTAAGGCCATGTAATGTTCTCCCAAAGGAGGGCTGGAATGGACAAAGTCAGCTCATACTAGAGAACAATTAATTCTACAGTGTCTATTGATTAAGGTGATTACATGTTTTAATGGTCTTTTCCATCAATATGGTAGCTCTGGGAGCAAAGAGATACAAGGCTCCAGGGATCAACAGAGACCACTAGAAACTGAAGTTAAAGCAGAACATATTTGCCACACAGGGCCTGATCCAGTGCCAACTGAAGTCAGTGGGAGTCTTTCCATTCAGTTCAAAGCCCGGCAGATCAGGCCCTCAGTAAGCAGTGCTTTGCTCAGATAATGCACTACATTGGGTTTCTGTGCTTTAGGCACTAGCCACCACTCAGAGTGTATCTATGTTGTACTCACAGGATATTATTACAACTTGAACAGACATAGAGATCTAAGTTTTGTCTAGCTAGCTCCAGACCTGGATAGGGATGTAATACTGTAGTTGATTAACTGATTAACCAATAAGCAAAAGCTTATAGGTTACTGCTATAGACTACAAGCATTCTCTCTCGTCCCTCTACCCCTCCCCCGGCCCCCTGCTAGTACATTTTTTAGCAGGCTGGCCAGCAGCATAGCTCAGTCCTAGCTCATGCTGGGTTCAGAAGCCCAGCTCCCTCTCCTGGAAAGGGCTGCTGCCACCCCAAGTTGCTGCCTCTGTATCAGAGGTAGCAGCATGGGGCGATAGGCAGCCAGTCCACGAGGATAGCTGGTTTTTAAAATGGCTCCCGTCATGGAGCAGCTCCCATCTGGCACCCCATGCTGCTGCCTCTGGTACAGAGACAGCAGCGCAGAGTGTCAAGGGGCTCCTCAGGAGTGGGGTCAGAGCGCACTGGCTGCTGTCCCCACCCTATGGGGACCATAAAATAGTTGAGTAACCAATAACAATTCATGAGGTTAATCAACTATTCAGTTAATGGATATTTAACATCCCTAGTCCTGGAGCACTGAAACACTGGCAGGATCAGCCCTCTGACTAATTACCCAGGGTTCCCAGCAGGTTTGTACAGGCTGCTGTTGAAGCTCATGCTGTCATGGAAGCATCAGATTAAAGCAAGCTCAGGTATGCCTCCCTACAGTCAGACCCTAGAACTACAGCACCGACAAGCCCACCAATGGGGGAACAACGGGGCAACTGCCCTGGGGCCTAGTGATACAAAAGGTCCCAGAGTTCCTGGCTGTTGCTTCTGGAGCAGCAGTGACAGCCAGAGCCCCAGGACTTAGAAATCACTGCCAGAGCACTGTGTGGCATGCTCTGGGAGGCAGGGCACCTTTCAGGAGGGATCGCTGATTCCAGCTCACACATTCACCCCATGAGTTGAAAACTCACACTGGTCCCATTTTTATTTCCCAGCAAAATTGCTGTCACTGCATAGCAGTCTGGATGTAAGACAGAGGCAGCCATCCCTACTGCTCTTCCCCTCTCTGCACTACAGAACTGTCCGCCCACTAGAGGAGTCAGAAGGAAGGTGGCAGTTTAGAAAAGGCAAGGCCAGCAGTGCCCAGAGCTGTGTCCCTCTCTGCGTTCCCCTTGAGAGTCACTCGAGAACAATGAAACAGCAAGCTGTACAGGCAGCCACCACCACGGAGAGAAATAGTTGAGAAAGAGAACCTAAATTCAGGTCCCACATGCATGAAAAAGTATAAGGAAGAGACTCCCAAAGTGCATTCCATAGTTCAATACAAGTTCCTGGGGTGGTGGAAAATGAAAAAGGAAGCAAAAAAGAAAACGACAGACAGACACACGTGCAAGGGTAGAAAGAAAGGGGACTATGGGGGAAATCAGACTGAGTCGAGGGGGAACTCCAGTGAAGCTGGGAGCCAAACGGAAGTGAGAATTTGAAGTATAGGTGGAAGGACTCGGGGTTAAGTAATGGGAAAGGAGACAAGGGGAATATACAGGGGAAGGACAGGGAGAGTCAGAGTGAGGAAAACAGAATAAGGAAGGTGTGAAGAACTTGAGGAGAACCAGGAAAAGGAGACAGCAGGGGGCAAAAAGCATCTGCAGAGCCAGCTTCCTGTCCCCGTCAGCCGATGGTCAGGGTAGTGTGTGTGTGTGTTACACCCGAGTCTTCAACTGCTGGGACACAAGGTCCCGTCGCAGTGGGCAGTCTAGGAGAGACTGACGGGCACCCCGAGGAGTTTAACGTCCGTGTCTTTGTCCGCTAGGATCGGGATCCCTTTGCGGAGGGCAGCCAACAGGCTGACAGATGCCCCAGAGTTTATAGGAAGAGCTTATTACATCTCAGATTTTAACTGCTAGGATACAGGATCCCTTCGCAGCAGGCAGCCTAGGGAAGACTGAGAGATGCCCCTTCGGATCTGCCCTCTGGAAGTGACACAATCCAAATGCCCCAGCTCTTCCTATATCTGTCCCTTATGACTGGCTGAAGTTCTTTTAAATTGTGCTTGGTTTTGTTACAGCAACTGAAGGAGTCAGGTTAAAGCTTAAACAGTTACAGGTTTATTAAAGAAGCTTATAAATCATATGGTTACAGTGGCTATTGCTCTATTTCTTAACTGCTAGCAAATTTAGATCTTAAAAATGGTTACAAAGAAAATAAAGATAGAAAATAGAAATAATGGTACCAAGTGACAGCTTAATCTTTAAAGAGCTCTAAGTCTATGTGTACACTTAAGACAAAGGACACATCCAGGTACAATTTTTACCCCCTTCTGTGCCTCTCGACTCCAGCATATCAGGCCAGGGCCGGTCCCTCAATTCCTAGGAAAGATGAATACGAGGTGGGCGTCCCTGTGGAACCTCGGGAGGCCAATCACCTAGCCCAACCAGTAGATAGATGGTAGATTGACACTCAGAGAAAATGCGCTGCTGGACCCATCTTTATACCCATAGGGGCCCGTATTCTCTTTCTTATCTAAGATGCCAAATTATGTTGGTCCGTCTTTGTGATGCGCGTTCTTACAAGTGAGTTTCAACTTAATTTACACTTGCAAGAGAGATAACTAAATTGTGAGTACTGGACATTTTTTACTGGGCGGGAGATTTGTCCCCCCGGACAGTGTGTGTTTGTATCAATATAGGTTTCAGTCAAGGGCACTCCTTGGCAGCCTCTTGGTCAGCAATTGGCGTATCTCTGTTTACAGCCATCCAGGGTCACAGCAGCCTGCATATCCAGGCTTTCTGTCAAGGATCTTACTGCTCTGTGTGGCCTGCATGCTTCCAGGCAAGCAAAGATGGATGTTACGGGGGGGTTCCTGTCTGGCAACCCCCCTCAACTTTGGAGCTGGAATAACTCTACTCTCAGAGGGTTAGCTCAAGCCATGGTCATATTACAGGGCTACAAGTGTGGGCTGAGCTGATGGCTATGGTGTGCTCAGACAAGAGAGGCCACTTCTGAGAGGGGACTGAACAAGCCATCAGTTTGGATTCATTCCCTCAGTCTTGTATTTTGGCATAGGTGTCTAGAACCCATCATAGGTGCTTCTGAACAATAAATATAACAAAGCCAGTCTGTGCTACAGGAACCAACCAGAGGTAATTGGGAAAGATGAGTCCTTTAAAATCATTGCCAGAGATTAGGAGAGCTGGGAAAGTGAAATTTTATTTTAATGCATTTTCTGTGCCCCGGCATTCAAAATGATATTTTAGTGAGAAATTATACTTAATGGAATTCAAAGCATTCCCCTTACTAAACAAAATTAAAGACAAAAATCCCCCTTGGTAGTAAATCCAGAATGTTTCCTACAGGTCAGATAAGAACGTACACTGGGGGCCTGATGCACCATCAAGCTAGAAATTATTTCTGTTTGCATACTGTGTAGGTGCGTTTCTTGGGCATGTAGTCACAAGAGAGATTTTAAGGGTTGTTTTTTTTCCATGCAATGCATTTCTTTTGATCCAACATGCCATTCCTAAATATGCCTGAGGAAAACACAAATGCTAAAATTGGAAAAGCAGATTTTAATTCTGGATTTCCCCAAGCAGCCCTATCACTTCTTTAGTGTAATAATTAGGTCTACCCATTCCTGCCCACCGTGCCTATGCATGGTACCAGGCACTGCACTGATGCCAAGCACCGGCACTGGCTAAAGAGCATGGCATTCTTGCTCAAAGAATATTAGCACTGAAAAAGGTCTGCACAATTCTACAGGAAATTTTCAGGGCTGGGCCAAGACATGCGAGTATGTGACTATGATAGCTCTGAGTCCTACAGACACTCCTTTCCAAAATTGTTATTCAGAAACATGAGGGTCTACATTGCGATTTGGCCTAGATGCCCACACAGGGCATCTGATCTCACTCTATTGGGTTGGTTACGTGGACCTTGTTTCCACGTGTAGTAGTACATGGTTGTGCATCAAAACAACGGGAATGGGTGGAGCCTTATGTCCACTCCCATGATGCATCAAGCAGCAAAAGTGAGCTGCCCTGGAGGATGCTATCATTTGTTACTGATTTAGGCCAGCAGCACAAATTACTACAAAGACATCAGACTAGAACAAAGGGTACACCGGGAAGGGAATGTTTGTATCAGCTTATGCATGACCTCGTGACAAAGTGAAGTTACAAATCTGCACCCTGTCTGTATCGTAATGCCTACCTAGCATTATGATGACGTGCTATTTCTCTTATGATGCAAGTACTGTAAACTTCCGATAATTCAGCACCTTTAGGACCCAGGGGGTGCCGGATTATCAGATTTGCCTGACCATCGGAAGGGGGGGCTATGAGGGGTCTGGGGTGGGGCTCTGCCTGGGGCTTCATGAAGTCAGTTGCTGGTCAGTTTCAGCAGCGGCTGAATGGGGGACAACTGGGGTGCTGCTGGGTTGGGTCCCGCAGCTCCGAGGGGCAGCGCTACGGGACCAACCCGGCAGCACTCCAGCTGCTCTGCCCTAGGTGTCCCGATTCAGCCGCTGGTCAGTTTTAGCAGCAGCTGAATCGGGGAAGCTGGGGGCAGAGCAGCTCCAATGGTCCGGCTGCCCAGAGCAGTTCCGGGTTCCTGATGGTGCCGGACCATCAGGAGTGCTGGACCATTGGAGTTTTACTGTATATCTTAAAACGCTTCCCAGAACCGTAGATATCATATATAGTAGCCCAATGTCTGTGACTCTGTAAATGCTGGCTGTTCCCTCTGGGCGGCGCTGTTGCCTGAGTCACGTCCTTTGCCTCCTGCCTATGTACTCAGCTGACTTCTGTGCCACTCAGCCATGCCGCTGCAGGGGAGCAAGCGGTGCAATCCGCCGTTTGGGTGCCATGGTCCTCATGCAGCATGGGGGTGCTGCATGAGGATCACAGGGCCCAAACGGCCACTTGTGCTGCTTGCTCCCCCGTGGCAGCCCAGCGGAGCGGCGCAGAAGTCAGCTGAGCACCAAAGCGGGAGGGGAAGGGGAAGGGGCAGTGACGTACATGGCCAGGGGGCGGGGCCTGGCCATGTACGTCACTGCCCCGCCCCCCTTTGTGCCCTCCTTCGCCTCTCGCCATGGCACTCAGCTGACTTCTGTGCCGCTCAGCCGGGCCGCCGAGAGGGAGCCCAAACGGTCACTTGCTCCACTTGCTCCCCCTTGGCGGCCCACCTGAGCGGTGCAGAAGTCAGCTTAGCACCACAGCAGGAGGCTAAGGCGGATGGGGCAGTGATGTGCGGCGTGACAGCGGCTCCAGGCCCCGTCCCCGGTCATAAACATCACCGCCCCACCTCCTGCAGTGCAGCTCAGCTGACTTCTGCACCGTTCAGCTGGGCCGACGTGTGGGCGCAAGTGGTGCAAGCGACCATTTGGGCTCTGTGCTCCCCATGCAGCACCATGCCCAAGCGGCTGTTTGGGCTCCGCGGTCCACCGAGTGAGAGGCAGGAGGCGGAGGAGAGAGAGATCGAGAGAGCGAGAGTGAGAGAGAGAGAGGGTATGTCTACACTACAGCACTAATTCGAACTAACTTAATTCGAATTAGTTAACTCAAAATAAGCTAATTCGAATTAGTGCATCTAGACCTAAAAACTAATTCAAATTAGCATTTTGCCAATTCAAAATAGCATGTCCACATTGAGTGGATCCTGAACCGAAGTTAAGGCTGGCCGGAACCAGTGCCAGCAGGGCATCTGGTTAGGACTTAGAGTGTGGAACTGCTGCCTCAGGCTAGCCAAGGGCTGTGCTTAAAGGGACCCGACCCCCACCCTGGACAAACAGTTCTCAGGGTTCCCCACTTGCTTGTCTAACTCGATGAGGGATAGCAAAGCAGTCATGTTTTGGAGTGCCCACACTCGGCACATCACAGCACTCGGCCATCAGCCTGTCTGCACTTGCTGCAGGCTGCCATCCGGGGGGGTCAATTGGGGGGCTGTCAAGATCCAGGAGGTCCTGAAGGAGAGCTTCCACCCCGAGGAGCCTGCAGAGCCACCCCAGTCCTCCCCATCGGGGGCTCATGCCCCAGTCCTCCCTTACCTCCTTCCACTTACCTCTCCCTAACCCCCCTTCCCGATGTAAAAAATAAAGGACGTGTGTGTTCAAAAATAGACGCTATTTAACAAACCTGGGGGGGGGGGAGTGGAGGGGGAGGGATTAACCTCTGGGGAGACTGGGAAAAGGAAGTGGGAGAGGGAAGGGGGAAACCTGGGAGGAGGGAGCTGGAAGGGGGAAGCCAGGGGAAGAAGGAGGAGAGGAAGAATAAAACTATGGTACACCATATCTTCAGTTCTGTGTACAGATGTGGTCTCCTCACCTCAAAAAAGATATTTTGGTCTTGGAAAGGGTTCAGAAAAGGGCAACTAAAATGATTAGGGGTTTGGAACAGGTCCCATATGAAGAGAGGGTAAAGACACTGGGACTTTTCAGCTTAGAAAAGAGGAGACTGAGGGGGGATATGATAGAGGTCTATAAAATCATGAGTGATGTGGAGAGGATGAATAAAGAAAAGTTATTCATTAGTTCCCATAATATAAGGACTAGAGGACACCAAATGAAATTAATGGGCAGCAGGTTTTAAACTAATAAGCAAAAGTTCTTCAAACAGTCCATAGTCAACCTGTGGAACTCCTTGCCACAGCAGGCTGTGAAGGCTAGAACTATAACAGAGTTTAAAGAGAAATTAGATAAATTCATGGAGGTTGGGTCCATGGAGTGCTATTAGCCCAGGGGTAGGAATGGTGTCCCTGGCCTCTGTTTGTGGAAGGCTGGAGATGGATAGCATGAGACAAATCGCTTGGTCATTGTCTTCGGTCCATCCCCTCCGGGGTACTTAGTGAGGGCCGCTGTCGGCAGACAGGCTACTGGGATAGATGGACCTTTGGTCTGACCCAGTATGGCCGTTCTTATGTTCTGATGTTCTAAGCTCAGGCCTTAGGGTCGGGGGTCTCACTGGACCAACTTGATTTTCATGCAGACCAGCTCCAGGATTTGCATGTGGCCTTTGGCGGCCAGGCTGGCAGCTATCCTGCCCTAGACGGCCGCATTCCTGTGCTTAGCGTGGAGATCGTGGACGTTGGAGGCCTCCCCACAAAACCTCTATGAGATCCACAACCTCCGCAGACGACCAGGTGGGCACCCACCTCTTGCAGCCCAGGCAGGCTCCTGGGAGCTGCCAGCCTGGCCCTGGGAAGAGGCGGAGGGCTGGGTGGCAGCAGGTCGCTGGCTCATGCCGTGCCAGGTGCAGGGTCTGCTGACTGGGGGCTGGCAGGCTTGCAACTGGCACAAGTACTGTAGCCAGACCATGCCCCTTTAAGGGCTCCGGGGCCAGGAGAGGGGCAGAAGAGTTTCCCTGGTTGTGCCCAGAGTGGCCACCAGGGCAAGTTGGGAAGGGCTAGCCTCCAACTAGTTCGAATTAAGTGGCTACACAGCCCTTAATTCAAACTACTTAATTTCAACTGGGTGTTAGTCCTTGTAGAATGAGGTTTACCTAGTTCGAATTAAGCGCTCCGCTAGTTCAATTTAAATTTGAACTAGCGGTTTGTATGTGTAGCCCGTATTAAAGTTAATTCAAACTAACGGCTGTTAGTTCGAATTCACTTTGTAGTGTAGACATACCCATAAAGACACTGAGTGAGAGACCGGAGGCTCAGGAGAGAAGACCGACCTGGAGGAGAGACCTGAAAATCCCGTCTTATGACGGGCTAATTATCTAGTTTATGACAGGCTAATTGTCTAGATGCAAAAGTGTAAACATGTACACAGTTAACCAATGAGCTCAGGCTCATCGGTTAACCTTCACCTTTAAATGCAGGCTTTTGGTACGTGCGGGGAGACTGCTTAAAAGCTGGACCCAGCATGTACTGGCCTTCCCACCCTGCCCCTTCCAGGCATGTAACCACTGAAATTTTCCAGTGGTTACACATCTACTTAATTACATGCACTTTAACATCCCTAATTTATAACTATAGGTATCTTGTCATTCCCCCCAATCCCTTCTTATCTATTGTACTTTATACTATTTTCATTTCCACTACAATTCAATTTAGCCTCAGCTTCATAGAATATAGTCAATAGTTTCAGAAATTGTCACTAGATCTTCATGCCTGAATTTCTGGGTGGTCAAAGTGACAACCCTTCTGCTTAATTTTTGCAGGGGGTCCTTGGCACCTCTGAAAATCAGGCAGAACAGACCAGATTTACAAAGCTATTTAGACACCTAAAGCTCAGAGATGGCATTGTAAATCTCTGTAAGTCCTTAAAGGGTTTTCGGGGGTGGGGAATTCCAATGCATGGCTTTGCATGTGGGTCTGGAGTTCTTTAAACAAATTTGAACATAATTTTCCACCTCTTAGGAAAGAGCTTTAACCATTGAAGTACAAAATATTCAGTTGCAGGGTGCTCAGCCTCTCCTATTGAAGCTGTTCTGCTGAGGATAAATAATGACTTTTATTAATCCAGCGTGGAACAGTCAGTGGGCCAGAGAGCAGGCAAGAGCGAATAACTCAGTAGTCCAGTGCCTAAGACACTCCCCTGTGAGGTGGGAGACCCTGAGTTCAGTCCCCCTATTCTGATCACTCCATTATTTATCCACAGGAAAACACCTCCACAGGTGAAACTGGAGGTAGCCCCCACATGAGTCTCTCCTATAGCTCAGTGGTTGGAACCCCCTCCTGAGAGGTGAGAAACCCTACTCTGGCAGAGCAAGGGTATTTGAACCTCAGACTCCAACATCCTGGATGATCACTTTAACTATGGTGCTAAAATGTATAAGGTGGGTAATAACACCATCTCCTCCACCCTCCGTTTTGTATGGAGCAAGGCAGGCATTGACTCATTTCCACAGGAAATCACCTAAGCTGCCTGACTGCAAGCAGCAAGTTCCCATTCACAGATCGCTAGGGCTATGTCTAGGCTGCAGGCTTCTTTCGAAAGAGCCTCTTTCAAAAGATCGCGTCTAGACTGCAGGCGGATCTTTTGAAAGAGCAATCCGCTTTTTCGAAAGAGAGCACCCAGCGAGTCTGGATGCTCTCTTTCGAGGAAGCCCTATTTACATTGAAGAACACCTTCAAACTTTCGAAAGAAGGCGTTCTTCCTCGTGAAATGAGGTTTACCGCCATCGAAAGAAAAGCCGCGTTCTTTCAAAATAATTTCGAAAGAACGCGGCTTGAGTCTGGACGCAGGGGAAGTTTTTTCGGGAAAAGGCTACTTTTCCCGAAAAAACCCCTGAGTCTGGACACAGCCTAGCAGAGATGCGCTCCTAAGTCTGAGCTGCAGGGGGGCACCTATCTCCAAGAGAAATACAGACTCTATAACATACCCCTCTCACCAGCATCTTCCATTGGCAAAGTTAGGTAGCTTCTGGGCTCATGTGCAGGCTTGTGTGACTCAGAAAGATCACTATGGTGCTTATTTCACCCCATCATTGTATAGGAAATCTCAGCTCTAACTCAGCATTATGGATCACAATGTTGATCCTGTGATTTTCTAGGCACTTATAAGTTAGGTGCTGTGACATTCAGCATCCCAAAGTCTAAATCCCTTTGTGGATCCCACTCTCAGGATATGTCTGGACTACATGGCTCCGTCTACGGAGCCATGTGGACGAGGTTTCTAGACATAGGGAAATGAAGCGGTGATTTAAATAATCACCACGTCATTTACATCAAAATGGCTGCCACGCTGTGCCAATCAGCTGTTTGGTGGCACAGCACGGTAGTCTGGACCCTCCACGGTCGACAAGGAATGGTGTCCCTAGGCTCTGTGAGTCAGAGGGTGGGGATGGATGGCAGGAGATAGATCGCTTGATCGTTACCTGTTCAATTCACTCCCTATGGGACACCTGGCATTGGCCACTGTCGGCAGACAGGGTACTGGGCTGGATGGACCTTTGGTCTGACCCAGTATGGCCGTTCTTCTGTGCTTATGTTCTTAACCTCCTCTCCCACAAATACATAAAGCTTCTCAATTGAATGTTTTCATGGAATATGTATAGGTCACCGCAATATTGTGGCTTTGAACATATTTCCCTGAGGCGTGTGTGTTGTGGCGCGATGGTGCCTGCTGGAGCTCTCTAGCATGCAGTAGGGATAGGCACCTGCTGCAGCCACCCTTATGGGCAGGGGCCATGACTCTGCTTCTTCCTGGACTGTTGCAGGCTGGCTGATGCCTCTCCATTGTGGAGGCTATAATTGTGCCCTGGTCCCTACTTAGGATGCAAGGAGGGGGAAGATGCTTTTGCACCCCCCCATCCACCGCACAGCCAAGGAGGAGCTGAGTATAGCTTGACTGTGAACTACAAGGATATGGCCCCTGGTATCAATGAGAAACTCAGAGAATATTTGAGCTCTTTCCCTCTGATGAGCAGTTCATTTTCTGTCCCTCACTTGCACGTGATTTTCTGTATTTTATTGTAGCTGGGTATTGCCCAGCCTTCACACTACCCTGAAGAGCTCCTTTTGTAGATGGAACAATGCAACATTTTTGTGGGGCCAGGAATTTTTCCATTTGAAATGCAAGTGCTCACCTGCTTTCATCTGGGGACTGGAAGTAGAACTGACCAAAAACCTGTTCTTCTGCTCCCTGCGCATGGAATCTGTTCTCTAATGCTACCAATTCATGGCGATTCTCCTCTCCTACACATGATGAGACCTGTGTTTGTGGGAGCAAAGAGTTCTGAGTTTTATCCCTGCTGTTGCCACAATGATCTGGGGGACTTTTGCAAGCAGCAGAGCCAGAACTGTACAGTCCTGAGGGACCATGGTTGGTTTCTGTGTCATGAAAGAGGCTGTTCTCATGATTTTTCTGACTTAGCCAATAAATAAAGCTAGCATACATTTGGATAATTTAGTGTTGCAGATATGGTGCTCTATTTGCTAGTGTATAGGGATGTGGTTGCAAAGGAGAAAGGAATCCTGGAAATTATCATTTTAAATGAAAGGGATAGCTTTTAAAACATTTCAGGCTCTTCATCTTCCAGACTGCATAAGGGCTGTGTCTACACTGGGCCACTTATTCCGGAAAATCAGCCGCTTTTCCGGAATAAACTGTGAGCTGTCTACACTGGCCCTTGAATTTCCAGAAAAGCAACGACGCTCTACTGTACAAAATCAGCCGCTATTCCGAAAAAGTATTCTGCTCCCGCTCGGGCATAAGTCCTTATTCCAGAACACTGTTCCGGAAAAGGGCCAGTGTAGACAGCCCAGTAGTCTTTTCCAGAAAAAAGCCCCAATCGCGGAAATGACGATCGGGGCTCTTTTCCGGAAAAGCGCGTCTACATTGGCCACAGAGGCTTTTCCGGAAAAAGGGCTTTTCCAGAAAAGCATCCTGCCAATGTAGACGCTCTTTTTCCCAAAATACTTATAACGAAAACTATTCTGTTTTAAGCATTTCCAGAAATTCATGCCAGTGTAGACACAGCCCATGGGTTTTAAATGAACAGCTGAAATCAGTATGTAATCATTGTATCAGGAGCCCACATGGTTCCATCAAAGCAAAGGCAAACAACTGTGAAAACGCCAAAAAAAACCACAAAAAACAAAAGGAATACAAATTCCTACAGTGTTCCTTCCATTGACAGATGATATTGAGTTTGCGACAAATGTTCAGTTACTGAAGGGTTAAGCTGTAGTATAGATTCTTCAATAGGAAAAAGGACTGAGAGCCATTGTTCTGCCTCACTCTGATTTCAAGCTAGTCTGACGGTAACAATCTATGTTTTTTAAGAAGTCCCAGTTAGTTCTGCATATAAAACAGGCACTTTATCTACTGCACAACATTTGGCATTAGTTTTTACAAATAGAGTGAGAGAGGGGACATTTTTCTATGAGTGCAATAGAACTATATTGGGAGTGACAACAAAAATTGAATATAAGGTCTAATAAAGTTCAAATCAAATGTGTTCCCTAGATCCTACTAAAATCGACAAGCACAGGAAATGTCATGAAAATCAGACTTAACATATGGTCTGCTTTTGCTTCTTTAGCAATGTGTGAGAGGAGAGAGGGTGTGTGGTTTTTTTTATTACATTTGGTTGCCAGTTACTCCATAAATAGGATACACAAAAATAATTGTAATACATGTTGATAGAATGACTCAATTGGTTCATAATCCAACTGCAGCAGATGCTGGCAACACTCCAAACTCCCTGTCAAGTTTATCTTTATAGGATAAAATTCCCCCTCACTATGCAGAGAGCCTATGTACTGTTTGAGCTTTCTGTGTTGCAGTTTGCTAGCTCCACCCTTGCCCAGCAAGGGTTAATGAGTGCTTTTGGCCCACTTAGTGCTGCCTTGCTACCCTTGTGCTCACTGTCTGATAAAGAAGGGGCAGAAAACAAGGGAAAGGGATAGTTGGCTCCATAGCGAGCTGACTGTTGAGGGAGAGAGGGTGTCCTGTTTCTTGAGAAAAGGATAATTGAAGCTCCTTTGCAGAGATTGCTGACTGCCAGGACTCTGTGGAGGAAAGCAGACCTAGCATAGAACCAGTGAGTTTTCTTCACAGGACTCTTTCTTAACTGTATAATAAAGAGAGTATATGCAGAGGCTTCCTGGGACAGGCCTGAAGGGCCTAATGACACTATTGTAGGCATCCCTTGTTCAAGGTGGTGTGAAGAACTGCCTCATTAGATTCTATGTAGACGTTTGCCTACGTCAGTCTGCCCTGTAACTTTATCTTGGACCCAGAAGAGGGTATGTCCTTGCAACAAAGCTCAAGCAGCACATAGGCCTTGTGTTGATCTTGTTCATGGGGTGCATTTCAGCCACGGAGAGTACCTAGCTATGCTGTTTGATTTAGACACTGCTGCAGTTCTCAGTATACAGATGTGCACACATTTATGCACACACCCCTACCCCACAGACACACAATATACACACAAAAGCTATTGACCTACAATACATATCCCTGCTACAATCCTCCACCCAGCAGCTAGTCCAAGTATGTTTGCTGCATTTTGAGTATATGTGCAAGGGGACAATGCAGAAAACCGCCCTCATCCCCCCTCCCCCAACTCAACCCATGAAAAATATGTACTGTGGGGCTGCACAGGGTCTCCTCCAGCTCTGTTACCCACACAAATTTCTCTATCCCTTCCACACTGTAGGGACACACATCCCTGCTAATTTACACATCTACCCTTACCCAATTCCTATGGTTCAGGGCACATATTCCTATGGGTTGGCAGGATCTTTAGCCACTGAAAGAGCCTTACACAGTAATATCCTTATCTATTTATCATCTATTTATTGACATTTCCCAAACAAGCAGAATACACATGCTAAGGACACAGTCTTATGCTCACCAGTCCTAGTACAGGCAGGCTTCCTCAGTTGGCCAGGCAATATCAGTCTCTCTGGTCTTAGGCTGTGTCTCGGAGGCAAGACCAAACTCAGCCAGTCCGAGTATTGGACTCCTGAAAGCTCAACAGCTGTGGAAGGCCTTGCAGCCCCTTTGATAGGTAAGTCTGAGGTATTTATGTAGTGGTGGTCCCATCTATACTTGACCTGGCCTGTTCCCTTGTGCTGCCTTTAGGTTGTCCCAAAAGTGTCTCTCTCAGAGCTGGGTTTTCCAGTTCACCATGCATGAGTGCACACTCCATAGGCAAGCCATCTCACACTCCTTGCACAGGAAAATCACATTGGTTCTGCCATCTGAGAGGTCTGCATTCTAGTCATTCTAAACTTGTCTGTACATGGAAAGTGGAGATGGACTGGGCTGTCAGCTCAGTCTTCTCTCTCCCTCTATCAGTCCAGGTCTGTTCACCTTAGTGTGTTTCCCAGTGTGTTGTCAGTGGAGTTTTAAATGACTGAATCAATGATGCTTCCACCACTTCCGATGGGGTCTCTGTACAGACCTACTGTGTCTATAGCAAACTGTGTCTATTCATTGCATTTGTGGGCAGTGAAAATAGTGGAACATTTAGAAAACTAAGGTGGTAAGAAACCCTACCTTTCTAAGGTGGTTCATGAGCTGAACATCCTCTGATTTCTTGCCTATGATAAGGACTTTGCTTCAGTTTTATTAGAAAGTTTGTACTTGTGGTTGCCTACTGAATTTACACACTACCCCCTCCAAAGCACTCTCTTGGCATCCAGCCACATTCATTTGACTAGATTTCCCTTTGGACTTCTCTTCTAATTTTAAAATATACCCAAACACAGTCTTGTTTTCCTCCAAATTGCCTTTTTTATTCTGATGGCTGCTATGCCGGCTTTGTGGAAAAACACTATTACAGCAGAAGATCTGTGGCAAGAACACAGAACCGATCAATTTTTTTGTAAGCAAACAAATGCAACAAAGGGTTGTTTGTATCTTTTTAAAGGACTGTGGGTATATTATACTGGTACTTATAGAATTTTGAAATGAAGCATCCCTCTTCCTCCAATTCCTCGTACTGTTGCCAGTAATCATTCTAGGTTCTCTCTGAGCTCAGGGAGCAATAAAGGGGAAAAAATACTCTCTCACATCCGTTTATATTGGTGTATGGTCTGATATTCCTGAGCAGGATTCAAACTCTGGCACAAGTTAATAGCAGAAGGGATGAAACTCTGGAGGTTAAATTTCAATCATAATGTGATTATTGGCCTTTCTGAAGTTTTTCTTTTCACCCTGTTTGCTTAATGCCCTCTCACCAAATGCTATTCCTACAGGTCCTCTTTGACCTCAATTTCAATTTAATTACTTCCCAGCAAAGGGTCTTTCCTTGCTCAAACTTCTGATTAATCAAGAACACATACAGCACTGGGTTTGTATAATATAATTTGCAGTATTGGGTCATTGTCTGATTAGCAATATAAGCGGTATGTGTGGTGTGAGTTATTTCACAAGCCCTGTGTAATTATCAGCAGCACTTGCTGACCTGAAGAAGATTGGGGGGGAGAAATGTCCAATTTTGTTTTAGATGCTAATATAAAGCTTAATTTAACTTCTGTGGTGTGAAAATCAGCCTGTGAAACAACATATAATGAGCGTTGTGACATTTTTCACCATTTTAAAATTTCCCTTTCATATGAAAGTTTTTGAGAACTGTAATTTGGTTATAAAATGTATGAAACTCTGGACTTGCTTTTCACAATGAAAGCAGTTCTGCTAGAAAGTAAAAATGGGACCAGTGGGAATTTGCAATGTAACCCCAAATTAACACATTTTGAGCCTCTTTGAATTTCTTTGCAAATATTTCACACTGAATAAAAGAAAAATAGTTTAATATGTACAAATTCAAACTAGATCAGGAATATAATAAGAAAAGCATTGCTCATGTTACTTCAGATTCAGCTGAAATCAGAAAATTCAGGGAAACAGACAAATAGCTTTCCCGAACTCTATCAAAAAACATAAGCATTGTTTTTTTCAACCTTAAAGAATTCTCTCAAATATCTGACCATTTAGGTGGTTCAAACTTTGGCCAGGGGTCTTAATAGGGATTTGGAAGGGGTCCCATATGAGGAGAGGTTAAAGCGACTGGGACTTTTCAGTTTAGAAAAGAGGAGACTAAGGGGGGATATGATAGAGGTCTATAAAATCATGAGTGGTGTGGAGAGGGCTGATAAAGAAAAGTTATTTATTAGTTCCCTAAATAGAAGAACTAGAGGACACCAAATTAAATTAATGGGTAGCAGGTTTAAAACTAATAAAAGAAAGTTCTTCTTCACACAGCGTGTAGTCAACCTGTGGAACTCCTTGCCACAGCAGGCTGTGAAGGCTAGGACTATAATAGAGTTTATAGAGAAGCTAGATAATTTCATGGAGGTTAGGTCCATAAAAGGCTATTAGCCAGGGGATAAAATGGTGTCCTTGGCCTCTGTTTGTCAGAGGCTGGAGAGGGATGGCAGGAGACAAATCGCTTGATCGTTGTCTTCAGTCCACCCTCTCTAGGGCACTTGGTGCTGGCCACTGTTGGCAGACAGGATACTGGGCTACATGGACCTTTGGTCTGACCCAGTACGGCCGTTCTTATGTTCTTAATATGTAGGTACCAATTTGCTGTGAGCATGACCTTTGTAATAACTATGGGTATGTCTAGACTACCTGGCTCCATCGACAAGAGCCATGTTGATGAGGTTTCTAGACCTAGGGAAATGAAGCAGTTTATGCCTTTCTCCAGATCATTTATAAATAAGTTGAATAGGATTGGTCCTAGGACTGACCCTTGGGGAACACCGCTAGATATACTTCTCCATTCTGAAAATTTACCATTTATTCCTACCCTTTGTTTCCTGTCTTTTAATCAGTTCTCAGTCCATGAAAGGATCTTCCCTCTTATCCCATGACAACTTAATTTACATAAGAGCCTTTGGTGAGGGATCTTGTCAAAGGCTTTCTGGAAATCTAAGTACACTATATCTACCGGATCCCCCTTGTCTGCATGTTTGTTGACCTCTTCAAAGAACTCTAATAGATTAGTAAGACATGATTTCCCTTTACAGAAACCATGTTGACTTTTGCCCAATTAATTACATTTTCTATGTATCTGACAATTTTATTCTTTACTATGGTATGAACTAATTTGCCCGGTACTGACGTTAGACTTACTGGTCTGTAATTGCTGGGATCGCCTCTAGAGCCCTTTTTAAATATTGGCGTTACATTAGCTATCTTCCCAACATTGGGTACAGAAGCTGATTTAAACAATAGGGGTAGGTCTACACTACCCTCCTAATTCAAAATAGGAGGGTAATGTAGGCATACCGTAATTGCAAATGAAGCCCGGGATTTGAATTTGCCGGGCTTCATTTGCATAAGCGGGGCTCCGCCATTTTTAAATCCCCGCTCGTTCGAACCCCGTGCCACGCGGCTACACGGGGCACGAACTAGGTAGTTCGTGCTAGGAAGCACGGGGTTCGAACGAGCGGGGATTTAAAAATGGCTGAGTCCCGCTTATGCAAATGAAGCCCGAGAAATTCAAATCCCGGGCTTCATTTGCAATTGCGGTATGCCTACATTACCCTCCTATTTCGAATTAGGAGGGTAGTGTAGACATACCCTAGGTTACAAACATATTTAATAGCTCCGCAATTTCACATTTGAGTTCTTTCAGAACTCTTGGGTGAATGCCATCTGGTCCCGGTGACTTGTTACTGTTGAGTTTATCAATTAATTCCAAAACCTCCTCTAGTGACACTTCAATCTGTGATAAGTCCTCAGAATTGAGCTAAAGACATCACCTGGCTGCTGCAGCATAGTCACAGATGGGCTGTTTCCCGTTCACTGTGTATCCAGGCCCACCTTTCTCCCACCAGCCCACCCGGAGCTCCAAACAGGAAGTGGGGCCAAGGCACCAGGGCTGATCCTGGCCTGCTCTGCCTGGCGCAGCAGTGGTGGCTTATCCTAGCCTGTTCCGCCCCGTGCTGCAGCCAGGGAGAGGGACCTGGGTGCCGGGGCTTGCCCTGTTCCACCCAGTTCAGTGGCTGAGTAGCAAGGTTGAGTTGTTGGGGCTTATGCCTATCCCCCCATCATTGCCCACCCTCTTGAAATTGGGGCCCCTTCTAGCTACATCACTGCTGCGTGAAACACAAATCATTTCCAGTTACGAAACATTGTACATTTATGCTTCCTAACATCAGAGCTGCCCACAGCTAATGCATTTACATATCTGCCTGGCCTCAAAGTAAAAAGACCCTGCTGAGAAAAACAGTAGAAGACAGAGAGACGGCCTCCCTAGGAGACAAGGTCTCAAACTGCTGCCCATCCAGGACTAAATAATTCCCAGTGAGCTCCTGTTAGTGTCTGAGAGAGCTGCTTGATCACATGGTGCTGGTTCCACCTGCTTGTTTCCAGTAACTACATTACATTAAACAACAGCTACAAATACATTAAGCATATGCCTTCATTGCACAGCTAACAGCCTAGTGCAGAGCACTCCAGCCACCTAAAATAGCAAACATCAGCATGGCACAATTGCAATTCATTTTATCCTGGCAAGGCTTTCTATGATAAGAGATCAAAAGTGTCTTACACCCAGACAGCATGGATGCAGATAATTTTTAACAACAACTACTTAAGGCAGTAGGCCCCAATGAGAGAATCCTGGAAGTTAACATTATTACTCAGTTCAATCTTGCTCCCAAGTTCATCCAAACTCACATAGGGTATGTCTACACTACCCCGCTAGTTCGAACTAGCGGGGGTAATGTAGTCATCCACAATTGCAAATGAAGCCCGGGATTTGAATTTCCTGGGCTTCATTTGCATAAAGCCGGCTGGCGCCATTTTTAAATGCCGGCTAGTTCGAACCCCGTGCTGCGCGGCTACACGCGGCACGGAGTAGCTAGTTCGGATTAGGCTTCCTAATCCGAACTAGCTGTATTCCTCATTCCACAAGGAGTACAGCTAGTTCGGATTAGAAGCCTAATCCGAACTAGCTACTCTGTGCCGCGTGTAGCCGCACGGCACGGGGTTCGAACTAGCCGGCATTTAAAAATGGCGCTGGCTGGCTTTATGCAAATGAAGCCCGGGAAATTCAAATCCCGGGCTTCATTTGCAATTGCAGATGACTACATTACCCCTGTTAGTTCGAACTAGCGGGGTAGTGTAGACATACCCATATTGAACTGTTCGTCCAGAAACGGACTTGCTGGAATTAAAAAAAAAAAGCACCACTAATTTATCTCAGTATATGAGCCCCTTATTTTCTTCAGGAAGTGCTATTTTTTAATGAGGGGGGAAATATTGTTCTGGTAAGAATAGAAAAGAAAATGTATTTCATAGGAGACACCCCTTGGCTAAGGCAGATTTGTTCCCAATAGAAACATCTACATAGTAAAATGAAAGAGGGTTGGACAGTGAAAGATCAGGTTTAGGAGTCAGAAGATCTAAATTCTAACTGCATCTCTGTTTTTTCACTTACTTTCTTCGTTTGAATTACTTAAGCACTCCATGCCTCAATTTCCTGTCTGTATGACAGAGATAATAAACCCTCTGTCCCCACAGCATTGTAGTGATGTCTAACTAGTTAGCGTGAGGCAAGCAGATGTCTTCAATCAGAAGGTACATTTAAGAGTTTACTTCTATGCAAAGTAAGTTAGAGAAAATATGGAACTTTGGGTTCAAATATTTGTCCTGATTGAGTGACAAAAAAGTTTGGCAAAACAACACAGAGACGAGTTTACCCACTGTTGAAATAAGACGTCCCTTAATTCCGGAGGTGCAGAAAAGTTATCTATTGTCCTTCATATTTTATAAACCCTCTATAGAAAATTGGGTGCATCAGATTATTATGAGGAAGCCTACTTTGGTAACATTATCATGCCAAGTCAGCAGACTCAGGAAGCAAAGTTCTCAGTTGGTATAAGCTGGTGTTGCTACAAAGAAATGCAGGGACCTCAACTCCCAGTGTGTGTCAGATGTGGCCCCCCATGTGGGTGTCTTCCAGTCCAGCCTCTGCCATCCTCCTGTGGGGCTAAAACTTACAATCTACTGATGTACCAAGGGAACATGGGTGAGAATATGAGTGGGGGAGTGCCTTTTTCCTTCTCAGTCAGAGGCCATGCAGTGAGGATTTGGTTTTTGTGTTTGGGGGTTTTTTTGCTTCTCATTTGTGTGCAGCCCCCAACTGATTTTTCAGTAGCCCCTGACTCAAAAAAGGTTCCCTACCTCTGAAGAAATCAATCCCAGTTCTCAGGAACTAAAAATCTGAAGTTCAGATAAGCTTAAGTAGTTGAACTTTTGGGTTTTTATCTCACCTGAGTCTGATCTCTGATCCTTTTGAGGATCGTCCTTCACAGTACTTGAGAATGAATGAAACTGGGCTCTGTTATTATGTTGCTACAACCAAAAGAGCAGATACTGAAGATGAAGAAGAGGGCACAAAAATTTCTCAGAAAACAAAAACTACTGGAAATCAGAACTTCACTGAGGAAAGAGCCCACAACACTGCTACAATATCATGGCAGGTGGGGCAGCTTAGTAAATCAGGCTGCACTGCTATGCTCTGTAATTCCACTTCAGTCAATTGAGTTGCTCATTAAATCAATTGAATTAACTTAAAGCAGTGGGTTCCTCTATTATAACTTATTTCAAGTGGTGAAGATACCAGTATGGTGCTGAATCATGCTGTGTCCTTTCCCCTGCCTTTCTATATTTTAAGATTTTATATGCAAACTGTGTTAATATGTATTGATTGTTTCCACCATGCTGACTGTGTGCTGAATATACATTCAATTCACATGCATATCATTAAGAGGACCTCAACTATCAGAAGTCTAAAGCTGAATTACATCCCTTTAGTATTCACAGGGCATGAAAAAAGGTCCAGAGTTCCCTTCCTTTCCCTCTCCACCACAGGATTATAAAGGCCGGAGAAGCAAAGAATTCATTACAGTCCAAATATTCAATATCAGGATGGTCCAGACAGGACTGGAGATATCAGTTTTATGACTCAATCTTTCCCTGAATAAAACTTAAGTAGTTCTGAGATGAAAGCATCAGGTTCCAAGAGTTTCTATATAGATTTTTTTGCAGCCTCTTGACCTTACCAGTCCTTGGGTGAAAAATATGCTTTTGAAGTAATCTGTTTCCTAAGCATCATCAGTAATTAGCTACTTGGATTAACATTAGGCAATTGCCTATTCCCCACCAGTTGCAGGTGATTTGCTATATACTTCAAAGTAAATTCAAGATAGTGATATTGCTATATTTACAGTTTATTTGAATGTTAATATCTTCCTTTGATCTCTGAACGGAATAGAGCAAAAGACAGGAACTGTTTGATTACCTCCTAAATATATATTTGCGCACACAGAAAAACAAACATTATCAATATGTCACTAAAAGTTGCACCTAGGTCAATTAGTTTGCAAATTGCTTAGACCTTTCTGGCTCTGGGTAACATTAGTACATATCAAAAGACAATTTCCATCCCATGGGAAATTCAGATATTTTGACATTTGTTATCTTGAATCTGGACAAGAAGCTGTTTGGTTTTGTTTTTAAACAGAATTTTGTTTTCCTCAGAGGCCCAAGATTCTTGCTGTTGGCTTAGCCACAAGAGGAGATCATACATAACATCTTTTATGATGCACTGTCTGACTGGAGAGGAAGGCCTATAATAGCTATGGAGGACATGAGAGGCTCAGAACAACTCTCAGCAGTCACTGCAGCAGCTCAGGCAGACATCAGTGTTGACCTGTACTGAAAAACTGCTTCGATTTTCCTGATGAAAAATTGACAAAATTGATCTTTTCAGAAGATAAACTGTCACTTTTAATGAATCTGCATTTTCCTACAGGTAACAGTTTCATTTTAAGGTTATCAATCAGCCCTAATCTACTATATATTTAGAAAAAACAAACAATAAATAGTCTTGCAGCACCCTAAAGCCTTACAAAATGTGTAGATGGTATCATGAGCTTTCGTGGGCACACCCCACTTCTTCAGAGGAAGTGGGGTGTGCCCACGAAAGCTCATGATACCATCTACACATTTTGTAAGGCTTTAGGGTGCTGCAAGACTATTTGTTGCTTTTTAAGTTTTTCCAGTTACAGACTAACTCAGCTACCCCTCTGAAGCTACTATACATTTGAGAGAGTTGTCTTGTGTGTCCATCTGTCTGTTCAAGAACTTTTAAACAATAAGAGCTAGGAACACCAAATGCGGTATACAGTTTCCTCTCATCATAACTTCAAGCAAGGCCGGGGGTTGGTTGTGCCTGGAAAATAGGATGTGCCTGGAATGGGTTTGCTTCTCATAAATAGGGTTGCCAGATGGTTTAACCAAAAATACTGAAAACCCTCCCCCTCTGCCCCTCAAAAAAGCACCGGGAAAAAATTCTGTGGAGGAAAAAAAAAGGGGGGGGGGGAGACCAAAGTTGTTAAGCAAAAGTTGCACTATTCCCTCCAGTTTGGGACCACACACTAACCACCCATGCACCCACCCTTCTCCCTGAGTCAGGCCCCCCAGAATCCCTATCCCAATGCACTCACCCCTGCCTCAGAACCAGGTCACCTTAGTGCCCCCCCCCATCTCAATGCACTCACCCCTGCCTCAGACCCAGGTCCCCATAGTGCCCCCCCATCTCAATGCACTCACCCCTGCCTCAGACCCGAGAGTCCCTTGTGCCCCCCATCCCAGTGCACTCCCCCCTCCCCCTAAGGCAGGCATCCCCAGTGTCGGGAGCCCCCACTTCAATGAAATCTCCACCCCTCCTCCCCTTCCCCCCCTGCAGAGCCAGGCACAGAGGAACAATCTGACTTTTAAAGTGGCTGCTCCTGGTGCCCGGCCCGGCTGCCTTGGCTCACATTGTAGAGAGAGAGGCGCATCATGTGGCCAGCTCCTGGTCTCTGCTGGTCATGTGAGCCAGAGCAGCGTGTGCTCCACTCCCACCCCAGCCCAGCGCCTCCCGGCGTGGTGCCTGGCAACTGCCCCCTTCGCTAGACTCTGTCACGCTCCTCTCTCCCCACCCCCTCCAGATGCTGCAGGGGGACATTGTTCCTGCCAGGCTTCTGTCCCAAGGAAACAGGAAATACTGGATGTTGCACATGTCCGGTATTTCCTGTTTTTTTTTTTACTGGATGGATTCCACAAATACTGGACTGTCTGGGTGAAAATGGGACACCTGGCAACCTACTCATAAAACCATACAGTAAAGAGACAAGCACCAGGTAGGTGAAAGGGTCTAGGTGGGGGCACCCACCCACCATCTGGGACTGCCCCAGCCCCAAGCCTACCACTAGCTAGGCCCTCTTTAGGGAGGACTGGGGGGAAAAGATACTCCATCTCCTGATTCATATGAGGACATTGCTGGCTGTTCCCCTTTGTCAGGGCGTGAGGGGAAGTGCACAGTTTGCTCCATTCTTCACTCTGGCTGGGGAGTGCAGAGGGCAAACAAACCAGGACCTGCCACAGCCAGGGGATATGCACGCCTCCACTGGCTGTGGCCTCTGGAGCTGCAGCAGACATGGACAGACACTTCTCACCAAGCCCCAAGCTGCTGTGGCAAGACAGGGCTGTTACAGTCCTCTCTGCCTAGGCCAGGCTGCATACTGAACCCCAAACCCACTCAGAGCAATAATTTAATTAATTTTTGGTTTTCTTCATTGGAGTTAAGGACCTGAGCAGTGCCAGGTAAGTTTTCTAGTATGTACATAAAAATAAAGATGACTTGGAGGACTGAAGCCTGAGCCTGACCATGCCATTCTGCCCGAGATGGCAGAGACAAAACCAGAACCCAAGGGCTTCAGCTCCAGGCAGGGGGCTTGTAATACAAGCCCCACTGCCCAGGCTGAAGCTCTCAGGCTTGGCCTTGGGTAGTGGATTTGGGGTTTTTGCTTTGGCCCTGGGCAATAGAAAGTCTTGGCCAGTCCCAGAGACTCCATTAGAGCTGGACCATATTTTCTGAAAGACATATATTCCTCATTTAAACACTGCAAGAGATGGAGAACCCTTTGGAGCAGGGACTATGTACACACACATGTGAATTTGTACAGTCCCATACACAATGGAGTCCTGATATCATTAGGACCTCTGGGTGCTGCTGCAAAAAAGAAAAAGAAACCAAAAGGGGGAAATGTGATAACAAAGGAGGAACCCTCCAATGTAAGTGCTTTGATATCTACAGATGAAAAGCAATATGTAAAGTCACAGTACTTCAATGAGTTAGGTGAAACCTTATTAAGGGATGAGTTAAGACCTCATTGAAATGGATATGTATGAACTCTGATTTCAATTAACAAAACTGTAAACTTTACCCCCTGTAACGGGTGTCAGAACCGCACGTGGCAAAGCTCCCCGAATCCCACACTAGCAAGCAGGGGGCGGGTGCGCTCTGGGCTCTCAGAGTTGCTCCCGCGCAGCTGTGCCGGGGCTCTTCTGTGGCTGCCACTGGCACATCTGCAGAAGTGCTTGGGGCTGGCTCGTAGGCCAGCAGGACGGCACCTGCGCCAGAGTCCCAAAGCGATGGTGCAGGCTTTGAAAAGAGACCGGCCCTGGCAGCCAAGGGAGAGGAGGTGAGGACTGCGAATCACCGGCCTCAGCAGGACAGGGGCAGTACGGAGTGGAGAGATGGGCAGCTGACCAGCAACTCCCTCACGAGAGATGAAACGCTTCCATCAGTCTAAAGATGGAGCACCATGGCAAAGGGAGTAGGAAGCAATGCAGGACGGGCGGAAATGGACGTCAGGTCACAGGTAAGGCCTTGTTGACCCCCCCACGGGTTGGTGCGTTGTGGGATGAGTCCCCACCAACTGAGCTGTGGATCGGTTTCCCTGCTCTTAGGGTCCTGGGTTGAGGACTGGAGAAGGGGTGGGACCAGTCCCCCTGACACCCCTACAAAAGCACCATGGCAATATTGTGGATTATTGACTCTGTCCAAGAGACTTGAGACTTAACTGTGTGGGTATGGGATTTGTGGGGAGCACATAGAGACATTGGCGATGGGCAAAGAGGGTGGGCGGCGGCCGAAAATAGTATAGGTCCGCCCACAATGATGAGCATTGACCCAGAGAGAGTAATCCCCAGCTGGGACATCCCCCTACCTAAAACAAAAGGCACACATCTCTTCTAAGTATTGTTTTGAGTAGGGTTGTGGTGGGCAAGCAAGGGAAGAGACACAAAAACAGAGAAGGGGGAACAGGTTGAAAGGACAACTGAAAAAATAGTGGTTGACCCTGCAAGAAACATGGGAAGAAGTTTTTTGAACAGGATTGTAGGTTAAAAGGTGCTCTTGGTGCTGTGAGGAACAGAAACTGTTTCCTGATAATTGATTCCTTCTACATTCAGAGACACAGAACTTTGGTGTGATTTTATTTGTTTATAAAGAGAATATAGACTACCAATTTCTCCCAGCTAGCCCCTTTCATCTGTCCGGTGAGTCTGTCTCTTTTAAAATGGTTTTATGAGAAACAATCCCATTCTAGGCATATTGCATTTTCCTGGCACAACCAAACCCTGACCTTGCTTTAAGCAATGATAGGAGGAAGCTACATACCAAATTTGTTGGTCCTAGCTCTTCCCAGCTAGGAGGAGTCCTTGAACAGATGAGTTTGCAGACTCTTTCAAATATATAGTAAATTATTATTGCTGGAACAGCTAGGTGTGCAATATAAGCAACAAAAATGTAGTAATCTGTAGGGTAAACTGAGGCAGCCCTAAATGTTCTAGTAGGCCTCTAAACAGCATGACTCCATCCTGGGATCAAGCCTGAGAACACCACAGTAAGGATAAGAGCTGCAGGCAGTAAAAGACCCTGGACACCAAAGCAACCACGTTCTAAAACACTCAGACAGGGTCCCAGTTGGTAACGTAACACATTTTGCTTAAGATAACATTCATAAAATTTGCTTAAACTGTCTTGCTTCACTCCTAGATAATAAGCCTGAGAACCAAACGCTGCACCAACTCAAGGCCATACCCACCTGCTATAGAAACATCATCATCTATGCAGACTAAAATGTCATTACTGTTTTGCTGACATGTTTTGGCATTTGAACAATAACCACCTGTATATTAATTAATGAGTTGTTACTTTGCAATGGGCGGAGATATTATGTAATCTTTAGTAGTTCTAATGGCTTATGGGCTCATTTCGTCTTGCTGATAGACCTATCAAATCATTTTTCCTCCGTCCACCTGCTGACTATATAACCTATTGTATTGTGTTAATTAACCAGTGTTCACCAGGGTAACTCCTGTATGTCACCCCATCAGCTGGTGTATAATAAATCCTCCGCTTGTTTTCACCTCCATCCAGACTGTCCTGGATTATTTCCAACATAATCTAAATATCTAGAAATATACTTAGAGCTCTAGGTTTGTTTGTATCAATTCCATTTAAGTTTGCTAAAGTGATTTGTGATTTTGGATGTCCATCTTGAGATGTCTGAAAGGGGCCAGATTTTCAGAGAGTACTTAATAATCAGGCCTTTTGAAGGCATCTTGAGTTTGGCCATCTAAATGTACAGGCACCCAAAAATCACTAGTCCCTTTGAAAAATTGAGGCTGTAATGCACTATTTTACATTTGTTTTTTTAAAAGCAACTGACCAATTTTTTTTTTATTTTGGATATGCCCATTCAGCTTTCTTTTTTACATGCATCTCAGGGCAGTGTTCACCTTCAAAATCACAATTGCTGATATGCAAGAAGTTCACATTCCAAACAGTGGCATTTTTTATATTGGTTTTGATTTGATATTTCTGTTTTGCCCACTTCCCATGTTCCATTATGGTTACCTCTGTTTGTAAATTATGGATGACATGAGCTGTAAAACAAAATATTAATAAACGTGATTGATGCAGGCAAAAAAAAAAAAAAGGAAAACTTTTTTTTGTTTGGGACAGGTCTTGCATTACCACACGTGCACATGCGTGTCAGGGGAATTCTGCGCCTTCAGATGAGTTGCTTGCAGAGGCAGGAAAAAGTGTTATTTCCAAACCCTAGTTATTACTAGTACGAAAAAAAGAATTTTTACCTTTTCTGACTCTTCATTTTGCTTGGCACAACCTGATAGATAAATCTTATTCTCCTTTTTGACATCTAAACTACCTTCTTTTTAGGCAAATGTGATTGTTTTGGTTACAGTGGAGTAGGTTTCAGAATAAAGATATTTTCTGCCCAGCTTCTATGCTCTGACTTCAGTTCCCATTTATACCTTTCTGTCAGCAAACAGATATTAATTTCTGGCAGTTACAGTCAATATCTGATAGTCATTCTCCCTACTTTATGTAGCTGTGTGACCTTCCCTCATTTTATTCGTAATAAAGGTGGCTTTTATTTGGCTTGCACAGCATTCAGTCCAGAGGAGCACTAAATCAAACAAAATATTAAAGGATAAAAATATCATTATTTATAAACCCCAAATGAGGAAAGAGGTACTATAGTGTCTAAAAATTAGGATACCTCTGTCTACAGCCTGCAATTGCAGCCAGATGCTTGAATGGTATCAACCAGCCTAGCCTCAATGAAATCAATGGAGTTATGCTGATTTATGCAAATTAAAGATCTGACATCTGCCTGTCCCTAATTTTAGTGAATTAACATGAAGATAGATTTTCAGCATTCCTTACAAGTCTCTTTCCCCTTAATGATCTTAAAGTCTGCATAAACGCCTGTCCCTGGAGATGCATGTGCTACCCAATAGGATATTTCCAGTTCATTCATCCAACAAGAGGCCTTTTCTGAATATTTTCAACGCAACAACCAGAGCCCCCAGAAAGAAATGTTAACTGCTGGAGGAGTGAGTATTCTATCCCTGTCTGCTGAATGGAGGCAAGCTAAGAGCAAGGGATGCGGGAAGGTCCAGGGAGAATGAATATTCAGAAAATCTGAAGCAAGAGGACTAGATTCTAATGAGTTCTTCTCATGTCGTGTTGCCCCAACATATCTCCTCATCATTTGCCTATTACTGAAGGGAGCAGAGAAATGTGCACAGCCACAATATGCTCTGCCTGAGATTTTCAAATCCATTTAGGGAATTTTAATGGTGGATGTGTCCCCTTGGATGGCTTTGAAATTCTCAGCCTGACTAGGGAAGCTCCCATACACCAAGTCCTTCAGAGATCTCTGTTATAATGAACAAGAGAATCAGGCAGAAGGATCCTGGGTGAACATAAGGGCAGATACCATTTTGGGGACTTGTTATGTCCTCATTTCAGATCCATACTGAAAAACTGAAAGCCAGGATTGTTATAATTCCAAGAGCAGCTCAGGTGATGAAAAGGTGGACATAGAAGGAACAAGAAAATCATGCAAGGGTGGCAAGTATTCCACCAACTTTTGGCCAAGGACTGCCTGCCAGATATGTAAAGGGATGGACTGATTCACTGAGTTTAGAATAGTACCCTGGGAGATACACTTCCACTGGAAAAGAATCAATTGGCATGGCACTTTTAGATTTCAGAACAGACTTAACCCTGCAGGATTTATAACAGTGAGGCAGGCTTTTGAATTACAGATAAACTATTAAATATGCAGCTGGCACTCAATGCTCAAACACTTCCAGTCTCTAACTTTTACATATTAATCTTTAAGATAAAGCTGGACAGCCTTGACTTATATTGTGAGACATAATTCATGCCATGGCTAAGGGGTCTATTAAATAAATATCAAGTGGTCACAAGTGATAAGCTGGACTTGTCTTGTGACCTCATTTTCAGAAAGCACAACTGACAATAGATTTTAAAACACTAATTAAAAGAGAAAGGCTACTGGGCTTTTTAAAGAGTGAAAGCAATATTTCTAATTCTCTGTGCACTTGGCAATCTTCAATTATCTGGAAGTAGCTCTTTCTAGATCATAATTAATGATGGAGTCAGGTCAGATAATAAAAATACCTTACAATTCTATAGACCATTTAATCTAGAAATAGTGCCATAAAACCATTTTCTATATAAAGAACTATTTTCCTCACCCCTGGAGGCTATCAACAGTGCATAGCAGTACTACAGAAGAACTTTGGTCAGGAAGTAAAGATTATTATGTATCCACAGGAAGCCAGACACAAGGGAATATAAAAGTATAATTTTCTACTCTGTTGGTGGCTCCACTCCACAGTAGCAGGGATCATTCACCCTTTCAGAACAAAACTATTTCATGCTGAGCTTTCCAAGCCCAGGCCCTACAAGGAGTTGAGCATTCCCAAATCACATTGGCTTCAATGGAAACTTAAGGTGTCCCCCATCTCCAAATGGTATTTGCAGCTTTAAGAAAAATATTGCTTCACACTCCTTGGTAGGAGGCTACATACAGAACTGAGCCTTAAAAAAAACAAATAAAATGCCTGCAACACAGATGAGCGTGAACCCCCAACCTCCACAACACTTGGGGTGTTTGAAATCGGCACGCGGATCTGGTACCCAAATGGTCATCTCAGACACACAGAAGAGCAGATGGAGACCCTACGATCCACAATCATTTTAGAAACAAGCGATGAACTGGAGAGGTTGGGCTACAAAGTACTTCAAGATGCACTTGAGTTAGCACCATTCTTAGTTCACCCTCTGTTCTCAAATTGGTTCTCTAAAAGCATCTACAATATAAGCAATCCTAGACCAGGAAGCCCTACCTTCGTAACCATAAACCTAGCCAGGGAATCTTACTCTTTGTAGCCTTGGGGGATCCCTACCCTTGCCAAGGGAGTCCAATCGTATAGCCCCAGCCTTAGACTAGAGAGCCCAAAACATAATGCAGGGAACCTTAATGACCCCTGAATTATCCCAAACCCGGGGATCCTTACCCTTTCTAACCCTTGTCCAAGGTCCCCACAGACCCAGGCAGCCCTACCCTTTGTAACTATACAGTAGCCCAGGGAGCCCTACCAGCCCTAATTCTAACTGTATCTCAGGGAATCCTACCATTTATAATTCTGGGGAAACCCTGCTCATAACCCAAGCCATAGGACCTACACGCCTTTGTAGCTTTAACCCCAGCACAGGGAGCCCTATCATTTTAACACTAACACTAAGCAGGATTACCCTTTATAACTATAGCCCTAGGTCATGCATCCCTAATGGCCTCATGACCAACTCTGGCACAGAGAACCTTGGCCTCTGCAACACTACCTACATTCTTGGGAACCCTGAGGCCCAGTCCTAATCTTAGTCCCAGGACCTCTGCCCTAACCCTAACTCTAGCCTAGGGATACCTACTGGATGCAGGCGTAACATTAGCCCAGAGAATATCCATTGTTAAAGTAACCCTATATTTTTCCAACCCTAACTCTAGCCTACAATGCCCTGCTACCCTAAAATCTAACCCTAGTCTGGGGCCTCTGCCCTTTGTAACTAACAAAGTCATGAGAATGCGCAGCTTTGTACCTCTCACGATAGCAAGGGGATTTCTATTTATAGCCTTAATCCTAGCTCAGGGAACCCTACTCTTTGTAACTTTAACCCAGCCCAGCTATGCCTACTGGCCCCAGGCTTAACCATGACCTGGGGGGGGGGGCGGGGGGGAATGTTCTTTGTAACTCTAAGAGGGCCTCTCCCAGGCCTGGAAATATCCCAACACCTCGTTGCTCCATGAGGCTGATCGAAAAGCTGGCATCAGTGGTAGGGCTTGTCTAAATGCCCAGCTGGTCAAGAAGAAGTGGGAACCTTGAAGAGAACCAGGAAACATCCATTGTGCTTGAGGCTGATTTAAGTTAGTAGAATCGATAGAATCCTGGAGACAGGTAGACTCCCAAGAGCAAGACATAAACGAGATAATGATGGGGAGCCAGACAATAGCATCAAAAGATAACTGGGAAATCCTGAGATTAACACCATTTAAGGATGAATGATGGCAGCATGACACTGCAAAACATGTATACATGTAAGTTCCCATTTGAATCTAAAATGGGAGCTTTTGCCATTCGGCTCTCAGTTTGGTCCTGCAAGCCAAGTCTCCGAGGAGCCTCAAACTGTGATCAATAAACCTTGCCCAATGTTCCTTCTAAATTTTTCCATCCATGTGTGGAATATTTTTATGTGCACCAAGACATGTGCAGATGTACACCACCATTAGAAACACATGCTACTGGCTCCTGGCACTGTGGTGCTCTGCTAATCAGCAGGGCAAAATTGAATCTCTCCTGGGCACCTGCATAAGCACTCAGCTTACAGAGAACATAGACCCCGACTCCTCACTCATGCACAACCATACTTAGCCAATAAGATTGTCTTGAGCCACGACAGACTGAAAACTATACACCATCTGTAGAACACGTTTACATGTACGTGTGTGCGTGCGCTTGTCTTTATTAAACATATGCTAGCTGCTTTGATATTGTATTCTTTATAAAGGTTGGGGTCTTGCCTTTCCCCCTAAAATGATCCCGTGTGCTTTTTATAAGCATAACACCCCCAATGTCATTCTCCTTGCTGGTCAAGGGACAGTTCCTCAGGACATGCTCCACAGTGCAACAGAGGAAACATCAGGTGTCCCCCATAGAGTAATGTTCCTGGAAGGCCACTAGGAAGGACCTCTTCAGGCCCTTCCCACCATATGCCAGCAGTGGCAGAATGAAAGGATGTGGTAGGGGAGAGTCCTTCCAACCCAGTGGGAGAGGACTGATGGCAAAAATCAGCTTCCCCAGCTAGGAGAAAGGAATCAAGAGGGTAACATTGGGAAAGACAACACCCAGGTCTCCCAGAGGCTCAAAGGAGATGTTAAGACCCCTCACTGAAAGGCGTTTCTTTGCCACCTCTTGGGCAGCAGCCACTGATGCCAGAAAGATAACCACTTTCCCAAGCATCTCTGAGACCACCTTAGTGAGTTAAGACCCCCACTATTGGCCCCGATGCTCACAAAAAGGTCCCCCTGGCTGAGATGGCCACAAGGATACAACAGATGCTGTGCTTCCAAATCGGGGTGAGGAAGGGATCGAAGCCCCCTTTGTGATGGAGGAGGCAGGAGGAGATTCAGCAACCTTGTAATCTTTCCTTGTGCCTGCTGCTGCCATAGGCACTGACTCTGTGGGAGCTCCAGGGCTGGAACACCCTCTGGGAAAAATTAGTGGGTGCTGAGCATGAAGCCAAGCTGCCCCCTTCATGCCTCTTGCCTACTGGTGGCCCCACTGTCCTACTCCAGACCTCCCACAGCCTCCCAGCACTTCTGTATCATTGTGAACAGCTGATCTGTGGTGTTCCGGAAGCTCTAGGAGGGCACAGGGTGCTCTCAGGGGGAGAGGAAGGGAAGAGGTGGGGCTCTTCTAGGGTTCGGGTTCATATAGGCAGGGGATTTGGAGTTAATGTTAAGTTTCCCATGGCTAGGCTACTTGCAGTCACAATTAGTGTCCCTACAATTAGGGTTAACCACACAGTTGGCGTTCCCATAGGTAGGGCCATCTGACCTAGGGTTGGAGTCTTCAGGGTTAACAGACAAGAGAAAAGAGTTAGGGTTCCTACAAGTTGTGTTTGTAGCTAGGGTGGGGTTTCATGGGCTGGGAACTTGGATCAAAGGATAGAGTACATCGTTATAGGGCTCGCTGCTCTAAGGTTAGCATTCCTATCGCTGGCGATCCTGGAGCCAGGGCTAGGTTCCTATGGGCAGGACTCTCCTATCTAGGTATGCATTCCTCTGGTAAGTGAGAGAGACAGGGTTAAGGTTCCCAGGAGTACAACTTGCCAATCAAGTGGTGGGCTCTTATGGGTAAGGTTCGCACCCTAGCAGCTGTATGGGCCTGTGGTGCCCAGGCTCCAGGAATATTCTGGGCTCAGGGGCCTGGCTCCACCAATGTTTGGGATCAGGTCTTTCCCCTAGCCCCACCTGCTGCTCCACGTGCTTCCCCTGAGCACCGCTCCCAACCCTGCTTGTGCAGCCAATGGCTGCTTCCTGTGGCTCTGCACTGCCTCACTGGCCGGGGACACGCTCAGGTGGCTGTTCTGCCTGTGGAGGGAGGAAGCGCATGGCAGCCCCCACTCCTGGCAGGCAACAAGTTGACTCTGATGGTAGAGAGCTTCTCCTGGCTGGACCTTGAGCAGCAGCAGCCTGTCAGGCCTTGGGTGAGTGTCATGAGAGGGAGGGGAAATAAGAGGGTTGGTCCTTATAATAAAACGCAAGGGAACTGGAGAAAGGTTTTTTTCCCCCCTACCATTGTGTTATCAGAGGGCCTGCCAGGAGACACGATCACTTCCCCCTGCTCCTTTTGAAGTGCCAGCTGCTTTGCCTTCCTGTCTCAGGCCAGCTTGTGTCTCTCTCCAGTGAACTCTGCCTCTTATGCTTTCTTCTCTTTACTCATTATCACGTTTCTTCTCTTATTTTCCCCTCTCTCAAGTGGCATGCCCATCTCTGGAGCTATCTAAGTAATAATGGGCCACATCGTGAAGTTCTTACTCAGGCAATGCCTGTGGGACTTTCACACGTGTGAATGAGTAGAAATTGATTACCTTCAGTTCCACTGTAAGCTACTTTCCACAGTAGACACACTGCACACGTCAAAATGAAGGGGCCATAGATTAACAGGAATAACTTACACCAATGTCATGAGAAAGCTATGAGTGCACTCGAGCAGGAGTGACGAGTGGGGGGAGATAAGGGGGCACATGCCCCCCAAATGCCATGGGTGGGAGGGGCAAGGGCCCAGAGGGTGGCGTGAGGGACTAGCAACGGGTACCTGGCATCTGCAGCAGGGATTGGGTTCCCTTCCTCCCTCCCCCCGCACTCACCAGAAGCAATGTGGCTCCACGGCCCAGGCTCCCATCCGTGTCACTCGGGGAAGGGGCAGCTGACTTCTCTCTCCCCTTTCCCTCCCTTCCCCCAGCATTCACCAGCAGGAAGGGCAGTAATATGGCCAGGAGCTGTGGGAGCAGAGCTCACTAGGGCTGTGTCTCTCCACTTCTCCCTGCTGCCACCAGCGAGTGCAGGGGGACTGACCAGGCCCCCCCACTAGTCCCCCAGAGTGTATCGCTGGGGCAGGGAGCTTGGGGGACAAAGGCAGAGCAGAACCTGGTGTGGAGGTGGCGGTGCCGGAAAGAGTCATGTGAGGGGGGCAGTCATGCAGCTGATGCCCCTCTTGCATCCTTCCTCATCAGTTGCTCCTGGTGCTGTGGCTTATTGCTGCTCAAGCGCGTCAAGGAACAACAGCTCTGTACATAAGGGTAGTGATGCTTATTTCATTTTTATCTCATGCAGCTCAAGACCTGACGTGGCTTCTATGTACTTTTAAGCTAGGTATTTGGGTGTAACTACTAACATGTGTTGGACAATTTGCAAAGCAAACTCACATCTAATTAACTAGCATTTACAGATGATTTACCATGCCTAGCCATAGGTACACAACAATTTAAACATCCATTTACCATGCTGAGAGCATGCTACAGATCCAGGATGTAATTTACAAGGTTATAACCATGAGACAGGAAAGCCATAATTTTGACGTACAGTATCATTAAATTTGCCATCATAGACAATCAGTTGTGCTTTTCTGATACAAAACACCTATTAGAATCACTGCATGTTTGTGTCTAAGTATTTTAGAGTGTGTCCAGAATACTGTAACCATAGTGTGTGTAGGGAAAAGGACACTTGAAAAATAGTTACCCTAAACAGTTATTCCAAATCTCTCATTCACAAGTTAAGCAGCCTCCTAGCTTGGACCTGATCCTTCCCCCTGTTCAGTTCAGCAGGCATCTTAGGTGGTAAAGGGGAGGGAGGAGGTTGGTGTCCAGCAATTGTCCCTATTGGTCATTCCTTCTCCCTTCCCCCACTATATATCCCTTCTGCCCAAGGTGAAAGTTCTTTGTGCTCAGCTCAAACTTCTCACCTCAACTAGAAAAGTACAAGATGCAAAATGAGTCTCACCATCAGGTGGCCTGGTCACGTGTCTTTCTAGGACCTACCACAGTTTGGGTTTACTGGACAAACAAGCCTATTCACAGTCCTCTGTTTGAATACTGACTCATTGAAATCCTAAAAATAGCCTGACTGGCCCTCATTAGCACAGTTAGAATTAAGACCAGATTCACACTTAATATTTCTAACTTCACATCTCAGAAAAATACACCCACCAAAATGGGATACACACATTCAGCAGCCTGTACCTTTAAAATTGATGTTACTGAGGTATTTGTCTAAAGTGTCTTCGAGTTATGTATATTCATAAGCCAATTTTCATAAAGCATGAGAGGTGTGACAATTATATTGCAGGAAACTCAAAGATAAATATCTACTAGCAAGGAGAAGTACAACACACAGTTACATTAAGAAATAGAAGTACTCCTTCAGTCCACCCCACCCTCATCTGGAGGGATATCTCCATCCCTAGAGATTTTTTTAAGTCCCAGTTTGATAAAGCCCTGGCTGGGATGATTTAGTTGGAAGATTGAGGATTGGGAAGGCTGCATTTTTGGACAAAGGCACCACAGCAAACACCTGCTTTTACACCTAATGCCACAGAATTTAAGAACAAAGAATGATCAAGAGTTCAGTTTCTCCGGTCTAACTGAACGAACCCACCCACAAGCCAACTGAATACCACTCAAAGACTCTCTGTAGAAGCATGCTAAAATATTCTGAAAACTGGGGAAGTAGCAGCATCAACTGGAAATCCTGACCTCTTGACATGTAATAAAGATTGTGGTGGACTCTCCATGCTTGGCCACTTTTAAATCAAAACTGGATGTTATTCTAGAAGAAATGTTTTGCTTCCAATAAGAATTAGTTCAGAAGAGTTTTATGAGCAGTGTTCCCCAAGAGGTCAGACTCCATGATCACAGTGGTGCTTTGTGGCTTTATAAATATGATCTGTGATCTCTGACAGTCATGTGCCCAGGCAAGAAAATAACATTCTTGTGTAGCCCTAGATGAGGATTTTTATTCAAAATTTATTTATTTATTTATTTATTTTTAGGTAAAAATGGCCTAGCCAAAAAAAAAAAATCCAAATTTCACAACAAAGAAAAAAAGACATTTGATTTTTCAGTTATTCTTCCCCATCGCCTGTCTCCCTTTTCAAGCAACAACATGTAGCAGGGGGGAAAGGAGGGGAAACCAAAAACTGGATTCCAAAAATGCTTGGCTTTAATTTCTCATATATATTTTTTTAAATCAGGACATTAAGGTCAAAAACTTCTAGATTTTGGAGCACTGGGTGAAAAATAGCATTTGCTACCAATTCTACTCCTACTATGGGGTGACACTAGATGTAGGGGGGAGGGAAAGAATGACATCTCTAGCGGCACTGAAGGGGGAGAACAAGAAGCAAGTAAAAATCTGAGATGTGGCAGAGGATGGCATGTCCCATTGTCCTCTCGGATGTGTGTTCCACATACAAAGAACAAAACACATTCTTTTATTCTAATTGCTTATGGTAGAATAAGGAAAATACAACAATAAGGCCTCAAGGAAAGCAAGCAGAGTCTTTGTTCCTTTCTGTAAAAATATCCCATCTTGAATTTCCTCCCAACCCTTTCTGCTAGCAAACTTACATTTAGGGGTGTGCTACCCAGAATCACCATACACATAAGTGGTTGCACCTATACTAGGAAGATGAAAAGATAAGTAGACCACACGAGGATGTGATCCTGAATCTTCTAGGATATGGGAACTCAGACTCCCAGCCCACAGGATAATTGCCAGCGGGAGCATTTGTGCAATCTATCCCAGGTCTCCTGGCAGGCCGAGGGCCTGTCTGTTACCAGGCCCTAAGCCCAACTCCCTACTGCCATTACCCCACCCTCTCCCCCAAGGTACCCTGTTCCCAAGAATGTGGCTTTGGAGATCACTGAGAAGGGGCTGGCACTGTGTGGAGGTAATGGTCACTCTCCTACCCCCCACCCCTGCAACTCCCCATGGTGGCAGAAGATGCAGGGAAGTGGAGCGCAGCAGAGTGAGTGTGTGATAGACCCCGCCCCCCACCCCATGCTTTCTGAAATGGACTCATGCACACGAATATGCATAACTTGAAGATGCTTGGGACAAATTGCCTCATGTAACCTATCAATTGTCATGTCTTAATCTACTGGGTCTGAATATCTTATTTTGGTGTATGTATCATTGTGTGCAAAGTTAGACACATGGAGTACGGAATGGTTTATGGTTTCTAAATGTGCAAAGGAAAGTCATCAAGCATGTTTCCAATGCTGGGACACCTCAATATCTAGGCAATCATATGTAAAGAGCCCCCAGTAATCCCCAAAGCCACATCCTCAGCATGAGGTGAGAGGGTGAAGCAATGGTGAGAAGGGGCAGGACTTGGGGGCAAGTAACGGACAGCCCTCTCTCCCCAGTCCACTGGGAATCCTGGGCCAGTTTGTGCAAGAACTCCGGCTAGGAATGACCCATGGGCCAGGAGTTTGAGATCGCTGATCGAGGACATCTAAGAACTTGTCGACATTCAGACACCTAAGAAAGCTAAGGCAAATCAACTAAAAGTATGAAAATCACTAAGAGTAACTTGAGATATGTTAAATCTCCATAAATGGTCTCATTCCGGACTAAAATACTGCACATGGAAAGCAACTGCCCCAGTACAGATACTTGTGCACTGAGGGCATGTGCTGTAAAAGACACACTGTTTAGCAAGCCAGCTGCTGCTTCCTGAACCAACTTGATTTCTCAGGTTGTTTCAAGGTATGTAGAGTATGCTGTAATAATCTAGTCTTAAATGACAAACACATGAACTATGATAATAAACCTGGTATCCAATGAAATGGTTGCATTTTCTTCAGCAGACAAAGAGGAGAAAAGAGCTTCCTAGAGACTGCTACTACAACATCAGGCAGCTTTGAGTATTTGCCAATTGCCCCAAACTGCTATGTCAGACAGGGTATGTCTAGACGACAGGGCTCCGTCAACAGAGCCATGTAGCTGAGTTTACTAGACATAGGAAAATGAAGCAGCAATTTAAATAATCGTTGCTTCATTTACATCAAAATGGCTGCCGCGCTGTGCCGATCAGCTGTTTGGCGGTACAGTGGGGCAGTCTGGATGCTCCGCGGTCGACAACGGAAGCCTTTGTTGACTGCTCCGTTATGCCTTGTGGAATGAGGTTTACTGAAGCAGTCGACAAAGGCTTCCCTTGTCGACCGCGGCGCGTCCAGACTGCCCCGCTGTGCCACCAAACAGCTGATCAGCTCAGCGCAGCAGCCATTTTGATGTAAATGAAGCAGTGATTATTTAAATCACCCCTTCATTTTCCTATGTCTAGTAAACTCATCTACATGGCTCCGTTGACAGAGCCATGTAGTCTAGACATGCACACGATGACTAGAGGGCTCGCACACAACCTGTAAGAGGGACAGATATGAACCTCACTATAAGCCTGATTTTGAAGACTGATGTCTATTAGAGCTTTATCGCTGATATTGGTGAGAATGAACAAAGCCCCTGATCTTCCAACCAGCTCTGTTATGGAATTGTTTTCTCCAGGAAGAGAGGGCTGCAACTGCAAATGTAAATTTTGAACATGCAAAACTTTGTGAAATTTCAGATCTCGGATGTGTTTTAGCTCATTGAAATAATATTAGCCATTGGTAAAATTTGGACATATAGCCATATCAACCACCCCTCGACTTCAAAACACTGAATAGCTTCAGCTCTGGAATTGGTTCAAACCCATTGCTAGTGCAATAATAAAAGAAAACATCTAAGATCTGATTTTCTTATTGAAATAACTTTAAATCTGTGAAATTACACCATGTCATACTAGTGTGAGTGATCAGACTCACAATTGTAGTTTCATTGCTCTGGTACCTGAAGGTATATTTTTCCAATTGAAAAAAATTCACAATGAAAATGACCTTAAAAAATATATGTTTTTAATTCTATGGTTTACCCTGCTGGCCCATCCCCTTTGCTCAAGCTATTAGAACAGTGTACATTTAATTTTAATTACATACAATTGTTTCAAACTGGAAAAAGTAGAAAAATCAAAACTAGATGCTAGCTACGTGGAACTGTTTAATCACAGTTGGCCAAAACTATCATGCAAGGAGACTTCTAGTTGAAAGAGGCTCAACACAGCTTCTACTGACTGTGGGTATGTCTACACTACAGAGTTAGTTCGAATTAATGGACGTTAGTTCGAACTAACTTTCATAGGTGCTACACTAGCGCTCCGCTAGTTTGAACTTAATTAGAACTAGCGGAGCGCTTAGTTCGAACTAGGAAAACCTCATTTTACGAGGATTAAGCCTAGTTCGAACTAGCTAGTTCGAATTAAGGGGTGTGTAGCCCCTTAATTCGAACTAGTGGGAGGCTAGCCCTCCCCAGGTTTCCCTGGTGGCCACTCTGGCCAACACCAGGGAAACTCTATTGCCCCCTCCTGGGCCCGGACCCCTTAAAGGGGCTCGGGCTGGCTACGGTGCCCGTGCCAGGTGCAAGCCTGCCAGCACCCAACTAGCAGACCCTGCACCTGGCATGACTTGAACCAGCCACCCGATGCCCCCCAGCCCTCCCCCTCTTTCCGGGACCAGGCTGGCGGCTCCCGGGAACTTGCCCGGGACCGCAAGAGGCGGGCACCCGCCTGAGCTAGTGCGGACATCATGGACCTCGTCCACGATCTCCACACTAGGCACAGGAAAGTGGCCGTCTAGGGCAGGAGAGCTGCCAGCCTGGCCACCCAGGAGCAGGTGTGCATGAAAATCAAGGGGGTCCACTGAGACCCCCGACCCTGAGCCCTGAGCTTACAATGGCCATCCTGGGTCAGACCAAAGGTCCATCTAGCCCAGTAGCCTGTCTGCCGACAGTGGCCAACCCTAGGGACAATGGAGGGGATGGACCGAAGACAGTGATCAAGCCATTTGTCTCGTGCCATCCTTCTCCAGCCTTCCACAAACCTTGGGCAGGGACACCACTCCTACCCCCTGGCTAATACCACTCCATGGTCCCAACCTCCATGACTTGATCTCACTTCCCTTTAAACTCTGTTCTAGTTGTAGCCTTCACAGCCTCCTGCAGCAAGGAGTTCCACAGGTTGACTCTGCTTTGTGAAGAACAACTTTCTGTTACTAGTTTGAAGCCTGCTACCCATTCCTTTCCTTTGGTGTCCTCTAGTCCTTCTAGTATGGGAACTAATGAAGAACTTTTCTGTATGCACCTTCTCCACCCAACTCCTGCTTTTAGAGACCTCTATCCTGTCTTCCCTCTGTCTCCTCTTTTCTAATCTGAAAAGTCCCAGTCTCTTTAGCCTCTCTTCATATGGGACCTGTTCCCAACCCCTGATCATGTTAGTTGCCCTCCCCTCTCCCAGCCTCTCTCCCACCTCCTTTTCCCAGTCTCCCCCAGTTTTGTTCAATAAAGACAGATTCCATTTTTCAACACAATTGTCCTTTATTTTGTACATCAAGGAAAGTGGCTAGGGAAGGGTAAGTGGAAGGAGGTGAGGGAGGAATGGGGCACGAGCCCCCGATGGGGAGGACTGGGCTGGCTCTGCGGGCTTCTGGGGGTGGAAGTTCTCCTGCAGCCCCCCAATTACCCCCTCTCCCCAGATGGCAGCCTGCGGCAAGTACAGCCGGTCTGATGGCCGAGTGCTGTGATGTGCCCAGTGTGGGCACTCAGGGCACTCCAAGCCAGGACTGGTTTGCAAGCAGGGCACCCTGAACTGTCTGTCCGGGGTGGGGGTCGGGTCCCTTTAAGCGCAGCCCTCGGCTAGCCTGAGACAGCATCTCCACGCTCTAAGTCCTCCTCTGATGCCCTGCCGGCACTGCTTCCGGCCATCCTTAAGCCCGGTTCAGGGTCCACTTAATGTGGACATGCTAGTTCAAATTAGCAAAACGCTAATTCGAACCAGTTTTTAGTTCTAGACGCGTTAGTTCGAATTAACTAATTCAAAATAAGTTAGTTCGAATTAACGTTGTAGTGTAGACATACCCTGGGTCAGAGGGGTTTCCTTTTGCCTCACTGGCAGATGTCTATAGGCCACTAGGAAGGATCCAGTCTAAGTCTCTGCTGTGATAATGTCCTGGAGACATGCAGAAAGTAACTAGAGTTGCCAGGTATCCGGTTTTGAACCGGACAGTCCAGTATTTGAGCTTTCTGTTCGGGAAACAAATTGAGAAAAATAGAAATGTCCTTTTTTTTTTCTAAAAAGATGTAATGTCAAGCGTGTCTGGTATTTTTGTTGAAACCATCTGTCAACCCTAAAAGTAACAAAGGGACATATTAGCAATTCCTCTGCAAAACTCTTTGTTGGGATGGGAATTTTGACTGAATGAAGACTGAGAAAAGATTGAGGAAGGGGAGGGCGCAATAACACAGTGTCACTGTAACCTTTTATTAGTACAATACCACAGTACCATACCACAACGACAGGGTCTTGCCCAGGGGCACTTATCACCTAAAAAACATTCTAAACCATAGTGAAAGCTGAACTGGACCATTTCATGTTTAAGCCTGTTACCAAGTATTTTATTCCTTTGCTAGAAAAGCCTCATTTTGCACATACTCGGCAAATCTGCCTCCACAACACAAACAGACCCGCCCACATTTTCAGAAGTGCTCATCAGTTACTAACACAAATTAAAATGGCAACATCATTACAGGAAATGAAAGAGCCACAGACACATTTAGACCCTTAGGTACTGAAATGTTTAATTTTAAAAACCAAAGTGGATTCTTCCTGCAACAATGTTATATTATTATGTTTATTACATTCTCTTGCTCCTTAGCAACTTTTTCCTATAACCATAGATCTCAAAATACTCACATTACCATGATCATATAATTTGTAATGCTTAGCCATCGGGTAAGCATAATTTCCTTTACAAATTGCATGCTTATGCTCATACAGTGCACTTTCTTTGAAAGATTTTTTTTTTTTGGTTTTATCTTCATACCTGCAATTCACATGCTATTTTTGAAAAGATAAATGCCCACAATGTGGCTTCAGTTATTTCAGCATTAAAAAAAACCCTCTGTACATGGAAATTATGCCATCCAATTGCTAAGCAATAATGATTATATTACTTTAAATAGACAGGAGACCACTGAGAACTATAGCCCTCTATTGCACAATCTAACAGTCATAGGATTTAAAGAGAAATACAACCCTTACCTAGAAAAATGTGTTTCCGGGGGGGGGGGGGGGGGAGGGGGGGGAGGCGGAAATCAAAGCTTTCATTTCAAACCAAATGTATTATTCTGTTAATTTCAGAGCTGTGAAGAAAACCTTGATAACATGAGCGGAGTGTAACCAAACAGTATCATCCACTGGAGTCTGTGAATATCATGAAACAATAATGCTTAGAAGGTTTGGACTACCTCACTCTATGATGCTGAAATTTAAATGCAACTTATTAATTATCTTTCTTTTTAGAAGACATATCCGCAAATGCCATCATCTAGAATACCCAAATTGCCTTCTCAGAGACCAGAAGAAGTTCTCCCAGCTCGGGGCCCAAAACTCCAGTTTTTCTCCTGACAACACGTAAGTGCTGGGCAGGAGTTCTCAGTATAAAAAACATAGAACAGCAAAGGGAAATGTGGAGTCATGGTAAAAAAAATGAAGTTGATAAGGACAAACCAAACTGGAACTACTCTACCGCATATATAAAAATGAACAATAACTATTAATTCATTACCACCATTTTTAAACATGACAAATGAAGCAGCCACAGAAATTGTAACCTGCCACAACAGAATGACAAAATATTTCAGACCGTTTGCACAGAATTATTAAAGGCCATCTTTCACTAGAGAACAGAGCCCTGGATTATTGCAAATGAACTTGAATTATGGTGTTCTAGCTAATATATATGCAAATACATGGACTTGTGTGCGCTTTGGACAGAGCAACCAGTGGTGGATTAGTGCACAGGCTTACAGGATCCATGCGCAAGGATGCTAGCCAATGTGTGCACCCCAAGAGGGGCACCAGAACTTGTGTAGAAATGGGGGTGCCACTGTCACTGTGCTCCCACCACCTCTTACTCCTCTTTCCTAGGGCTCTGCCCCTGGCTACTTCAGAAACTAGAGGTGGGCCGCTGTGGAGATTCCCAGATTCTCCTCCTGCCCTGAGTTGAGGGGCAGAGGTGGAGAGAGTTGCCTAAGAGCAGCCCCTGGCCTGTGGATGGAGAGCCTGAGGCTCCCCACAATGGCCTGGGTTGTATGTGCAGCTCTTAGTATTGTCCAGCTTCAGCTTCCAGCGTGGCCAGGGAATGGGGCTTTGGGCAGAATCATAGAATACTAGAACTGGAAGGGACCTCAAGAGGTCATCGAGTCCAGTCTCCTGCCCTCATGACAGGACCCGGTATTATCTAGACCATCCCTGATAGATGTCTATCTAACCTGCTCTTAAATATCTCTAGTGATGGAGATTCCACAATCTCCCTAGGCAACTTATTCCAGTGTTTAACCAACCTGACAGTTAGAAGCTTTTTCCTAATGTCCAACCGAAACCTCCCTTGCTGCAATTTAAGCCCATTGTTTCTTGTTCTATCATCAGAGGCCAAGGAGAACAATTTTTCCTCCCTCCTCCTTGTAACACCCTTTTAGATACCTGAAAACTTCTATCATGTCCCCTCTCAGCCTTCTCTTTTCTAAACTAAAAAAGCCCATTTATTCTAGTCTTCCCTCATAGGCCATGTTTTCTAGACCATTCATTATTTTTTACTTCTCTTCACTGGACCTTCTCCAATTTCTCCACATCATTCTTGAAATGTGGTGCCCAGAACTGGATACAATACTCCAATTGGGGCCTAATCAGTGCAGAGTAGAGCGGAAGAATGACTTTTCGTGTCTAGCTCACAACACGCCTGCTAATGCATCCCCAAATCATGTTTTTTTCCAAGTGTCACATTGACGACTAGTATTTAGCTTGTGGTCCACTATGACCCCTAAATCCCCTTCAGCAGTGCTCCTTCCTAGACAATCGCTTCCCATTCTGTATGTGTGAAACAAGGAGAGAAGGAGGAAAGGCCCATGTCAACTCCCCCTTCTGGGAAAAGGCTGGCATTGCTAGGAGAGGGTGCACTTCACAGTGGGGGAGCTGATCACCTTATCTGCTCCCCTACCACAAAGCGCAGCCCCCACTGCCACCACTTTGCAACTGCCTGAGGCTACGACACCCACGTTACAAAGTCTGCAAGCCATCTCCTTCCCACCCCCCCACCATTCCCTCTACTTCCAGTGCTCCTGGAGTATAGGGGGCCCCAACATCCATTGTGTTCAGGGCCTCAATAAACCTTCATCTGTCTCTCAGAGCACCACAAGTAACTATATAAAAAAAGGATCAGATGGGTAGCCATGTTAGTCTGAATCTGCATAAACAACGAGAAGTCCTGTGGCACCTTATAGCCTAACAGACCCACTTTGTCAGATGCACGTCGCTATCTGTTAGGCTATAAGGTGCCACAGGACTTCTCGTTGTTTATAAAAAAAAGCAGATAGAAAGAGATAGGGCTGTGTATACCCTTCCAATGGAAGAGTGCCAATTCCAAACCTACCTGATGTAGAATCTGGACTCTGCTTGATTGTCTCCAAGTACAGGCAGTCCCCGACTTACACGGATCCGACTTATGTCGGATCCGCACTTACGAACGGGGCTCTCTCGCCCCGGAGGTTGAGGTGGCGGATTGCTGCCTGCGAGCTCCGGGGCGAGAAAGCCCCGTTCGTAAGCTGCTCCCGGTGCCCCTGGTCTGCTGGAGACGGTCCTCAGCAGACCAGGGGCACCGGGACTGAAGCCGCAGCTGCGGCGGGGTCCCGCGCCTCTGAGACTTTGCCAGAACAAAGCCTCAGAGGCGCAGCACCCCGCTGCCGCTGCGGCTCTCCTCCTCGTGTCCCTGGTCTGCTGGGGGGGGGGGCGCAGCTAGTGTGGCCCCCCCGCCCAGTAGACCAGGCTTTTGTTGTGGACCCTGGGGCAGAGCAGCTGGGGCGCTGCCGATTGGTCCTGCAGCGCTGCTCTGGGCACTACTGGACCAACCCGGCAGCACCCCAGCTGCTCTGCCCCAGGTCCTGATTCAGCCGCTGCTGGTCAGTTTCAGCAGTAGCTGAATCAGGACGCTTGGGGCAGAGCAGCTGGGGTGCTGCTGGGTTTGTCCAGTAGCGCCAAGAAGCAAGGAGCGGTGCTACTGGAGCAATCCAGCAGCACCCCAGCTGCTCTGCCCCAGGCGTCCCCAAGTCAGCCGCTGCTGAAACTGACCAGCGCTGACTACAGGAAGCCCGAGGCAGAGTTGCTCTGCCCCAGGCTTCCTGGAATCAGCCGCTGATCAGTTTCAGCAGCAGCTGACTTGGGGAAGCTTGGGGTTCTTAAGTTGAATCTGTATGTAAGTCAGAACTGGCGGTCAGTTTCAGCAGCGGCTGAATCTGGACGCCAGTTCCGACTTACATACAGATTCAACTTAAGAACAAACCTACAGTCCCTATCTTGTACGTAACCCGGGGACTGCCTGTATGCTTGTAAGATTTTACACAGTCGTCATCACCTGTGGAGCAATGGCTGCAGACAGGAGTTCTTAATGCATAAAAGCTGCTCTAGTGCCTGGCCATCAGTTGACAAAGATTATTCTGTGCAAACACAGCAGATACTTTTCTAAGGTAACAATTTGTCACAACAGACAAGTCTAACTTATATGGAAGTAATGAACTGCAAAGCTTTCTTATTAACTAGAAGGCCAAAGCTGGTTGTCGAGCATTATCAATTATAAAAAGCATGGAGAATGAGCCAATAAACTATTTTTCTGACCCTTCTCTAATTTAAAGCTAAATCAGCATAAATGCTTTCAATTTGTGCCAAAAACATGTATCCATACAGGCGCAAGGTATGCCAGATGACTTCAAGCTACAGAAAAATGGTATTGTTTAAGGATTATAACCTGCTTTTCTTCTGTACCCAAAATTCATAAGGAATGAAGGATTGGACTTCAAGAACATTAGGCCTATACAACATTTTTGTTTCTAACTCAGAATAAACAGGTTTCAATGAGATTTAATGAGTCGGATTTATGATTGGAGACCAAAATCATCTACTGCTTGGAGGTTGTTGCATGGTTACTGAATGCTGAAAAAGGTATTTCTTTTCCAGTTGCTATAGCGTGGGAAACTAAAGGCCAACCAACATCAGTGTTCTGTTGTTCTAGGCCCTGTACAAATATTAGTAAGACTCAGTCCCTGCCCAAAAGAGCTGGTTATCCAACCTATAAAATACAAGTCAAGAGGGGAAAAGTGATACAAAATGTAGACTATTTACAAATCAAAAAGATTGCCACCAGAACATCATAGCTAACTAGCCAGGTGCAAATCCCTCTTTCCCCCTACTCCCCCCCCCCCAAAAAAAGCGCTTTTGTTTTGTATCAGAACAGATCCAGTGTCAGATTCTTTACTTTGATCTTGTCATATCTGGGAATTATTTCTTACTAACATTTTAGGCTATTTGAAATTTGTGTTTCTCTCTCTTCTTCTATTTCTAAAACTTCTATAGGCAGCAGTCCTCCCCACCCCGTTATTTAAGTTGAAATACACAGTACAGGTAGCAATATAGTATAAGGGTCTGCTCATTCCACCTGAACACCAGCTTCAGTAAACATAATAAAATAAACCCAAACTCCTTCAGCCCTCAGTCCATCTCTGTTAAGACCTATGTAATCCAGAACCATTCACAGAGTACCATAGCAACATTTGGCTCCACAAAGTTCCATAGTGAATGGCACTATTTATATTAGCTACATATAGTCACATATGCACAGTTATCTCTCTTCTATAAAACTCCTCTTACAACCCCCTACCCTAAAGACTGGGGACACTTTCCAGCATGCCTAAAAAGATTAACAAACTTAGACTCTGGCAAACCAACAAGGGGAGAAAATTCCAAATTCTAGGAACTCTTGGGAAATACCTTAGGGGCAGTACCCTTCTAAGTATGTAGATGGAGCCCCATTGCTAGTACCTCTGATTTTTAACTGACGTTGAAGGATACATGTGTTATGGGGACACAATAATTTTGATTAGCCAGGGTTTGGCTATTTGAGCTAGCACTGTAAGAGATAGTCCTACTACTGTGGATTTCACAAATCTCAACTCAGCTGAGAGAGGTTTTTGAATAGTGTAACAGTGATTATCCAGAATCTATATACATTTTAGGATAATGAGCCAAGTTCCCTCTTCACTTCAGATTTAACTCAGCAAAACAGAAAAGTTTTAGACCCATATATTTTGTCCAACATGACCAAGGATCCGTAACTTGTGTAACTGCATGTGTGTTACACAAACTCCTGTGTAGGAGGAAAAGTGAGGGTAGACATGTGGGACAAAAATCCCTGCTACCTTTAAAGCACATCCAGCTGCTTTGTATGTTGCAGTTGTTTCTAGCTTCACGCTGGGACCACCCAGCCGATGAAATGGATCAGTAATTTACACAGGAGACATGATAGTGATTAGGTTTTGGAGTCAGGAGAACTGTAACAGTCGGCCATCCTGTAGACCTTAGTCCTGTTTAACAGGAAGTAGACTAGACACAGAGAGAAACATGAAGACCAAGGTTGCCAACTTTCTAATCACACAAAACTGAAAACCCTGCTCTGAGTTTCCACCATTGCCCTGACTTTCTGAAAGGACTCCCCCTCCCCCCCACCGCACGTTCCATCCCTTCCCCCATTGCTTGCTCTTCCCCTCCCTCATTCGCTGGGCAGAGGGCTGGGGAACAGGAAGAAGTCCATGCTCTGGGCTGAGAGTGCAGGCTCCATCAGGGCCAGAAATGAGGGCTTATGGGTCAAGGTTATGGGACAAGGCTGGGGATTTGGGGCACAAGGAGGGGCTCAAGGCTGGAGCCAAGAGGTTCAGAGTGTGGGAGGGAGTGTAGGCTCCATTTGAGGGTATAGCCTCTGGGACAGACAGAGATGGGGTGTTTGAGGTGGACGAGAGGACTCTGAGCTGCAGTGCCAGATCGACACTTACCACAGCTCCTAGGGAACAACCCCGAGGCCCTGATGGCCTCTAAGTAAATGGGCAGCCAGGGAGGCTTCACACATGGTCCTTGCACCTTCAGCCTCCACCCCCAAATACAAACCCCGCAACTCCTATTGGTTGTGCTTTGCAGCCAATGGGAATTGTAGAACTGGCACTTGGGGCAAGACCAGCAGGGAAAGCCTCCCAGGCCCAGGACACCCCAGCACCTACGGGCCAATGGGTTCTGGCAGCTGCTTCTGGGGGCAGCAGGGACCCACGATAGCTAGGGCACTTTCCTTAGCCATGGATCTCTGCTGCACTGCCAACTGAGTGGCCCCTTTGGTGTTGCCAACTGGGCCCACCACTGTCTGTTTGACCAGGCATTCCGATATAAAAAAAAAAAAAAAAGGACACCAGGCCACCCTAATGGAGACAGAGGTTAGGGCTTTTCCTGGGTAAGAAACTGAATTTGGTTATCCATTATGCTGTTGATGTAACGGTTAAATAAAAAAACCATTTTGCTGCAATCCGTGATTCCTCATTTCCTCAAATGCTACAAAAATGCCCCATGGAGATGAGCTTCTGTACAAGAGTTTAAGTGCTAAAATCTCTTTTGCATGGTTATGTTACTCAACTGTGACCACACCGGGCCTGGAGCTCATTCTTCATTTTAAACGTTGAACCATTTCTTTTAGTTTTGCCTTTGAAATTGGGATTGTGACAATGACTATAGGGAATGGTCAGAGTATCATTTAAAGTATGCACTGGGTATGTCTACCCTGCAATTAAAAATCCATGGGCTGGCCCATGCCAGCTAACTGAGGTTCGGGGGTTAATTGTGACTGTAGACATTTGGGCCTGAAGCCTGATCTCTAGTATTCTGTAAGGTGGGAGGGTCACAGAGCTCAGGCTGCAGCCAGAGCATTAATGTCTACACCACAATTAAACAGTCCCTTAGGATATGTCTACACTACAAAGTTAGTTCGAACTAACAGACGTTAGTTCGAACTAACTTTCATAGGTGCTACACTAGCGCTCTGTTAGTTCAAATTAAATTCGAACTAACGGAGCGCTTAGTTCGAACTAGGTAATCCTCATTCCACGAGGATTAAGCCTAGTTCGAACTTACTAGTACGAATTAAGGGCTGTGTAGACCCTTAATTCGAACTAGCGGGAGGCTAGCCCTCCCCAGGTTTCCCTGGTGGCCACTCTGGCCAACACCAGGGAAACTCTACTGCCCCCCTCCCAGCCCCGGACTCCTTAAAGGGGCACGGGCTTGCTACGGTGCCCGTGCCAGGTGCAAGCCTGCCAGCACCCAGCCAGCAGACCCTGCACCTGGCACGGATCGAGCCACCCACCCAATGCCCCCCAGCCCTTCCCCTCTTCCCGGGACCAGGCTGGCGGCTCCCGGGAGCTTGCCCGGGACCGCAAGAGGCGGGCACCTGCCTGGGCTAGTGCGGACATCGTGGACCTCGTCCACGACCTCCACACTAGGCACAGGAAAGTGGCCAGCTAGGGCAGGAGAGCTGCCAGCCTGGCCACCCAGGAGCAAGTGTGCATGAAAATCAAGGTGGTCCACTGAGACCCCCGACCCTGAGCCCTGAGCTTACAATGGCCGTACTGGGTCAGACCAAAGGTCCATCTAGCCCAGTAGCCTGTCTGCCGACAGCGGCCAACCCTAGGGACCATGGAGGGGATGGACCGAAGACAGTGACCAAGCCATGTGTCTCGTGCCATCCCTCTCCAGCCTTCCACAAACCTTGGGCAGGGACACCACTCCTACCCCCTGGCTAATACCACTCCATGGACCCAACCTCCATGACTTGATCTCACATCCCTTTAAACTCTGTTCTAGTTGTAGCCTTCACAGCCTCCTGCAGCAAGGAGTTCCACAGGTTGACTCTTTGCTTTGTGAAGAACAACTTTCTGTTACTAGTTTGAAGCCTGCTACCCATTCCTTTCCTTTGGTGTCCTCTAGTCCTTCTTTATGGGAACTAATGAAGAACTTTTCTGTATGCACCCTCTCCACCCAACTTCTGCTTTTAGAGACCTCTATCCTGTCCCCCCTCCGTCTCCTCTTTTCTAAGCTGAAAAGTCCCAGTCTCTTTAGCCTCTCTTCATATGGGACCTGTTCCCAACCCCTGATCATTTTAGTTGCCCTCCCCTCTCCCAGCCTCTCTCTTCCCCTCTCCCATCTCCTTTTCCCAGTCTCCCCCAGTTTTGTTCAATAAAGACAGATTCCATTTTTGAACACAATTGTCCTTTATTTTGTACATCAAGAAGAGGGGCTAGGGAGGGGTAAGTGGAAGGAGGTGAGGGAGGAATGGGGTATGCGCCCCTGATGGGGAGGACTGGGCTGGCTCTGCGGGCTTTTGGGGTGGAAGCTCTACTGCAGCCCCTCAATTGCCCCCTCTCCCCAGATGGCAGCCTGCGGCAAGTGCAGCCAGTCTGATGGCAGAGTGCTGTGATGTGCCCAGTGTGGGTACTCCGGGCAATCCAAGCCAGGACTGCTTTGCAAGCGGGGCTCCCCTGAGAACTGTCTGTCCGGGGTGGGGGTCGGGACCCTTTAAGCACAGCCCTTGGCTAGCCTGACACAGCATCTCCACGCTCTAAGTCCTCCTCTGATGCCCTGCCGGCACTGCTTCCGGCCATCCTTAAGCCTGGTTCAGGGTCCACTTAATGCGGACATGCTAGTTCGAATTAGCAAAGTGCTAATTCGAACTAGTTTTTTAGTCTGGATCTGTTCATTCGAACTAAGCTAATTCGAACTAAGCTAATTCGAATTAACGTTGTAGTGTAGATGTACCCTTAGAGACCTGCAGCTTGGGTTAACTGCAGGGTAGAGGTATCCTAGGGCAGCGGTTCCCAACCGCCGGTCTGCAGACTAGTGCCGGGCCATGAACCACTGGCTGCCAGGCCATGGCAGCTGCTGGAGCTGAAGCTAGCTGCTTGCAGTAGCTCTGGGAGCCAAGGCTAACTCCAGCCCCCTGAGCCACTGCACAGCAGCCGGCTTCAACTCCAGCAGCTGTGGCGGCTGATTTTGCCCAGCGGCAGCACTGGTTCTGAGGCAGCAGGAGGAGGTGGAACATAAGGCACCTTCCTTCCTCCTCCCTTCTCCCACCCAGGTACAATGGTGGCCCAGCCAGGACTCCATGCTTCCCCTCACCAATACCCATGGGAGCACAAGATGTGCTTTGGCATGGAGGGGGCGTGAAGGAGGGAGCACAAGCACTGCCAATGGCTGCTCCCCTTGCCCATGTGGCAGTAGCCACCATGCTCCCTAGAATGGGCAGTCTCGCTCTGGGGAGTGTGGTGGTGTGATGGGGGGTCAAATGGAAAAGGGGTGTTGGGTGATGGCGTAGTGGGGTCACAGGGCAAGAGGGTGTTGGCATGGGCTGCAGGGGTCAGAGGTTAAAGGATCAAAGGGCATGGGGCATAAGGTGGGGGTTAAAGGATGTTAGGCACTGGGGAGTAAGTGGTGGGTTGGGGCTAGGGATTAGTGGGATATTGGGGATATCAGATGATGTGTTTGGCAGGTCCAGTAATACAGAGATACAGAGTACCAGGTTTGGCTGGATGGGATCAGAGGTAGAGGGATGTGCAGTAACAATACGGGTTCAGTGAGTAAGTGGATTGGCGGACAGGTAACATTTTATTTTCATATTTGAGTACTCATTATTTGCTTAATGAATATGCAAATAGATGTTACCGGTCCACCAAAAGTTTGTGAATGGGTTTGCCGGTCCACAGTATAAAAAAGGTTGGGAACCACTGTCCTAGGGTCTGTAAAAAATGGCTTCTCTGACTTGAGTTTCCAACAGCTGTGAACAGCATTTTGAAAGGACTACAAGGATTTCTTTGTTTTCAACCCCAGAAGCACAAATCTTGATGGCTGCCACTACATTTCACTTTGACTTTTACAGTGTATAGTCAGAAACTAAACTTGTGGGGTTGCAGGTCCTGTGAACCAGAAGAACCTACTTATCCACAACTCTTGTTACAAAAAACCTCTGGAAGAAACAGTCTATTCAATTGGAAAAGCAGCTAGAGAGTTGCTGAAGTATATTTAAGACAAAAAAAAAAAGCAAGCACAAAGGTGAAACCATTTATTAACATTACACCCAACCCTACATAGCAAAATAGTTCAGTTTTGACCTATGATATTCTACTAATGCGGTCTGACCTCAGAGATGTTTCTATTTATACAGATTTATACTGTGGCCTTACAGTGTCTTTATGCCCAAACTGGCTAGGGTGGTGTTGTGCTGTGCACCTGGCATGCACCTGCAGGAGAGAGTGAGGAGAAAGAGGACAGGGAACAAAGAAAGAATTAAAAGAAATTTCAATGATCTTCATAGTTACTGCATCTAAAACTGTGTTTATGGTAGAGGTGTGAAAAAAACACCCCCAGTTTTTTTATATATCAGACCTACCCTGCATTCATCTGTTTCGTGCTGCGTTAGTGATTCTTTCTTCCAGTGAATTTAGTGTTGGTGAAAAGTGCCACATTAATAAGGCAAGGAAGTGAAGATTTAGTTAGCCACAGGAGTGATAAATATAGTCTGGAAAGCTTCAGTATGCTGCTCGGCCTTCCCTTCCAGTATAGATTTAAAACAAATGCTGAGTGTTTGGGAAGACAAACACACACACAAAGGGCCAGATCCTCAACTGGTGTAGATCAGTGTAGGTGTATCTTTGAAACTTTGACAGCCTCTGATGGGAACTGCTATAGAAATGCAGCATTGCTATGTTAAACTCTTCAGGATGCTTTTCACATTACTCAAATGGAGATAATTCTCCTTAGGTTTTTCCTTTGGCCTCCGCTATTGGGATAAATCAAGCGAGAAAGCAAGCTGACCCTCTGAATGCCTAGGCTTATCACACTCCCGCTCCGCTCTGACAGCATCTAATGAGGTGCATTTGAAACATGTAAATGCACACTTAAAGGAATTATTTACACCTTCTCTACACTCTGGGACCTTATCCCTAGGAATTAGAGATTTAAAAAAGCCTAAGAGGACATCAGTTCCATTTCCCCACTAAAGTGGAGTTGTCTCCCACATGTGAAAGAATAGGGGGGAAACACCAAAACAAATACGTCTGGAGGCTTAGTACCTTCACCCCTCCTGAAGGTGTGGTGCTTGAGATACAAATAAACAGAACACAAACACACATATGCCCAGAGCTGGGATGTGTTGGATTTGCCATACATACCTATTCTGTACACTGTGTGAACACTACCAAATAGGGTTACCAGGTGGACCCCCCCAAAAAAACCAGACACTTGATCGTGGGCAGTGGGGGGGGGACCAGTCGGGAAGGGGTCGGGGCTGGCCAGGAGGAAGGGGGGGACGCAAAGCAGAGTGGGGGGGGGGGGCTGTGGGGCTGGCCGGGAGGAACGGGGGGGAGGGAAGCATAGCTGGCGGGGGAGGAGAGGTTGGCCAGGGAAGATCAGGAGGGGAAGTGGGGCTGGCCAGGGGAGATCAGGAAGAGGAACAGGCTAGTGGGAAGCAGAGCTGGGGGTGGTGCAGGGGGTCTGGCCAGGGAAGATCAGGAGGGGACGTGGGGGAGAACCGGCTGGCCAGGAAGGGAGGGGGGGACATGAGCAAATTGGCCGGCATGGAGCGGGACTGACTCGGACACATGGAGATCCCGGGGAGCTGCCTGTCCCGTGCAGGGTCCCGGTGATGCATGAGCGAGGAGGAGGCTTCCCCTCCTTCTCCTTACACTCAACCAACTGAGGGCTCCTGGTGGCAATCGCAGCCCCATCTCCCAACTGGGACTCCCAGCCTCTCCCCTTGCTCATGCCAGGCTTCTGTCCAGTGCGCAGCCGGAAAAAATCAGAAAATACTGGACATTGAACATGTCCGGTATTATCTAATTTTTTTTATCACAGAGAGTGCAAATACCGGACTGTCCGGTACAATACCGGACACCTGACAACTGTAGGTACCTCTTCTTGCCTGAATTAGTTTACAATAAGCTTAAATAAGCTTATAAAAAACCAACAGAACACACACCTGCCACACATTAAAAAAACCCAACCCTCTCCTCCCCCCCCAAAAAAACCCCCAACAACAACAAGCCAAACCCCAGACTATTGCAGTAAGGCAGATGTAGTCTCCATATAGAACTGCTCTAGCTATGTGGCCACTACAGGATTTCCCAACACTGGTGTCTTCTTCTCGCTGCTTTTTATTCCAGATTTAGGGGAGGATTGCACTGGGAATGCAGTAGACAGAAGAGAATAAGGAACAAAAATACTTAGGACTTGGACCGTAATAGCCTTACATCGTACAATATCTTACCCCATCATCATTCCCACTAAAGACACTAAGATAACTTGGGGTACGTCTACACTACAGTGCTAGTTCGAACTAACTTAGTTCGAATTAGTTAATTCGAACTAAGCTAGTTCGAACTAACGCATCTAGAACTAAAAACTAGTTCGAACTAGCGTTTTGCTAGTTCGAACTAGTAAGTCCACATTGAGTGGACTCTGAACAGGGCTTAAGGATGGCCGGAAGCAGTGCCGGCAGGGCATAAAAGGAGGACTTAGAGCATGGAGATGCTGTCTCAGGCTAGCCGAGGGCTGCGCTTAAAGGGTCCCGACCCCCACCCCGGACACACAGTTCTAAGGGGTGCCCCGCTTGCAAAGAAGTTCTGGCTTGGAGTGCCCTGAGTGCCCACACTGGGCACATCACACCACTCGGCCATCAGCCCGGCTGCACTTGCCGCAGGCTGCCATCTGGGGAGAGGGAGTAATTGGGGGGCTGCAGGAGAGCTTCCACCCCCAGAAGCCCGCAGAGCCAGCCCAGTCCTCCCCATCGGGGGCTCGTACCCCATTCCTCCCTCACCTCCTTCCACTTGCCCTTCCCTAGCCCCCCTTCTTCTTGATGTACAAAATAAAGATAACGTTTCTTCCAACATTGACTCTGTCTTTATTGAAAAAAACTGGGGGAGACTGGGAAAAGGAGGTGGGAGAGGGGAAGAGAAAGGCTGGGAGAGGGGAGGCTGTGAAGGCTACAACTAACATGATCAGGGGTTGGGAACAGGTCCCAGATGAAGAGAGGCTACAGAGACTGGGACTGTTCAGCTTAGAAAAGAGGAGACGGAGGGGGGACAGGATAGAGGTCTCTAAAAGCAGGGGTTGGGTGGAGAGGGTGCATTCAGAAAAGTTCTTCCTGAGTTCCCATAAAGAAGGACTAGAGGACACCAAAGGAAAGGAATGGGTAGCAGGCTTCAAACTAGTAAGAGAAAGTTGTTGTTGTTGACAAAGCAAATAGTTAACCTGTGGAACTCCTTGCTGCAGGAGGCTGTGAAGGCTACAACTAGAACAGAGTTTAAAGGGAAGTGAGATAAAGTGATGGAGGTTGGGTCCATGGAGTCCTATTAGCCAGAGGGTAGGAGTGGTGTCCCTGCCCAAAGTTTGTGGAAGGCTGGAGAGGGATGGCACGAGACAAATGGCTTGGTCATTGTCTTCAGTCCATCCCCTCCAGGGTCCCTAGGGTTGGCCGCTGTTGGCAGACAGGCTACTGGGCTAGATGGACCTTTGGTCTGACCCAGGACGGCCATTGTAAGCTCAGGGCTCAGTGTCGGGGGTCTCAGTGGACCCCCTTGATTTTCATGCACACCTGGTCCTGGGTGGCCAGGCTGGCAGCTCTCCTGCCCTAGACAGCCACTTTCCTGTGCCTAGTGCGGAGATCGTGGACGAGGTCCACGATGTCCGCACTAGCCCAGGAAGGTGCCCGCCTCTTGCGGTCCAGGGCAAGCTCCCGGGAGCCGCCAGCCTGGTCCCGGCAAGAGGGGGTGGGCTGGGGGGCATCGGGTGGGTGGCTCTGTGCCGTGCCAGGTGCAGGGTCTGCTAGCTGGGTGCTGGCAGGCTTGCACCTGGCACGGGCACCGTAGCCAGCCCGTGCCCCTTTAAGGGGTCCGGGGCCGGGAGGGGGGCATAGAGTTTCCCTGGTGTTGGCCAGAGTGGCCACCAGGGAAACCTGGGGAGGGCTAGCCTCCCACTAGTTCGAACTAAAGGGCTACACAGCCCTTAGTTCGAACTAGCTAGTTCGAACTAGGCGTTAGTCCTCGTAAAATGAGGTTTACCTAGTTCGAACTAAGCGCTCCGCTAGTTCGATTCAAATTCGAACTAGCGAAGCGCTAGTGTAGCGCATAGGAAAGTTAGTTCGAACTAACGTCCGTTAGTTCGAACTAACTTTCTAGTGTAGACATACCCTTGTAGAGTAAGGCAGTACCCACCATGAGTAAGGGAATCACACTCTGGCTCTCAGTGTGATGCATGTGGATGCCAGGCTGTCTGGTTCATAACAGTGAGTGCCTACTTCAGGGTATGATGTAAAATCCCACTTAGCCAGTTAACAGGTTAAACATGTTTAGCAGGTTAAACATTTGAAAGGGAGAGGAGAGGGAGGATGCTCCGGCCGGGCCGAGCCGGGCCTGCCATGGGACTAGGGCCTGCTCCGGCCTGTCCGTCAGTTAACCACAACATCCCTACCTCAGAGCAGAATGTCAAAAAAAGGACAGACACTCCAAATGAGGTGTTCTATAACTGGATTTCACTGAGCAAGTAACAAAATGGGAACTCCTGGAACACTGAACAAGTCTTAAGGGAGTCAGAGGCTGTCTTCTTAGATTCTCCTGTCTATCTTGCCATCCAAAACTGGCTTTAGTGCTAAATGGTCCCTACAGCTAACTAAAATCACTCCACATTCAAATTATTTCCTGTCCCAAGAGATCAGTTAGGGCAGGTCTACTTTGGGGAGTTATTTCTAAATAATTCCCCTTATTTCAAAACAAGCCAAGTGTCCACACTACCAAACCTGTTATTTCAAAATAATAACTATTTTGAATAAGCTTATTCCTCTTCACAAGCAGGAGTTATTTCAGGAGGTATTTCAAAATAACCATGTAGTATAGACATAGCCTTACATTCCCCAGATCAACCTGACCCTAGATCCTACACCACAAGCAAAGCCAGTAGCCAAGCCTGTAATTAACAGTTTACCTGTGAAAAGGAAATAAGTTATTTATAGATTAAAAGAAAACCATGCACACAAGTGAGTTACCAGATAGCTAATTCCTAAGAGTGAGAGAGTTGTAATGATCTCTCATTTAATTTCAAAGTCTTTCAGGGAGGAGCTGGAAGTAGTCCCTGGAGATATGTGGCTTCAGTTTGGTGTCTATAGCCCTGAGAAAGTTCAAACTATCAAACAGAGGGAAACATTTCCTGGGATTGTGTTTTATTTCTTAGTTCAACTTCCAAGTCCATAGGTCATGTTTTCTTGCATGTAGCTAGCATTTCCAAGGTGCAATAGGGCCATTACCCAATCCTTTGTATTGTGGTCATTTTTTATGATCTGGCTATGATAGTCCTTCTGGACTGGGGGGAGTGGGCGGGATGAGTCCCATGCCTGGGTTCACAAGGTCATAGCAAAGCATTTTGAAAACTCCAGTTCATCAGATGAAGTGGGTTTTGCCCACAAAAAGCTGATGATTCTATATATTTTGGTTAGTCAAGGGCATGTTTACACAGCAGGGCTAAAGGCAAAATGAGCTATGCAACTTGAGCTACGTCAATTGCATAGCTTAAACGGAAATAGTTTATTTCAGCTTTTGGTGCTGACTACACAGCAGGAAGTCTGTGAAAGAGCACTCTTCCTCTGACTTCCCTTATTCTTCGTAAAATGAGGGTTACAGGAGTCAGAGTAAGCAGTCCTCCAGCTCAACATTATATTGAAACAACTGCTTCCTGTATGGATGCAGACTGTGTCATTTTGGAATAACATTAGTTATTCCAAAATAATGCTGCTGTATTGTATAGCCTAAGGTGCCACAGAACTACTTGTTGTTTTTTAAAGTTACAGATTAACACGGCTACCCCTCAGATTTTTCAAAGCAAAAAAAAACAAAAACAAAAAAAAACCACTTTCCTATTTTCTTTAGCATGGAATACCAATATTACAAGTGAGATTAAAACATGCAGCAACATAGATTTAATAGATCTAAACATTACATACATTCTTATAATACTAATACCTATTTTGAGCAAAATTAGCACAAGAGAACTAAGTCCCCAGTTACGAATTTGTTAGCTCTTAGCTAACACTTACAGCTCAGGCAAGAGTTGGCACCTGGCTTGCCAGAATCACAGTCTGTATATTGTCATGCATGCTTAAGTTGTGGGCTCCATTCTTGACTGCAGAAGCATTAGAAACTTCACCCAGTCTCTCTGAGATCTGCTTTATGGCTCTTATCATTTTATCATTTTATAGGCTTTCATTTATGTAGGAACAGAACAGGTGCAAAGTGCTGTAAATATAGCGTCCCTCCTTATTAATTCGGAAGGGGAGAGAAGAGATTTCAGAGTTTGAAAACAAAATGAAAGTGGTAAACCTAATAGATGGAGGGAGCTGATAGCTTGTTTTTAAATCAGACCTTAACCTTACTGCTGAGATAATCATCCATGGCTGATTGATCAAGGTAGAAAGTTACCATGTCTTTGTAAAATAGAGAAATGCTAAGCCTGTCTAATGTGACATTCTGTATCTTGCCAGCCATTTCTTGTGGAGAACTGACTCACTGCATGGTGGCATTTGAGGATAGGGAACAGCAACCGACAAGTCCAGGTGCTCTTACAGCTAGAGCCAGCATGCATGTACAAAAAGTACCAGGAAGCTAAGCAGCTGAATTTTTCCATGTATGTGCATCTCCTATGTTGTGGTATGTGTCTCACCGTGTGAAGATATCTAGGCATTTTTTATTACATGCAGGGTTTAAAAATGGGATTTCTGTGATAAAACTCAAACTAATGGAAGGTTCAGAAATTTACAGTACAGGAGTGGCTTCAGGACTCACCTTTACAGCATTTTTTACTGAGGGGTACGTCTAGACTACAGGCTTTTGTTGACAGAATTTTTGTTGACTGATACTGTCGACAAAGCTTCTGTCGACAAAGCAAGCCGCTTTGTCGACATGAGAGTCTAGACTCAAAGGACAGTGTAGATGCAATAACGCCTTCTGTCGACAACTCTATCGACAAAAGGCATTATTCCTCGTAGAATGAGGTTTACCGCCATCGACAAAACTGCTGAGTTCTGTCAACGTTATGTCGACAGAACTCAGCGGCAGTGTAGACGCAGGTATAGTTTTGTCGACAAAAGTCCACTTTTGTTGACAAAACCCTGTAGTCTAGACATACGCTAACTTGCTTATGAAAAATACATGACTATGCTACACTAAAAAAAAATATCAGTGATACTTTGCTATACATAGCAGTCCTCAGACAGAATCAGATCATCATGGTATTGTAGAAATTAAGAAAGAAAATAACCTATTAAGTCATCCTATTCATCCCTCCTCCTCCTAAGAAGGATTATAGCTTAGAGTACATTTCTACATTCTCCAATGTAGAGATGTACTGTATCTTAGAAAGTGAGTTCCTTCCAATAAGTGAAATTAGCCACACAAACTCCAGGGGAGATTTGCAAAGGTCCCAATGGAAATTAAACACCTACTTCTACTGGGAATCAGTGAGAATTAAGCATCCAATTTCCATTTGACCCTTTAAGAATATCCCCCTTGTTCTGATTCAGCTCATGGATAGGTGGAAATCTTTTAAGATTTTGTATAAGTGGAAAATAAGTGGGACTTGAAGTATTTTCAGGCTTAGGAATATAGATCAGTTGGATGCTATATTCTGGCAGACTAAATATGGGTTAGATAGCCACTGGTTATTATTTCTAGGGAAACTCTGAAAGGTGGGTCTGTGTATGCATATTATATGAGAGAGAAAGATAAGGATCTTCTCTTTGTTCATTACCTGTATGGAAATCACTTGGGAGAAAAGATGGTTTTCTTGCTACAACATTGGAGTGGGAATCGGGAAACAAAGATCAATTTATGAGGCCAACAGTAAACACAAAATTTGTCCTGTGGTAATTTTCCATATGTTGATGAGATTTCTCATCACTTTGGCCCAATAGATCACTATGGGCATGTCTACACTTCAGTGTTATTTCAAAATAGCTTATTTCGAAATAACACGTCTAGACACAAAATGCATTTCGAAATAGCAAAACACTATTTCGAAACAGCACGTCCACACTGATACTGAATCACATTTAAGGCCAGCCAAAACCGGTTCTGGCAGGGCATCGGGTCAGGAGTTAGCCTCAGGCAGAAGTCACACAAGGTACCTGAGACCTGTGCTTAAAGGGACCCCCCCCCACCACCACCACCCGACAGCCAATTCTAAGGTTTCCCGGCTTGTTTGCCTACATCGCTGAAGGACGGCAAAGCATTTTTTTCCTCTGAGTGCTCTGGTTGCCCTCACTCAGGACACTACAGCACTCTGCAGCATGGAGCCGGAGTCGCCCCTGGGCACTCTGGTGCTTCTCCTGGATGTGTTGCTGCAAGCCTGGCAGCACATTCTGCAGGCAGTAACAGTCTCCCTGATGTGCCCACTTGGCACATTGTGCCTCATTCCTCCCTCACATCCTTCCACTTACCCCTCCCTAACCCCCCTCCTGCTGTACAATAAAAGACATGTGTTCATTACAACAAAGCCTCCTTACTGAACAAAACTGGGGTGGGGGAAGAATGAAACCAAGTGAGACTGGGGAAAGAAGGTGGGAGAGGGGAGGGGAGGGGAAAACCTGGGAGGAGGGAGTTGGCAGGGGGAGGCAAGGTAATGAAGAGGGAGAAGAAGCTCAGGGTTCAGGGTTGGGGGTCTCGCCGGCCCACCTTTCTCTCAGCACTGCAGGGGCCTCAGCATCCCTGGGGGTGTGGGGAGGAAGAAGCAGGAGGGGGAGAAGGAGTGGGAGGAGGAGCGGTAGCTGGGGAGGCAGCAGGGGCTGGAGCAGCAGGAGGCAGCAAGCTCTGCCCCAGGGTCAATGACACCTGGGGGACATGGACCATCCTGCCCCCCAGGATGTGGTCCATGGCATCAAAATAGGGGCAGGGATATGGGTCTGCCCCTGGTTGGGAGCTGCCCCCTGTGGCCCTGGCGTATGCCTGCTGCAGCTCCTTTATTTGCATGCGAACCTGCTCCTGGGTTTGCATGTGGCCTTTGGTCACCAGGCTGGCAGTCATCCACCTGTAGATGGTTGCATTCCTCCATTTAGTGAGGAAGTCATGGACATTGGAAGCATCCCCCCAAACTTGAATTAGGTCTGATCTCCCCACTGGAGCAGGCAGGTGCCTGCCTTTTCCAGCCCCTGGCAAGCTCCTTAGAGCTGGCAGACTGGTCCTGGGGAGCAGTGGAGGGCTGGCTAGGACTGGCTGCCGGGCTCATTCTGGGGCCACTGAGTCAGGTGCAGCGACTGCTGGCTCTGGGCTGGCAGGCTTGGAGCTGGCATAGGTACTGTGGCCATAGTCTACCCCTTTAAGGGCTCTGGGGAGTGAGAGGAGTTTTCTTGGTTGTGCCCAGAGTGGCCACCAGGGCACCCTGGGAATGGCTGGAGGACCCCTATTTCGATATGTGTCTACACAGAGCTTATTTCAAAATAGCAATTTCGAAATGGGCGCTATTCCTCGTGGAATGAGGTTTACCAATTTTGAAAAGCCCTCCGTTATTTCGATTTAATTTCAAAGTAGTGGTTTGGCTGTGTATTTCTAAATAACTTCGCTGCGTAGACATACCCTATGACATTAAAAAAAATGTCAGTGAAAAATTCATATCTATATACTATGACCCCAAGAGCCCCTTGGTGCCAAATGAGATGTGTTTACTGTGCTCCTTGCTATGAGTTCTCAGTACAGCCACCACACTGCTGTCATTGTATTTGTCTGTAAAGAGTGTTGTGTGTAGTATCAAATAAAAGCTGGGAACACATTGGTCATTAATATCGTGTGACATCTATGGCTGGAGTGTAAAAAAGTATGTGTGTGTGCTGGAAATATGTTTTTGAGAATGCGTTGTGGGGCAGACTGGATAAACAAGTTTGTCTTAGAGAAAGAAGTGTTGCCTCATCTGTGTCTAGGGCTACACTACAAGTGCTCCAGGGACAGCAGCTGTGCTGCTTCTGATGAACACTCTAAACCAACAACTTCAGTTCCTCCACGTCCCACAAAAGGGGACTGGGTTTCTCCTGCCAACTTAGCCCCCACCAACAAATTGCTATCTCCATCGGTGCTCAGGGCAATATAATTTACATCACTGAGATGTGTGGATGAGTCACACGCCTGAGCAACATAAAAATTACACTGAAATAAGTTCTAAGTTCATAATTGAGCAGAATGGAGCCAAAGACAGATGGACAGTTCGTGTGCACCTACGCTAAACACCAGTTCTCAGGATAATGAGGAAACAGCATGGCATCAGCACTCTGGAGAACATTTTGCAGACTGAACTCCAGACAGCCACTCTGATTCTTGAGACAATGCCAGTGAACTTTGGGAAGTATAAACAACAGAAGACCTTGTTATCCACTGCTGAGGGAACAAAGCGAATAAATGCTTTTTGCATTGAGGAATGGTGGGTTCCTAGTTACAAGGGCTGGTGATGCTGAGAAGTAAATTTCTTACTTAAAGCTATCTTAGACTAGGATTGTAACATGTCAAGGGCTAGTCACTAGAAAGCATGGTCATTTTGCTTTGTCTCAGGATCATTTAAATCTCTATTTATTAAAATGTATTCTTGTTTGATTATAAATTCAGCTCAGTGCTGCAATAGTTACGTGAGGGGTATATGCTCAGCAGAGCCAGCAGGCTGGGGTGCATTTGAAACAAGAGACTTGGTATTTCCTGTGAGTATCCACTGATAGAAGAGTATCCCTCTGCAGTGTTCAGCCCCCAAGGGCGCAGGAATAGAGAGCACTGACAGTTATCTGCAAGGCAAGGCCTGGTAGAGCCCTGCAGAGTTTGAGGGGCTGGCTAACAGATTAGAGTCTGAGGGAGAAGATTCAGCTCAGCAGGCATGAGCGAGTGCACACATACACCCCATGCGCACGCACACACGCAGTATTGTATGCCCCAAGAAAATGTCTCACGTACAAGCTACTGATGACAGGCAAATTTAATCACTACTTTGAGCTAATTTCTTAACGTTCATAAAATGCTTTTTGACAAGGGAAAATGTTTTTAACTGAACTATGCAACTGCCTGAAGAAGTAAACAAACACCATTTCCAAGCACTAGTTTGCAAGGCAAGTACTAGACACTTAAATGACTCAATCTTGACTGTAATCTATGCTCATACTCAATTTAATTTAAAAAAAAACCCTACATCTCTTGCTATTAGTTATTCAGTAATCATGAGCCCATGAAAAGAACCAAACTGTGCTGCACTGTCTCTTTCACAGCAAGCTGAATTTATTGCTTCAATAGCACAGTCTAATGATTAACTTTACATGCTAATGAATGGCTCTATTTTACCACTGATCCCCTTTTGTACCCTCCGTTACATTTCTTTCAGCCTCCAGAGGTCACACACAAATCCCTGTTGAAATACTATAAACAAATCCCACAAAATCCCTCTGAATCTAGCCTAGGGAGTATCTACGGTGCCATTAAAACCTGCGGATGACTCGTGCCAGCTGACTCAGGCTGGAGGGACTCAGATTAAGGGGCTGTTTAACTATAGTGTAGATGTTGCATCCCTTTGCAGCACCCAGTCCCTAAGGGGCTCAAGAATAGGAGGCACCAAATTAGCTGTAAAGCAAGCAAGGCCTGGCAGAATCTTGAGAACTTTGATGGGCTGGATAACAGATTGGAGTGTGAGGGAGCATGAGGTGGGAGGATTCCCAGCACAGCCCCTGAGCCAGCTGTGGTTTTTTTAATTGCAGTGTAGATCTATCGCGGAATGTCTCATGCAATGACCTGAGCCAGCAGGATTTTCTTTAACAATCCTGGGTGCTGAGTGTTTCTTCATCCAAACAATATTTACAATTAGCAGGTTTTATTCATGTGTGACAAGAGCATTTCTTTCCATGGTTTATCAGATGAATAATGTGCATTTATAATTAGTTTTTAAAAAGCATATTAAAGGTTGAATTATCTGTGGCAGCCTTTTGGGAGGCACTTTACAACTGTCTCCTGTCAATACATATGTAGGCATATACTAAAAATCCTCAAGTGATTTCTTGCTGTACTGACCATGAGCTGAGATTTAAAACATGGCCACTTTAAAGCACTAAAGAAACAAACATAGCATGAGGAATTAGTCTTGGTTGTATGTGGATAATACACCATGGCTGTGTCTAGACTGGCAAGTTTTTCCGCAAAAGCAGCTGCTTTTGTGGAAAAACTTGCCAGCTGTCTACACTGGCCGCTTGAATTTCTGCAAGAACACTGACTTCCTACTGTCTGAAATCAGTGCTTCTTGTGGAAATACTATGCTGCTCCCGTTCGGGCAAAAGTCCTTTTGCGCAAAGCTTTTGCGCAGAAGGGCCAGTGTAGACAGCTCAGAGTTGTTTTGCGCAAAAAAGCCCCGATCGCAAAAATGGCGATCGGGGCTTTTTTGCAGAAAAGCGCGTCTAGATTGGCACGGACGCTTTTCCGCAAAAAGCATTTTTTGCGAAAAAGCATCCGTGCCAATCTAGATGCTCTTTTCTGCAAATGCTTTTAACGGAAATCATGCCAGTCTAGACGTAGCCAATTAGTTTTTAACATAATGATTGTTTAATCTCCTGCAATTTCCACACCACGGTTTTAGATACATTTTAAAATGTTCTGGCTTTATAGCAATGGATCCTAGACAATTACTCCTTCATTAGAGAAAAATCCTGCCCCAGTAGCTTTGCCCAGTGGCCAAACTCTGACTTCAGTATGGCCCGGAATTCCTAGCAGGCATAAGAGGGATTTACACACGGATGTGCATTCAGAGGGAAACTAACTAGGATGCCAATCAGTTACCTTTTTGCAGCTCTTCCTTGCCTGTTTGAAGTGTTATTACTTGGATCCTATTGATCATCCAGAGACTATGATTATAGTTATCATTGGCCTGTTCAGCACATTTTGTATGTTTGTGTGCGTAAGTGCATTTTATCAGTCCAACTGAGCAAGGGTCTGAGGCAAGAATGAAGGAAAAGGCACCAACAGAAGTAATCAAGAGCCATTGTGCTAATACTGATGCTTCTTCCCATTCCCTCCCAAATTGTCTTCCTCCCAGCTCCCCTCAACCACGATTGTATAGACTGCAAAAGCTTAGAAGTGACTAATAAAATGGAAGACTGCAATACATTTTACTCAATCACACCTGCTAAGTTTCACACTAAACAAAACATATTGTGAGAGATTTTGGTAGAACTATATTTTTAAAAAAAATCCATAGGGGAAACCCATTAGTAACACCAGAGCTATGACCTTGAACAACTGGCTATTATTCCTCATGTTTCCTAAAATGGTGGTGGGGCAGAGCGGGGGAAGAATACTACATTTAGCCTCTTGGCACGAAGGCGAGAGTTGCCCTTTTTTTTTTTTTTTTTAAAATAAAAGGGACAGAGAATATAAAACTTTGTCTATAGCCATAAAGAGCCAGTCTAAAAACACATCTTTAACTAAATCAGTACAAGCATGCACAAAGCCATGGCTCTGGTCCCCTTCAGAAGAATCTCATGGACTTTTTAAAGTCACCATTCTCACTGAGGATATTAACATCAAACACTACATGTAATACTACTACTTCATTGAACTGGACCCGGAATTCCCTGCAGAATTGTATCAGTGTCACACCAATGGCATTTAATCAGTGTAATGGCATGGGGATCAGTTCATGTGTTTTCCAAAATGAGACTGATTAATTCTCAAGAAGGGCAAACATCTGCCAAAAGGTACCAAGGGCAAAAGCTCCGCACAAAACTCTGCAGTCTCACTTGTGTGTTCCTGTTGTTCAACCCCACCCATGTCTTTTTTTGGCAGGAGTGTGGGGGGAGTGGGAAAATCTTGCTAAAATTCAGTGTTTCCCCCCTTTTGGAAAGCAAACAGTAACAGCCTGCTGGTGAATAACCGAGAAGGAGGATTTATAATAGGAGAGCCTGGTTTAGTTTAGTGTCTGTGCCGAACTGAACATTCCATTTTGCTCGGTGAATGCTGTTTTGAATGTAAGCATCCCTGTAAACTTCATTTATTCACCCTGAGTTCAAACATCCACATGGGGTTGGAAACCTGTCAGGTGGTAACAAGGACAGTCTTTTCTGGATACAATGCTAATGCTAAATAGAGTTGCCAATTGTCAAATCGCACTGACCCATAGACTCTTGCCATGCCCCCAGCCCACTTCTTCTCTAATGCCCTGTCGTCCCCCCACACACTTACTCTATTCACCCCCTCACACACATTCAGTGACTTTCACCAGATTACAGCAAGGCATTGGAGTGCAGGAGGGGGTGTGGAGTGCAGGCTCCGGGCGAAGGCTATCATGGAGGTGGTGGTGAAAGGTCCAGTCTCTGGCCAGGTACTGCTCTCTCAGGCAGCTCCTGAAAATGACCAGCAAACCCCTGTGGCAGCAGCTCCTAGGTGGAGTACTGGGGTCTCAGCATGTTGCTGCCTGCCGGCACTATCCCCCCCAACCAGCTCCCAGCCAATGGGAGCTGTGGAATCAGCACACAGGTCAGAGGCAGCACAGAGACCCTCCCCCACACACCCTCCATGGGCCATAAGGATGTGGTGACAGCTGCCCGGGGATCGGTGTGGAGTGAAGTTGGACAGGAAGCTTGCAGTACCTCTGCCGTGCTGTTAGTGCCGAAAATCTCCTTGGTTGGCTGCAACAGCCTCCAGGAGATAAAGCATGATTCTGGGGACTCCTTGTGAAGCAGGAGGGGTAGCAACTTAAATGCTCAGGAGGGGGGACAGCTGTGAGAATGCTAATGAGAGTGCCATCAACTGAGAGTGACTCTTTGCTGACTGCAGTATTGCTGTAGCCAGCCCTGTTGGTCCCAGGATATTCTGAGTTTACAGAAGTGAGGTTGCAGGGTTTCACCGCCCACGAGGAGGGTCAAACTCTGCACCTTGGAAATGCAGCTGACAGACTTAGAGGTAGGAACAGTGACCAGCTGCCACACAGACTCAGGGGATACAGTGGCTGGATCTCATCCCAACAGATTGGTGTCCATCCAGAGAGCAAGATGGGATCAAATTCTAAGAGGGTCATTTTAGCCTTATATAGGCATTTGCATCTATTTAGTGCTGTCACACCTGCATGAAGTATCATGCATCACAATGGTGGCAGTGTTATAGGAAGTATTTACATTCTAAAAAAAAAGTTTGAAATGTGCATTTAGTAGAGTACAAGAGAGCTAAGATTGATATTGTTCAGGTCTGAGACACAGGCAGAGTTAATCAGAGAAATTAGGGGAAAGGACAAAGGGCTGAGCTGAGATGCTGCAATGTGTTGGAGGCTTAGATTGGCACAGCAAAGGATGCTTTGCAGCCGGGACTGAAACTCACTTGCAGAATCATGCACTCTGAAATAGCAGGGGTACTGCAGGATATAAGTGAGGACCATTGTCAGATTTGTGGGGGTTAAAGTCGACACAGCAAAAGGGGGTTGCAGGTCAGGTTTGAGAATTATTAACAGAGCTGTGTAGAGGAAACATGAAGAGGGCCACCAATACTATACCTAACTTTAATTACAACTGTAAACTGCATTCACAGAAAAACGTTTTAAAAAAAAATGTTCGCCTATTGTCTCATCTTATACATACAATCCAAGTACTTTGGGGTTAGAGCTTTTATAGTTTGTGTCAGGCCTAACATGATCTCTGGGTGCTATAAGAAAGCACCAAAGTTTGGCACAAATGCAGGTATCCCTAAATTAGCCCCACATTATACTACAGCACATGCCAACTACCATCTGGCTGAAACTTGAACAGGTGTATTCCCCTTTCCAGGACAGAAGTTATATGACAATTCTGATCACAAAAAAATTTCGAGACCCCAAATGACTGTAGCAGGCAGCAGAAAAGGAGAAATGAATGTGCTGGTAATACTGCAGATGCTTTTTACCTCATTTCCAGGTAGGTAAGATTTGGAAATCATATTCAAATTACTTAAGAATGCAAGGACCTATGTGATATTCTAACAAAAAGTGACCCCTACGTCCAGTGTATTGGGCCACATTTTAGACACAGAACTAAGGTTCAGAATCTGTTCTCACTTGCAACAGCTCAAATCCAGACTGCCTTCAGTGGAGTAACTCCAAATTCATAAAGATGTAAATAAGAATGGAATTTGATCTTCAGTCAAATTAGGTGCTTGCTGACCTTGCCCTTGCACTCTCTAGGGCTTGTCTACACTATGGAGAAGATCAACCCTCCAGAGGCCAACCTTCTAGCATTCAAATTAATGGGGCTAGTGAAGACCCGCTAATTTGAACTGAGAGGGTGCCCCCGTCGTCAATGGTTGTCCTGCTAATCACAAGGAAAAAGGAAAGTCGAAAGGAGTATTTGCTCCTGTCAATCTGCTGCATGGACGGCCCAAAAACATGATTTAAGGTATGTCGGCTCCAGCTACATAATTAATGTAGATGAAGTGAACTCCCCCTTTTCGTATGGACCAGGCCCTAATTTGTAATTATTTTTCCCCTTGAATTAAAAAAAGCTAGTCTCAGATATGACTGTGGACTTTGAAAGAATAATCCAGGATCACTAAAGCAGCTCCTGCTGAAAGAAGTATAAACACACAACAGATGTGCACACTAACGAACACTGGGACTGCATTGCTCATGTCATGCAGCTTTCAGGGATTGGTCTGCAGAAGAACAAAAACAATGGAACCCCGTTTCAATTGTCATCTATTGTGCCTAGATTCTAGTATGATGGGCTATTATACTCCATGTATTGTGCCCTAGTCTCCTTTTCTCTTTCCTCCACCTGCTTCCTTTCTGGTTTTGTCTTTTTAAACTTCAGGTATGGACAGCTGACCCAAGCTGTCAACTATTTCATGCTGCTTTCTTCAAGCTTCTCTAACCTTCTCTGCAGGCATTTGCTCTGACTATATAAGCGTGACTGTTGTTTCTGGACAAAATCTGTTTGTGTTTGTCTTCCCACATATTCCATCATCTTCCCCTCAATTTGGTTTTTAATATGAATTTTAACACAGTGCTACAGAGAAAGGGCTGATTGACAGCCCCACAGACCAGAGCATCATGACCACAGAGGCTCCCTACCAGTTTGCCTCAGTTCTGACAAACAGCCAAATCTAGCGTGGGATGCAATCCAGTCATGGTTCATTCAATCCTTGGTTCCTCTCCTGAGCATGTCAACAAGGGAACCATCCAAAGTTCAGATCAGCTGTGGTCATCTCCCTCAGGTGGTCATTAATTCCAAAGAAAGGTCATCCACAAGTGACCGTCATCACTTTGTATGCGCCATTGCCCAATGGCAGTGCATAGAAACAGGCTTTGTCTGGAGAGCAGAAATGGTCACAAATATTTCTCACTTTTTTTCCTTGATAAAAAATTCCTTTTGATCAAAGTTTTTCCAAAAAGTTTGCTTTCAGAGGGGAGGGCAGGATCTGTTCTACCACTAAAGTTAAATTTTCAGAAAAAAATAGTTTTGAGGAAAAAAACCCCCACCACAAGAGTATACGTTTCCAACAAACCAAACTAAAAAGTTCATTTCTTTTGCATGTTTTCAATGAAACATACTAGGGCTGTCAGTTGACCTGCATTAATGCCTGCAATTCACACAGGACAGGATTAATGCGTTAAAAAAATTAACGGTTAATTGCAGGCTGAATGCACTGCCTCTTTAAAGCACCAAAACAACACTTCGGCTTGCGCTGCCCTTTTGACATGCTGCTCCAGTGCCTTAGTGGGGACTCCAGCTGATCACGGGCTCCATGCAGTGCTCCCCATTGAAACACCGCTGCAGTATTTCAAAGGGGAGTTGCACGCGGTTAATCGTGATCACATTTTTTTTTAATCGCTTGACAGCCGTAAAACATACTTTTCTTTTTCTTATCAACTGCTAGGGAGTAGTAAATATCCAAACAAAAAATTTTATTCATATATCACAATGAAATATTTCCCATTGTTCCATTACTCAGCCTTGTAGGGGGAAAAGAGTCTAAGAAAAGAAGATGTGTTAAGAGGCATTTAAAAACAGAAGGAAACCAATACGGATTTTCCCAGCAGTTTCATAAAATCCCTTTATTTACCAGTGCAAGTAAAAGTTAAAAAAAAAATGCTTGAATTTACTGCACATCAACAATAAGCATATGAATCTTATGCCAATATGCACCCGTGTAACAAGGACAGGGACACTGAAAATGGCCAGTGCAGTTTCATAGTCCAAATGGAAAGAACTTCAGAAGTAAACAAGAATAAGGAGGATAAAAACTAACTCAGGTATCCTAACTGCTAGCCTCTCTCCCTTTTTACTCTAGGGTATTTCTTCTCCCTATATATTTTTGACTCAAAGCTCACCGACCTACAGGCCTGCTGCCACTCACATTCCCCACTCCTTTGCCCACTTTTGATGCCTATGGGCCAGATGCTGTAGATCAGCGCAGCTTTGTGGAAGACAATGAAGCTACAATATATTGGGGCACAATCCAGACTAGGGGAAGAGAGACTATGTCACCTTGGCACTGCAGTCTTGGGTCCTTTACAGTGCTTTGCCCATAATGGCTTCCACTAGGTCTACCCACATACAGCCTTCCAGCATGCAAGCTACACCCTATGTGTAGTAGCAGACTGCCAGCTAGATCTTGACCTTCACCAGCCTGGGCTTGGTGATATTACTAGGTAACCCCAACATATCCACAATCTCAAAATTTCCCCAGGAATATCCGGTAGTGCCCACCCCCCTCCTTTAATAGAATATACCAATTTATTACTATCCAGTTTTCCAGACATTTCAATTTAAAAAAAACGAATTAGATAAAAATGGTAAAACTTTATTTATATTCAAAATCCATCTCTTTGTAGTCAATGAAGCATAAGAATCAGAAATGGTTTCAAGAAAGAGACAGATGATTTTAGTAAAAAAAAAAAAAAAAAAAAAAAAAAAAAAATCAATTTACTAACGAAAGCACCTTCGTCGAAAGAAAGCTCTCACCATGTTTCCTGTAAGGTCATGGACCAAGTTTTTCAGGTCATGACCTCTCCTGCCCCAATCCAATAGCTGCTTCCTTTTGTCCTGCAAAGGGCAGGGATATGGAGGGGGAGAGAGGTGTGCACACTCTAGAGTGTGTCTCCCTCTTTTTTAGATGGTTTTCAAGAGGGGGGCAAGCTATTTCCAGCTGAGACCTATCAGCTAAAGAGTTTCTATGCAAGGTTTGTCCTTCTGTTTCTGTGACCTGTTTGAAATCTCCCCCCTCCCCAATTTGTTTACTTCTGAAATGCAAATTAAGACAAGCACTCATTTGTTTAGGACAGACTTGTTGGCCAGCATCTATATGGGCAAGGCTGCGTGAATTTGGAATTCTGGTTAATATACAGGGAAAGCTTACAAATTCACGTGCAAAGTTGCCACATATATTATCGAGATGATACTGGCCAGCAAGTTATGGGTTTTCAAATGCTACTTTATAAAGCCTAAACCTTGTACAAAGATGACAAGAGTGTATGATACAGGACAATATCTAGTCACAAGCTGATCTCCGCACGGGACCAGGAAGGCACCTGCCTTCTCCGGCCCCTGTCAGGCTCCTGGGACCTGGCAGACTGGTCCTGGGGAGTGGTGGAGGGCTGGCTGGCACTGGCTGCCTGGCTCATTCTGGGGCCACTGGTTTGGGGCAGTGAATACTGGCTCTGAGCTGGCAGTCCTGGAGCTGGCACAGGCACTGTGGCCAGACTCTACCCCTTTAAGGGCTCCGGGCTGGGGGGGCCCCACAGGAGAGGGGGGAAGGAGAGGAGTTTTCCTGGTTGGGACCAGAGTGGCCAGCAGGGCACCCTGGGAAGGGCTGGAAGCCCCCCTATTTCGAATTAGCCCCTATTCCGCATCTACACAGAGCTTATTTCAAAACAGCAATTTTGAACTAAACCTCATTTCACGAGAAATAGTGCCTACCAAGTTCAAAATAAGCCCTCCGCTATTTCAAATAATGGCTGTTATTTCGAAATAACTTTTCTGTGTAGACATATTCGGGGAGGGAAGGGGGGAGGGAGAGGGAGAAGCTAATATTCTTTAAGCAATGTATATTATACTGCATTTTCTGTATTGTGCCTTGGGGGCTGAGATCTGCTATCTGTTTGGCACACATCACTTATGTAGTGAGTGGCAGATTCCTATAAATAAATAGCCCATACAATATGCATGATGAATACCTTCAAGGCACATTAGTGTTGGCTATTGGGTATATGTACAGTCACACTAGACATTGTCACAGCTACAGCAGACTCTTAAGGTTTACATGTCTTTTTTCAGCACATAGTTCCTTCAGGAGTCTCCTTAGTGCTTTTCCTCCAGCATTGTCTCCAAAACCCTTCTCCGTGCCAAGGGCTGCCTGCAAGCAGAACTATTTTAAAAGGTAACATCAGCCAGAAAGCTGTTGGTTTGGAGCTATAGCTCCACACTGTTGCTCGCCTCTCTCTTGCTGTCTCTGTAGAGGAGTATTCAGGGATATTATTTAAGCTGCATTCACCAAGCAATGCAGTCACCATGTATATCAGTATCATGTATGTGCCCTGCAGTACTGACTTAAAACAGCCATTTCCTCTTGAGCTTTTGTGCTTTCCTTGTTAGTTACAGCATATTGCTGCCGCTGCAAGGGGTTGCCCTTTAGGATGTCAACCTCTGCAGACTTTTCTCACACTCACCAATTGCTGATTATAATGCCAATGCCTACAGGCACGCTTTGCTTGTGGAGGACTATGTTGAGCAACATGACCTTTTCCATGTCTAATTGCCAGAGCCCTGAAAAGCCCAGCCTATGGCAAAGAAGTGGCTCATGGCAAAACATGACATCTTTGCAAAGAATTGCTGTTTTGTGATCTGACTAACAGCTTGTATGTGAAGCATATTGGGTCAATGCATTAAACTGGCAGACCAAGGGAAAGTGGAGCTGGAGGAGATGAAGAAACAGCACCATAACTTTTGATTGCTTAAAGCAGCTAGATCAATTGGCCAGAGACACAGGTGGTATTGTGCTAACAGGATTGATTGATGCACTTTACCTGGAGGAACGTGCAGCAGGGCAAACTGGGCAATAGTACATGATTCACAGAGTTAGAGAGGACAGAATCCAGCAGGGTGAGCAATTCTATTCTAACTATGAGAATAGGATATATGGATAAGCATTAGAGGGTTGATATGGGGGTCTGGTGTAAGATTTTTTTTTTTTTTAAAAAGAGAAAGTATCCAACCATAATACTGGGGAAAAAACTAAAGCCAGAATATTTTGGGGGTACATTTTGCCCTCAATGATGCTCCAAGTATCTGTAAACATTGCACAAATCAAAGTGGGGTGTAATTGTCTCTGCTTCTGCTGTTTAACAGAAAACAATTATCCCCCCAATTATCCTTGCATCAGAATGACCCCAAGCTTTGGGGAAATTCTGAGTTGGCATAGTGAGAGATGGAGCCCATCACTACGCAAAACGTGTATTGTGATGTACAGACTACATGCACTTATTTGAAGAGAAAAGGAAAAGATAGTAGAGTTTAGAAAGGAGAAGTGACAAATGCATACAAAATAATGGGTGCCGTAGAAAACCTGATCAGAAAATTCAGTTCACCCCATCTCATAATACAAAAACAAGGGGATATTGAGTGAAGCTTAAAAGATGAAAAATTGAAGACTGACAAACAGAATTCATCACAAGGTGTGATCAGAAGGCCTCTTGCTACCTCAGTTTCCTCCTTTGGGCTCATTAATCCCACAAAGGCTCTAATACCTCCCTTTCGGGGGCTGGTTTATTAAATAAAGTTCAAAATACAGACATACTGTCTTTGGTGACCTGGCTGACTATGTCCTTCAGGGTGCATCTATACTGCACTGTAGGTCGAAATGGGATAGACAATTTGCACAGCTCAAATTGCATCTCTCATTTTGATCTTATTTTGAAATTTGGCACCGTCTATACAGCACTTATTTCAAAATAAATCACTATTCCGAAACATCCTTTACTCCTCATGGAAGGAGGTTTACAGAGACATTAGAATAGCAAGCCCATTATATTTTGAAATAATGAGCGTGCTAAAAAGACGTGGAATAGTTATTTCGAGATACCACTGGTATCCCAAAATAGCACTGCAGTGTAGACGTAGCCACAGAGTTCCAAATACCATCAGTTACCACAAAATAAAGTTCATCTGTCTAAATGTGGTTTCTCCTGTCAGTTAAGGGGCCCTCTTTAAACCCTCAGAATAGACACTCTCTGAGCCAACCAGAACAGGACAGGTTACACGCACATCCCTTTTTAACAAAGGAAAGCAGCACAGAATTCATGTCTCCCACAGATTTCCTCTGCTGCCAGCAGAATAATAAATTCTGCTGGCAAGGCTCTGCAATTACACCTTTTGCCCACCAAGGGCTGCTGTGCCACAAGAGAAACCAGCTGGTTAGACTCCAGAGCAGCCAGAGGGAGGGGTCACTTTGGCTTTGGTTCCCCCACTCTCCTCATTGCACAAAGGTTCTGGCACCTGTGTCCGAGTCACATCCCTTGAGGATTTATCTGCTTATTAACCCAACAGCACCTCCCATGGCTTTCTACATGGAGCCTATGGCTTCTCCCAGGAGGACAGTGGCCAGGTATCCAGTTTTTTTACCAGAACATTTGGTTGAAGAGGGACATGGCAGGTTCAGCAAGCACTGCCTATTGCCCTCTATAGTTGCCACATTCCTAATCATGCAAACCCAAAATTCCTTGCTCCACTCTTCCTCCCTTTATCGCTTGCTCCCCCCATCCTGCTGCTCCTAGGCAGGGAGAGGGAGGAGTCAATGTATGTTGCTGTCCAAAGCACTGCCACTGCAGCTACCATTGGCAGCAGTTCCCAGCCAATGGGAGCTGCAGAATCAGTGCTTAGGGTGGGGACAGCACAGAGGCCCACCCCTCCTCCCCCCGCCACATAGGGATGCATGTATGGTGCTATAGTTGCTTCTAGGAGTGGTGCAGAGTCAAGGCAGGTAAGAGAGTCTGCATGAGCACCACTGCACTGCTGAACTGTTAGCCTTCAAAATCTCCGGGATTGGCTGCAGTAGCCTCTGGGAGACAGGGTGTCATGCTGGGAGACTCCCAGTGAGAGTGGGAGAGTTGGCATCCCTTCATACTGGGCTGTTAAAAAGTCCAGTTGGCACAGGGCTGGGTAGGCTCCCTACCTGGCTCTGAGTGGGTCTCAGGAAGCAGCTAGCACATTCCTCCAGCCCCTAGATATATGAGCAGCCATAGGGGGTGTTACCTACCAGCCCTGTGCTTTTGGGAGCCAGGGAGTGACATTCATGGAAAACCATCCGCCCCTCCCCCCTTAGCCTTTGCTGGAATCAGACAAAGCAATGAAAAGGCCAGGGAAGACACACCTAAACGGCTTCAGACAAGGGTGATACAATTAAGGAAACACCCCAGCCTCATTTGCATTAAAGATGGAACAGAGGGACATCTCATTAGCATGCAGAATGGAGAGCAGCTCTTTCAAGGCAAGAACCGCAGTGAACTTTGGGACACCGAAAGCAGAGAAGCACTGCCTGATGGGAAATCCCTGCTCCAGATGCTAATGAACCTAGGCCTGCTCACACCCAAATTAGTCATTATCAGACCAATTCTAGTAACGATCCTATTGACATCTAAAATACTGAAACTGCCTAGTTGCATTGTGAGCTCGTTCAAGGAACATCACCCATAACCAGGGGTGATCAGTCTCTATTGTCTCTCCTCTTTCTCTTTGAACTATCCCTATAAAAACTCCTATCCTTGTCCCAAGAAAACTGTTCTGATACCTGGACTTAAACTGCATCAGTCCCATTGAGACTTCTTCATCTCCTGTCTGATCGTGCTGGGGGCTCTGTTCTGCTTTTCTCCTGCCCTCCGGACCCCCCGGCTACCATCGTCATCTGGGAACCCCGATCAGTGCAAGCTCCGTGGTGAGTGAGAGAGAGAGAGCTCTCCCTCTCCCCCTCTCTCCCTACCTCTCTCTCTCTCCCTACCTCCCTCCCTCTCTCCCTACCTAACATTTGTAATCAGTTTCAATTTAGATTTAATATTGTAATTGTTAGATTTAATATTGTAACTTTGATATCTATTCACTACTCAGAAATAAATCACTTTCATTGTTAAGCTGGTTGCTTCTCTCTCTTTCTTTCTCTTTTGCTCACTCTTCCTTAAGGAGTGTTGTTTTGTGAAAGTGGGGATAGGGAGTGCTGAACCTGGGGGCTTATGAGGATAGCAGTTTAAAGTGCTGTTTAATCCAGCCCACGGAGTCCAAAGGCACATGAGGGTGCAGTGTGGCATTGCTGTGAAACCCAGCCAGCTGAGTCCAGGGACATATGAGGGGGTCAGCTTATGAGTGCTGAGTACCCAGTCCTCTCAGACGTGCTCTGATTAGTGGGTGTGAGTGTCTGTGTGTGTTGCCAAGGTGGCAAGAACCCCATCCTGAGGAACCTAGTTCCTGCAGGAGAGCCCCAGTAGGAGGGGGAATTGGCAGCAGGGAGAATTCAGCTCCATATGAGAGCACAAGTAAGCACCAACAGCACACTGAGGGTATGTCTACACTACCCCCCTAGTTCGAACTAGGGGGGTAATGTATGCATACCGAACTTGCTAATGAAGCCCGGAATTTGAATTTCCCGGGCTTCATTAGCATAAAGCCGGCTCCGCCATTTTTAAAAGCCGGCTTGTTCGAACCCCGTGCCGCGCGGCTACACGCGGCACGGGCTAGATAGATCGGAATGGCTACATAGTTCGAACTATCTGTACACCTCGTTCCATGAGGCGTACAGATAGTTCGGAATAACTACATAGTCCGAACTATCTAGCCCGTGCCGCGTGTAGCCGCGCGGCACGGGGTTCGAACAAGCCGGCTTTTAAAAATGGCGGAGCCGGCTTTATGCTAATGAAGCCCGGGAAATTCAAATCCCGGGCTTCATTAGCAAGTTCGGTATGCATACATTACCCCCCTAGTTCGAACTAGGGGGGTAGTGTAGACATACCCTGATAGAATTGTTAACTTTCCCCCAGTCCCATAAGGGTAACCCTGATAAATGAGCATACCCCAGAGTATTGGGCAAATCTTGTAACAGGGGGAAGGGGGTTGTGTGATTCCCACCCCCTCTCCCTGCAAACACTGGCCCTGCTAAGTTCCTACCCCTAGGAACTGGCCAGCATGTCTGTCCATCTCCTAAATGCCACTTGAGGAAAGTACCGCCAGAAACCTGCATCCCCCACCTCTACCCCAACCCTAAGCACCCTCCCACATTCTGAACCCCTCGGCACCACCACCTATCTCAGAGCCCTCTCCTGCACCCCAAACCCCTCATCTCCTATTCCAGAGCCTGCACCCCCAGCCAGAACCCTTATTCCCTGCCTCAACCCAATCCTCTTCCCCAGCTCAGTGAAAATGGGCAAGTTAAGAAGGGGGTATGGAGTGAGTGGACCTGGGTCCTTGGAGAAAGTGCAGAGAAAGGTTTTGTGCAATTAGAAAGTTGACATCCCACCCCAGGAGACAAGTCAAGCCTTCGTCGCACATAGCCCTATCCTGGCTTGACCACCTGCCTGATGACTCCCCTTCCTGCAATCTTTTCCACGGGCCTCTTTTCTATACCCCAGAAACCTACTGAGTCACGTGACAGGTAGGTCATGAGATATTCTTCATTCTCAATACCTAGGGAGGCAAGAGAAGCAAGTCACATCTCTCCTTCAAGAATCCTGCCACCCCTTGACAGAATATTTTCCACATGATGCAGGTGGAATTCATTGCCATAAGATATCACTGAAGCCAATAGCTTAGCAGGATTAAAAAATAATTAGACATTGATATCAATCAGAACACCCAGAATTAGAATAGCAAATATTAAAAATATAAACAAGAGTTTTGAAAGAAAAAGACCCATGGTTCAGAACATAAGCCAGACACTAATTAATAGGATTCACAGGAAGCTTTTCCTGGGGGCAGGATATTCCTTAACTTCCTCTGAAGCAGCTGCTGCTGGTCATTGTGAGAAACTGGATTCTGAGCTAGCTAGACCAGGGTCTGAACCAGTCTGACAATTCTCACATTCCATTCCTCTGTAGATTACTTCTAGTGTAACTGGAAATTTAACTGGAACACCACTCACATGAAGAAACACATACAATGGGACTATGAATTTGGGCTGTGCTCAGAATCCACTAGAAGAAACAAATCTAGATTAACAGCATTTCTAAAACTTTATCCCTCCCTCCAAAGCCAGACTCTAAATGGTTTTAGAACTTTAAAAAGTTCAAGATTTTTATTTTAATATAGAAGTTGGCCCATAAGAAATGCCAACATCTAAATATCCCTTAATTTTTGGTTAAAAAGTTTAGATACATGCTTAAGTCCAAAGCTGAACTATATGGCTGACCTGTAACTCTACCCATGAGCCAAAACCTTCAATCTGCACCTCTCTAAAATATTGCACTCCAGAACTACTGGCAGATTTTTCAAGCCATCCCCATCTTTACAAAGAAGATACAGATTGTAGCACCACATATGCAAAACAATACGCATTTAAGGTCAGAATTTGGAAAAGTGGCTTGTGATTTTACTCACCCAACTTAACACAAATCTTGAGCTATGGCCACGCTGAACATTAACAAATTAATCTGAAGCCAATGGGGAGATGCATATTCTGGCATACTAGACTTTAGACGCAGGCCTTTAAACTGAAATCATGTCATATCATATATATATATATATATATATATATATATATATAGTAGCCCAGTGTCTGTGAATCTGTAACACTGAAATGCTGGCTGTTCCCTCTGGGCAGCCCATGCTGCATGGGGAGTGCGGGGCCCAAACAGCCGCTTGCACCGCTTGCTCCCCCGTGGCGGCCCGGCTGAGCAGCACAGAAGTCAGCCGAGTGCCACGGCGGGAGAGAAAGGGGCATGGCAGTGACGTGTGGCATGACAGAGGCTCCAGGCCCCGCCCCCTGGCCGTGAATATCACCACCCTGCCCCCCCTCACCTCCCGCCATGGTGCTCGGTTGACTTCTGCGCCGCTCAGCCAGGATGCTGCATGGTAGCAAGTGGGGCAAGCAACAATTTGGGCTCCGCGGTCCCCCAAGTGAGAGGCAGGAGCGGGAGAAGAGAAAGAGAGAGTGTAAGAGGCAGGAGGCGGAGGAGAGCTGAGAAGGGTGTGTGGGGGGGGGGAAGGCAGTAGGAGGAGGAGGAGGAGGAGGAGAGAGAGATGGAGCAAGAGACCGGAGGCTCAGGAGAGAAGACCGACATGGAGGAGAGACCTAAAAATCCCATCTTATGACGGACTAATTGGCTAGTTCTCTCATAAGAGCCATCAGTGACTTGGTCCATTTCTTTAGGAACTGGTTCTCAGTTAAATACCTCAATACTACAAATGGTTGGGAAAGTTATTCCCCATGGGAGGGGAAAAAAAAAACCCTGTCAACTTTCAAAATTGTAATGATTGATAAAACACCACCTCCCCTCCCCCAAATAAAACAAAAATAGTTTTCCAGTCTGAAGATTTGATGAAAACTGATCTCTTCCCCCCCCCCCCCACTACAAAAGCTTTCATTTAGTCGAAATGCTATTTGCACCCCCCCTCCTTGGGGAGCCCTCAAGGCAGGGGGTTATGGCGCTGCGATACAACAGGATTTGGAAGACATTTAAGTGTGGGGTACTCAGCGAAGAGGGTTAGGGTGGAGGGGGTGCAGAAGTCCGGACAGAGTGCTGAGGATGTGGGGTAGTAAAGGAGTCAAGTGGGGGATGTGATGGCCTTACTTTTGCCTCTGTGTTGCAGCCATGTTGGTCCCAGTATATTAAGGAGATAAACTGGGTGAGGCAATATCTTTTATTGGTCCATTTTGGATAAAGAAGATTGAACTTTCCCGCTTCAATTTAGAGTGTGAACTCCAGATAAGTTTAGCTCTACAGATTTTAATAGAAATTAATAATCCTTCTGTAGGCTTTTCAAACTATCCTATAGAATTCAATAGGAGAAGACAGCACTGCTACTGACCTCTATTGGGTGATTTTCTTTCCCCTACATCCCCCAGGAATTATATGTACTGAATGTCTACACAATGCCTATTGATTTCATACAGATCTTTCCATTTGCAATTGCAACTACCCACTTGTACTTTTATTGAATTCCCTTTGACCTGTCTCAGCCTCAAATTGTGAGGCACTTTCTTTCAACCAGGTTTTACTGGCACAGATAATTGTTCCAAGTGAACTTCAAAGACATGGATACAACTGTTTCAATCAGAAACAAGAGGCAGAAAACACCAACCAGAATGATCAACATAGATCGAGTAGCAAGTATCAAGTCCTTGCAGAGAACTGGTCAAGGTTGATCCAGAGAATAAATTCAAGGAAACCATGATATCTGCTCCTGAGTTTTCTGTAGGAGAAGGTTTCATTCATCCAATGTGTTACTTGCTGAGAACTATTCCCTTAAGTCGCATTAAGGAAGTTACTCTTGCTGCTGCCTTCCCTATAGCTCTGCTGTAGTTAAATAGTATGCGTCGTTCTCCATGGCTGTGTGGCCAGCCCTTTTAATTTAAGTTTGTACCACTGAATGGAGTTTTTGGGGGTTGTAATAGGGTGGCACTTACCTCACAGGAATGCCCCCGCCCCCTCCTGAGTGCAAGTTGCTTCCAACAGGTTCCTTCGGGACCTAGTCCACCCTGTCACAAGGGCAGATTTCTTTTAAATGCAATCTGTCAGCAGTCAATATTTCAGGTCTCTTCCCCACCCCACCCCCAGTAAAGTTAAGATGACTATTTTTAAATCTTTTAAAGTGAGTGAATTGTTCCTTTTCAGATGAACTCTGTTATAATTGAATAAGCAAAGGCTGCATTTTGCATAATAGACACTTAATATTCAAAAGAGCGTCTTGAAAAGATACTTGAGGCATTCTCACCTGGTTTGCACAGGTACACACACACACACACACACACACACACACACAGCTCTTACTAGCTTCCACTATCAAATTGAGTTAAGCCTTACCAAAAACAACAAAACAAAACAAAACAAAAAAACACCCCCACACATTAAGTTAAACAATATTAATTTTTGCTAGCAAAGACCAAAGTTCTGTTGCTGCCACCTACTATTGACAGCTCATGAGACATGTGAATGATGGACAATTGGTCATTAAAGGACCCACCTAACACCGTGCCCCTCTGCAACATAGCTGTAACATGTGAGCCTCTTAGCTATCACAAACATTGCTTAATTGCTTAATGCACAAATGTTTAATGCTCATTTCCTTGTATGTATATGAAGCTTCCAGGGAAGGCTTTAAAATTCACACACAAGGAAGCAAATGTTGCAGAGTCTTGGGTTCAATTAAGAATAAGTAATAGAATGTTTAAAAACCACACACTGGAGAGAATTCAGGGATGGTTTATAGTGCCAAATAGCCATCCCTGCAGAGTTAATCCCTATTTATCCACAAGGAAGGTGCAGTACAATGAGAAGGAACTTACTCAAAATCGCATCAAGCCCATTTGCCTCAGCCATGACCAGAAAAAAAAAAATGTTTCCAGAGCAGAAAAAGGAGCTTAGTTTCTAAAGCCTGTTCATTCCTTAGTTATTTTGCTGATGCTATTTACAGAGGAACAATTAGCAGCAGCTGTGGTAGCCGAGAGGTATACACATCACAAAAAGAGCAATGCAGACTAGACTGACATACTAGCCACTCATTACACACATGCCACTAAACAGAAATGGTTCCACCAAACTGTATTAGATTAGAACAACACTACCTGCCATTGACAGGGTAGCTTCAGAGAGCTCTTTGTGCTTGCTGGGGGGGAGGGGGCATAGTCCTTTAACAGTGCATACATCAAATACGTAAAGGTTTAGGGCATCTAATCATCAGTTGCATTCTGTGCCAGAAGTGGATGCAACTCAGTGGAGGATGAAGTGCATAATTAGGGCATACGTAGTGCATCATTTTTTTCCATTTGTGAGGCCTTTCATGGATTCTCTGAAATGACAGGCACTATGGTCTCAATTCATCCCTGCACAAGGAGCAAAAAGAAAGAACTGGTGGGGATATGTAAGCTCCTGGGTCCGGTTAGGGAGGCCTTCAAGTCATTACAATGCTTGGCACCTGACCACCTTGTAGAATTCAGGCTCACTATGTCAGACACCTGGGCTCCCTATACATTGCATGGAGAGAGTTAGACACTTAACTCAGAGGGATTCATAGAAGCCAGAAAAACTAAACTAGCCAGTAATGGCTTGTCTCTATGGTCTAGCCCTGCACATTGAAATGCTGCACACTATTTGGTCTCTGTTGACCCTGCTGGTGCGCACTGAGGAACTTTAGTTGGTATATAGTATAAACAGACCAAATTATGTGCATTTAGAAATTATCCCCCTGTAATGCACATTGCTGCACTGTGCAGACAAGCCAGGTGAAATGCCAAGGAGAGAGGTGTTGCTTAAATACCACCCCTCAACGGAAGTTTGGCACCTAAGTCCACTCAGTATTCGTGTCTTTGAACCTTCTGCTTCAGATAGGCATCTATGACAGCCCCCGTCAGTCATTCTTCACAGAAATGAAAACCACTGTCACCTTTATATCTAACAACCCATTGCTTCGGGCTCTCACCCGATGTGAGCGATCCAGGTTCAGTTCCTCACTATGCCTCAGAGCAGAGACCCTAGCCCAGACCCCAGCTGAATGCTCTAACCATTTTGGGAGCTCACAATCTGTCCTGCTGAAACTGTTCCACAACTTGAGTATTGAGTCCCTCTGGCCTAATGAATATTCCAGTGGTTACAGCCCTTAGACCCATGTTCGAGTCCATGGATATGTAGCTAGACACCAAGCCCTTGTCTCTGCCACAGTTCATCCATCTGTAAAACAAGGAGAACACTACCTTCCTACATCATAGGGAGGTTCTGTGGTGTTCAGATACCACAGTAGTGAGGGCTTACAGCCACCTTAGATAAATAGGTAACTCAGGGGAGCAAAGTAGAATACCTGGGGCATGGAAACCTCCCAACCATGCCTCTAGAACAGTGTTTCTCAAAGTGGGCCACAAAACTTCAGAGAAACCAGCTAACTGAAGGTACAACTTGCCCACGCCACTTCCCACAGCTCCCTTTGGCTGCAAATGGTGAACCAGAGTCAATGGGAGCCACAAAGCTCTGTGGCCATGGAACTGGTAAATAAACACACTGGAGCAGCCAGTTAGCAGGTTTCTCAGGAGTGGTTTCATGGACCACTTTGAGAAACACTACTCTAGAACACTTCCTATAGTGGGAGAATTCCCAGGAAGGTGTGTTGTAGTTGTTTAAATGCTTTAAGTACCCTTGGCATAACGAGGCCACATAGCACTGCAGAATTTCTCTGTGAATATAATAAGCAGAGAGATTACTGTCACCCACTCTTTGGCTGTGTTGTCAGAGACTGGCAAAAGAACTAAAAACAACCATTTAAAGTTTATTTTTCCCTTTACTCAGCAAAGCAGTGCATCATGAAATACAAAAGGATTGCTTCTGAATCACTGAAAAGGAGTCACTGAACTGCCTACACTCACCCAACTGCCCTTCCCAAGTTCTGCCTGGTGTTTAACAAACACCATTATGTATTGGAAGCATCAACATGTTTGCAGAGAATTTTAAAGTAATTCATTTTTTACTTAGCAAATGGGTGATGGTAGACTTGTATTGCAGGCTGAGATTGTTTTCTTGCCCCAGTTACATTACAATTGGATCATTCTGAACATTTAGGGTTCACTTGTCAGAAGCACTCAGTACTCATCTAACTCTCCTCCTGCTGTCATCAGTTATACTAAGTAAGTTTCAATACCCTACCGTCAAAGTCCAATCTGGCAGAAGTGTCCGTCCATTGACACACATTACAGCACTCGAAAGAATTTTCATTTGTGTTCATTGAGTGGTCTGAGAAACAACCAATGCAAAGCCACAAAGTATGTGAGAGTGAGGAAATGAGGAAGGATGGGGGACTAGAAAAGTAGTACACTGAATATAGGAACTGCAATGTGAGAACAAACAAACAGTCCATCTAGTATAGAAACTTGTGTCTGGCAGCCAACACTGAATTCTTCAGAAAAAGCCATAAGACTACATAGGGGGAGAATGGGAAATGTTTTCCAGACTACTCTCCCCCCTGCCAAAGTTGACCAGCTGCAATCCTAAACTATGAATCCTGAGCATGATTATCATTTTTATCCTAGAAAATAGGACAGTTGGTTGAATAGTAAACATACACAAGCAATGAATTTGGTTCACGATAAATTATTCACAAGCATCCAGATGAGAGTGGAGGACTTTTGAAAAATGTTTGCAAACCCCCAAAAGCTTCAGACATTTCAAAATATGACCCTTGGTTCCTCCAAAAGTCCCTATGAATAATGCATTATTTATCATTCACTACTAATTTTGATTTCTTAAAAAAAAAAAAAAAATCTGTCAGCCAATCAGGGACTGGAAACACCACCACGTGACTAGAGATTCCAAATACTAACTAGCGAAAATGAGAAGCTCTTGGATAACCCATAATCTGACAATGTGGTTTTTATCCCCAAAATCTTATGCCCAAATAAATGTTTGACTGTAAGATGCCACAGGACTCCTCATTATTTTTGCAGCTATCCCCCTTCTCCCCCAGACCACAGTTCAAAGTTATTCATCTGAAGTATTTAGCCAACACTCAAAAGTTGGAAGTACAAGTTTAACATGTATGAAATGCTATTCTTTGGGAATGGTTACATTGCAAGTTAGTACTTAGTTACATACAAGGGAAATCAAACAGAGCAATGGCAGTCACTTACCCAAGAGACTACATTTCAAAGTTCCCTTATTAAAGCAGTAGTTAGTGCAAAGGACCAGGAAGTGGGGGTTCTATGCCCAACTCTCCCACTGACTCACTGTGCTACCTGCAGCAAGTTCCCCAACATCTGCTTATCTCAGTCTCCCTTTCTGAAAACAAGGATACCCAATGGGAATATTGAAGGAATTATTTTCATTCCTATTTGGAGAGCTCTTGGTGATCCTCTGATGAAAGGTGTGATCTGGATTTTTTTTAAATATTTTAAAAGCTACTTAGATAGGATCTATGTACTTGCAGAATTAGATTTACTCTAAATCCTGGCAACGCAGTTTAGATGGATTTTTTTGGCCTTGTGGGTTGGGATAAGGATAGAGTTTCAACTACGGAGACCTATTTGTAGGTTTACATTATGTGGCTCTCTTCAAAGCCCTACCTGTTTGTATGGAGGAAAGTCAATTCCACTCTATTTTTCAACATACTCGACTTTGCAGAGCAAGAGTGAATTTCATGCTGATTGTTTGTACTGGGGATACTGAGCCCAGTGGTTTAAGGGCTATAACCTTTGACATCTATGCTTAACATCTAGCCTGGACATTTCTAAATTCAACAGTGCCTCCCTGACTTTTAAAACCAATCCAGAAGAGGGTTAAGGGGGAACCCTCCCCCCATCACCAACAATCAAATAAAGCATTTTTCCAAGATGCACCCAACTTTTAATTAAGCACAGAAAGATTCCTGGGTATTTCACGACCAAAGCAGCAGTGTACCCAGCAAAAAAAGCCAGCTATTCCCAATCTCTCTCAAACCTGGCCTACACATCCACAGGCATGGATCTAAATTACACAACTTCAGCTACACGAACAATGTAGCTGATGCTGATGTATTTAGATCTACTTACTATGGTGAATTGATGGCAGATGCTCTCCCATTGACTCCGCCTATGCTTCTTGTTCTGGTAGAGCAGGAGTCAATGGGAGAGCACTCGACAGTTGATTAATTGGGTCTTTACCCTGCTGGATCAATTGCTCTGCATCAATCCAGCAGGTAGAGTAGACATGCCCTATGTCAACAATTCAACACACCCTGCTGCGTGTAGCAGGAGTACAAGCAGACATAGGGCTATCCTTAGGATTTATGGGGCCCTACTCAGTATGATTAAACTGGCATCCCCAGAAGAAACCTCACATTGCTGACATAACACAGAGCTTTGTATGGAGTAGACGTTGTGACAGCCCAGGCTCACAGCCCAGGGGCAAGGGGGTTTAGAGGAGGCAGCAAAGGATATCACCCAGCCCGCCTCACGGCAGCAGAGTTACATTATCCACAGAGATCTCCACACCTTCTCCCTCACGCAGAATGTGCTGTGCCCGCACATTTGGCTCTGTGAATATGACCCCACCTAAGGAAACTGCAATGCACACTGGGTGTGTGGGAGCCAGCCCTCGCTTACCAGCTATCCCACTGGTGCCCCAAATTTTCAGGGGTGTTCTACACAGCTGCATATGTTGTGGATGCCTAAATACAGCCCTGGCCAGGCACTTGCAGCTAGTTATTACGGTCTCTGGGGCCCTAACCCCACAAATAATACCACAAGCAGAAGTACTGCAGAACACACCAGGATCTGCTGCCACTAACAAGGCTGGAGCAGCTCCACCTCTCGTACGCTTTGCAGCCACTGAGGTACTTTTAGTTGTATAGGATGCAGACTGCTGGCCCATGGACTGAGGAGATGGGAAAGAGTAGGCTTTGATGTGGCCATTCCCACAGAGGCAGCATATAGGGAAGTCTGTGAATAGTCTTTATGGCCTCTGCTCCAGTGTTTTAGAGCTACAGAACCAATTATGTGGTAGGGGCGAGACAGTTAGGAGGACTACCTCTGAGCAAAGTCATTGTTAGCTAGCAAAGGTGAGAATTCTGAGACCAGAAGAGAGCACAGTGGAGGTAGCAGACCCTAAGCCTGGCAGTGTAAGATATGAGAGGGCTAAGGGGCTGGGGAGGCTGAGCTATGGAGATGCAATTGGAAGAGGAGTGGTTCACTGCCTTAGGGGCAGGGGGACCTGGGTGTTGGAGGGGAAGGATTGGCTTCCTAACTGACAGTTTTATTGTGAATCTTGTAATATTGAGTGTGTTTTCCTTAAGTGTCTCAGCTCCCAGAATTGTGAGATTTCATGAAAACATTCTCTAATCCCCGTAGCTGACAAAAAAAATAAAAACTCCAAAGGGAAACAGTATTTTTTAAATGTGGGATTTTTTTAGGGTTAAGACCGTTCCACAAGCTTGGGGGCTCGACTCCTGGTTTTTAAACTCTTGGGTCTGGCAATGCTAAGAATGAACCTGAGAAGATGGGGTTGGAGTTGGAGGGAGTTGAGGAGGGTTGGGACTGGGAGCCTCCAAGTTGGGAGGGGGGAAAATGAATTTGATTGGAAAACAGAGCAAAATAGCATTGAGTATAGCAAACAAGCAGGTCAATTTGTTAATGACTGACTATGTTTGAGACACACACAGTGGCAGAGGAAAATGAGCAGGATAAGAGCTAAATTACAGGGGGAGAATTTGGGATTAGTAGCAAACTGTGAAAGGTTACAGAGGGATGACCGATTTCCCCCTCTCTTCTCCCGAACCCTGCTATTTTTGGTGTCCCACTTTTTCTTTCTAGAGGTGGCAGAAAAGGATATGATCTACAGACTTCCTGTCATTCCCCCCCAGGCTTGACAGTGACACCCCATAATTAGTGGCCCAGTTTCTACTTTGAAAATAAAAACTTGGAGGGAGAGAGGGGAAAAAAATTGTGAGGTTGCAGGTATCAGTTATTTTGGGCACCAAACACCACTGGGACATTAGCTGGAACAAAGAATTTTTTCTTCCCCTGCTGTCCAGGCTTGTATTCTCAATAGGAACAGAGCAAGCCCCTAGTGTTTTAATTAACCCACATGGCAGAGTCTCAGACAATGACAATTTGAAACTGATTGTAGAGCAAGATTATTGTGCAAGGCACATATCTAAATCCCACAGGCATAGCACTTTCTCTCTGCTTTAATATTTTTATAGCCCTGTAGAAAAAGTAGACTCACCACAGGTATGTCTCATCACAGACAGCAGCAGTATTGCAGGCTCTCTCCTCCCATGCACCATGACAAGGGTCACTCTAGTCCTGCAGTGTCTGCCTCTTCTCATGCCTCATCCCAGAACACATTTTGTTTTTACTCCTTTCAGGGCAACAGGAAGTCCAGAGCCCTTTCCTCAGGTTTTGGTCTCTGAGTCTGGACTCCATGATTGCTTACACACTTTCATCCCCTGGCTTTTGAAGCCCTTATCTCCTCCCCACCGAGGGGTTTCTTACCACGTTCCTTAGTGGCTAGTAGGGGGAGCAAGACTCTCCTTCTCCTCTGGATTCCATTGTAGATATCTCTGTAAAAACAGGCAAGGTGCATATGTTTAGACCCTCTCTTTGCTGACTCCTTAATTTTTTTCCCTCAGCTTGCAAAACAGCCCTTTCCCACAGTTCCCTCCTAGACCCAATATGTCTATTTCAGGCAGGGTCTCACAGGTTTCAGGCTTCATCCCGCCCTCTGGGCCATCTCTATCAAGATTTTTCTCCTAGAGCTTGCCAACAAATTTCCAAAACAAAATCACAAGTTTAAACCACTTTAGCCTTCAGGGACTTTCTCTTCAGTCCTTCACAAGCCTTCCTAATACACAACTTCTTACATCTCTCTGAGAGCAAGAACTTACCTCCTTTCCCCTAGGGCTCCTCCTAACTGAGCTTGTGTCTTGTTAAGGAAACTAGACTCCTTTTCAGCTGGACCTACTTACCACCCCTCCAGGTATCAAAAGGAATGTTGATTGAGTTCTGAGGTTCCCTTTAACCCTTTGAGTAATGCTGTGAGGCATATACTCTATTATCACAAGCTCTCATCCCTGTTATGTCTGAGTACTTTACAATCATACAGGAATGTGTGTAGCCTTACTCCTGCGTAAGGCAAGAAAGTATCATTATCCTTGTTTTGTGGATGGGAAAACTGGGGCACAGAGATTACAGTGACTTGGCTCAGGTCATACTGGAAGCCTGTGATAGCACCAGATAGCCTTTGATACCCTTTGTCACCTCCAGCAGCTGCACACACACACACCGCATTATAAATAATCAACAAGTAGGGGGCAAGGAAGGATTTTTTTCTGATTTTACTGGATGGGAGACATGACACAACGGGCCAGTATGCAGAAATTTCAGGGGGGGCGAGCCATGGGAGGGGTTGGTGGTGCCTCCCCCCCATCACGGCCCAGCCCCCACCCCTAGTGTCACTTCTGGGTGAGGAAGGGGGGAATCAGCCCCAGCCTTCCCCGGATGGCTGGAGCACGGGGGAGGGATGCTGAGGCAGTGCACCTCCCAGCTTTCCTCCAGCCGGTTGGAGCACAGGCTAGGGAGGCTGGGGCAACGAGCCACCTCTGCCTTCCCTAGGTCAGCTGGAATCGGCCCCATGGCAGACCATGAAGGGTGCATGGAGGGGTGCATTTGCAACCTTGACACACATGGACACACACACTGCCCTGTGTACGGGCCTGCACAAGCACTTCTTTTCTACTCTTATGCTAATCTGCTTACTGGCCTGGTCTGCCACGGGGCCTTGGCCAATTTGGAGGCCCTGAAAAATTGCGTGTCCTCATGTCCAGACCTACTCACTGGCAGAAGCATCAAGCAGGTGGGATGGAACAATGTGAGAGATGCCCCCATGCTCTGATCCCACTCCTGCTAGGAAAGCCAGGTGCAGCCAGGGAGACCCACACACCCAGAGACCCTTGTCAAGACCACAGGAGTAGCGGAGCTCTGGCTCTCTGCCGTGACCCATGGCTGGGGGAGCTCTCATTCCCCACTGCGGCCCTGGGGCCATGATGGAGTGGAAAGAGCTTCTCTGATCTTGGGATTGTGGGGGGCAGAAAGGAGCAAAGGGGTTTGTGGGACTGGAGTATGTGGGGTGGGGGGAGGTTGGAATAGGGCAGACCATGGGTGGACGACAGAGCCACAAGGGGAAGGAACAGAACAGAATTGGGCCTCCTCTGCCCCATGGCCCCACAAAACCTTAATCTGCCTCTGGACAGGGCTAAGAGGAGGGAGACTGTGGATGACACAAATCTGGCTGGGTCAGCGAGAACAGGAAATGCTTAGGACAGACCTCCATAACCATCCTCCTAAAACACTCCCTCTGCCCACCAAAGGCTAAGTATGCATTTCAATAGCAATGTGCTTAAACCTCAACCCTGCATGAGCAACAGGCAAGCAGAACCTCTGCCCCCAACAAGCCCTGTTCATTATCAGTACATGCCTGTGCCAGTGGAGAAGCCAGTCCAAAATATACAAACCACTGTACATGAGAAGTAAGCACAAGATCAGATTTATGAGCAGGCAACACACTCTGTTCACGAAGTCTCTGATCAGTGAAATCAAAGGTTGGCTTACTAGGCCTCAGTGCAGGATGGGCTCCACCGTGAACAAATAGAATAGGTTTGACCTTCAGCTCATCACATGTACATTTGTTTGGTCAGTCTGGTTCTGCTTCTCCCTGCCCTGAAATCTGACAGCCATTTATGCCTGTACAGAGCAGGTGTAAAACAACAGAATGATCGTGTTGCCTCCCCACTTCACACAGGTGCGGAGGATGACACACATTGCAAGGCAGGGGAGAATTGTTACATGCAGTTTAAATTGGACACTGGTGCAGAGGGGATTAACAGTAAGACCCAAAGCTTATGAATGATTAAATCCCTTCCACCCCTCGAAACTGGTTATGGAGGGGAGCGGCTAGCCATGAGAGGTGTAGCCACTGCACCATGCAAGCATGAAGCCAATACAAATAGATGGCTTCTCTGGTGTGGCTGAGCTGTGCTACAGGCTGTGCTAGGGTGATAAGGGTGACTTTAAGTAACCTTCTCAGCTCCTTAATCCTTGGCCAGCTCAGGACTGGGCACTCTTCCAGGGCAGATTACAGCAGTCACGCAAGGTCCCACTGGTCAATCCTTGAAAAGTCTCAGCAGTTAGGCAGGGAACTGCTGACTACACTACAAGCATGAGGCAGAAAGCTTTGATACGAATCCAAATTATCCTGAGTGTAATAGAACTTGGACTCAACATTCAGGGTCAGATCCATCTCTAAATGTCCCTTTCTTTATTTTATACAGACAATGAGGTCTTAAATCACATGAAGAACTTGCTACAGCAATCGATACTGAGACCTTATCTGGAACACTCTGTACAGTACTGGTCATTCTTTGTCAAAGAGGCTACTAAACTCGAGGGGATTCAGAGAAGAATGCCAAGCACAATCAAGAGTTTGGCAAACATTCTCATATGACAGTGATTGGGATGGTTTACCTTAGAAAAGAGATTAATAAAAGTAACATGATCAATAAATGATAGATGAATGCTCTAGAGAAGGTAGGCTGGATGCTCCTAGGCTCATCCTACAAGAACAAGGGGTGATCTGTGGAAAATGAGAAATGGCAGAGGAAATATTTGTTCACAAAACACATTGTTTGACTGTGGAACTCAATGCCACATGATGCCATTGAGGCCAAAAATTTACCAAGATTCAAAGAGTTATTTGACATATATAGGGATAATAAGAATATCCAGAGTTATAATAGTTAATGATAAAAAATAATATTGGAATGGATATAAAGTTTCCTGATTCAGGTTTAAGACAACCTCTAACTATTGGGGATTAGGATGAAACTTTCATAGGAGGCAGATTATCCCAAATTTGCCTAATGCAAATTTTCTTATAGGTTCTCCTGAAGAATCTGGTGCAGGCTACTGTTAGAGGCTATGTCTAGACTTTTTTTTTTTGCAGAAGAGCAGATGTGCTCTTTTGGAAGCCTTGTCTTTATCCTCCCATGAGGAAGAAATGATCTTCCAAAAGAGGGGTTTTTCCAAAATTGCATGTGAATGATATGAGGGTAGGGTCTTTTCACCCAATGTTCCCTGGCAGAAAACAGGGAAAGCAGATTAGCATTGGAAACACTCCACTAAGTGTACACTGTGTTAGGCTCCCAGCTGGCAGCTAAAGCCATTATAAAGAGCTATTATAAAACCACTGTTCTCCAGTAAAAATGGATTTTAATTTCAAAACAATTCCCAGGACCTTTAGGATCTTAGGGTATTTCAGGACCCCTGTCTGTGTGGAGGCTGGGGTTACATTTGCTGAATTATCGTCACAGGCCCATAGGGTATAACTCCTATCTCCTCAAGGTATAATGTAGGACTCAATTGTGCTACCCATCAGCTGCTCCAGTCCTTGACCCCAGCCAGCTCTGCCAAAGAACCTCACATGCAGAATTCACTCCCACTCCTGAGGTGAGACCCTTCGCAACCCTGCCAACAAACCTCAGTTGTGACCTATGACAACCATTGCTGTTCCAAATACGGGCCTCTCCTGAGCAGAGTGATAGATGCACTAAACTGTATTAGCTGTGATGTGATGGGAGCCCGAAGGAAAGCCCTATGGCTATTACTGCATCTGATCCAACCCGAGCTATAAACTCAGATCTGTGTCAAAGGTTGGTGCACTAAACTCCTGTGCCACTGAGCAGAATTTACACTGACTGTAGCAGCTTCTGATCATGTAACAAGGCTGTATAGTCTGAGCACCTCCACTGGTAGCAATGGGGTTCCCCTGGACTTACAGTCCTGCAGCAGGTATCCCAAACTGATCAAAACGTGTAGAGGGGATGTTTAGAAAAAGCAGGGAGGGTACAGCATTTGTCATTTGCAGAGTGTCTTCTACAGGGAAATATTTTGATTATTGTGTCCTGAGGTGTGGCCCTTTTGGGTGCAGATGGAATGCCACAAGCCACCTGGTGGGAGGAGCCAGGAGGGCCACACCTGCATGTTGGCTGCACAAGAGTAACTATAAAAGGCCATCCCAGCTGGAAGGAAGCTGCTTGAGGTCATAGATGTTGAGGGGGGGGGGGGGTGAAATATTGTTGTTCTTATTGTATGAGTAAAGGGCAATAGAACTGTACTTAACCTGTACTGATGGAGGGCATCAAGAGAGAGGGTGGGGACAGATGTTTTGCTTGATGGTCTGTCTGAGTCACAAGTACTATTTGACCTGCCCCTCTCCACTGTTTAAAGACAGTGCTATTAGGCTCCATATATAGCCTTTTGTTTTGTTAAGTGACCACTACAGCTGATGTTGCTTATAATCAGGTCTAAGTGGTTAGTGTTCCTGTGGGTACAGTGTTTTTGTGTAAGAGACAGCCCAGACTGAACTAGCAGCAAGGTTCCCCCACTGAGAGCTCAGCTGAAATCACTGAGTGAAGAACTCTCAACACATTCAAAAAATTTGCATACATGGCTGATGAATGTACCGATGAAAATGGTCATCAAAGTATTAAGTCATTGTGTACGTTATTATCTTGATGTCAGTGATAGTCCAGTAGATTTGTTTCTAGATGTTTAAGTTATAGAAAACACATCAGCTGCATCTGTGACAACCCACATCTTAGAAGAGTTAAATGCTTGTCAATTGGACCCCAGTCAGATGGTTGCTTGTGCATTTGATGGAGCTGCAAACTTCTCTGGAAGACATGGTGGAGTACAAGCTTTGCTCAGAGAAAAGTGTAACCCTAATCTTTCCTATACACACCGCAGAGGCCATCTACTCCAACTAGCACTAGTACGAGCTGCAGAATCTTCAAAAGACATTTAAAAAGCTATACATTTAATGTCTTCATTATATTCTTTTTTCAGCAAGCATTCAAAAAGACTGAATATCTTGGAAATTATAGAAGATACACTGGGCCTGAAGTTAAAATTAGTCCAACCTGGGAAAACCCACTGGCTTTCTCATGAGCGATCCTTGGCTGTTGTCTTAAAATTACTACAGCCATTATTACTGGCTTTGGACAGTATCTACCAAGATGGGATGGATCTAAGTAGTGAGTCTGGTTGATTACTTTGCTACTACGTTCAGAGAAGACTATTACCATTCTCTCTCTCATAAATCTACTGTTGAAACAACAATAGTAGATCTTTATCTAGCAATAGAAGCTACATTTGGATCAATCAGAGAGCTATCCATTGAAAAAGTCCTGGAAGAAGCAAAGATTTCAGTCCAGAAGTTGACTAATGAAGGCATTTATTTATTGAATCCTTAAGTGAAGAGGACAAGAAGTGTTTGTTAAGACAACTGAAAAAGTACACAGACTTGATTCTTAAAAATCGACAACAGCGACGTCTAGATTCTACTCAACCTCTACGTAGCTTTTACAGATGCCTGTCCTATAAAACACCGACAGTTGAGTGGAGTGAGGCACTACCAGAAGTGGGGCTGCCATGTGCTCAGGACAGAATAGAGAATTTGAACACAGAGGCTACGTCTACATTGACATCCCTTTCCGGAAAAGGGATGCTAATGAGACGAGTCAGAATTGCAAATCCGTTGGGGATTTAAATATCCCCCGCGGCATTTGCATTGACATGGCTGCCGCTTTTTTCCAGCTTGGGGATAAGACGGAGAAAAGCGCCAGTCTAGACACGATTTTCCGGAAAATAAGCCCTTTTCTGGAGGATTTCTTATTCCTACTTGAAAGCGGCAGCCATGTAAATGCAAATGCCGCGGGAGATATTTAAATCCCCCATGGATTTGCAATTCCGAAGTGTCTAATCTGCATCCCTTTTCCGGAAAAGGGGTGCAGTGTAGACATAGCCAGAGTGGAATATCATACGACAAATGAATGAAGATTTGACTTCAACTTCTTTTTTATCATCACTAGTGGCTCGACCGGATCTTTGTGCGATGTTTCCTGGGATGAAAGAAGTAGGAATTCATCTCTTGCTACTCCCAGTCACAACAGCTACAGTTGAGCATCCTTTTTCATCATTGAATAGAATTCTGTGTTCTGAAAGAAGTTGCCTTCTGCCTGATCATGTAAATGAACTAATGAGCATATCAATTGAAGGAATGGAAGTATCAGACACATGAGAAGCCACCAAAGATGAATGCATTGCATTCGAGAAGTTCATTAACAGAGTTGTGCAAAATTATAACAAGAAATCAAGAAGGATGTAGACATAGTGCTTCATAGAAGGCTTGAGTAGCCAACTTTAATTTGTGTGATTTTAAAACATGAGTTAAATCTAATAAAATGGTCATGAAACATTTTTCAGTTTTTACTATAGTGCCATACAGCCCATCTTAGCCCTCATGGTATCACCCCTCATAGGCCCTGACACTCCCCGACTGTAAATTTGACCGCCCCCTCCCCCAATTTCAATTCCTAGGGAAAACACTGGCCCCAGGAACCACCAGAAGCTTCTAAGAAATCTCAGCACAGAGGAGCTTCTAACATTACCATTGGCTGTGTAGCCAGGAGGTTGAGCACACTCGAGAGGGAGGAGAAGGAAGCAATCCAGGAGGACCAGGCAGTGGGCTGGGAGAGAGCAAGCCTGAAACCAGTTCAGAGTGTTGCAAGCAGATCTCTGTTCACTCAGTGGCAGACTGCTCCACCATGGATAGGGCTCTGGGTTGGGACATAGTGGAGGTGGGTGGGCCCATATTCCCCCCTGTCATCCCACTCTGGGATGGCAGTACTCCCTGTCTATAGGCCAGGAGGCCTGTGCAATTGCCTAACTGATTATTTCCTCACCCCATTTAAAGACTGTGGAATTAGCCTATCGCAGCTCATCCAGACTGCAGGCCCAATATTAACTGGTAGCAGCCCACACTGCCTAAGGGCTGGATGGATAGACAGCTGATCTTTGCTCTGGTTACCAGTCAGAGTCCACAGTGCGTACCGCCTGCCCCGCTTGAAGTTGTCTCCCCTTGTTGTTGCTAATTGCCCCCTCTTGTTCTCATCCAAGATGGTTCTAGCAGTCACAAGGAGGCTCCCACACAGATGCAGAAGGATGACCCCACCAGTCTACAGGTGGGCATGGAGCAAGAGTGGCTGCCATGAGGCCAGAATGGGAAACTGGCCCCAGGAATGCAAAGACACCTTCCTAGCCTCTAGGTCTAATTATGTGACCACCCGTTGGTACCACTGTTCAGCCACTAGCCTGCTGACTCACAAGCACTGCATATGTGATGAAAGATGCAATCTTTCTGAATAAGCTAATGTGCTGCCACTTTAAATAACATGGTCACATGACCAGGTTGCAGGAAATGACGGACAATCAAGTAGTTTGAGGAAAGTGTTATCTGTTTTGTTGGTGTTACAATGGCAAAAGAGATATGGACACCAGGAGGAGCAATAAAAGTGTCCTCCACATCATAGACACTGTCATGCCAATTTGCTTCAAACTGACCTGAATGAACAAGGCCAAAATCATCACTGAAGAGTGGAGTAACCCTAGGGATGAATCTGACCCATCCCAACTAGTGGCAAAGGAGTGCTCTGTCTTTAATCCTTGGCTCCTGCTGAGTCTGCCACAAATCATGTCAGTTTTGCTGCTTAATAATAAATGTAATACCCAGCTCTTATATATAGCTCTTTCCATCCAGAGAATGCAAAGTGCTTTACAATATAAGTAAACATCATTAGTCCTTTTACAGATGGGAAAACTGAGGCACATAGTGGTGAAGTGACTTGCCCAAGGTCACCCACCAGGTCAAGGCCAGAGCCAAGATTACAACACGGCTATGTCTACACTGGCGCGATCTTGCACCAGAGCTATGCAAATGAGGCTAAGCGTGGAATATCGCCAAGCATCATTTGCATATCTAATGAGCCACCATTTTTGCAGAAGAGGCTCTTGCGCAAGGAACTGTCTACACTGCCCCTTCTTGAGCAAGAAAAACCCTCTTGCGCAATGCCGTTATTCCTGAAAATAGTCAGCATAGCAGCATTGCGCAAAAATGGAGGCTCATTCGATATGCAAATGAGGCTTGGCGATATTCCACGCTTAGCCTCATTTGCATAGCTCTGGCTCAAGATCGCGCCAGTGTAGACATATCCTATGTGTCCTAAGTTCTAGTCCACTGTGCGAGGCACTAAGCCACACTGTCCTTCCAACAACTACTGACACCATCAACTCATTTTTTCCAAACCCCCCAAATAAGGTGACACTTTTCATCACACTAACTTTATTAAATGACCTAGTCTATATCTACATTACAGAACTTGCAGTTGTACCACCCTTGGGCTTGTGATGGAGACGCTCCATGCCATTGGGAGAAAACTTTCCCATCAGCTTAACAACTCTTGCGTTCATGAGAGGCAGTAGCTATGTCATCAGGAGAGACTTTCCTGAGACATAGTGCTGTCTGTACCAGTGCTTATGTCATTATCATTTATTTTGCTAGGGCATGTGGGTCATTCACACCGCTGAGTGACATAAGGTGTTCTGAAGTAACCTGTAGTGCAGATAAGGGCCCAGAAAAGAGAGACTTTCTATCCCATTAATATTGCCTGAGACATCCACTCCTCCTCTTGAAATGCAAATAAAAACAACATGTTATCGTCCAGCTAGCAATCACCACTGACATTGATTAAAAATCCCTCCCATGAGGTAGCCATGCAGCACAAAGATATATGCAGGAGATAAAACATCTCCTGTTTTCCTCTTTCGTACTTCATTTACTCCTGGGCATTTGATCAAAGATAATAACAAGACTTCCCAGAAATCCAAAGAGAAAAGGAAACACGGCGAACCACTGTGCCATTAAATGCTAATAAATGGGGAGAGTGGCAATTCAGATAACACTCACAAATAAATAACCCACCTTCTACCAGGCTGTAGCACCCCTCTCTAGCTCTCTTGCCAAATGTATCCATTTCCAAGAATCTCCAGACTCAGATAAGCTCAGAGACACACCGAAGCTGGATAAATTATCTCTGAGCTTCACAGCAGCCACACACACCTGTGCAAGGCGGGTGACTAGAGTATGTTGCATCATGAGCATGCTGCACTGGTACAAATGACTGCACATAACAGTGTAGAATCAGCCTCCCTCTTCTTTTTTAAACTTTGCTTCTGGGATACATTGGGAGCTTTAAACAGAATTTTAACAGCTGTAAGGTACAGCCACAGGAGTCTGCTCAGTAAGAGGAAGTCCATGCTACAATGTATGTTCACCTAAGTTTAGGGTGACCATGTATCCCAAAATATTCCTCTGCATCCCTTAGGGGATGCATCCCACTTTTTGGGCAAAATTGGGTATTTCTCCCATTTGTTTTTGCCACTCGATGCTCAGTTGGCAAGAGGAAAAGGGACAAATGCCCAGTTTTACCAAAACAGTCAGGACATAGGGTCATCCTACTTAAGTGATGTTTCCACACAGCTGCAGCATTTATTAAATCTCTTTGTGTGTCCACAGTACGCTCCTTATGTGAGTGATGTGCAACCTCACTAACCAACTTGCACTGATGCAGAGAGCAGCTATCCCATTGTACAACTAACAACTATCTTATTCAGGGGTGACTGGGAACATTATTTCAAAACCCCATAATGTAATAAAAACAAATGCTCTTAGAGGCGAACAAAACATGTAGATGGTATTGTGAGCTTGTGGGCACAACCCATTTCTTCAGATGAATGGAGTTATTAAAGGTCTAGTTTCTAAATAAACAGGGGATGGGGGAAGAAGGAAAAAAGGGGGAGAAATAGTTTAGATAGTTAATTAATAGTCATTAATAGAAATTAGCTACTAACTGTTAATAAACTCAAGATCTCACTCATCCCAGGCAAGTACTAAAGTACATGGACTAAAAGCTGTAAGGTGGGTGGTGGAATTTGGGCACCTAATTCTGGAATTGTGGATTATTATGCCCAGTCCCATGATAATAGCCTATTACAAGAGACTGATGTGCAGTTCTGGATATTTTCTAACTCTCTAAGGGGACATCCCTGGTTACAAGGAGTGAACTAGTTCAGGCCTTGAAGTCTAAAGTGCTCAGACCTGCAGGAGAGGGGGATGACTCATTTGGGCCAGTCTTGATCCCACTGGAGAGGTAATCACTTAATGCAGGTTCTCTGATGACATCAGCTGCTTAAGCATATTGTGCATGCAGTATCATTGTAACTGTATCAGTCCCAGGATGTTAGAGACAAGGCGGGTGAGGTGATATCTTTTATTGGACTAACAGCTTCTGTTGGTGAGAGAGATAAACTTGTCCAATAAAAGATATTACCTCACCCTCCTGCTTCTCTGGGGATATCTTGACTGTTTGCTTATGGATCAAGGCAGCTGGCAGCTTAGTAAAGATGGTGTCTGACAGAAGTTTGCTTTGCAGGATTTTGGTTATGTGGAAACCAGGGGAAGATTCATTCCTGGGGTAGCAACATTCAATTTAGGTGATGAATTTAGCTCTGAAAGAGCAGAGGTTTGTGAAAACAGGAGTAGTATTTTGAGTTTTACCTAATGTCTCCTTAGGCTGAGAATCCTGCGAATGTTTTGCCTTTTTTACTTTAAATAGCATCTCTGAGCCAGTTCAATGCAGTCCGGCTGATACACTGAACATGTAGTTCGAAATGAAACCGAAGCTCTTAAAAGGTAGCATAATAGTCCCTAGAGATGCCCTCTTCAGAGGACAAGTGAATGAAAAAACAGTGGCTGGGAACGCCCGGATTCCTGTGGTTTCACCTCACGTGGGACCTCTGCTCCTCAGGTACAGCCTAGGACTGCACTTTCAGTGCTGCACTGCCGGTTTCATGTATTGCTTCCTGCAGAGTTTTACTGTACTTCAAGGGCAAGGAAGAAGACAGAGTAGATGATATTTAGCACAAGAAACAAACATGTCTAGGAAACTCAGCCAACAAAATCCAATTGATGGATGGCACGTCGCCTCCTGCTGCATGCTACTAATGCTTAAAATGCTGTTCACATGGGCCTATGGCACAAACAGCTCATCACTTGCATTCCATCTCTTATAGACAAATAATGCTTGTCATATTGGGTCAGACCATTGCTCCATCCTGCCACAAGCAGTGGGGCAATACCTGATGTTTCAGATGGCTCTAGATACCACAGTTATGTCAGTCTTAAAAATGTTTCTATAGAAACATAGAATGAACCAGCAAGACACGAGCATAAACCAATGTAACCACATATTTGACACTGGTGAGCCCACATATGGAGTATTGTGTCCAATTCTGCCCACCCCCCAACCCCCATAACAAAAAGAACGTGGATGCCCTGGAGAAAGTCCAGTGGAGAACAACAAAAATGATTAGGGAGCTGGAGCACATGACTTACAAGGAGAGACTGATTTGGGCTTATTTAGTCTACAGAAGAGACCAGTAAGGGGGGATTTGATAGCAGCTTTCAACTACCTAAAGGGGGGGTTCCAAAGAGGATGGAGAGGCTGAAAGGCTGTTCTTTGTGGTAACAGATGGCAGAATGAGGCACAGTAGTCTCAAGTTGCAGTGGGGGAGGTCTAAGCTGGATATTCGGAAAAACTATTTCACTAAAAGGGTGGTGAAGCACTGGAATGAGTTACCTGGGGAGATGGTGGAATCTCCATCCCTAGAGGTTTTTAAGTCCCAGCTTGACAAAATCCTGGTTGGGATGATTTAGTTGGGATTGGTCCTGTTTTGGTCAGGTGGTTGGACTCAATAACCTCAAGGGGTCTCCTCCAACTCTATAATTCTACGAGCTTATGTTTGGAACCCTTGTCTATCCTCCCCAACTCCACTTCTTCCTTGTCTTGGTATGTTTGTTCCTTAGGGTATGTCTAGGCTGCAGAGCTTTTCCGCGATACCTCCGGTATCCCGGAAAAGTTCTGCCATGTCCAAGGGACATATCTACTTTTTCAAAAAAAATGTCAGAAAAGCAGATGTGTTTTGTCGGCATCCCTATAAACTTCATTTTACAAGGAAGAAGGGATGTTCCAAAGTAGGGTTTTTTTTTCTGCAGTTTGGTCCCATGTAGACAGGCCAATTTTTGGAAAAGCCTTTTATGGAAGTAAATCAGAAAAATATACGTTTCTTTTTCTGATTTATCTTTGTAGTGTAGACATAGCCTAATACATAAATTGTAAGCTCGTTGATGCAACAAATAGATTTATAGATTTTATGGCAAGAAGAGACCACCAAATCATAGAATCATAGGGCTGGAAGAGACCTCAGGAGGTCATCGAGTCCAGCCCCCCTGCCCAAAGCAGGACCAACCCTAACTAAATCATCCCAGTCAGGGCTTTGTCAAGCTGGGACTTGTCTGACCTTCTGTGTAACACAGGCATGAAACACCACCTAATCAACAATCAGAATTAGGTCAAAGGTATTATAGTCCTTAGCAGACCCAATTATTGTATGCCACTTAGGATTTGTCTACACTGCCAGCTTTTGCCAGCAGAGAGTATACAAGTGAAGGGCTGATTAGCATTTTGTTGTGCTTCATTTGTATAATCTATTTGAGCCTTTTTTGCGCAGAGTTTTTGCGCAAAACCAAGAAGTGTGGACATTTCCTTTTTGCACAAAAAGGGCTTTTTGTGCAAGGTCCTTATCCCTGGACGTCTTCTTTTTGCGCAAAAGGGGTTTTTTGGCAAAAAGGAAACATATACACTGCTTGTTTTTGTGCAAAAATGGCTCGAATACATTATGCAAATGAAGTGCAATAAAATGCTAATCAGCGCTTCATTTGCATACTCTCTGCTGGCAAAAGCCTGCAGTGCAGACATAGCCAAACAGAAGAGAAGGGAGAGAGGAAAAGCAATGCCCCAGGTTTTTCCAAAGGCAGGAAATGATACAAGTGAGACATACTCCGACGAATCTAACAAGTGACCCCCATCCCATGCTGCAGAGCAAGGCATCTCTTCTATTTGTTTGCAGGACACCTAGCCCTGGTCTGCACTAGGACTATATTTTGAAAAAAAAACTCTTAGGTTGAATTAATAAATGGAGCGTCCACACTATCAAACCCATTATTTGAAAATAATGGGCCACTTACTTTGAAATCTGAACTCCAGCTTTTCTTAAGAAGGAACACTAATTTCCCAATAGTTATTTAGAAACAGTGATAGTGTGGATGTGTTGATGCCGCTATTTCAAAATAACTACTCCCCAGAGTAATTCAAACTAATTACTCCTCGGTGCTTCAATGGGTTTCTAAATCAAGGTACCACGCCCACATTAACAGAGCATGCCTTGGACTGATTTCTAGGCTTCCCTGTAGTGAGGACATGCTATTTCAATTTTATTATTTGAGGAGTTATTAAATCAATTTTAGTTATTTTGAAATAGTTTCCTAGTACAGACATGCCCTTAGTGTGCTTTTGGGCACTTAATACATCATAAGTTGTGGTCGACAGAAAAGTAAGTCTTCCTATATTATACCTAGACAGTTGTGTAATGCTGTTTGCTGGATCCTGCTTGACACCCAGAGGAGATGTGTTAGCGTCCTGAAGCATGTGAATTGATTACACCTAATCCTTAGCTTAAAATGTATAGCTGCAAAAGTTACTGGGTATAATATTATTCAGCCCTTTTACTTTCTAGACCTCCATGTTTGACTCTAATATCTCTTGGGGCTGAGAACTCCACAAACTTATTACAAGCTGCGTGGAAATGTGTTCTTGCAGTCTTGCAGCTATCATATATATAGTAGCCCAGTGTCTGAGAGTCTGTAACGCTGATGTGCATGGACAAGCCCCCGGCTGTGCACATCAGCGCTCTGCCCCCTTTCCACTCCCTCCGTGGTGGTTCGGCTGAGTGCTGCGCCACTCAGCTGGGCCACGGTGCGGGAGCAAGCAGCAGCAAGCGGCCATTTGGGGCCCGCATTTGGGCTCCCCCACGGTGGCCCAGCTGAGCAAGCAGCACTCAGCTGAGCGCCACGGCGGGAGGAGAAGGGAGGCAGGGCGGTGACATACACGGCCACGCCCCCTAGCCGTGTACATCAGTGCCCCATCCCCCTTCTCCTCCCCTGCAGCAACCCGCTTCATCGGGGGACTGGCCAGGAAGGGAGCGGCGCTAACCAGGAAGGGGGGAGGCCTGGAAACAGCTAATGGGGGGGGGGGCCAATGGGGCTGGCTGGGAGAGATGGGGGGCCAATGGGAAGGAGGGCTGGTAATGGGGGGGTTGGGCAGAACGGGGCTGGCTGCAGGATATCGGGGGGGGGGGGAGACCACCGGCCTGGAGGGGGTGAGGCTGGCCGAGAGTAAGGGGGAGTGGGAAGCACAGCTGGGGGAAATCGGGGGCAGCGAGGGTGGCTGGGAGGAAGGGGGGGTGGGGAGAGGTGCAGCGGCGTTGGCCGGGGAGATCAGGAAGAGGAACAGGCCGGCGGGAAGCAGAGCTGGGGGGGGAAGGTCCAGGAGGGCTGGCCGGGGAAATGAGGGAGAACTGGCCGGCCAGGAAGGGGGGGTGAGCAAATTGGCTGGCGGGGAGCGGGACTGACCTGGGCACTTGCTGCCTGTCCCACGCAGGGTCCCGGTGACGCACGAGTGAGGAGGGGGCTTCCCCTCCTCCTCACACTCAACTGACTGAGGGATCCCAGTGGCAATCGTGGCCCCGCCTTCCAGCTGGGACTCCCAGCCGCTCTCCCCTCCCACGCCAGGCTTCCGTCCAGTGCACAGATGGAAAAATCAGAAAATACCCGACATTGCACATGTCCGGTATTTTCTGATTTTTTTTTTTACCGGACAGAGCATGCAAATACCAGACTGTCTGGTACAATACCAGACACCTGGCAATCCTACCTGCTTCTCCTCCCCTGTGGCGGCCCAGCTGAGCACGCAACACTCAGCCGAGCCGCCACAGAGGGCGGAGAAGGGGGCAGGGCGGTGATGTAACCGGCCAGGGGTTGGGGCCGTGTACGTCACCGCCCCCCCCTTCCTCTCCCGCTGTGGTGCTCAGCTGTGTGCTGCGCCCCTCAGCATAGCCGCCGCGGGGGAACCAGCGGTGCAAGGGGCCATTTGGGCTCTCCCATGGCGGGAGGGGAAGGGGGGGTGGGGTGGTGATGTACACGGCCCTGCCTCCTGGCCATGTACGTTACCACTCCGCCCCCCTCCCTCGCGGCAGCCCTGCTGAGCAGGCAGCACTCAGCCAAGCGCCACGGCGGGAGGGGAAGGGGAAGGGAAAGGGGAAGGGGAAAGAAGGCAGGGAGAGACGGAAGGGAGAGAGAGGCAGGAGGAGGAGGAGAAGAGAAAGGGAGAGTGAGAGGTAGGAGGGGGAGAAGAGAAAGAAAGAGATGGAGAGAGAGGCAGAAGGCGACAGAGGCAGGAGGCAGAGGAGAGCTGAGACAGAGAGGGGGAGGCAGTAGGAGGAGAGAGAGAGAGAGAGAGAGAGAAAGAGAGAGAGATGGCACGAGAGACCGGAGGTTCAGGAGAGAAGACCAAGGTGGAGGAGAGACCTGAAAATCCCGTCTTATGACGGGCTAATTGGCTAGTTATATATATTTAGCAAATACAGATGAACTATAAGAATTTGTTAATGTTGTAATGCAGGGCCTACAGACTTCAGGCTGGTCAGGTACTCAGCTTAGTCACAGAAGGGCCTTAGGCTTGAAACAGGTTGGCAAGATTAGCTAACTGAGAGATAACCCTGTACCACTAAAGAATAAGATGACAGTACAAGATGTATTAGATGCTGATTAACTGGAAACTACACAGCAAGAGACTTGAAAAACACACTGCAGTTAATATCACAAGATGACCACGTTTTCCCTCAAGAAAACGTGAGGAATTTTAACATGACCACAAGCTGCTATGGTAACTATTTGACAGAAATGTTAATGAGAATAAAAGGAAACTAAAGATCTACGCAGTGAGAAATGGGGCATCCCCAAATTAGTGGAGTGTGGAAGTGTGGATAAAGAAAAAGGAGTTGGAACCCTCCTCCATATATCTGAGCCCCGGCAGGCTAAAGTATCACTCAGGATAAAAAGGTGTTGCCTGGCCAGTGTGTTGGAAGGGGGAAATGACAAACCTGGGTGATAATGATGGACGCTTATCCATGTCACCCAGCATGAGAGGTGTGATGCCAGTCAGCTGGATAAACCCTAGACTATTGCTGTCAGCTCTTGTATTTCAATTTTTTTGGCACTGTTAATCTGTTTAATGGATTGTTAATAAAGGGACTTGTGATCCATTGCAATTGTTTCTCATGTGCTTCTAGGGTCTCTTAATCTAATAATACAGATAGCATTTCTGATCCTGTAGCCTTCAGAAGGCTGAAACTTGATTGACCACTATGATGTAATAGATTAATCAATGTTAATCATTAATCTTAATTGTTATTAACCACCAATCTATGAACAAGCTATACTTTACTCTTCATGCATCTATTCTTAATATCACCGAAAGATCTTGCTGTTGTATTATGGGACTGCACACAGCGGAAGCTATGATCTTCATCAGTGTAAGGCTCAAACAGAGGAAAACATCCAGCCTCAAAGCAGCCCAGACCTAGAGCCTGGTTCTCTTCTCACACTGTTTTTACACTGTGTCCTCTGCTGGTTTCAACTGATTTACATGAGTGTACCCAAGAAGTGAAACAGACCCCTATTATCTCTAAACACAATGACTCTGCTATATTAACAAGTAATGGTGCCCAGTAAACAGATCCCATTTCTTCTGGGACATTATAAATGGCTGTGCACTAAAAATGTATTAGGCTAATTAGACATCTGGTGCTCCCCAGTTTACATTGCTTTGTTATGCCGCCTGCTCTTTCATCAGCCTGGTCTTGTTGGCATATGGAATTAATTGAACCTTCATCTCCTTTCCCCAAGCTCAGCTTCATACCTGGCATGATGCTGCACCTTATGCATGATGTAAAAAAATTAATTCCTCCTCCACTCTTCCTTCAAATCCCCCCTTAAAACCTCTTCAAGCAGTACTCAACAATCATGCCTTTTCTTCTGTGCATTTGCCTTGACTTAGAGCTCCAGGAAAGGGAGTGTCTTAGCAGTGGAAAGTTCTGTGTAAATGTTACAGTGCTATATAAATGTTTTATAGGTTTTAAGGAAGGATGACCTTTTTCTGTTGTGTGGGGGGGAAGGGGAAAAATAAAGGGAGAGGAACACAGAGTTAACTCCACAGAAGGAAAATTGTCACCTGCCTGAAATTAACAAGATGATCACAGAAGCACAACCAGATGAAACTGTATCCTGAGCTTGTTTCCAGCGTTTCAATGTGACAATACAGCCTAATCACACTGTGCTATGTGAGTCCACAGAGTATCAAAGTGATGATAAAGGAAATGTTATCTGTAAAGATAGTATATACCCATATCCATGGTATCAGATGGCACTGAAACAGTATCTCAGTGAGATGCGGCAAATATCATAAAGCAGAATCAATTGTGTTGTGAAAAACAAATATGAACACCTGGTAACCCTGGATGTATGCTTGGCCTAACTGAAAGATTGAGGGGCTGATCTGTGACAATTCTCCTTCGTTAATAGTGGTGCTGTGCCTTTCAAGAGGCGGAGCTTCGTTATCTGTTCATCAAATCTAACTAACTGCAGGGTAATATTATTAAACAGGTAGCAGTCAGAGTAGTCCTGTGAGGGAATTGGGAAGATCAGTCAGGGAGCATAGGCCAAACTGGGGAAGAAATAGTCTGAACACAGGATCCTAGAGGCCTAGGCAACAGTCTTTGTGAGGCCCAACTGGGGATAGGGATGTTAGCTGCTAGTCGGCTAACCATTTAACCAATAAGTGATAGATTATTGGGTAATTGTCCTGGTGATGGACTGCCCCCACCCACCTCGCATGCTTTATGAAATGGACTTCTGGACACAAATATACATAACTCAAAGATGCTTTGGACACACTGATTCATGTAACCGATCAATCTTCATGTCTTCATCCACTGGATGGCTACGTCTACACTGGCCCCTTTTCCAAAAGGGGCATGCTAATTTTCAACTTCAGAATAGGGAAATCCGCGGGGGATTTAAATAAACATGTCCGCCGCTTTTTTCCGGCTTGGGGAAAAGCCGGAAAAAAGCGTCTAGACTGGCCCGATCCTCCGGAATAAAGCCCTTTTCCGGAGGATCTCTTATTCCTACTTTTGGTGTATGTATCGTTCTTGTGTGTAAAATTAGACAAATGGAGTAGGGAATACTTGATGGGTTTTAAATGTGTGAATGAAATTCAGTAAGGATGATTCCACTGGTGGGAGGCCTCATGCTATGTCTACACAGCAGAGCTTTTCTGGGATACTGGAGGCATTGTATGAGAAATAAGTGATGTGCTGAAAGAGGTTTTTCTGAAATTTGGCCCCATGTAGACACAGAGCCGGCCCAAGGTATGGGCCAGCTGGGCTACCGCCCAGAGTGCCCCATTGTAGGGGGCACCGCATGGGGCTGCCAGGCTGGGCAGGGGTGGCACCATGCATGCTCCACGCGCCCGGGGTGGGGCCACACATGTGCCAGGTGCCCGGGAGCAGGGCCGCACATGCATCACACTCCCGGGGGCGGCGCCGCACTCCCAGGGTCTGGGGCGCCCGAATGGTTCAGGCCAGCCCTGTGTAGACGGGCCACATTTCAAAAAAGCCTCTTCCGAAAAAAAAGTGGTTTGCAATTTTGCCTTTTTGGTTTTCCCTTTGATATTTACATACCTTCTGCTTCTTGTTTCCCCGCCCCCTTCCATTTTTTCCCCCCTCTCCCTTCTCCCCTATTTATTTTGGGTCTGGACATCCTAAACTAAATACTATGGTCATCTGAAGAAGTGGGCTGTGCCCACAAAAGCTCATGATACCATCTGTATGTTTTGTTAGTCTATAAAATGCTATCAAACTATTTGTTATTTTTTAAGTTTATCCTGTACAGACTAACTCGGGGCTAAAGGGCTGATGGCACTGTGGAGGTGGGGAAACAAGGACAGCTTGCTTCCAATTGCACTGCAACAACAATGAAAGGTGTTGGAATGGGAGCCTTCTGCTTCTTGTACTCTCCTCCGGAGAGTCTTCTCTCCCCTGCATCCTGGACAACTGGGAAAGTAGGATGTGGAACTTAGCGATGATGGCAGCTGGTTCAACCAGTGCTACAGCAGGACTCTAGCATCCAGCTGTCTTTCTTGAGCCTCAACCACCATCTCAACCTGCAGGTCATGCTCATGTTCCCTGTGTGTTCTCCTGTCCTTGCGGTCACAGTGCAGGCTCTCAGTGCAATCCTCCAAGCACTGAGCTCCAGCTCAGCACTCTCATAACTCATTCAACTCTGTTTTCTACTTTCTGCCTTTTATCTTGGAAAGTCTCTGTCCTGTTGTGGAGGATGTGCCCACGAACAAGATTTCAGCTGTAAAGAATACAAAGCACAAGGGTAGCACTGATAGTGCTTACACTGTTTCTGGTACAAGGTTAAATCTTTTTTTTATAAAGGAAACAGGCAATGCACTTCCATGAAAGAACAATGTAAGCAGAGATGCTGGCTACTGTAAGAGTCGTTTTGCTGCCAGCCATGCTAAGTAAGGCCATGAAGCATGAGCACACGTCCTTTCCCATTAGCAACTTGGATGGTGTTTAAGGATGGGCATCACCATAAAAGATCTGCAAACAGTCTGATTGTTATAAAAGCATCACTGTGTTGGGGTGGAAAGGAAACAAACAGTCAGTACTGTCCCTCATTTTTAAATGCTGACTGCAATATGAGGTGAGCCCTTCCAACCATGCAGCAGAGCTAAAAGTCCTCTCCAGAACGGTCACAGTGGAGCACTCTGGGGGTATGTCTACACTGCCACCCTAGTTAGAACTAGGGTGGCTAATGTAGTCATTCGAACTTGCAAATGAAGCCCAGGATTTAAATATTCTGGGCTTTATTTGCATGTTCCCAGGCGCCGCCATTTTTAAATGCCCCATAGTTCGAACTACCTGCCCGTGGCTACATGCGGCATGGGCTAGGTAATTCGAATTAAAGCTCCTCATTCAAACAACCATTACTCCTCCTGCAATGAGGTTACTGTTACTCCTACTGAGGAGGTTCCAGCTTAGGGGCCCCAAGGCAGCAGCAACAGGCAATGTTACTGCCCCTCTCAATCTGGCAGCTTTTCCCTGGGCCACTTCCCCAAACTATCCCTTCCTGCACCTTTCCTTTGGCACCTGTTCATCAGTCCTCCACTCACACCCACACAGCTCTTCTATACCATACCTCCTCCTTCCAGTCTTTCACTCTTTTCTTTTCCTCCTTCCTTGCCTGGGCCAGGAAGCACCACAGACCTTAACTGGCTGCAGGTGTCTAATCAGCCTGTGGCTTCTAGCAAGTTCTAATTGACTCCACGTGCCTCCCTGATTATACTGGACTTAGGCTTAGACATTTTTTTCCACTCAGGAAAGAGAAAGCTGTTCACCCAAGCTCCAGCATGTATTCCTTCCACCAGTGAGTGGCAGACAGCTAGCTGGTCTGGTCTGTCACAAGATAGATAGATAGATAGATAGATAGATAGATAGATAGATAGATAGATAGATAGATAGATAGATAGATAGATAGATAGATAGATAGATAGATAGATAGATAGATAGATAGATAGATAGATAGATAGATAGAAAAAGAGAATCATGAGCTTTCAAGAATATAGTTAGTTAGTTAGTTAGTAAGTACATGTCTTATTTCAAAATAACAAGGCAAGTGTCCATACTACCAAGCTTTTTAGTTTGAAATAATGGTCTTGTTGTTTCAAAATAACAACTCCTGCTTGTGAAGAAGATTAAGCTTACTTTGAAATAGTTATTATTCTGAAATAACTCACTTTGAAATAACCTGGTAGTGTAGACATAGCCTCAGTCTTCAAAGTGCTAGAGGACCACTCGGTTTTAAAGTTATAAACTAACACGGCTATCCCTCTGAAACTCAAAGAAAACAGTTAATTCTGAAATTCATTACAGCCCATCACCTCTTCTTTGGATTATAAACCTTTGCAGCACCATGACTCAGGCTGGGTGCAAGATTTACCCTGGTCAGCAAAAGTCCCATTAGCCACTCAGTTGCAGCTGAACACCTAAAAATATATATCCACTAACAAAAACAACTCCCCAAAACAAACAAACAAACCATAGAGTGGCAACAGTTCTCTGCAGCTTTTAGGGGACAGAACTATTAACAAATCCTCCACTAGTCAGGGAAAAGGGAGATTCACAGGACGGGGAATTAATGGCCACTGTGGCCTTGTTTTATTATTTCTAGACTGGGGAGAAATGAGATGCAGGGGATGTTTTATTTGCTTGCTAGTTCAGAAACAAACCAAACTCTGTTTGAATAAGAAAAGTGCCAAAGTATTCCTGGCACGTTCTGAGTTCACTGACTTGGATGCTATTCCTTGTGGGAATATGTGACAACAGATATTAGTCACCGCAGACAATATTAGCATGGCAAGACAGCCCAGAAGTGCTTCCGCTCATTCTTTTTGCCTTCAGTGCAGACCTCTATCAATAAGCAAATCCAAATGAAGCCCAGACACCCAGTGTTTCTCTTGAGAATAGAATGTGCTTCTTATTTTGATTTTTCTGGAAAAATGATATTTTCACTTCAAAGGCATCTTTTCGTGTTGCATTTTAGTTTGCACTGAGTACAGATAACTGTGCACATGAACATTGTACTGGGTGCATTTTTACTTAATACGATATCCAGATTAATGTGACTCAATATACTGTCACTTTAAGAACCTCCCCTACAATCCTGCAATCCCATTTAAGCTAATGGGAGTTTTACCTCTATGTCGTGTTCTGTAGGACTCCACAGAGCTGGAAATCAGAGTGCTGAAGAGCTGAGAATCAGGACTGTACATCCCAGGACAATACTATAGCCAAGAGGGCTAATTCAATCATTTGATGCATAGACACATTAATCTCAAGTATACGAAGAGAGGTTACTTTAACTTTGATGTTGGCACTGGTGCGACCACAGCAGGAATACTGAAATCATGTCTGGGGCTCCCAGTTCCAGAGAATATTGATAAATTGGAGTGGTTCAGAGAAGATTCTTGCAAATGATTAAAGGATTAGAAAACATGCTTTACAGTGAAAGATACAGAGAGCTCAGTCTATTTAGTTTCACAAACAGAAGGTTAAGGGGTGATTAGCTTACAGTCTAATAAGGGAATCAATATTTAATATAGGGCTCTTCAATCTAGCACAGTATATCACCGTCCAGTGGCTAGAAGTTGAAGCTAAACAAATGTAGACTGGAAAAAAGGCAGACATTTCTAATCTTCATGGTAATTAGCCATTGAAACAATTTACCGAGGGCCGTGGTGGATTCTCCATCATGCACAATTTTTAAATTACAATTGGATGTTTTTCTAAAATAGATGCTCTAGGAATTATTTTGGGGAAGTTCTATGGCAGTGGTCCCAACGTGGTGCCTGCCGGGCCATTTTTGTGCACCCGCCTAGGTATCTGGGCCGGCCCTACCCCCGGGCGTGTGAGCGGTGCCAGCCCCTGGGTGTGCAGCGTATGGGCGGCCCCACCCCCAGGTACATGGTACAAGGGCTGTGCCGGCTCCGGGTGCGCAACATGGAGTGGCCCCGGCCCCGCAGCATAAGGGCTGTGCCAGCCCCTGGGCACGCAGCACAGAAGCAGCGCCAGCCCCCGATGTGCAGCGCATGGGCGCTGCCAGCTCCTGGGCATGCGGCGTATGGGTATTCCCGCCCCCGGGTGCGCAGCACAGGAGCGGCACCGGCCCCGGGTATGTGGCGTATGGGCAGCCCCACTTCATGGCGTGCGGCATAGGAGCGGTGCCGGACCCAGCAGTGCGGTGCATGGGTGACGCCAGCACCAGGCACATGGTGCATGGGTGGCCCTGCATGCACAGCCCTGCCTCTGGGCATGTGTGCAGCCCTGTCCCTGGGTGCCCGGCACATGAGTGACCCCGCCCCCAGGTGCCCGGCAGCCCCAGAAGGTTGGGGACCACTGTTCTATGGCCTATAAAGGAGGCTAGACTAGATAATCATAATGATCCCCTCTGGCCTTGTAGCTTATGAATCTGTTGATAGTCCATCCCTGACTATAACAATAACACAATTATCTCTGGGCATATCTACCCTGGGGAGTTATTTTGAAATAACAAGCAGAGCATCCACACTAGGGCTCCATCTACACTGCAGAGCTATTTTGGGATACTGGGAGTATCCCTGTGAGGGGGTCCACTCACCACCGTAGCACCCCTGGCAGTCCGTCCACAGAATTAGCTCCTTCCGGTGTCAGGGCACCTTCCCTCCGGCAGTGTTTCCCCTCTTTCTTTCAAGCCGCAGCGTCCGCTTCAGGACACCGCCCTCCGGCAGTGCCCACAGCAGTCTCTGAGCCCCCCTTCCGGGGGTTGTTGTTTCCTCAGCGGGCCTTTCTTCAGGCCCAGCAGTCTGGGGTTTTGTTTAGCCAGAGCTCCCCTTGCCTTGCCTTGCCTTGCCTTGCCTTGCCTTGCCTTAGCTCCAGAGAGCCGCCTCCTCTCTCAGCAGCCAGGATCTCACTGCCTCCCCCCACAGGAGCAGCAGCCCATCATTTTATATGGTTCCCAGCCGGGCCCCAATCATCTAACATGGCCTCAGCTGGGGCCAAACTCCCAGACCCTGCTTCGGGCCGGGGTTTGCTCTTAAAGGGCCAGTGCAGGGCGAACGCCCTGTCACAATCCTGAAATAGCTATTCTGTGTCTTTCTGTCCATTATTTTGAAATAGATTTCAAAATAACAGGTGCGCTATTCCGGCATCCCTGTAGCCCTTGTTCCGCGAGAGGTAAGAGACATTTCAGAATAGCGCTTTATTTTGAAATTTGGCACTGTGTACACTAAGCTTCGAAATAAGCTATTTCAAAATAAGCTACAATTTGCTTAGCGCAAGTTGCATAGCTTATTTCGAGGTAAGGATGCAGTGTAGATGTATCCTACCATGTCCGTTATTTTGAAATAACAGGCTGGTTATTTTGAAATAATAACTCCTGCTTTCCACAAGGAATAATGATTATTTCAAAATAGTTATTTCAAAATGGCATTCGTGTGGATGCTCCAGTTCAGCTATTTTGAAATAACTACTCCCCAGAGTAATTCGAAGTAATTACTCCCTAGTGCTTCCTGGGGCTGTAAGTCAAGGTAGCACATCCATATTAACAGACTCTGCCTTGGAGTAATTTTGAGGCTTCCCCATAGTCTGGACCTGCTATTCAAAATTATTATTTTGGGAGTTATTATTTCAAAATAAGTTATTTTGAAATCATTTCCTAGTGTAGATGTGCCCTTGATAGCTGCACATAATATCACTCTGAAGTCAGAACACTGATGCACGGAGCTGGCTGCACCGAGGACATTGAAAGCCTGTATCTACAATGTTGATGTTGCAACCCAGTGGCACCTTTCACATGCAGCCTGCAGAAAATTTCATTAATCTCACTCAAACTTGTTGTACGCTAATCTTGTCAGAGACCTCCCAACAGTGCTATTCTGACCCATTTGCTCAAGTTCTTTGAGACTCATGATAACCTACTGGAGACTGCTCATCAGATTATCTTTGAAGTGTTTGTGCTGACAACCCATCTTTTTTTTGCCCTGCCTCAGCTACCCACACACGATCTGTTTGGGGAGATAATGCTCTTCAGTTCTGATGACATGTCTGGTCCATCTAAAATGTGCTTTCACTAGCACTTCCTCAATGATGATTGTGTTGGCTCTCTCAAGGACCTTAATATTGGTCATTGTGTCCTGCCAGCAAAAGCTCATTATTGAGCAGAGGAAGCATATGTGAAATTGCTCAAGCTGCTTAATTTGCCATCTATAGAGTCCATGCCTCAGATCGATACAGGAGAGATGTTAGGACCATTGAACTATGGATCTTCCATTTGGTGGAGAGGTAATGGTGTTGTGTTCATTAAGGACTTTTGTTCTGAGTCAGCCAAAGACCTGGCTGGTTTTACTGATTCTAGAAGCAATTACCTTATCAAGAGAATTGTCATTCAAGATGGTACTGCCCAAACACTTGAACAAATCCACATTGATCAGCTGTATGCCTTGGATGATGACGGCTGGATCTGAGGCAGTGAATAAGGTACAGGTTGGAACAAGATTTTGGCCTTCCAGAGACCGAGGGTGAGGCCAAAGAGCTAGGATGCTTCAGCAAACATGTCACATAGTCGCACAAGCCATCAAAACAGTCATCTGCAAAATGTTCCTCAACAAGAAGTCTCTCCAGCATCTTAGTCTTAGCGCTGAGTATTTGGAGATCAAAGATGGAGCCCCTGAATGGGTAGCAGATGTAAAGGCTATGATGGAAGTCTCTTGTTGCCTGAATGGGGACACAGACAATGAACAAACTGAACAGCACTAAAGCAAGTATGCAGCCTGGCATTTGAGATTCTGAATAAGTCGCAAGAGTCACCACTGGAGAGCATGGTGGCTGTGGAACAGACAGGTGATTTGTATGAACCTTCTTGAATCTTGTAGCTATATTACGGGCCAGGCAATTTTTAGGACAATTTTTCTAGCCCTTTCCCTTAAAAAGAGTGAGTAAAATGGCTGCTCAGTCATTTGGTATGCTGCCAAACCTCTCTGCTCCCCTGGGGATGGAGTTGAATGGCCACTAGCTGCCTAAGTGCAGGACTGGGGCTACAACTGCTAGTGGTGGTCTCCCTGTTGCTTCACCATGCTCCCTCCACTGCAGGACTTGGATATTAATGCTATGATGTTAATATCCTCTCATCCAATCTTGTCATCATTAATGGGGCAAGATTTGTGGGAAAGCCTGGGTGGGAAATTTCTGAGTGAGAAAGCTATTTCACAGGTGCAGTTCCACTCTGCTGTGGAAGCCTAATGTCAGTGGTATGGTTGGGGACTGCCTTGGCGTCGATGCCTCCTCATGCTCTGCGCACCCCACAGCATACTGCTGAACCACCCTCATGGCCTCAATCACAAATTGATTTCCTCCTCCCAGTCCACCAGAACAGTCTTTGCATCCTAGAGAAAGACAATTTCCTTATCTTGCCATGGGTAAAAGATCCATCAGGCACCCTCATCTGGTTTTCCCTGCTCATTTAACTCGTTTCCTGGGGTGTGGCTGCTGTCACATGCAAACAGTTGTAGGTGAGAGCTGGGTGCAGCTGGGAACTAAAGCCAATGAACTACACCCTAATAAGCACATTGTGTTCCTCTGACAGAGGTATGACTATTCCTGAATACCCCCCCATATATCCCATACACATTATGAAGCTATGTGAGAGCTAAATCCATAGACTCCGCACCAGGGATTAGTCTGACCAATTGTTTGACTGTACTCTCCCACAAACCTTGTATGACCCTGCTCCTCCAAGTGGAGGCATTTCATTACACAAAGGGTAAAACTCACCTCAGATGCCACTTCAACAAACATTCCACTCACAGTTGTGGTTAGTTGTCTGGTGATAAACATGCCAATCATCAGAAGAAATTCTGACCCTGAGGTATTTTAAAGGTCACATACGCCAGAGCATAGCTCTCTTTCTGATTGTGTGTGTCCAGGGTGGGTTGCAAGTTCTTTTGCTCCGAAGTTGGAGCACTACAAGGATGGACAAATACTATAGAGAGAAGTCTGGATAAAAAGAGGGAGATATTTTGTTCTAATTGTGGAGGGATGGGACGGATGGATTAAACAACTCCATTTAGAAAGGCTCAAAGAGCTAGCCACTCAACCCCCTAGAAACCTAAGCAAAAAGCAGATGACTAGAGCATGACTTGTGGTGGCTGCAAATTGTGCAGTTATGCAGGGTGCATCTGTAAATCAATTAGTTTTTTTTCCTTTAAGCATATTGAAAGGTATTTTTGTATGTTGTCCAAATATTGATTCTTCATGATTGAAAGTGCCACTTGCAAAGAAGGCCTCCTGCCTCTTGAAAGACATCAGGGTTAACAAGTAATGAATTGCACTGATAGTGTTTGTCATCCATAAAACTGTCCCGCAGTGAATGAATTACTACTTTTATCAGTCAATATCCAGTCCTTTGGCACCTGTGTGCTTTATTGGACTTCTCTCCTCCACACCACTCGCTGCACAGTTTTTGTGAGAAATGAAGTACTTGGGAAAAAAAATGTTGGAGGCAAGGGATGGTCTGGATATAATTAAAAACCAACTTAGAGGCAAAAGTCCCTGTAAAATTTTCCCATTGCGCAGGCTGTGATTTTTGTATGGGCCCAGATCCTCAAAGATATTTTGGCACCTAAACTTTGATGGTCTAGGTCATAGGGTATGTCTACTCTGTATTCCTCTTTTGAGAAAGGAATGCAAATTCAGGTGAATGAAATTGCAAATGAAGCGCGGATTTGAATTTCCCACACTTCATTTGCATAATCGCGTCCGGGCGCTATTTCGAAATACCCTATTTCGAAAAAAGAAATGCTGTCTAGATGCAGTTATTTTGAAGGAAAATCCTTCTTTCGAAATTACCCTTACTCCTTATAAAATGAGGTTTAAGTGTAATTTCGAAAGAAGGGTTTTCTTTCAAAATAACCGCATCTAGACAGGGTTTCTTTTTTCAAAACAGGGTATTTTGAAATAGCTCCCAGATGCGATTATGGAAATGAAGCATGGGAAATTCAAATCCGCATTTCATTTGCAATTTCGCTCAGCTGCATTTGCATTCCTCTCTCAAAAGAGGAATGCAATGTAGACATACCCATAGTGACTTTCACTTGAGAGCTTGACCAAAGGAGGTACCAATGAACCCATTTTGTAGATGCTGTCAAAGTCAGACAGGACTCACAGATTTGTCAGACCGCTCTGTTTATTTCAGCAAAGCTCTGCTAAAATGCATCCAGAAAATGTGAGCACCATACAAGGTTCAAACCCCTTGATTTATACAGTCAAAAGGCCAAGTTAACAGGATCAAAAGAGGGGCAAAACTTCACATTATCAGTGTGGTTAAGTATCTTCATTTCAATATCAAGCACACAGCAATCTCCTGTCTATATCTCCCCGATTATCTGGAATTGCTTTCTGCCTAACACCTAATGTTCCTTTTCCTGTTAAACTTAGGCCCATCTGGCTAGCACCTTGATCTGCATACCTACAATCAACATTAACATACTTTTCTTCTTCCTTTTAAAAGACAAACAGAATTCCTTCAACTTATTCAATTATTACAGCACAATTCATCTTTCTCTTACAGTATAATTCTTTCTACTTTCACAATGCACAAAATGACACTGAAAAATCAAACAACTTGCTTAAGGTGAGACTGCAAACAGATGGTCTTGGCATGGTAACTGCTTAACAGGATGTCAGAAGTCCTACATTGCTAACAGCTAATGGAAAATCTCTTTTAGATACTTGTGCTTAAACAGGAGGAAGAACTGAACTCTAGCCCTGCAGCAAAACTGGGAATTGCCATGGGGCTGTGTACAACAGTGACAATTCAACAGTGACAATTGTGAAGCTTGAGATGGCCACACCTATGTTTCAATACACAGATTGAAAACTCGGTGTATACAGACTGGAGAGAAAAAGTGGAAAGTGAGAGATCACAGCTAGACTAGCAAGCAGATGTGCAGATCTATCACCAAGGAGGCCAGGAGTTACACTAGCCACGCAGTTTGCATAATGAAAATATGAAAATTAACAGTGCCAATGCACCTGAAATAAGATACGATTCCCACATCCTCAGAGATGGGTTAGAACTACAGGTACCTAGTACCTTTTGGCCCTTTTATTTGTCTACTCATTGTAGAGTATATAGAATTATTTGTGTAGTTGTTGTGGGCAGGGAGGCTGATGGACTTGCCAGGCCCCTGGGCCAGGTGGAGGGTGGGATAGCTCTATGCTCCTGGAAGGGGCAGGGCCTTGAGCAGAAGGAACAGGGCTGAACACAACACACAGGGTGTGCCATGCTGGACCCCCTCTCACCCCTCAGCTAGCCCTGAAAGCCAATAGAGTGTGCCACACAGCACTCTGATGATAATTTAAAGGACACAGGGCTCAGGCTGCCACCATTCCTGCAGCAGCAGAGGTGGTTGGCCTTAGTCTACTAGAGGGACAGTTTCTGTCAGCAGAATAAGGGGTCAACAAGAGAGGATTTAGATGGGGTTTTAGAGTTTCAGGTCAAAGGGGGGGTGAAGGGGAAGAAATGGAAAATCTGGACTTTTAGAATGTCAACAAATAATTAAAGGTTGGTGAGTGGGAGGAAGACTACAATTGATCCAGTCAGAGAAGTGAAGACCTGCTTAGTGGAAGCTGATGGCTGCTGACCACATCTACTCATGGCGAAGAGAGCTACCTCAGAAAAGGACATTTCAACTCATGGTGGTGTCAAAGAGCATGTATTGTTGAGGTATTTGTGGTGGAATGGGATCTAGAATTGCAGTGGTCAAATCCACAACATAGTTTGGAATAGCAGCCCAAAGGTACCATCTGAATGCATACAAAATCTAGAGTCTCCTGTTAGGAAGATAATTCAGTGTATGAAAGAGCCAACTTCTTCCTGTTGATCTCATCCTTCAAGATCATATGGATGGATCACAGGGATTGGCAACAATGTGCAAGCACAATATTGTGCACTGGGTATATATATAGCAGGCCCATTCCCCAGAGAATTTCATTGTTGGACATTGATGTTTAAGCAATTCTAGAGCGGGCATGGATGGGGGGCAAGCTCTGAGGTCAACAGATACCCTTCCTGAGTTTATTGGAAAGGGAAGGACATATGAATGGATCTGTGTGCAGCTAGGGAAAAACAATTTAGGAATTTAATGGAGCAGTAGGACAAAGAATAGGGGTGGAGTCAGGTCTTCCCAGGGGTAACTGTAACCTGGCCTTAGATGTGGCATTGTCTGACAGGAGAACTGCTGGGTCATGATGCCTGGGCAACGTCAGAAGAGAGGTAAGTTGATTAGCAGCTAAAATTATATCAGTAGGAAAGGCTAGCAAATGTTTATCAAGAAATTGCATATCCAAAGCACCTGGATATCAAACAAGAGGGGCAGGTACATTTCTCTGACTGGGAGGTGGATATGATTCTGGCCACTGTTAGGGAAGGAATGGCTAACAATTTGAGGTTGGAGGGAGACAGCCAAGCAAACTGCTTATGCCTCCACTGCATGAGTACACAGGTAATCCATTCAGTAGGGGTCCAGTTCCCTGATAAACCAGAACAGGAACAGATCAGGAGAAACCATCAGCTAAAGAAGGTGAGGAAGGGGGCTGGGATTCCTTGTGTCTGATACAGCAAAGAGACCACACCCTTCCTCTCCCTTTTCACATCTGTAGAAAGGGACACTGGTAGGCTCCAACCACTGGTGCCAGGACTAGGCTAGTAGGGTGAGGGCCAAACTGAACCCTTAGCCCGGTAACCCAGATTATAAAGAAAGAATCATCTGCTCTGGACAAGTTATTGCCAGAAAGGTCCCTGATGTGTTACATAGTAAGATTATTGCTCAATTAAACCACACTCTTAGTGTCTTGGCTGTTTTCCTTTAATGGCCGGGACAATGTCTTATTTTTGCCATTAAAGTAATTAGAACTGACTGATTACTCAGAGGGAGCAGATGCACTTGTGAGAAGGTGCCAGTTTTACTGACACTTCACAATACAACTGCACACTAGCCCCAGAGGATATGTCTATGCTACAATTAAAAATCCACAGCAGCCCAGTGCCAGCTGACTCGGGCACATGAGGCTGTTTAATTGTAGTGTAAATACTGAGGCTCGGGCTACCGTCCAAGCTCTGGGGCCCTCCCATCATCCTCAAACCTAGGCTGAAACATCTACACTGCAGTTAAACAGGTCCTGAGCACAAACCCTCCTAGGCCGAGTCTGTTGGCAATCAACTCTGCCTGTGCCCTATTTACCAACTCCTGCTTAAGCTTCAACACGCAGTTGCATTGGGTGAGGTGATAGTAACACTAAGCCTGATTCTCTTCACTCATTTTACAATGCTCTGTGACTCCACTGATGTTAGTACATTTACTCCTGATTTATACCAGTGTAAACGAGAGGAGAATCATCCCTGTTAACTCTGGCTGGCACAATTTGCTGTGCGTGAAATAACTCTTGTCAAGACAGTTGTAAAAGATCACAAGGAGCTTAAGTGTCAGGCAGAAATCAATCTGTCTCCTCTTGGATAGGATCAGGGACCACATCATTTCAAGTACACAGCACATTTCTTTCTTTAAAGTCTGCTGTGCACCATCCCTTGCCAGAGTGAATTAGACTGTTTATGCAGAGTTGGTGGCTGGGTACAGCTTGGTAGAGAGAGGCAACCTTTTTTGTGAAAATAGTTTTCTTTCCGCTGACAAAGGCAGATTTGGGGTGATCAGAATGAATTGTAAGTTTGAGTTGATTTGGGGAAATAGTTTCAGTCAAAAAAAATTGTAAGCTTCAAAGTGGTTCATTTGTCTATTTCTGAAAAAAAATTGAAACACTGTTAATTTCAGAAACGTGTTTTGTTTTAAAATTTCCCTAAATTTAACTAAACCCCCACATAAATGTTTAACTGTTTTCCCCGCCCCCCAGTGTTTTATTTAAGGGCACAGAAAACATTGTTTGACCTGAATTGTATCTTTTTTATTTGGCCAGAAAACCACCATTTGGTTCTTTTCCTTTAAGAACATGTGGCACAACTGAGCAAACATAGCTGGTGACTGGAGAGTCAAATGTACTTACTTTATCCATTCTCTCTAATATAAATTGTTAAAACAAAAGGAAAACAAATTATGTTGTGACTCCATTGACTTTAATTAAAGCTATTCCATTTGCATCAGCAGAGAATTTGACCCATGGGCTAAGTCTACACTGGCATGACTTTCCAGAAATTCTTCTAACGGAAAAGTTTTCCGTTAAAAGCATTTTTGGAAAAGCGCATCTAGATTGGCAGGATGCTTTTCCGGAAAAGCGTCCGTGGCCAATCTAGACGTGCTTTTCCGCAAAAAAGCCCTGATCGCCATTTTCGCGATCGGGGCTTTTTTGCGGAAAACAAATCTCTGCTGTCTACTCTGGCCCTTTTGCGCAAAAGTTTTTTGGAAACTTTCGGAAACTTTCGGCAGCGTAGTATTTCCACAAAAGCACTGGCAATCTTACATGAGATCGTCAGTGCTTTTGCGGAAATTCAAGTGGCCAGTGTAGACAGCTGGCAAGTTTTTCCTCAAAAGCAGATGATTTTGCGGGAAAACTTGCCAGTCTAGACACAGCCCTATTGTGTTTATATAGGGTAAGTCTAGACTACAAGCTTCTTTCGAAAGAAGCTTTTTCAAAAGAGATTTTTCAAAAAATCTTCTTTCAAAAGAGTGTGTCCAGACTACAAAAGTGGATCAAAAAAGTGATCCGCTTTTTCGAAAGAGAGCGTCCAGACTGCTAGGACGCTCTCTTGCAAAAAGGGTACCCGGAACCACTTCTGACAGGCCTTAAAAAAAAAAAGAAAAAAAAAAAAAACTGCCTCCCCAATGTCCACACACTCCTATTTTCGAAAGACTTCTTTCGAAAAAGGAGTTCTTCCTCATAAAAAAGAGGTTTACTAATTTTGAAAGAAGCACTGCGTTCTTTTGATTTACTTTCAAAAGAACACAACTGTAGTCTGGACTCAGGTGAAGTTTTTTCGAAAAAAGGGCAGTTTTTTCGAAAAAACTCTGTAGTCTAGATATACCCTTAGTCTTGCCACAGTTCCAAAATGGTATCCAAGCTTGACTGTGTTTTATCCATGTCTCTACAGTTTGTCCTTGGGATACATTTTTTCTCTCTCCTCTTTTATCCACTTCAGAACCACCTATTACCTTCTGTCATAACCTAAACTGGGCCGGGGACTGTCTATTTACAGAATTTCCATATAGTGTCTATATCAGTGGGTCCTTAAACTTAAATTAATGTCACTGGCATTGCTCCAGCTCCAGCACAAAAATTAGTTAAAAGAAAGCAATTTGGTATATTAGTAAGTGTGTCAGTATCTTTGAGTGGCTTCAGGAAATGTTACTATGTTAAGGGTGGAAGAGCAGGTCATCACAGTAAAATAGCTACTCAAAAATGCCTACCTGTAACTGGATAACAGGTCATAATACTGTCCCACCTGGTCCTGTAAATTCCAGAAGCTGACTACATTGTATTGCTTGTCTCATCTTCCAAGACTACCAGCAAATGACTTTCAGGCAGCAACGTAAGTAATCACTCTTCTCACCTGGATTAATGTTGTCATCCACCCTCACTGCATTAGTCATTTTTTTGTTCCCTGTGCCTCACTTCTCTTACCAGACACATGCTATCTAAGCACATTAGTTTTGCATGCCCCATGGCTGATGGAGGACAGCATCACTCTTTTGTCTCTCAACCAGTATAAAAGTTTCCCAGCAAACACTAATGAGGCCACAATGCAGCATCTACCACTATTCCCACCCATAATTCCTTTGAAGGTGTCTAGGCAACCTGCAGGGAGCTGTTAGCTGGCAAAGCAGAAAATCGGACTTCTTTCGCTATTCAGAAAGGTACGGGAATGGCCCTGCATACACCCTGTCACATTGTAATTAATGGCTTGTTTAGCAGCATGTGCTTAAAGGATTTGAGAAAGACTTTACCAACCACTGCAGCACTCTGGTTTGGACAGTCCATCCTTCACTGTCTCAGAGGCAGCAACCGTTTCCTAATAACCACATTGAGGATGTTATGTTTTTCTCAGTGAGATTTGTTTTATAATTTAATATAGGAAAAGCACAGTGTCAAGCAATATCATAATATTGTGTCTTCTCTTTCCCCCACACTCTTGGTGATTTCTACCATACAAAGAGTGTGATGAAGTAAGTTGTATGTATGTGTCCCATTGCTCTGTTGTAATGTTGTTCTGGAATCAGAACAGTGAGCCTTAATCTCTAGACTGCTTGCAACAAGTGGTGCATGCTCATTCTTTTAGAGCAGGAAGAGTGAGTTCTAGTCTCACTCTTGCCATTAAATTCTGAGGGATCATGTCATGCAGCCTAGTGTCAACCATCTACTTCCTATATGGCCAGGGATTTTATATAGCAGTTTTATTATAGGTAGCACTTTTATCTAGACTATGGAAGTTTCTTAAAATATTACCTTAAACTATCTCTGCAGCTCTTATATCCATGGTACAGAACTTTTGACCTGTGACAGGATTTGAAAATTCACTGATTATTCGCCATGTCTGTTATCAGTGTTGTCTTTAACTTTCCATAGAATCATAGAACACTCAAACTGGAAGGGACCTCAAGAGGTCATAGAGTCCAGTCCCCTGCCCTCACGGCAGGACCAAGCACTGTCTAGACCATCCCTGACAGGTGTCTGTCTAACCTGCTCTTAAATATCTCCAGAGATGGAGATTCCAACCCTCCCACCCCAGGCAATTTATTCCAGTGTTGCTCTTCTCTGGACCTTCTCCAATTTCTCCACATCTTTCTTGAAATGTGATGCCTGGAACTGAACAGAATACTCCAATTGAGGCCTAACCAGAGCAGAGTACAGCGGAAGAATGACTTCTCGTGTCTTGCTCACAACATGCCTATTAATGCATCCCAGAATGATGTTGGCTTTTTTTGAAACAGTGTCACACTGTTGACTCATGTTAACTTGTCATCCTCTATGACCCCTAAATCTCTTTCTGCAGTACTCCTTCCTAGACAGTCACTTCCCATTCTGTATGTGTGAAACTGATTGTTCCTTCCTAAGTGGAGTACTGTGCATTTATCCTTATTAAACTTCATCCTGTTTATCCCAGACAATTTCTCTAGTTTTAAAGATCATTTTGAATTTTGATCCTAGCCTCCAAAGCAGTTGCAACCCTGCCTTCCCCAGCTTGGTATCATCTGCAAACTTAATAATCATACTCTCTATGCCATCATCTAAATCAGTGTTTCTTAAACTGTGTTCCATGGCAGTCAGAGGTGTGCTGCAGAGAACAGAGTTCAAAATGGCCACTCTTAAAGGGGCAGGCAACTTTTTTTTTTTTGCTCAACAAAAAATCCTTGGCGTTCCGCATCAAAAAATTTTTTGTTTGGTGTTCCTCAGCCTTAAAAAGTTTAAGAAACACTGATCTAAATCATTGATGAAGATATTGAACAGAACTGGCCCCATCATAGACCTCCGTGGAACTCTATTTCTTATGCCCTTCCGGTATGACTGTGAACCGTTAATAAACACTCTCTCAGAATGGTTATCCAGCCAGTTATGCAACCACCTTATAGTAGCCCTATCTAAATTGTATTTCCCTAGTTTATTGATAAGGTGGTCATGTGAGACTGTGTCAAATGCCTTCCATACCGGCAATGAAAATGGGCCAATGGATCTAGCTATCTGGATTGCCCGTCCTGTAGTAGTTTTGCATTACTGGGGCTGTAAGCACAGAAGAGGGATACAATATACTCCCAATTATCCACATAGTATGGGGGAAATTAATTTTATTTGGATAACAAAGAGCTAAACCATTTAGCTGCTGAGTGACTAACCCTTGGCCAGAGGTGCATTCTCCTTCTTGCACTCCAGCTCACGTCTCTGGCTCTGGCCTATTTAGGAGTAGCAGATGTATCCTAAAAGTATATGGTCTCTGAGCCATGGCCCTAGCTCCCCATGTCTCTCAAGATTCTTGTCCCTCACATCACCTGCCTCTAAGGTCCAGTCACTCCTCTCTGCCCCAATTTTGGCCTTATGTTCAATAATAAATGGGGGAGGGGTCTGCCCCCCCAATCTGTCTCCATGGGCCCTGCTCACTCACTCTTGTGACCGTGGGTTTGCAGAGGGCTCCCAGTGCTCCCACAGGGCTGATTATACTCAGGCCCTGCAGGTGCAAGCTACTGAAGTGGGGAGGGGCTGCAGTCCTGGAGAGGTGGTGCTGACAAATCCAACCAGGACTCCGCTCTGCCCCACAAGGACAGCAGGTATCAGGTGTTGGGTTGTTAACTTTGTAACAGCACAAAACTGAACACTCTAGCTCCACCACTTTTCCAAGGCTCCTTCCCCTACATTCCCCCTTCCCTGGTGGCTCACTCTTCCCCACCCTCTCTCACTAACACTGGGCTGAGGCAAGGGTTGGAGTACAGAAGGGGGTGAGGTCCTGGGCTGGGGTACTGGCTCTGGGGTGGGCTGGAGAAAAGGCAATTGTGGTACAGGTTGGGGGGGGGGGGGGGGGGTGAGGCTGAAGGATTCTGCATGCAGGAGGGGGCTGTGGGTTAAGGCAGAGGATTGGGATGCAGGGGGGTTGTGCGCTCTGAGGTGAGATAGAGATGACGGATTTGGGATACAGGAGGGTGCTCTGGCCTAGGCTACTTGTCCCAGAGATGGCCACCCAAAGAATTAGGCAGGGGGCATGAAGGAGAAACCCATTCACCAATCAAAAGTTTGGCAGGGGCATAGAGGGGCAGTACACCTCCTGGGTATTACCACAAGTTGCCTAGGAAGTCCAGGGCAGGAGGTTGTGGCTCAGGGTTAGGGCATGGACTTATTTTTGGTGGCTCCCGGTCATCCGTGCAGTGAGATTAAGGCAGGCTCCTTGCCTGTCCTGGCTCTGTACTGCACCCCAGCAGTGTCCAGCAGGTCCTGCACCTAGGTATCAAGGGGTTTAGGAGGCATAGAAGCCATAGGCACTGCCCCGCAGCTTCCATGGGCTGGGAACCAGCCACTGGAAGTACAGAGTCAGTGTTCAACACAGGGGCAGCATGTGGAGCCCCATGGAACCCCATCCAGGAGCCAGATGCTGGATGCTTCCTGGGTACAGTGCAGTGCCTGCCTTAGCCTTGCAGCATCTCTGACCAGACTTTAAACAGCCTGACTGGCAATGAGGACTGGAAATGCCAGGGCTCCTTTTCAAGCAGGTGTTCCATTTGAAAACCAAACCTTGGTTACCCTATGTCAGTGGCAGTGCAACACAGGAAGCCATTCGGTAGCAGGACGGCCTCCCCCATGGCTGGGGGCTTGTTCTCCTTTTCGCAGTCTTCTGCTCTATTATCTGAACTTCTGTATTATCCAAATCCCTTTCTTGTCTCCAGGGGCAGTGCTAGCTCAGCGGGGGCCCAGATCAGCAATATTTTTGCCTCCATTCCCTCCCACACACAACACATACTAAGAAAACAAGTGGAGACCATCTTGAGCTGCTTGGGTCCCTAAGCAGTTGCTTAATCTGCTTACGCCAAGTGCTGGCTCGGCTCAGCTCTCAGCATGAGATCTATACTGCAGAGGGCATGCATCTAATGGTAGGGGGATAAGAAAGGGATTCAGATAACGTGCGGGTTTGGATAATAGATAGAGTTTTGGATATATGGGAGTATTATATATATAAATCTAACAGACTGTCTTCATGAAAGCCTTTCCAGTTAATATTAGTCTCTATGCAGATTGTAATCTCTTCAGAGCTTTTTGTTTCATTACTTTAGATGCTACTTTTAATACAATTAAATATAACATTTTTAAGAAGCCTAATGTCACAGCCTTTCCCAACTCTATGAGGTAGATAAATGCCAATTTTGCACAGCCCAATCTCTTTTCCAATTATTATGTTTTCTTCCAAACTACTTTATAGCCACAAATTTTCAGGGCCAGATCTGCACGTGGTATAAACTAGTGTTGTCCCATTTAAGTAGATTTACACCAGCTAAAGAACTGACCTTTTGTTTTTCTGAAGTGAAAATTTCACTTTAATCTATTTTGTGTATTTCAATGTGAAAACTGACCATTGGCAAAAAATAATAATTTTTTTTGGGGGGGGGAGGGGATATTCAACGTTTCCTGCTAAAAAAGAAGAGATTTGAGTGAAAAATCTCCATTTTGCAATTCAAAAAGTTATTTTTGCAATTTTGGTCCATATCCTGCAAATGCTTACCTGCCTGCTTAACTGTACACATATGTGGCAACTCATTGATTTCATGGTGATTCTTATAGGAATAAAGTTAAGCACATTCATTCCCATTTGCAGTACAGTTGCTTTTTGCTGCAAGTATTTCACTTTGCATTGAAAAGACTGTTTTTCTGATTTTACAAATGGAGAAATAGAGGTACAGAAATGTAAAATGCCCCAAATCACACAGCTAGTCAGTAGCAGAGATTAAACTTTCTCCTCTAGTTGTGAAACTATATAATTTTCTTACACCATACCTTTTTCCTTGCTGTTAGTGCTTCCACTTTATTGCATTAAGTAACACACATTTTTGGGCAACAAGTGCTGGCAAGCTGATAATAAGTTTCCTTTTTACATTAACAAAATGAAAACTACTAATTTGACACAGGCGTTGTTAAATGAATTCACTTAACATTGACAAATGAGTAATTACTAGGACAAGACTCTGATCCGAAGTACAGCAAAGTGTAAGCCATTATAAAACGTCTATACGATTAGGGACCTTAATTTATACCTACAGTAAAAATAAGTTGCACAGAATGTTAGTTGCAACAATATATGTAACATCCATTATTGGAATTGTTTATTTTCATTAATGTTACTGGCTTTGGTGGGGGGAGGGGGTGCTTTTCTTTTAGAGTTAATTAAGAGTTAGGTCTCAATTCTGTTATCTACTGAGTTGCAGTGCTGGCCTGAACCTCAGCTAAACTAGTCTTTCTATTTCATTTGTGCTTGAAATCATTTCCAAACATAGTCTGGCATAAATGAGGAATGTAATGAGACAGTGGTACTTTCCTTTGATACTTTTTTTAAATTACCTGGATTGGAAAAGGGGGAGAGAGGGCTGGGGGAAGCAAAGGCAGGGGAGCAACAAGCTTCTGTGCTACAAAGCAACAGATTAGCAACATTTTCCACACTCCGTGCTGGTATAACAAGTGGAGTTCCTCAAGGGTCTGTTTTGGGACCCGTACTATTCAATATCTTCATCAATGATGTAGATATTGGGATAGAGAGTACTCTTATTAAGTTTGCAGATGATACCAAACTGGGTGGGGTTGCGACTTCTTTGGAGGATAGGGACATAATTCAAAATGACCTTAGCAAGTTAGAGAAATGGTCAGAGGTAAACAGGATGAGGTTTAATAAAGAGAAATGCAAAGTGCTCCACTTAGGAAGGAACAATCAGTTCCATACATACAAGATGGGAAGCGACTGTCTAGGAAGGAGCATGGCGGAAAGGGATCTAGGGGTCATAGTGGACCACAAGTTGAATATGAGTCAACAGTGTGATGCTGTTGCAAAAAAAGCAAATATGATTCTAGGTTGTATCAACAGGTGTGTTGTAAGCAAAACTCGTGAAGTCATTCTGCCGCTCTATTCTGCACTAGTTAGGCCTCAGCTGGAGTACTGTGTCCAGTTCTGGGCGCCACATTTCAAGAAAGATGTGGAGAAATTGGAAAGGGTACAGAGAAGAGCGACAAGAATGATTAAAGGTCTAGAGAACATGACCTATGAAGCCAGGCTTCATGAACTGGGCTTGTTTAGTTTGGAAAAAAGAAGATTAAGGGGGGACATGATAGCGGTTTTCAAATATCTAAAAGGGTGTCACAAGGAGGAAGGCGAAAATTTGTTCCTCTTGGTTTCTGAGGACAGGACAAGGAGTAATGGGCTTAAAGTGCAGCAGGGGAGGTTTAGATTGGACATTAGGAAAAAATTCCTAACTGTCAGGGTGGTCAAATATTGGAATAAATTGCCAAGGGAGGTGGTGGAATCTCCCTCTCTGGAGATATTTAAGAACAGGTTAGATAGACATCTGTCAGGGATGGTGTAGACGGAGCTTGATCCTGCCTTGAGGGCGGGGGGCTGGACTCGATGACCTCTCGAGGTCCCTTCCAGTCCTATTATTCTATGATTCTATGATTCTATAAGCAGCTGCACGCAAAATTGGTCAGTTAGGTATATATATTACAAACCAGATGAGCAAAGCTTGAATTTTCACTGGTGAAAACTGAGATTTCAACTAGTCTTTTGGAAAACTGACTTTGGCTAAGGGGTAAATGTTGCTAATCTCTGGAGAATAAACCCTGTGAAAAGGTTATTTTATAATGGCCTGATTCAAAGCCAATGGGACCCTCCAGTGGATCAGGTCCTAATTATTGAATTTGGGTTGTTCGCACCTGCCAACGAAGCACGTGCTATTAGTCAGGGATAGAATACGAGACTAGATGGACCGCTAGTCCTAATTTCTCCTAGAATACAGTGTGAATTTTCCCACTGTAGCATGTTGGAGGAAAATTAACCCTTTACATTAATATTCCACCATGCTGCTTCTATTTCTGTGGCCATAAAAAAAAAGTAAACACAAATGACTGGGTTTTAGCATGTTCGCTTATGTAGCCTAATTGAATAACTCCCTTCTCAGCAGGAATTGCTTGGAAAAATTCTCTAACCTGTCTTATGCAGCAGGTCAGGCTACACTTTTAGAATTCTTCTTTCTAGACACAAAATCTGTTGAAACGACAGAGTATAAGAGAAAGAACTGGAGGAAACAGGTAGATAAATGTTCCAGCTTCCATGCCCATGAAGCTCTCAATCCCCTGAGGGGTATCTTGAGTTGTAAAGCACATTTATAATTCTTTGTATAGCCACTAGAAGTTGTCTAATTGCTGCTTTTACATTCTCTCCGAAAGACAGAAAGGAAGAAAAGTTAAAATAGGCTATGTGATGCTAGTGGACCACTTTCCAGCACAAGCCCAAGTTCCCAAGATGTTTCTACTAAACATTGACAAACACATAGCAGGAAATCAGTCTGGGTCACTTGTATGTTAGTGTTACATAAGAATATAAGAATAGCCATATTGGGTCAGACCAAAGGTCCATCTAGTTCAGAATCTTGTCTTTCAACAGTGCCCAATGCCAGATGCCCCAGACAGAGTGAATAGAACAGGTAATCATCAAGTGATGCCTCTCTTGTCATCCTTTTCCAGCCTCTGACAAATAGACTTTTCCTACCCATCCTGGCTAATAGCCATTGATGGACCTAACCTCCATGAATTTATCTAGTTCTTTTTTGAACCCTGATAAAGTCCTAGTCTTCACAAAATCTCTGGCAAGGAGTTCCACAGGCCGACCATGCGCTGCACGAAGAAAAACTTCCTTTTGTTTGTTTTAAACCTGCTACCCATTAATTTCATTTGGTGACCCCTAGTTCTTACGTTATGGGAACAAGTAAATAACTTTTCCTTATTCGCTTTTTCCACACCAATCATGATTTTAAAGATCTCTATTATATCCTTCCTTAGTAACCTCTTTTCTAAGACGAAAAGTCTCAGGCTTTTTAATCTCTCTTCATATGTCATCCGTTCCAAACCCCTAATCATTTTATTGCCCTTTTCTGAACATTTTCCAGTGCCAATATATCTTTTTTGAGATAAGGTGACCATATCTGTATGCAGTATTCAAGATGTGGGCATACCACAGATTTATATAGAGGCAATAAGATATTCTCTGTCTTACTCCTTTATCCCCTTTTAAATGATTCCTAACATTCTGTTTGCTTTTTTGACTGCTAATGAACATTGAGTGGATGTTTTCTGAGAACTATCCACAATGACTCCATGATCTCTCTCTTGAGTAGTTATAGCTAAATTAGTCCCCATCGTATTGCATGTGTGGTTGGGATTATTTTTTCCAATGTGCATTACTTTACATTTATCAACATTACATTTCATTTGCCATTTTGTTGCCCATTCATTTAGTTTGATGAGATCTTTTTGAAGCTCTTCACAGTCTGCTTTGGTCTTAACTATCCTGAGCAGTTTAGTATCATCTGCAAATTTGCCATCTCACTGTTTACCCCTTTCTCCAGATCATTTATAAATAGGTTGAATAGGATTGGTCCCAGTATGGACCCCCTTGGGGAACACCAGTAATTACCTCTCTCCATTCTGAAAACTTATAATTTATTCCTACCCTTTGCTTCTCGTCTTCTAACAAGTTATCAGTCCATGAGAGGACCTTCCCTCTTATCCCATTACAACTAACTTAAGAGGCTTGAAATGAGGCTTACAGGATCTGAGGACAAAGGGTTCTGGGGTTGGCTGATTCCTGCCTAGACTACTGCGCTGTGCCGACAATCAGCTGATCGGCATAGTGCGGGGGCCATTTTGATGTAAATGAAGCGGTGATTATTTAAATCGCCGCTTCATTTCCCTTTGCCGAGTACACTCATCTACATGGCTCCATCGACGGAGCCATGTAGTCTTTACACACCCTATAAATACATTGTTCATGGGCAGGGCTTGCCAAACCACGGTGAGCTCCACTCGCCAGGCGCACTGTCCGGCGATCTGCGCATGCGCAGATCATTCTGCGCATGCGCAGATCGCCTGAACCCGGCTCTTCCGGGTTGCAATCTACTTGTCATGGGCGAGTAGATTGTATTATTTGTCGAGCCCTGTTCATGGGTATGAAAAAAATTAATGCAGTTAAAATGACCTCGTCCCCAGTGTAGACAGAGCTAAGCTGATGGGAGAATTCTCCCATCAACCTCACTACCACCTCTTGGGGAGATGAAGCCCCTATGCCAACAGGAGGAGCCCTTCCAGCAACATAGATCACACCTTCACTGAAATGCTATAGCTGCTGCAGTGTTTTAAGTGTAGGCCTACGCTGAGTATAGAACTCACTGCCATCATGGAGGTTTTACCTTGGTTCCTAGCAGTCTGCCCAGAGGTGGATACTCACAGTGTTGAGTGGCTCCAGGACAGCTTGGTGAGCTTAATGTGCAATTTCTTGGAGAGTAATTTCCTGTTAAATAAAAGATTACATCATGAACTCCAATAACCTGAAACAGTGGATAAGAAAGATAGTCTTGTCCTGGAAAAACTTGGACTTTGCCTCATTCCTTCCCCTGAGTTACAGTCATATGAAAAGGGCACATCACTGGAATAGGACTGCACTCTTCACTGTGCAGAGTAAGCTACTCGCCAGCCCAAAATAAGCCAGTGCTGAGGTATAGCAAGTTGAAAGAGGACAAATGGATCCTGGAGCCAGAAACCACTCTCCTTGGAGAAGCAGGAACTGTGTCTGCAGAAGCTGTATTGGGGTATTACTTTAATTTCCTGAAAGGAGCCCATTTATTCAGATTTAATGCAGGCAGAGGAATCTTCATACTTTTGGGCATAAACCAATCATCAGCAGGGACCAGGAAGTAATTTTCTTCAACAAGGTCAGATCTCCGGTATGGACTACCCATACAGCTGTGTTGCTTGGCAGTATGAAAAATCCATACTCTAGTGATGTATGTAAACCAATCTACCCCCTGGGGTAGGCAGTACTATGTTGGTGGGAGAGCTTTTCCAGTCAATGTAGCTTCCACGTCTCCTGGAGATGGATTAACTACACTGACAGGAGAAGCTCTTTCTTTGGTATAGGATGGCCTTCACTTGAGCACCGCAGTAGTGCAGCTGTGCCAATGCAGAATTTAAAGTGTAGGCCTACTCCAAGATAGCACTGCTGGATTAGACACACAAGGCCAGAGTCACCCTTTAAAACTGACTTGCCTCTCCCATGGGGTATTCTTCAGTGGGCAAAGGCATAGCAGAGAATCCCTATGCACTAGCTCTCTAACAGCCAAAATCTCTAGGTTTCTTAATGATGTGTCCCTTTGGCTAATTAGGAACATACAAAATTGATGGAGCAGCCACACCAGTGACTGTGACATTCTATAAGGGCCATTAACAATCAGACACAAGTAGAGATGGGGTCTGAACCAGCTTCTGGCAATTCCTATGTAGGGAAGAAAAAAGGCCATGTCAAGTTATCTTTGCCCCTTCTTCTTGGTCCTTGCACCACTCCACTTGGGGTCATTCATAAATTTGGTCCATTATGTGAGGTTTATGCCTCTGGTGTCCTATTTCTTGACATTGGCCAGAGGCAGAAACAAGAGACTGGTGTGGCTGCTCCATCAATTTTGTATGTTCCTAATTAGCCAAAGGGACACATCATTAAGAAACCTAGAGATTTTGGCTGTTAGAGAGCTTGGCAATGTATCCTTGTCTCTCCTTAAGGGACTCCACTTTTCTTCTACCCGGTGGCATTAATTTTCTACACAGTCTCAGAATCTTAGCTTATCAGACAATGACATCTGACCTTAGTCTTGCGTACCTGTCTCCTCATGATGAGCAAAAGTAGAAGAAAAAGCCTGTTTAATAGATCTGCTGTTTCTACATTTCGTTTCCAATTCCCCACTATTATTATTTTTAAAGTGGTCCAATTTTCTCTCTTGCTATCTGTAGCTCTCAACGACAAATAGATCTGAAAACTCCTTTATGATTACCTTAAAATCATTCCTGCAATTTGACTTTTGATATTTCATTTTACTCTGCAAATGACTCTTTTTAACTCAGCTCTGTTTATTTTTATGGCTCCCTGCAATATTCCTTCTTACTGGATTGTTTGTGCTTCCTCTCCCCCCTCCCCTTATTATTTAAGATTTAACTGGGAAACAACTCAGCTGTGGCTCAGCCAGCTGTTTGCTTGCAGCTATACTACTCTCCTGCCTGTGATTTTTGTCAGCCAGCCTAAACTGAGCAGAATTGATGCTTACATGGGAGACCTCAAGGCACTGTGGGAAGCAGTGCTGGTGACTCAATAGACAATCTTCCAGCCGAATCAGTATCAAACCAATGCTCCAGAAGTGTGTGGGCAACCGGTATGCTGTTGGGGTGCTGTCTTTTCAAAGAATTATAAATGCAAGGCTATAGTCACTTTTGGCCGTTAAAGACATGGGACACTTTTTGTTAGAATAGGGCAGGTGTCGTGAAGCCTTGCTCGCAGCCTGTTAGGGTTATCTGAGGGCAGGCTTTGAGACAGTTTGTTTATACTGAGCATCTGCAGGCACGGGTCTCCGTGGCCAGTGTGAGCTGTGGTTCACGGTTCCTGGACAATGGGAACTGTGGGAAGCAGTGCAGGCCTTCAGGATGTGCTGGCCACCACTTCCCATAGCTACCATTGAGCAGGAATCATGGGCCCTTGTGGCTACGGGGGCCTGTGCCTGCAAATGCTCAACAAACAAAACCATCTCACGGCCTGCTAGCACATCACCGCCCATGGAGTAGGAGCATTAATTCTGCTTTTCTGACTAAATTCTAATTGGACAGTGACATCCTGCCTTTCGGTACCAAAAATTCCCACGTACGTTCAGCTGGTTATGCTTTTTTCACTTGCACCAATTATTGTATGGTATTTCTGTATTCTGTTTCACCATCACAGTGTTCCATCTAAGAGGCAGATGTATTTCAGTGACGGTGTGATACCTCTCTATAAAGTGGATTTTGTGTCCCTTTTGCATACTTTATGGAAAGCTTTGGAGTCTCTGAACAAAAAGGTGCTGTTTAGACATCCACTATTCTTTCCAGAACAGCTGGCTGCTGCTTCATGCAGCTCTTATTGAAAATAACACTTCATAGAATTACATGAAAACAGACAAATACATTATTAAGGCTGCAAATTCAAGTACCCAGCAGTTAATAAATGTCAGAATTAGAATGCCAATGCAGCCTTAATTTGGCCTTCTTCAGTATATGCATTATGAGACTCTCAAACTGTTTTGGCTGAAATTTTCCAGAGATTCAGCCTGAGGCCAACACCTGGCATGGAAAATTTCAGCTAGAATGGCTGCTATTTGACAAAGTTATAATGAACTTATGGCAAATGTCAAGAAACTTTAATAACAGGCAGCCCTGCAAATAATACAATAATTATTACTGAGATGTAGGATTGGAAGGATTAGATAAGTCAATTTCACCAAACACGTAAACTGATGGGGAAATATTTCCATTGATAATACAGTGAAAGCTTTGTTATCTGCCACTCATGGGGAATGGGGGTTGCTGGTTAATTGAATGTGCTGGATAACAAAGATTATTGCTCTGCTCCTACCGGGAGATCTGACTTCTGGCAGTTAGAGGCTGGCCGAGAGGGAAGGAGGCACCAGCTGATGATGACAGTCGGCCATGCTGCTGTCAGAATCCCCACAACAGCAGGCTTGACAGGCGTAATCAGGCAAGCATGCCAGAAGACATGGAGATGCTGTGGCTTGGGGTAATGCCTGCTAACTAAGTTTTCTGGATAACAGAGTGCCGGATAACAAAGCTTTCACTGTAGATTAAAATATAGTGATAGGCAATGTCAGAAAAATGTTGCCAGAGAACTTAGAGTTTGATTAAAAACTATTTACTTTGTATTTTGTATATGTTAGCAATTTGACCCTCCATAATTTCTTGCAGCTGTAAAAATGTAAAATCACACACTTTGCTCTACTCTGATGCTATCAAATTATGTACATTGAAATTATTTAAAACATCGAACTCTTCCAATCCTATTTTTATGGCATAGTATGAATACATGGTGATTCACAAACTACATGAAATAGCAAGTATAAGTTTTAATAAACCTTTAAATAAACTCAATGGGAATTGAGGACACTCAGTATTTGGAAGTTCAAGTCCTTATTTGGACACAAATACAGTTCAAACACATTGTAACAAATCTGTGCTACAATTACCTGATAAATAACACGCTTCTGGGGAACATGGACAAAAACCCTGGTCCTTTAGCTCCAAAAACTATGGGCTTCTGCTTCCAGAGCTAAAATAAACCTCTCCAGAGTGGGAACAGCAGCTAATACCTTATCTTCTCTATTTGCCAATTATTAATAGGTACTATGACACACACACTATTACAATACAATTCTAATGTGTACAGTCTACAGTCAGATGATACCCCCGTTGACAAGAGTCCTGATTTGAATGAACACTTTGCCTAAGTAAGAAACACAGGATTTGGATCTATGCTTATTCTATCAATTTGGCCATTTTATATATGCCAGGTGTGCATTCAGGGATAGATTCATCATTGGCCTACAGCCACCTTGCATCAGCTAGGCTGGCACTGTGGAGCCAACAGGCTCAACAGGCCTCTGAGCAAGATGTGGGAGGGCAGCTCCATGCTCCCAGAAGGGGTGGGGCTGACGGCAGAAGGTGTGGGGCCATAGGCGACTGGCCCTCAGCTTTGCCCAGAGAGTGCAGCCTGGTGCTCCAGCACAGTGTTCCAGTGGCAATTTAAAGGGCCCAGGGCTCTGGCTGCTACCACTGCTACTGCGACAATTGGAGTGCTGGGCCCCTTTGAATCACTGGGCCCTGGGGAAATTGCTCCCTTTGCTGTTCCACCCCCTACCCCATCAGCAGGCCTGAGCTGGAACAAATTGGCCATAAGGCAGGCATAAGCTCCACTCTCAGGAAATATCCCCAGCACGGGAGACTTGTAGCCAGTGCAAAGCTAACACTAGGGACAATTCTGGTGTTCTTACACCCCAGTCATTTTGCACTGCTGGCATCTAAGTGTTATTTCAATTAGGTGAGAATTAGGGTTACACTCAGGGGTGTCCTAGCCTGTCCTAGAGGCTGAATTGGCCCTGATAAAGAGAATCACAACTTGCCATCTCCATCCTTGTGCCATGGGTGAGTTACCCCTTGGTCTGCATAATGTCGGTCGCATGCAAGGGGCCATGACCAAGAAACAGAAATAGATTTGGTTGTGAGAGAGCAAGCAACCTGAATGTGCCAGATTTCATCTCAGTGTAAATGGCTAAGCAGGTTTGGTCCTCTTAGCATTTTGGATGAACGACCAGCTGTGAATAGCTGGAGGTCCAAGTTTTGTTGCTTCTCTGTGTTTGCTCTTAACGATTTCACATAAAGAGCTGCTTCTTCAGCTCAGTAGGTAGCACTACTATTTTAAGATGAAAAACTTCTTGGGTCAGTTTCTTGCTGGACTGGATCCCTCATAAGGATAATCCCTCAATTGATGTTTTCTCACCTGGTGTCTATCCACTATTCGGGCTTTACATACTCTTGTGTCTATCAGTTAATCATGATGTGGGGTAAAAACAACAAATGGTCTGGTAGCATTTTATAGACTAACGAAGCAAGTAGATAGTATCATGAGCTTTCGTGGGCATAGCCCACTTCTTCAGATGACCACGAAAGCTCATGATACCATCTACATGTTTTGTTAGTCTATAAAGTGCTACCAGACCATTTGCTGTTTTTTCTGTAACAGACTAACTCGGCTGTCCCCTGAAGCTCATGATGTGGGGTGACTCACTTAATTTTTCTAGTCCAGTTAGGTGCCTACCTACCACTGAAATCAATGGGACTTAGGCTTCTAAATTCCTTGGAGGATCTGTGACTTTGTTTCTCTGTCTGTACTCTACTAGCAGATATAGGGTAAGTCTAGTCTACATTGCTCAATCGACGGAGCCATGTAAAGTAGTTTACTCGGCATAGTCAAAGAAAGAAGGATTTAAATAATCCTCGCTTCATTAAAATAAAAATGACCACCACGCTGTGCTGATGATCAGCTGATCTAGCACAGCACGGCAGTCTAGATGTGGCGTGATCGACAAAGGAACCCTTTGTCAACTGCTCCGGTATGCCTTGTGAAACGAGGTTTACCGGAGCGGTTGACAAAGGCTTCCCTTGTCGACCGTGCCACATCTAGACTGCCGTGCTGTGCAGATCAGCTGATCGTCGACACAGCGTGGTGGCCATTTTTATTTTAATGAAGCGAGGATTATTTAAATCCCCGCTTCTTTGACTATTTCGAGTAAACTACTTTACATGGCTCCATCAACAGAGCCATGTAGTCTAGACATACCCATAGTGTACATGTGTTTTACTCTATGGATATATCTACGCTACAGCGTTATTTCGAAATAACATGTCTAGACACAAAATACATTTTGAAACAGCATTTTGCTATTTCGAAATAGCGCATCCACACTGATAGGACGCTGAATCTCATTTAAGGCCGGCCAGAACTGGTTCTGGCAGGGCCTCAGGTCAGGACTTACTTTGTGTGGCTGCTGCCTGAGGCTATCTGATACCTGTGCTTAAAGGACCCCTCCCCCCCCGCCGGACAGCCAGTTCCAAGGTTTCCCTGCTTGCTTGCCTACCTCACTGAGGGACAACAAAGCATTTTTTTTCTCTGTATACTCTGGTTGCCCTCACTCAGGATACCACAGCACTCTGCAGCATGGAGATGGAGCTGGAGCTGCCCCATGGCACTGTGGTGCTGCTCCTGGATGTGTTGCTACAAGCCTGGCAGCATATTCTGCAGGTAGTAATAATCTCCCTGATGTGCCCCATTGGGCACATTGTACCTCATTCCTCCCTCACATCCTTCTACTTACCCCTCCCTAACCCCCCTTCCTGCTGTACAATAAAAGACACGTGTTCATTACAATAAAGCCTCTGTATTGAACAAAACTGGGGTGGGAAGAGGACGAAACTGAGGTGAGACTGGGGAAAGAAGGTGGGAGGGGGGAGGAGGCAGGGGGGAGAGGAGAGGGGGAAACCTGGGATGAGGGAGCTGGCAGGGGGAGCAAGGGGAGAAAGGGGGAGGAGAAGCTCAAGGCTCAGGATGGGGGTCTCTCTGGCCCACCTGTCTCCCAGCACCATGGGTGCGGGGGCCTCAGCATCCCTGGGGGTGTTGGGAGGGTGGGGAGAAAGAAGTGGGAGTGGGAGAAAGAGTGGGAGGAGGCGCGGTAGCTGGGGAGGCAGCAGGGGCTGGAGCAGCAGGACGCAGCAAGTTCTGCCCCAGGGTCAATGACACCTGGGGGCATGGACCATCCTTCCTCTCAAGATGTGGTCCACAGCATCAAAATAGGGGCAGGGATCTGGGCCTTCCCCTGGTTGGGAGCTGTCCCCTGTGGCCCTGGCATAATCCTGCCACAGCTTCTTTATTTTCATGTGAACCTGCTCCTGGGTTCGCATGTGGCCTTTGGTGGCCAGGGTGGCAGCTATCCACCTGTAGACGGTTGTGTTCCTCCATTTAGTGTGGAAATCATGGACATTGGAGACGTCCCCTCAAACCTGAATTAGGTTCCTGATCTCTGCACTGGACCAGGCAGGTGCCTGCCTTTTCCGGCCCCTGGCAGGCTCCTGAGAGCTGGCAGACTGGTCCTGGGGAGCGGTGGAGGACTGGCTGGGACTGGCTGCCTGGCTCATGCTGGGGCCACTGGGTCAGGTGCAGTGACTGCTGGCTCTGGGCTGGCAGGCTTGGAGCTGGCACAGGCACTGTGGCCAGAGTCTACCCCTTTAAGGGCTCTGGAGAGAGGGAGAAGGAGGGGAGTTTTCCCAGTTGTACCCAGAGTGGCCACCAGGGCACCCTAGGAAGGGCTGGAGGCCCCCTATTTCAAAATAAGCGTCTACACAGTTCTTATTTCGAAATAGAAATTTCAAAATTGGTGCTATTCCTTATGGAATGAAGTTTACCAAGTTCTAAATAAGCCCTCCGCTATTTTGATTTAATTTTGAAATAGTGGTTTAGCTGTGTAGATGCTGGTAAAGTTATTTTGAAATAACGGCTGTGTAGACATACCCTATCAGACAGAAATGTTGGAAGACTAATTTAATTAACAATACTTTTAACATGCTTTAAGATTCTAGGAAGTATTATTATTGGTTGCCATTTTGATTATTACGCAGTAAGAAACTTTTGTAGGTGCTAATAAATTTATTTTCAGTATTAAAGATCCTATGACATATTTCAGAAATGTATATTTCCTTGACCAAAATTCCCCCTTCCCATTGATGCATAGTCCTAGTCTCTGATGGGAACTGCTTTCTACCCTAGAAGTGGTGGTGTTGAATATGTTAGCATAAAACCTCTTAGAGAGCCTTTTGTATGTTAATACTGGGCCAGACTATGACCCCTGCTCAAGATAACATCCAGTTACTCATACATTCAGTGCCATTAAAATCAACGGGATAGCTTGAGTAAGTAACTGCACGTCAGCTTTGATCAGGCTTCACAGTCTTAAACCCACTTTTTTATTACAGAATTAGTCTGATGGCAAACACTATCATAAAGTTTATAAAAAGATTTTTTGTCATAAGCCCCAGATTTTGTGTGCTGATAATTTTCTGAGAAATTCCACCTGTGGAAAGAAAATGTTTCATAGTTTGTCTAAGTCCAAAAGGGAAGTTTTAGAAGGTTCCAACACAATCTATTCAGCCATTTCAAACTGTCCGCACAAGGGAGGAAAAAGAGGTCATATAGCCCATTTTAAAATAAAATAAAAAAAATAAATCTAAACATATTTTTTCAGATGAGGCTAACACTGCTGAGTTTGGATGTTTGAAACTGTGTAGATGAATAGCTCTTACTGAGGACTATTGTCCTGCTAAATAGGATAACAAGATTTGATGAGGGGCATTCAGATACTGATAATAGCCAGTATTAAAACCTATATATAATGCAGTATCAGACACATTTAGGCAAAGCTGGTAAGAGCTAGAGATCTAAGGGTGAAACTCATCTCTGTGCAGAGGTCTCACACAAGGCCTAAGCAGTATTCACACTCTTCTTCAGCCCTCTTTTGGGTGTCCATGGAGTATACTAGATCTGAGCAAAACTGTCTGACCAAAAATTTTTTCAGAAAAAAACAAAACAAAAATGCAGATGTGGTGACACAAACTTTCTGTGAATTTGTGGTGGTTTCATTGACATGATGATTTGGGGAGGGGATGCAGAATATTTGAAAAAAAGTTTGATGTTTTCCATTTGAAACAACTTTGTTACAGAATTTCCTTTCATGTTTTTAAAATCAGAAATGTTAAACGTGATCAGAATGGAAATGAAACATTTGATTTTGTCAAAATGAGACATTGTGTTGAACCTGAAATGAACCTTCTTTCCAGTTGGTTAATTCACAAACAGTTCTTGGTTTTGGCCCAACCCAAAACAATTCCTCCACCACCCTCACCTCCAAAGTTCATTTTTTGAACATTTCTAGTTCATAGACGTTGGGTTAGTCTTCAGCATGGGGGTGAACGTCTACACTGAATAAAGATGTCAAGCTCAGTAGACACCAGAATTCTTTTACAGTACTGATGTGAAGTTAGGACTGTCCATACAGGATCAGATCATGAATCAGTCTGTCCATCATCTTACCTCTGCCCATAGCCAGTATTAGTTGCTTTAGACATAAGAACATAAGAATGGCCATACTGGGTCAGATACTGGGTCCATCCAGCCCAGTATCCTGTCTGCTGACAGTGGCCAATGTCAGATGCCCCGGAGGGAGTGAATCGAACAGGTAATGATCAAGCGATCTCTTTCCTGACATCCAGCTCCACCCTCTGACAAGCAGAGGGTAGGGACACCATTCTTTACCCATACTGGCTAATAGCCATTAATGGACTTAACCTCCATGAATTTATCTAGCTCTTTTTTATACCCTGATATAGTCCTAGTCTTTGTAACCTCCTCATGTTGACTATGCGCTGTGTGAAGAACTTCCTTTTATTTGTTTTAAACCTGCAGCCCATTAGTTTCATTTGGTGGCCCCTAGTTCTTGTATTATGGGAAGAAGTAAATAACTTTTCTTTATTCACTTTCTCCACACCACTCATGATTTTATAGACATCTATCCAGGGCCAGCTTGAGCCATTCCTGTGCCCCAGCAGCGGGCATGCGACGCATGCACAGCCCTGCCCCCCGGCAGGCTGCACACCTTACAGCTGCAATCGGGCGTGCGATGTCTGATGGCAGCTCTAAGGGGCGCTGTGCAGCTGGGTGCGTGGCGCCCCTTGCAGCTGCCATCAGGCACCCCCATAGGTTGGCGCCTTGGGCAGCTGTCTGGTTAGTTCCCCCCCCCCCTTAATCTGGCCCTGCCTGTATCATATCCCCCCTTAGTCTCCTCTTTTCCAAGTTGAAAAGTCCTAGTCTCTTTAATCTCTCCTCATATGGGACCAAAGCGGAAGACAGAGTTGTTGTTTTTATCGTCTTTGTGAGTTGCCTCAGGGTTTCAGATCTGGATGACGTACTATCGGTGAACATCTTTATTCAGTTGTAGTGATGAATTGCAGGTCCCTCCATTTTCATGGCTTTTGAAACGGTGCATTAATGCATGTGCATCATTTAGGACAGGATATGGTGTGACACTGCATTTCAAAGGATAGATCTGCATATACAATGCTTATTTGCCTGGATTTCTTTATATCTAAAAATAAATATTAAAAAAAATCCACTCTCTTGCTGGGAAATGCAATGCAATGTGAATTTTCCTCATCTCTCCCCTCAAGCAAAGTGAGTTTGCTTTTATTATTTTTACCTTGCCCTATCCTGCAACATTGACTATCATCCTGACTCTCTGCATGACTAGAAACTATTTGTATTTGTGGTGGCCTGTCAGCACAGAACTGCCCCTGTATTACACCGAGGCTGGAACGTTAATGAATGCTAAAGAGGAATGTATTTCCTCCACAGCTGCTTATTATATCCATGGAGGCATCAAAAAAAGAATTCACCATGATTAATAACATTACCTTGAATACCAAGGAAGGCCAATTGATTTGGCAGTTATTACTAAGTGCTGCCCAATTTCCATAGACTATATAAATCCACATAGCAGAAACAATCTGCTCTTACATTGTGCCTGCTTAGCACTGTAAATGTTAACTGAGCTGGTACTTATTACTTTACAGCTCCAGTACAGACTGTGATGGTTTTGCTTTCTATCAAGGACAAGAGCAAGTATTTAATTAAAGCATATTGTTGGCTTCTCAGATTTAACAGCTTAAAGAAAAGGGATTACAAATAAAAGTGGAGGGGCTGATCCTCCACTGGTATAAATCAGCCTAGCTCTATTGACTTCAGCAGTGCTATCTGATGTACAACTGCTGAGGACTTGGCCTGTAAACTTCATTATTTTAGATAGATGGGTTTTCATTGACATAATAGTTGCAGGCCCAGGCTCTAGGTCTTGCTATTTTATCTGCTAGAAAACAATGGGGCTAACCCACAAAATCCAAATCTCAACCTGCATTTCTGGGATATCTTGACCTAGGTTTTGGTTAAACACATTTGGTTCAATGTGTACATCCAAAGCCAGCTATCAATGGATATTTTTCTTGAATATTTGATTCTGCTACGCAGGATCAGAATTCCACTTCTTATTTAGAAGGTGCTTTTAGCAAAGTAGATCTTTTGAGGGCTAAGCAGGGGAGGTCGGTAATATTGCATAAGAACACAAGCAACACTTATCTGTCTACTTTCACACCTCTAATTACCAGTTATAGTGGTTTGACCTGGTGTCATGAAGATCTGCTCCAGTTGTCCTGGAAAGAATCCAAGATCAATGAATGTGACTTTGTCAGCAGCATGATAAACACTCTACGAGGCAGAGATGATCCATCGGGAAGCAGCAATATATGAATAGACAGCGGGACAGGTGGACATAAGGCATCTGTAGTAGGGAAAGAGAACTTAAGGTGATCAATGGAAATAATGGTGGTTAAGAAACTTGGGACTCAGGAGATCTGTGTCTAGTTCCCAGCTCTTCCACAGTTTTTATGTGGGACCTGGGGTGAGTCATTTTCTCATGGCCCCTCAATTCCCCATCTGTAATGTGGGGAAAATCATACTTCCTTTCTCTGTCTGTCTGTCTTGGTTTGTAAACTGTTCATGGAAGGACTGTCTTTCAATATGATCCTATACAGTGTATACCATAACGGAACCCTGATCTCAGGAGGGTCTCTAGGCAGTGATATAGTATTAAATAAGCAGAAGAGATTTGCATTCCAGGCCCGGTTAGGCACAGATCCAACAAAGTCCTTTAAGCATGCCAGTAGTGGGGCTGCTCAACATTTTTAATTCAAAATGTTCATTTTTAACAAAAAAATAGCATTTTCGTCAACACTAGACATTTTTGCAGAACATTTAGTTTCAAGATCTTTGCTGTTTCCCCAAAACCTCAAACATTTTTTATTAAAAACATACATGTCCATTTTTTTTCTCTGAAGGCATAGGGGCAAAAGTACTAAGCCCGAGTCTACTGAGTAGTTCTATTGATTCCAGTGGGTCGATAAGCTGCTCGTGTTTTTAAATACTTAGCTGGATGAGGGCCTTAACTGGGGAATTATGTCAGTGGAAGAAGCAACTGAGGAGTCAGAATCCACTCTTCACTGTGCCTGTCACTCCAAGGGCCCCTAACAAACCAATTCCTGTCTCTGAGATCCAGGCAGCAGTGCCACCTTCAAGCTCTTCAGTTTGGTGGTCACTGAGGGCAGGTACAGTTTTGCCTTCAGGCTCCATCACGGGGTGGTGAAACGTGTAATACTTGCTAAATAAAAACCCACTAGAAAATATTCTCTTCCTGAATAGTCTATTCATTTCTACTGCTGATCCTTAAGAGGATCAAAAACCTTTCCAGGCAGCTTAAATCATTTCCTCAGTCCTATTTGTTCTTCTGGCCTGTCTGCCAAGCTTTCATGTTATCCGAAAGCATCTCTGATGTGCTGCCAGAAGCCAGTGTCAGTCAGCTCTCAGCTTCACCTATGGAACTCGGATTTTTTTTATAAAGTCTTATTTTACACCGGAGATGGAAATCTGCTCATCATAAATCCTAACTTCTTTTCTTAGATGGTTTCTTTGCTTTAAGTTAATCTGGTGCTAGTGAAATGAGACTGTCAGCTTGGAGAGTGAAGGCCTCTTTGTAGCTAGGACACAAACAGCAGGAGCACAGGCTCTCTCAAAAACCCTTCCCCACCCTCCTGATTCACATATGAAATACCCTGAAAAAAGATCAGTAAAACCACTACCATAGCTTCCTTAAAGTCCATGACTAGTGTGATGGCCGGAGAACACTGCCAGCTAAAAATAGCGAGGCAAGCAGAGAGCTGACTGCTGCTACTCACCTACCCACTTATCCTACCCTCTAAAAAAATCCCTCTCTACCCACAAATTAGGTGCACAACCTGTCTATAAAAATGCTCATAATAGTCTTACCCTATCCTTTTCCTTCCCCCCAGCTCACTCTATTTGTGTTTCACCCACCTGCTACATCTCATCTTAAACTAAATTTGTAAGCATATCACAGTATTCATCTTCCCAAGGGTCAAGGCAGGCCTACGCACTCTCCTGCTTCTGGTCTGTAACATCCAGCCACTCCATCACAATCATAAGTGGCTAAGCCCTCAAGCTGAATCCCAGATAGGTCAACCTTTCTAAGGCCATTAGCAAACATACAAAGCAATGAACTCTCACAGGTGCATGGTAGGGCTCTCTTTCTTCAGAGAGCCCTGGTAAATCACCAGAGTGACCGAGCTAGTACTGTCTCTTCAATCATGTGTGGTGGTAACCAGAAGTCCTCCCATTAAGAGGGTTCTCTCACATGGAGCAGACACATCCAGAGTATACTTGTTCAGAGTCTATAGAAGCCATCTTATCAAGTATTTAATAAAGAGAGTTCTGGCTTAAACTTGATATCCCTGGTTTTACTTTGGGCTCCTGAAGTACAGAGGATGCACAAGGAGTCATTTTCAGCTTCCTGGTCATTCTAGAAAGCATAACAAGAAAGCCTCAGAAGGAAGGAAACTGCCAGGCAGTAGTCATCCAAGAAGCTGTTAACTGCAGCCAGGTGTGTCTCAGGAGCTGAAGCCTGGAGCACCGCTCTGTTACCTTGTTTTGTGTTCTTCCCTTTTTAGCTCTTCCAACCAATTCTGACACTTCCCACAGGTATTACAGAGTGGGACTGACAAAGTCTACAAAAGATCATTAAGCTTGTGTTGCCTAGTATAGGGATTGTGTACCCTTTCTTATGGCATTTTACTATGGATCTAGATGGTGATTAGCACAATGAGGCCAGGGCACTCTTGTATCATGTCAGTTTCATGGCAGCTAGAGGCATAAGCTAGGCCAGTGGTCCCCAACCTTCTGGAGCTGCCGGGCGCCTGGGGGGTGGGGCCGCACATGCTCTGCACATCCAGGGGTGGGGCCACGCATGTGCCACGTGCTTGGGGTCTGGGGCACAAGAATGGCTTGGGCTGGCCCTGATCACTTGGCAGGTGCACATAAATGCCACGGTGGGTGCCATGGTGCCTTCAGGCACCGCATTGGGGACCACTGAGCTAGGCCATCTCTGGCTACTTCTGCCTGTGCCATGGACTGAACCAGCAGCCCCTACATAGGGAAGGCACGAGTTCCTCCCTTAAGTTCATAATACTGGCACAGAGATGAATTCTTTTGCTGGAATCTGTCCTTTCAGAAATGCTGAATGCCCTTAATGACTGAAATCAATAGTAGCAGTGCATACTTTCCACATCTGAAAATCAGCTGCCACTTGAAATTGCACCCAGATAGACTGGATACTTTTGAAAGTGTTACCTTCAGTCTCTCTGTGTCTTGTTTTTCTCATCTGTAAAATGGGAGAAATAATCATAGTTACCTCAGCAGGGTGCTAGAGAGACAAGCTGGGTGTGATGATATCTTGTGTTGGATGAATTGCTTGTGGTGAAAAAAGACAAGCATTGTAGCTACACAACTTTGCATAGCTTGAAAGCTTGTTTCTTTTGTCAACAGAAATTGGTCCAGTAAAAGATTTTACCTCACTCACTTTGTCTCACTAACACTCTGAGACCAACACAGCTAACCCAACACTTCAAAATGACAAGGGTATTGTCAGACTTAACTCACTGATTCCTAAAAGCACTTGTCTTGGAGAGCCTTGATGGTACCTTGCCTACTAGGAGTAGATTTGTAGGTGATCAGGGTGGCTCTTTTCCTCCCAATGAGTGGCAGCAGTATGTCAGAATGGTCTATGAACCAGTCGATATTTTTCCTCGTACTCCAAGAGAGAAGCTCAGAAGGTTGGTCAAATAGCTTTTTGTGCTCAAAAATTTTGGCTGGGTGTCTGCAACAGCATCCAACAGGTAGCTGAATCCGGTGACAATAGATGGTGCACAAGAGCAACAGAAAGGCCATTGGACTGATAACGAACAAGACAGCTCCATGGAAAGATCTTTATGGCAATATAATAACTGATAAGAAGAAACAAACTGGAGAGGTGCACTGAAGACTATGGAATAATATAATCAAGGGAGTCTGTAGTAGACCAATGTGTGTCAGACAAATTGCGTGAATTTGAAATTATGCCTTTGTTGGGTGCTGGATGCCTAACCCACAATGGAGAAAGTTGAACAAAACATCAAAAAGATTCCCAGCAACAAAGCTTCAGGATCTGACTATTGCTGAAATCTACAAATGTGCAAAGATTTGTTACAAAGAATGCCAGAGGTATTGCTATTCTATTGGAAGGAAGCAACTGTTCCTCAAGATTTTAAGGATGCTTATTTCATCCAATTCTATAAAAACAAAATGATTGTAATAACTACAGAAGTATCTTTCTTCTTACCATTATGGGGAAAATTTTAAGTTGTATTCTTTTAATTAGACATCAAACTTCAGCTGAAAGAAGCATCTTTGGGTGACTTCTGCTCAGGAAGCTCCGTCATAGCCATGGTCTTTATAAGTAAACCCCAGGAAAAGTGCAGAGAGAAGCATATTCCAATGTATATGACTTTTATGGACTAACAAAAATCTTTGACACACTTAACTTGTCAGAGTTTTATATTGTTCTGAGGAAGCTTGATTGGCCACCAATATTGCTAAACCTTGTGAAATCCATTCACAATGGCATGAAGGCAACTGTAATGTATAAAAACCAAGATCAGACTCATTTCACATCAACCATAGAGTGAAGCAAATTGCACATTGGTTCTTGACCTATTTAATATTTACTTCACAGAAATTATGTTGAAGCAGGAACCAAATGTTTGTGAGTTTGTCTGTCTTAGCATTAGACATGACGGAGATTTGTTTAACGCTGCAAGATTCCAAGCTAAGATGAAGGTGAAGGAGATCATCATAAGGGACTTCTTGTTTACAGATGATACAGCCCTTGTGGCACATAGTGTTGATACCCTACAATATCTTATTATCCAGTTTTCTAATTCATTCAATATCTTTGCACTAGCAATATGCTTGAAGTAGACTGTTATTATGCATCAAGTCTCTTCAGAACCAATTGCAAAAATCAATTTAATCTAGATATTGACCAGTTTTGCTACCTTGGCTTTACTGTTATAGCAACATAGATCTCAAGGCTGAGTTTAATAGTAGAATCAGCAGAACAGGCATGCACTTTGGCCTTTTGCAAGATAGAGCTTTAAACAATAACAAAATGGCAACGAAAGTGAAAATCTGTAATTATAAGACGTGTTTAATCCACTCTTCTGCATGTCTCAGAAACACAGACAACTTATGCCAAACACCCAAAAAACTGAACAATTTTCAAATCAAATGCTTGTGTAAAATTATTTGACCAACATGGCCTGACAGTGAGGCAAATGTGGAATATTAAGTTGTGGTGGTATGTCATATTCTTTGGAATGTTGATTAGTAAGAAAAGATTCAGATGGTTTGGGCAGCTCAAGAGAATGATGGATTACAGGATCCCAAAGAGTATGTTATACTGAGCTCACAAAGGGTGTGTCTACACAGCAAAGTTATTCCAAAATAACTATGCGAGCATCTACACAGCAATTCCATTATTTTGTAATAATTTCAAAATAATGGACTGCTTATTCCAACCTCTGTAAACCTCATTCTATGAAAAATAATGCCTATTCCAAAATAGTTATTTTGGAATAGGGGTTGTATAGACACTCCACTTCTGCTATTTCGAAATAGCCCCTCACCAGGGCCATTCTAAGTTATTCCTCCTGGGGCTCTGAATCGAAATATCACATTTACATTAGGGAAGGCTGCCTCGGACTAATTTTGAGGCTTCCCTGCAGTGTAGATGTTCTATTTCAAAATAAGGTATTTCGGAATAACTATTCCGGAATAGCTTATTTGGAAATAACTGTGCTGTGTAGACATAGCCAAAGTGTCTAGAAGGAGAGGCAGACTGCTGCACGGATTTCAGGATGCTTACAAAGATTATTTTGTACCCTTTGGGATGTTTGTGGATTATTGGAAAAGGGCTGCTGCTCTGGTTGGTGGAGTCAACCTCCAGATTGAATGTGGCATCAATCTTTTAAGACTCAATCTCTTAGACTAGATCGATCTTTATGATGATCAATGTCAGAGGAGAAAAGAATTTGCTGCTTGGATTCAGAGCATTGCTAGTGCATGGGTATGTCCTACCTATGGGATTGTTGCCTGTACATTGGACTTAGCAGCCATCAAAGTCCTCATTGTTGCATACACCATGATCTGTTATCTAGCATAATGTGGGTCCCTGGCTCATGACTGGGGCTTCTTAGCCCCAGTGATAATATTAGATTCATATACATGATTGTTTTACACTTGGGTGTCCAACTGCAGTACTTCGGATCTAGCAGCTTATGTTGCAAAGCAACATTCAATCTAACAATATATCTGGGTAAAATCAGAGTTTTACAGCTCACCTGCCACATTTTGTCTGTTGTCACATGGATTCGTGCTATCATTAGACACATGAGCTAAGGAGGAGTGAGTGTGTGGCAAGAGGACTTGTAATGTCGTGGCTTTTGTCAGTTTGCATCAAGGCTTCAGTGCTGCTGCTTATATTTCGATGAAATGTAGATTTTTTTTCCCCCACTGAGTTTCATGTTTATTCCTAAAGCAAAACCAAACAATCCACAGAAGGTTACAAAACATGCAATGCTTGCCCAGGAGATGACCTATTCTCAGTAAGAATATCGTGTTCTGGCTTCTGCACATGAATATTTTGAATCTACTTAGGTATGTATTTATGAATTTTTAAACACTTCTTTTTTGTCCTATTACATATATTTTCTGGCTCAGGCACGGTCTTCTGGGCCAATCAGGAAGCATCTCATACAGCTTTTGGTTCATGTATTCATGTCTCCTGAAAGGTTATGGTACTGCCTGTTCAGCATTAAGGCTTCACTGCATGCTTGAGTTAACATTTGTCTAAACCCAATGAAGTAGCAATGACACTTGGAAGAAACAGGGAGGAAAATTGACATACGCACACACACAAAGAACCACCAAGCAAGAAAGACAGTGAATCCATCTTCTAAATATTTTCCATTGTGTAAGTTCTCTACAGGTTAAATTCAAAGGAAGGATATTTAAACGTTAATAAATATAAGCATGAAGGAGCTTTAGATTTCAGTAGTGTCTTTCATCTGAAAAGCTCAAAGAACTTCATGAACATTCATTCAATTTTACTAAAATGCTTGAGGTATCATTTCATCCCCATTTCACAGATAAAGAAACTGAGGCAGAGAGGTTTTTTTTATTAGTTGACCCAATTCACCTGGCAAAACCATATCAGAGCTGGAAACAGCTCGAATACCTTGTCATCCCACCCCCAATTATAAATGGGTTCTTGTTACCCTTTTTTTTAAAGCAATGGGGTTAAACAACAGCAATGTGTGGGCTGGTGGATTGGCTGTTGGAATGAGACTTAGGAGGCATGCATTCAAGTCCGAGCTCTGCCACTGCTGTTCTTGAATGAGTTACTGCCCTTCTCTGTGGCTCAGTTTTTTTTTCCATTTTACAAATAAGGACAATGATACTGACATCTGAGATCTACTGATGGAAAATGCTACTTAAGAGGCTGGTATCAGGCCTACTGATGGGGAGGAGGAGCAAAGGAGACAGTTGCGCAGGGGGCTGGTGTTTCAAAGGGGCCTGGAGCTCCCAACCACTGCTGCCATACCCTGGGTCCCTTTGCAGAGCTCTGAGAGCTGGAGGGAGGGCCCAGCACCACGCTCTTGGTCCCACCCCTTCTGCCCTTGGTTCCACCCTTTCCAAGGGTGCAGAGCTCAACCCCCACTCCCCCCCACACACACACTCACACCTTGACCTCAGGCCCTGGTAGCTGTTGGACCTGCTGCTCAGTATTATTGCTGAAGGTTCAATATTAACATCAGGAAAATTTATTTTTTCATTAAGATGTGCCACATATTTCATTTTAATGTATGTTATTACTATGAAATGGCAGACAGCTCATTTTAAGTACCCTCGCACAGTTAGGGGGTTGTAACATTACCACAAGAACATGCAAAGGTCCTGTGGCAATTCAGTTGTTGTACCTCTTGCCTCAGATTAGATTGTACACTTCGGATCAGACTGCCTCTGTCAACGTGTTTTAGCACAAGGGGAGCCTGATCTGAATGCGATGATCACTACTGAAATAGAACTACTATAGTATAATAATGTAAAGGTGTAGAGAACTACAAGGAGGCTGTTCCACGTGGAAAAAGCTGCAGAGAAGAAGGCTCTCATACCAATAGAAGTGAAATTGCGGGAAGGACAGAAAGAAAATTGATTCAAAGGACTAGATTCTACTACTCATTCCTAGGATGAGTTGCCCCTTACTCAATCAGTAACATCATTAAAATTAACAGGACTACCTGAGGAACAACTTAACTTGAATGAAGATGCTAGGATTTGGCCCATATGAGCAAGAGGAGAGCAGAGGGAGACAATATCTGTGAAGTTGGCTGAAGCAGGTGCATGGAGGTTTCACCACCCAGAAGGCAGTATTGAAATGGACCCTGATATGACTGAGGAGCAAATGAAGATAGACAATGTGCAAGGAGTCAGGAGAAGATTGAGAGGCAGATAAAAATACTTGACCTTTTGTCACAAGGAAGCATCTTACCCTGGAAACTGGTTTATTTAACCCAGTGAACAAGTGCTCAATATCCATGACTGAAGCTCACTCCCTCAGGATATACTCCCTGTCTGCAGTGCAACACAAGAAAAGGACTCGTTTATGGCACAGGAACTTTCCACGGTGCCATTCTGGCTTGCAGCAATGCTTCTGCAGTCGTAGGATGACATCGCTGCTGCGTCAGATGGAGATAGATATGATGACAGATGATACAAAGCATGAAGTGCTGTGGTAATCAACTTCTGTGATTTCCAAACTCAAGGGGAATATATGTCCCCAGGAGACTACCTATTAAACTGAAGTCAATGTCTGAGATGCACTGCCCAGTGCCTGTTCCAAGAATAAGGAGATCCTTTGTCTGTCTTATAAGTTTCTGCGGGAGAAAGTCTGTGGGAGCAAAGTCCTCCTTAAACTTCTCACTCAAATCTACCAGTTCAACAGACTGAGACCTCAGGTAAACCAGCAATGGCCTCTTCCCCCTGCTCCTGCATCTTGTGACTTCCCTCTACCTCCTCTCCCTATCTTAATGGACTCCAAGATCAGTTTCTTTAATAGGACCCAGAATAACACCTGCCAACGTACTGTCTGTACAGTATATATGTAGCCATGCCAGTCCCAGGATATTAGGGTATGTCTACACTACCACCCTAGTTCGAACTAGGGTGGTTAATGTAGGCAACCGGAGTTGCAAATGAAGCCTGGGATTTGAATTTCCTGGGCTTCATTTGCATGTTGCCGGGCGCCGCCATTTTTAAATGTCCGCTAGTTCGGACTCCGTGCCCGCGGCTACATGCGGCACGAACTAGGTAGTTCGGGTTAGGCTTCCTATTCCGAACTACCGGTACACCTCGTTCCACGAGGAGTAACGGTAGTTCGGAATAGGAAGCCTAACCCGAACTACCTAGTTCGTGCCGCGTGTTGCTGCGGGCACGGAGTCCGAACTAGCAGACATTTAAAAATGGCGGCGCCCGGCAACATGCAAATGAAGCCCGGGAAATTCAAATCCCAGGCTTCATTTGCAACTCCGGTTGCCTACATTAACCACCCTAGTTCGAACTAGGGTGGTAGTGTAGACATACCCTTAGAGAGATAAAGTGGGTGGGGTGATATCTATTATTGGATTGACTTCTATCGGCAAGAAAGACAAACTTTTAACCCACATAAAGCTCTTTGTCAGGTCTGGGAAAGGTACAGGGAGCTAAATGCAAAGTAGAAACAAGAAAAATCCTCTTGCTCAATGCCGTTCTTCCTGAAAGGTTATAGGTGTAACGGCATTGCGCAAGAGGGTTTTCTTGTGCAAGAAGGGGCAGTGTAGACACTCCTTCTGGCGCAAGAGCCTCTTCTGAAAAAAAATGGTGGCTCATTAGGTATGCAAATGAGGCTCGGTGATATTCCACCCTTAGCCTCATTTGCATATTACTCGCGCAAGAATCCGCGAGTGTAGACATAGCCAGAGTGAAGCCTTTTTTTTCATGTCTGTTTAGCTCAACTTTCTCATATTTATTTATTTAACACATTTTTAGGCAAATAGCCCCAGTGTAAGTGCTTGTCTCTAACTGCTGTTGAATAAAGCCCACAGCTGTTCCCAGTGTCTGAATGGAACTGAGAGCTCCCATATACATTATTCATCACAGATTTTGTGTATGCATTTGTCTAGATTGCTCCCAGAGTGGGGGAGTCTTGTATTTCTTATTTACAGGACTTTGAGACTATTAAAGAAATATTTTCCCAGTGAAGTATCCATAGAGTAATTGTACCAGTCACTCTATTGATACCAGAGCATGCCTTCTAAAAAGTCTCAGAGGGGTGGCCATGTTAGTCTGTAACTTTAAAAACAACAAGTAGTCCTGTGGCACCTTAGAGAGATAAAAATAACAAAAATATATCTATTATCATGCGCTTTCATGGGCAAAACCCACTTCTTCAGATGAGCTGGTGTGGAAATAACAGAAACCAAGGTGTGTGTGTGTATATATATATTTATTTCACTCAAGGGTGTGAAAAATCCATACCCCATGAACAATGTGGTGTGACAGGGTCAGTCCCACTCCTGGGTCCCAGACACCTGTTCTGCCCTCCATCCTGCAGTTTAGGGGATGTGGTATAAGTCCCACCTGCCTTTTCTCGGTGTTTGGCCGTCTGTCCCTTGACAAAACAAAGGGCTGTTGGTGCCGAAGCTTCTATAATAAGCAAGCACTGCATGTTCCCTAGGAACAACCCAGGCTAAACTATGGGGCTACATACACTGCAGGTTTCTTGCGCAAGAATGGCCGTCTTCACTTGCAGAGCATCTACACTGCATGTGCATTCTTGAGCAAGTAAATTTTCAGTAAAGTGTCAGAACAGAGGGTTTCTTGCTCAAGAGTTATTCCTCTCCCCACGAGGAATAAGCCCTCTTGCGCAAGAAGGCAGTGTGGATGGGTAACAGGGGTTTCTTGTGCAAGAAATCCCTATGGCTAAAATGGCCATCAGAGCTTTCTTGCACAAGGGAGTGTCCACACTATCATGGACGCTCTTGCACAAAAACATGTGGCAATGTGGACACGCTCTTGCACAAGACTTTTTGCGCAAGAACTCTTGCACAAAACAGTTCTTGCGCAAGAAGTCTGCAGTGTAGACATAGCCTGGGGGATTTCTTGCTTATGCCTAGAAAATCTTGCCCTTGAAAGTACAAGCAGTACAGAGATATAGATTCTTCTTCTTGTGAATTTCTATTATTTTTCCTCCTTCTCTGAGCTGACAGCTCAGCTGATGGGGATAATTTATTTGCATCACTCTTCTTCTTCAGGCATGTAGGGGAGAAAAGCAGTCAACAAAATCTTTTGCCCTCTGATGTTCCACAATAGTTCACCTAGTGTTGATAGGCCTTCCCTATCGGGAAGGACATAACACTTTTTGTTGAAGGCCATCATTTCTCACAATTAATGTTTCTCTCCTGTCTGGTGATTTACACAGCTATAGAGGCTTACAATGCAAATGCTTAAATATTGCCTTACACTATGGGATACAGATGTTATGCGATTAACACACACAGCAGTTTACAAGTATTCAATAAAGTCTTAATGCTAGGCACATTTTTATAACACAAATATGGACTTTAGCAATAGTAACATGGGTAAGCCACATTAATTCTAGCTATGTATTTGTCAGGGTCCACATGAGGTAAGGGGACTGTGGCATAAGTTGGCACTTGGTCTGCCAGCATCATAGGCTATTCTGAAGCCTATATGAAATGAACGGCTGGCTCTTAGTACACTTCCTAATGGGACAAAAACAATCATCCTAGCTGACACCCCATTTGGCAGCCTCATCAGAAAGGCTGATGACTGAAAGGTCTGTGGAGACCACACATTTCTTTCTCACTCCTAGGGATCATCCCTGCACATTACATCAGGAGGAGCAGTAGAGGAAGTTTGCTCAGCTGCATCTATTTTGTAGCTGTACAGCAGATGTCAATCTCCAAGCCTGTTCTTTTGTCAATTTACCTGTTGAACAGAATCTGATCACTTCTTGGACTTCCTCTCAGAACACCAGGGTTATGTCTACACTGGCAGGTTCTTGTGCAAGAACATTTTGTGCAAGGGTTCTTGTGCAAGAACTCTTGCACAAGAACATGTCCACACTGCCATGTTCTTTTGTGCAAGAGCATCCATGGCAGTGTGGATGCTCTCTTGTGCAAGAAAGCTCTGGTGGCCATTTTAACCATAGGGCTTTCTTGCGCAAGAAACCCTGCTACATGTCCACACTGCCCTCTTGTGCAAGAGCTCTTGTGCACGAGGGCTCACACTTGTTAGAAAAGAGCATAGCTCTTGTGCAAGAAGCCCTGTCTTCTGATGCCGTACTGTAAATCATCTTGCGCAAGAGCGGGCGGGCAGTGTGGACACTCTGCAAGTTCTTGCACAAGAATGGCTGTTCTTGTGCAAGAACCCGCCAATGTAGACAGCCCAGGTGTTCTCCAGAGTTCTCTGCTCAGTATCCTCCTCTGGATCCCTTGTTTCATAGTCATGCTCATCACCCCTTGTCTGTTTGCCCCATTTTTGTCCCCTGTACTTAGTTAAGTCCTTGTCCTTCCCTGTCCTGAAGGGGCAGCTTGTATATTCTTGTGGGCTCCCCTCACCAGTCTGAAGACATTAATGAACTAGCAATGTTCACACCTCTGCATCTCATGTGATTCCCCTCCTTATTTCTAGCAGGGGGGTCTTTGCTGCTACTTTTTCTGTGGCACAGTCCTGCCTCTTTCAAAGGACAGTCAAGCAAGCCGTGTCACTAAAGGCATATAAAAATATGTAAAGAAAGCCCTCTGGAGCCTTTGGATGGGAAAAATAGGTATCTCAAAGTAAGCAGTGACGTTGTGCACAGTGATCTACACAGCAGACCGAAGAAAGTTCACTGTGGCTTCCCAGCCCTTCCCAAAAAAAGAGTTTCTTTCTCATGATAGAATTATACTTCCTTTTAATCGTAGGGGTTTGTTTTAAGCAGAAGTAGAAGCAACAGTAAACATCTATCAAAAAGAGTTTAATTAAAATGTTAAATACCCCGCCGTAGAGAAATCTCCTTTTCCGGCAATAAAGCCTCACTAGAGTTAATTATTTAAAATAATGTATTTGCTTCTCTCTGTCTGTGTATGAAAGATTAACATATTAATGGGAATGTAATTATGTTATAAAATTCCTTTTTATGTGTACTATATTTTAAGATGTAATGTTTCAATGAAATCTCATTCTCCCACACCCACGCCTTTTGTAACCTCAAGAGCACAAAGCTGTTGCGCATATTATTGTTGTGGTACCACTAAAGTTCTGTGCACAACAAAATGGGAACTTTCCTTATTCCTGTTCTCCAGAGGTCTTGAATTCACTGTTTTGAAACTTCAGAGCATGCTTTCTTGTGTGTTTTTTTATGAAAATATTATTTCGTAAATGACTGGATGGCAAAGTGGGTATACAGCCATTTGCTGTTAGATTTAACTCCACCTCAGCTCAACATTGACTGTAAATTCATATTGTTTGATTAGTAGAGAAAATTTCTGTGTGCTGTGTACAATGCTATTGGTGGTCTGAGTACATTTTCCTTTGGATATACATATGTGTATGCACATTGCATCCCTGGTGACAATCATGCTGAGAGGCCAAGCATTAAATGAACCATGGAGAACAGATAACTTTCTCTCACCAAGGGAAGTGCCATCAGTCTATGTTTGAAGCACTATGGTGGGAGGAGAGAAACTTTCATTACTGCTGAAACTCTTCTGTAACCAACCCGGGACTACAAGATACTAAACAGCCTGCCACCTCTCACCAGCCGAGAGACAAACATTAGACAAGGACAGGATGTTTAATGAGTTATTCTGAGGCATATGCACATCCAGCAGTGAAAGGGTTTGAAAAGAACAGCTTATTGGTTGGCTGTTATCAGACTTCTAGGCTGTGTCTAGACTGGTAAGTTTTTCCGCAAAAGTGACTGCTTTGGCGGAAAAACTTGCCAGCTGTCTACACTGGACACTTGAATTTGCGCAAGAACACTGACGGTCTAATGTAAGATTGTCAGTGTTCTTGCGCAAATAGTATGATGCTCCCGCTCAGGGATAAGCCCTCTTGCGCAAATGCTTTTGCACAGGAGGGCCAGTGTAGACAGGTAAAAACTGTTTTGTGCAAAAAAGCCCCGATGGTGAAAATGGCGATCAGGGCCTTTCTTGCGCAAAACCGTGTCTAGATTGGCATGGACGCTTTTCCGCAAAAAATGCTTTTGCACAAAAGCATCCGAGCCAATCTAGATGCTCTTTTCTGCAAATGCTTTTAACGGAAAAACTTTTCCGTTGAAAGCATTTGCGGAAAATCATGCCGGTCTAGACGCAGCCCTAGTGTCAAGCATAGAATTGTAACACTTGAATACAGGACTATATTTTAAAGGTATTTAAAACCTACAAATGCTTACAAGGATTGCCAGAAGTGACGAACTCCTACTGATTTTATTCCCACTAAAAACTTATCTGCCTCTTTAGGGTTTAAATACCTTTTAAAATCTGACCTTACATCCATTAGCTAGAAGCAGAAGCAAACAGAGAAGAAGGATGACCCAGTGACTGGAACTAACCCAGAGCGCTGATTCCCATTCTGCAGTCTTTTCCACATCCCTTCTTTCCTTATCCTCATCTGTCTGTCATTGCCTTCCATGTACAGGCAGTCCCCGGGTTACGTACAAGATAGGGACTGTAGGTTTGTTCTTAAGTTGAATCTGTATGTAAGTCGGAACTGGCGTCTAGATTCAGCCGCTGCTGAAACTGACTGCCAGTTCTGACTTACATACAGAATCAACTTAAGAACCCCAAGCGTCCCCAAGTCAGCTGCTGCTGAAACTGATCAGCAGCTGATTCCAGGAAGCCCGGGGTAGAGCAACTCTGCCTCGGGCTTCCTGTAGTCAGCGCTGGTCAGTTTCAGCAGCGGCTAAATCAAGATGCCTGGGGCAGAGCAGCTGGGGTGCTGCTAGGTTGCTCCAGTAGCGCCGCTCCTCGGCACTACTGGACCAACCCAGCAGCACCCCATCTGCTCTGCCCCAGGCGTCCTGATTCAGCCGCTGCTGAAACTGACCAGCAGTGGCTGAATCAGGACCAGAGCAGCTGGGGTGCTCCTGGGTTGGACCAGTAGCGCCCAGAGCGGCGCTGCGGGACCAACCGGCAGCACCCCAGCTGCTCTGCCACAGGCGTCCAGAGAAAAGCCTAGTCTGCTGGGGGGGGGCGTACTAGCTGCGCCCCCCCCTCCCACCCCAGCAGACCAGGAAGACACGGGCGGCGGACCGAGACGCACCGCGGTCCCGCCGCCTGGGTCCTCCGCGGCTTTGCTCCCAGTCTCCCTGGTCTGCTGGAGACCAGCAGACCAGGGAGATGGGGAGCAAAGCCTCTGAGGACGCCGGCAGCGGGACAGCCACGGGGCGTCTGGGCTGTCCCGCTGCCGGCTTCCCCGCGGCTTTGCAAAGCCGTGGGGGGGGTGGGGGAGGGGGGCTCGGGCAGCCCAGGCACCCCTGGGCTGCCCGAGCCCCTCCGCGGCTTTGCTCTGCGTCTTCCTGGTCTGCAGACCAGGGAGACGCAGAGAAAGCCCCAGAGTACACGGGCGGCAGGACCGCGAGGTCCCGCAGTCCGTGTACTCTGGGGCAGCCCTGTTCGTATCTGCGGATCCGACGTAAGTCGGATCCGCGTAAGTCGGGGACTGCCTGTACTTTCAGCCTTACATTCTCTTGCAAAGCCATTTCCTGAACATTTGCAGAGTCTTCTTTCCCTACCAGGTGGACACTGTTGCATGTGCTTTTCCTGCTGAGGCAGGAGCAACTAGATGCAGAGAGAACACAACTTCCTTTCACCACCCTTCTACTTTATAAAGGTGAAGGGGGACATTTTAACTTCAGGTTCAGCAGCATGCCAGAGTGTCAGGGCTTTAAGAGACCCCTGCACTGGTAGGACCCAGAACCACAGATACAAAGTCATCTAAGTCATCCATGCCAAAGGGCACTTCTCCCCTGCAGTGCATGGTTCAGTGTTCTTCCCAGTCTAGATCGGATTGTTTCATATAATGGGTCTCCCATAACTTCTACTCAGAAAGCATTTTGCAGTCAGTACTGCAAAATTTTCTGAAAAGTTCAGCCATTATTTTCCTCGTTTTCATCCTGTTACCCCTAGCTATGTGTCACCCTAAGCAGCTTGTCTCTTTTGCATGTAGAAAGTCAGAGAAGGCACCTTGTCAGAGTCACTTATCTGAAACACTCCTTTTGGAAATATAATTCATGATTTCTTGAGGCTTGGGGTGGGAGGCAGCAGGAAGTGGGGATCACTGTACTTGGTCCTGTTTCTTCCATTCCAGGACAGCAGGCAGGGCCTTAGAAACACAAGCTACAGCAGGGGTGGGAAATTAAAAAGCAGTGGTTTGCCAGAGTTAGCCTCTGGTGGGCTGCTGCTATATTTACCTGTGCCTCCCCAGGTACCAGCGATTGCAGCTTCCATTGGCTGCAGATTGTGTTCCTGGCCTATGGGAGCTGTGGGAAGTGATGTGGAATGGGACACAGAAATGGAGATCCTTTGCCAAGGGGAGCTGCAATCATTGGTACCTGCGGACGCACAGATAAATATAGAGGTGGTGGCCCGTCAGGGGCTAACCCTGGCAGACCAGATCTAACTTGTAGGCTGGTATTTGCCCACTCCTGAGCTAGAGTTAAATTCCAAACAAGGATACATCCCAACTACGGAAATAATATAAAGATTAAAGTTAGGTTTCAATAAAATGAGAACAAAGATGAATAAATATCTGGAAGAAGAGAGGTCACCAGGGATGAGCAAGTGCCTGAAGGGCTGATATTGTCACATGTAATACAACTACATGCAGACAAAAGGAACATTAGATGTTTATGCAGTTCAAAGGCCTATTCCAATGCTCATTGTAGTCAGTAGAAAAACTCCCATTGACATTATGGGCTTTGAACCAGAGTCCAATTCCTTCAAAATTCAAGCAGCAGGCAAATAGTGAAGTCAACAGCAATAAAAGCTAATATGATATGAAGTGTGAGAAGAAACAAAGTGATTACATTGTGCCTGTTTAACCCCACTACCCTAAAGTGTCCATAAGGAAGAGGTCAGAGTAGCAAAGTCTGAATCTGAACATTCCCATATTCCAGGGACAGGGAGGGGACTGGAGCTATGATTTTTCTTCAGCCCATTAGACCTTCTTTATGCTGGGTGAAAATTTCCCCACTCTCATATATATTGGGTCTGTTGAACAGGAGCTAGAATGTGAAGAGCCGCCATGTAGACAGAATCGCTGCAGCTGACACCACTTTCAGCATTGTGTTTACCAGTAGATATAAAATTCCTGAAGCTGTGATGGCCACAGGATCTCTGTTTGCACTAGGGCTCTTTGATTTGCTAGCACTAGCTCAAAGGGAAATTCCACAAAAAAGTCAACAGCCCAGATAAAGTCTTAGGGAGAACAAAAGTGGCTGTGAAAATCTCATCTAGATTCAAATATTGTGTACCACAGGTGTCATTCAAAACCAGTTAGTTACCAGTGTATCTAGAAAATAAGAAAATACAGGCAGTATTTGTGAGCTCAGAAAGATTTTAAAGGGACCTCTTTACACTTTAAAGGAACCTCTGTCTCTGAGAAAATGATTTATATAAATTTAATCCATTTCTAACTTTTCTCCCCTATGCACAGGACCATTGATCTAACTCTTTAGTGCACTGGGAGGCACTGCAGTGCTGTTCTACAATACCCATCCCTTCCTATTTTAATTATAATTTAGGTCAGCTGATTTATCTATACCCTATATTTTGCCATGGTATGCATTCAAAGGGTTAAGTACATTTTATTGTTCAGCTTTTCTATTTCATCTTAGTTTTTTGGGGGAAAGTGTCCCCCCCCCCCCACTTTTCTGCTGTAGCACACACATTTCTATCTATCCATCTTCTTTGGATTACTGGTGTCTGCAGCATGCCCCTGGGCAACAATTGCAAGTGTCTCTTGAAGCCTTGTCAAATTAAAACTGCTCCTTAGATCTTAAGGGGTGACTCTCCACAAAGAGCACAATAATATTCCTCAGAGACATAGGGCTCAACAGCCATCATGGCCCCTCTCTTTCTGTCTCTTTGCAGTGAGGTGTTCAAAAAGCATGCCAAAGATAATCCACACAGAGCCAATTATCACCCTCATTAACATCCATTTTCCTCCTCGTTCAAAGTTTGGATGAGAACTTGCATCATCTTCAAAAGCCCTTCCACACATCTTGTCCACTGTAAGCAGACTGCAGGACAGACAGGAAGTTCCTTTTATGTCCCATGAGCCTTTGGTCTGGTCTTTTTGATGATGCCAATGTTAACATATTGTTCAGGGTATGCCAAGCTCTTTGCTGACAGAGTAAGGAATGACAGTAAATAGTTACAGACCTTACAGTGTACAATTAGTATTCCAAACATGAAATTAATTTGCCTGAGAATATAGAAACCTTGTAATTTGTTTCACTTTTACTTTATTGTCAGATAGGATTCATTTTCTACATGATTTTATGGTTGGATAGGATTCATTAGAATTTTTTCCCAAACTACCTCTATTAAAAAAAAAGCCTCTCTCTCTATTCTTTTCACTGAAAATATTGTGCTGGCTTTTCTTCTGAAAATGAGCTTTAACTTGAATCTATCCACACACAATGCTCCGCTCCATAGCCTCAAGAATTTTTATAGTATTGTTTTAATTTTCAGCTCCAAAGAAGATGTTTCTATACAGGTATTCAAATGAAGACAAATCTTTTTTTGAGTAATCTTTATTTTTTAAGCATTAAATTGTCCAAATTTGGCTTTAGGTTAGTTTATTTAAAAACTTTGTGACCCAGGATTTCTCATTACAGAAACAAAATAATGTTGGCTTATTCATATTATTTTTCTTTTGTATAGTAATCCTTCACAAATGAGATATATATTCATACTTTCACTGCATTCCTTTGTTACATTTGCTTTATCTCACTTTCTTTCACAGAGGCTACAATTCCATTCACTGAAACAGATGCTTGTGCCCATTTTCTTAAAAGAGGCACTGCACAGGTACAGATCTTGCTGCAGGATCATGACCTTAAATTTTTATCCACTATACAATAGTGGCCAATTATTGATATACTGTATAATACAAAGGTATAATACCTTTAACTGCTACCCCAAGCCTACTCTACCTCACTTAGCAGTACTGTATTAGGTGTGTAAACTATGTTTATGCTTATTTCATGATTGGTTCATGTCTTGAAATAGAGTAAATGGTAAAATGGAGACAAATAATTAATATTTCATCTCCCCTTTTCTCTTACTGCTGCAGTTTCAATGCAAAATTCAGCAACTTTTGTCTAGTTCTAAAACTGGCTGAAAACACTCCCTTCTTCTTGGTTTTTTTTCCTCCAAATTTGATCTGTTGATGGAAAAATGTGGTTACACACATACAAATCTCAACAACCTGGGAGAATTCTGATCAGTTCTACCCTGTTGAGGTCTGTCACCAAATGTAATTGATCTTTGTGTAACTTATATACAGTAATAGAGAGGTAGCTGTGTTAGTTTGATCTTGCTAAAACAAAAGGAAAAACTATGTAGCACTTTAAAGACTAACAAGATGGTTTAATAGGTGATGAGCTTTCATGGGCCAGACCCACTTCCCCAGATCATAATCTGGAAGAGAATTGGCAGGACCATATATACCAAAAGAATACAATGAAAAAAGAGAACACATTATTAAACTGACAAATCAGATTTAGTACAGAAGGTGGGGTGAGGGAGAAGAAGAGAAGGAATAGCTATTTATGAGTCAATGAATAGCTAATCAGGGGTGATATATAGTACTTATATACAGTAAGGGTATCCAGAATCCAGACCAGAATCAAAACATTTTACACATAAATCTATCCAAAGCCAACTCTGAAGAGTTCAAACTTAAAAACAAACAAACAATTATCCCTCAGATCCATTCCTTATGCACTAAAACTTTCCTGGTATTATTCCATTAACCGCTCTTTTACCTTCCCCCATGGGGCAATGTGGAGTAAAGTGGTTAGAGATGAGATCTGGGATTTGGGCTCTGCCTTGAAATCCAAGCTGACCATGAGCAAATCATTTGGTTTCTCTGGGCTTCCATTTTCCCGTCTGGAAAATGAGAACCATAATAATGTATGCAAAGGGCGTTAGGATCTTTGGGTAGAAGGTGCTACAGAAAGTCAATGTATCATTGGTGTTGGACTATGTTCTAGTAAAACATTTATCATTCTGTTTTAAGTCACCTGCCTTTTTGAATAACAAAGAGAAAATTATGACCCGCCCCTGCCTTTATTTATGCCCTACATGGAGGAGGAATTTTCCCAAAGCCCCTTCTCCCTCTAATGCACCCACACTAGAAAAGAATGGGGGTATGTCTACACTAGAAAGTTAGTTCGAACTAACGGACGTTAGTTCGAACTAACTTTCCTATGCGCTACACTAGCGCTCCGCTAGTTCGAATTTGAATCGAACTAGCGGAGCGCTTAGTTCGAACTAGGAAAACCTCATTTTACGAGGACTAACGCCTAGTTCGAACTAGCTAGGTCGAACTAAGGGCTGTGTAGCCCTTTAGTTCGAACTAGTGGGAGGCTAGCCCTCCCCAGGTTTCCCTGGTGGCCACTCTGGCCAACACCAGGGAAACTCTATGCCCCCCTCCCGGCCCCGGACCCCTTAAAGGGGCACGGGCTGGCTACGGTGCCCGTGCCAGGTGCAAGCCTGCCAGCACCCAGCTAGCAGACCCTGCACCTGGCACGGCACAGAGCCACCCACCCGATGCCTCCCAGCCCACCCCCTCTTGCCGGGACCAGGCTGGCGGCTCCCGGGAGCTTGCCCTGGACCGCAAGAGGCGGGCACCTTCCTGGGCTAGTGCGGACATCGTGGACCTCGTCCACGATCTCCGCACTAGGCACAGGAAAGTGGCCGTCTAGGGCAGGAGAGCTGCCAGCCTGGCCACCCAGGAGCAGGTGTGCATGAAAATCAAGGGGGTCCACTGAGACCCCCGACCCTGAGCCCTGAGCTTACAATGGCCGTCCTGGGTCAGACCAAAGGTCCATCTAGCCCAGTAGCCTCTCTGCCAACAGCGGCCAACCCTAGGGACCCTGGAGGGGATGGACCGAAGACAATGACCAAGCCATTTGTCTCGTGCCATCCCTCTCCAGCCTTCCACAAACTTTGGGCAGGGACACCACTCCTACCCTCTGGCTAATAGGACTCCATGGACCCAACCTCCATCACTTGATCTCACTTCCCTTTAAACTCTGTTCTAGTTCTAGCCTTCACAGCCTCCTGCAGCAAGGAGTTCCACAGGTTAACTATTTGCTTTGGGAAGAAGAACAACTTTCTCTTACTAGTTTCAAGCCTGCTACCCATTCCTTTCCTTTGGTGTCCTCTAGTCCTTCTTTATGGGAACTCATGAAGAACTTTTCTGAATGCACCCTCTCCACCCAACCCCTGCTTTTAGAGACCTCTATCCTGTCCCCCCTCCGTCTCCTCTTTTCTAAGCTGAACAGTCCCAGTCTCTGTAGCCTCTCTTCATCTGGGACCTGTTCCCAACCCCTGATCATGTTAGTTGCCCTCCCCTCTCCCAGCCTTTCTCTTCCCCTCTCCCACCTCCTTTTCCCAGTCTCCCCCAGTTTTTTTCAATAAAGACAGAGTCAATGTTGGAAGAAACATTAGCTTTATTTTGTACATCAATAAGAAGGGGGGCTAGGGAAGGGCAAGTGGAAGAAGGTGAGGGAGGAATGGGGCACGAGCCCCCGATGGGGAGGACTGGGCTGGCTCTGCGGGCTTCTGGGGGTGGAAGCTCTCCTGCAGCCCCCCAATTGCCCCCTCTCCCCAGATGGCAGCCTGCGGCAAGTGCAGCCGGGCTGATGGCCGAGTGGTGTGATGTGCCCAGTGTGGGCACTCAGGGCACTCCAAGCCAGAACTTCTTTGCAAGCGGGGCACCCCTTAGAACTGTGTGTCCGGGGTGGGGGTCGGGACCCTTTAAGCGCAGCCCTCGGCTAGCCTGAGACAGCATCTCCATGCTCTAAGTCCTCCTTTTATGCCCTGCCGGCACTGCTTCCGGCCATCCTTAAGCCCTGTTCAGAGTCCACTCAATGTGGACTTGCTAGTTCGAACTAGCAAAACGCTAGTTCGAACTAGTTTTTAGTTCTAGACGCGTTAGTTCGAACTAGCTTAGTTCGAATTAACTAATTCGAACTAAGTTAGTTCGAACTAGCGCTGTAGTGTAGACATACCCTGGGAGACAATCCAGTGTCCCCTAGAACACAAGGCAGAAGATTCAGCTGATTCAGTAGTCCATGTACTGCCAGTGGTGGGAAGGGTAGATTGTTCCTTTCTAGAGGTACAATAAGAAGCAATGCTGAGTGCATCTTTCCTAGTCCTCTAGGCATCCAGGATGGCTCAGAAACCTACCACTGCTCCACTCCTTTCCCCAGTATCCTTCATACTCACAGAGAGCATTCTGCCTCTAACATGGTGCAACTATAGGACCGAGTCTTATAGCCACTGAAGTCATTAGAAATCCCTCCCACACACATTGTTTTCCACTGGAACAAAGATCAAGCCCTCAATTTGTAGGTTATATAATACACTTACCCACTTTGTTCTGATTTTTTTTAAAATATTGACTACGTTTTCTATTACTAATATATTATTAATCCAGTCTGCAGCCTTTTGCCAATGGGGGAAAAAAAGTCAATACGAGCAAAAGACCGTGCCCAACAAATAAATAAATAAATGAAAAATGATGGCATCTTCAAGTGCTGAAAGTCAATGCACTTTAAGAGTACTTGGAATTCTTTACTGCTCTTCTGATTAGCCAGCCAACCTGAAAGGCAGCTGTGTCTGGGAAGTGATGCTCAGCTTTCATGTCAGAGTCAGGGCTAAAGATGAAATCTAATTCTAGGACAGTGAAGAGGGTGCACACCCTTTAGGTAGGGATTATTGATTGGTGCATGGCCACTCATGTGAAACTGTCACCCTGGCACACTCCCTGACAGGTGGGAGGGAACTGGGCACCTTGATCTATTTAGAGAGGAAAGAGGATCCAGTCACTAAGGCAACAATATGGGGACTTGTGAAATTCAGATTGAGTTCCATGATCTGCGAGTCACTTGATCTGTTACTGTGGACAAATCCCTTAGTGCCTCCTTGCCTCACTTCCCAATCTATAAAAGAGGGGTGATGGCAGTATTGTACCTCATAGGGCTTTTGTGAGTGCTAAGATATTGGGGTGATGAAAGCCATATCCATGCCATGTTTACCTGCTCTCTTTGGTGCCATTAGCATTGGATCCTCTCATATGCCTAGTCATGTTGAATAGTAATTTAGATAAAAATTGAACGGGTATACCTTATAAACAAGGGGTTCATAATATGGCCCTCAGTAATTAGAGAAGGATTCGAGCCATCTAATTTTACTCTAGATCCAGATGTAGATTTTAAACACAATAAAGATCAAGGGTGCTAGATCACCTTACTATAAAGTAAGGGGTTATTTGGAAAATTAGTATTTTGAGGCATTCCAATGCAGAATTTTTATTTACACGTGCATCTAGTAGTAATCCTTTAGAGTTATTGTGTGGCCACATTTAATCCAAGAATCTCAAAGCATTTGATAAATGTTCATTAACTTAGGCTCACATTAGTACTGCCAACTAGGTAAGGGATATACTGTTTATATTACAGATGGGTAAACTGTGGCACAGACAGGTTGAGTGACTTGTTCAAGGTCACACAAAAAGCGAATGGCAGAAGAGTAACAACAGAGGGGCAGCATGTGTACACATGTACATCTTGTGCACATGGTGGAGTAGCCCTGATTCAGCTATTGCTAGCCTCAGTCAGTATAGCTGCTAAAGTTATGTCTATGCTGCACATTAAGTCCAGGCTATGATTCAGTCTCTTTCTCATCCACACACACATGAATCTGACTTGGGTCAGCAAGAACTCAAAACCCAGGTTCTAGGACCCTGCAATGGGAGTACACCACAGACTAAGTCCCTCTGGGACTTGGGTGCAAGCCCTGACATCTTACAGTGTAGACTCAAGTTGTGCCAAAGTCTGAGGGCTGCCAATAGGGGTGGCAAAGGGTGCTGCTGTCCGAGGGTGTGGGGATTTTAAAGTGTTTGGGACTCCTGGCTTCTGCCATCTCTACTGCAGCAGTGGCTGGAGCCCTAGGCTCTTTAAATCATCGTCAGATGATTTAAAGCTTTTCCATCACTTGTTTGTTTTTTCTTGAAAATGTTGAAAAACAACAAACAACAAGTGATGGAAAAGCTTTAAAGCGCTGCCTGGAGGAGGCTAGCCTCCAGGCCCACCCCTTCTACCTGAGGCCCCGACCCTTCTGGGGGCCCAGAACTGACTATTCCCCTCACAACTCTTGCCTTGTGGCCTGGCAATTCTGCCAGTAGATCCAAGTCAGAAGTGCAATATAGACGTGTTAACATGTCTGCAAGACTCAGGCCCAGCAATTGTAAATGCAGCTTTGTAATGCAGAGTGGATGCTCATGCAAGGTCTTGGACTGAGGCCACATGCCCAGGCTTAGTGTGCCATGGAGACCTAACCCAGGGCTACATCTACACTGGTGGTTTCTTGCGCTAGAACAGCTGTTCTTGTGCAAAAACTTACCAGTTGTCTACACTGCACGCGTGTTCTTGCGCAAGTAAATGTACAGTCTAGCGTCGGAAAACAGGGCTTCTTCCAGAAGAGTTATTTCTCTCCCCATGAGGAATAAGCCCTTTTGCACAAGAGCTCTTGTGCAAGAGGGCAGTATAGACAGTCAACATGAATTTCTTGCACAAGAAACCCCTATGGCTAAAATGGCCATCAGAGCCTTCTTGTGCAAGAGAGCATCCACACTGCCACAGACGCTCTTGCGCAAAAGCACATCTCTTGAGCACAAGCACATGCCAGTGTAGACGTGCTCTTGTGGAAAACTTTTTGCACAAGAACTCTTCCGCAAAACAGTTCTTGCACAAGAAGCTGCCAGTGTAGACGTAGCCCACGTTTTTAGCTGCAAGTAGGAAAAAGCCACAGTTAGTGCAATCATGCAAATCCCTGCTTGTCCTCATCGATGCTCTTAAGTCAGCAATTCTGTGTCACCAAGAGCTGGGTCAGGACTGTTCCCAAATGTACAAAAGGCTGGAGTCATTTTTATACCTCCCTCTATACCAAGACTATTCAACACACAGCCCATGGGCTGCATGCAGCCCATAGCCTGTGTGTTTGTGGCCCACGGTGCTGTTTGGGTTTACACAGGACTCAACATGCAGCCCACGGGTGGGATCCTGTGAACATAGCGTCCACTGGGAACATGCTACACAACAGCGAGTCATTATAATGGTCTCCTGTTGATTTGCATTTTAGTAGTTAAATTCCTGGACTGTCATTGCTTATTAAAAGTGCTGACATATGGGTGGAAATGGGGGTAAATATTGCATTTATTAATAGCAGCATAACTGACTTAAATGGGGCCTGCGTGTTGTGTAGTCGTCTTAATCTTTGTATTCATGCCCATCAATGTGAAAGAAGCTATTTGCATATATTTTCATATATATTTGCATGTATATGTAACCACACTTAGGCTGTGTCTAGACTACATGCCTCTGTCAGCAGAGGCATGTAGATTAGACACATAGGCAAAGGCAAATGAAGCCGCGATTTAAATGATCGCGGTTTCATTTACATTTACGTTATTCCTCGTGGGATGAGGTTTACCGGGGCTGCCGACAAAGGGCTTTGATGTCGGTAGGGGAGCGTCCAGACTAGAGCGCTGAGTGGACAAACAGCTGATCAGCTGTTTGTCGGCTCAGCGCGGCAGCCATGTAAATGTAAATGAAGCCGCAATCATTTAAATCGTGGCTTCATTTGCCTTTGCCAAAACAACAAATCTACATGGCTCTGTCGACGGAGCCATGTAGTTTAGACGTACCCTTAAGTTGCAGCCCTCGGCATGTGCTGTCAGTATCATTGTGGCCCCCGTAGCATCCAATATTAAGTAGCTCCGCTCAATATTGACAAAGAAGAAAGAACTGGAGCATGTAACAAATGATGGAAAAGCTGACAGGCTAATATTTCTGTTTACAATGTGGTAGGTGCTGTGAAGGTTTATGACCAACAGGCCCTTCCAACACCAATGCCACCACGAAGACATCTGAACTGTGTTTTGGACTTTGTGTGCATGTGTCTCCTGCCCTGGAAGAGGCTCTTCTCCTGGAGCTTGAGCTACAGCTTGCTGAAGTCAGTGAGAGCCTTTATGTTGTCTTTGGATCAGGCCCCTAGCCAGGGCCACCATTCAATTCACTATGCCGCGGGGCAGAAAGCCAAAGCCTGAGTCCCGCAGTCCGAGGCTGAAACTATTTATCTTCCTGGTGCCCATGAGTCACTGGGCAATCACCCAGCTTGCCACCCCCTAACACCAGCTCTGACCCTAGCCAATCCCAGTATCAGCAATTTCCTTCCCATGAAGCAGCGATGACGGAGAAATAGAGACTTGGCTATTGGCACACAAATTCATGGTGGTCAGATTTTGTATTTTCTAGCCACCAGCAAATCTCCAGCAACTAGGAGTAAGAATGAGCAGTAGAGCTGATTTTTTTTTTTTAAATGAGGAAATTCCTGTATTTGGGGGGAGGAGAGAGAGGAAGAGTTGGACTGAATTGGAACAAAAAGGTAAAAAACTGACACTTTTGGCAGAATAGAAAGTTAACAAAATATTGGATCCTAAATGTGAAAAACAAAATATTTTGGATTGAGTCCACATTAATCGGCATCCGCCTAAATCACCACTGTGTCTCATGAGAACTGCATAATTGTGCCCTGTGCCCTATCGTCCCTGATGGGCCACACTACCTATCTATCTCCCTGCACTGTGGCTTTCTTTCTATTATGCACCATTGCAATGCCATGATTCCAAATATCAACATTAAAAAGGGTCTTTCCCAGCATACTATAGCTGCACTGGGTTACCAGCAGTGCTCTCTTCCCATAAAGAAAGAAGTCAGGATGTTTTCCAGAAGTCAAAGATTGTTTCTTACGGACTTTATCCAGTTCCTTCCTTTATGTGCCAGACACTAAATTATAGCACAGCAAAACTTGCTGCCAAGGATCAAAAAGGCAGCAAGATGAAAGTCATTTTTCGCCATATAAGTCAGAGTACAGTGCATACAAAGCCTTTCTTAGCCATTTGATTAGAATAAATATTCTCCAGGCATAATAAAGTAAGCAAACACTCTTGGTTTCTTACTGCTATGGTTTATGTCTCTGTTTCAGCTGGTTCTGTGGTTTCTTTTTCTTTTGCTCTATGACCTAATTAAGCGTTCCTGATATTTCATCCACCGTACCTTAAACATTTTGAGTGTGCCTCTGTGTTTGGAACATTCTTTCTGCTTGCAGGAGAGTAAATAAACCCCCCAAACTGTAAAAACAAGGTCTTCTTATTTTCCATGTTTCCGAGGTATGGGGGGGACGACACCTATTTTCCCTTCCAAACACCTTATAATGTGAAAGGCATGATTCTAGGAACAGGGAAAGATCACCAAAAAGCAAATTAACACAAGGCTATTTGAAAGATCCTGCAATGTTATATATACTTATATATTACAGTGGCCCAGTCTTGCTGCTACTTAATCATTTATTATCTAGCAGAAGTGAAAAAAATAGCAATTTTTAAGCACATGAGAAGTGGAAAGCCTGCTAAATAACTGGTGGGGCCACTGGACGATTGAAATGCAAAAGAGCACTTAAGGACAATAAGACTGTGGACAAACTAAATGAATTCTTTGCATTGGTCTTCATGGCTGAGTATGCTAGGGAGATTCCCACACCTGAGATGTTCTTTTTAGGTGACAAATCTGAGGATTTGTCCCAGCTTGAGGTGTCATTATAGCAGTTTATCAGTTTATTTAAAAACCCCAACAGTAACAAGTCACCAGGAGCAGATGACATTCAAACAAGAGTTATGAAAGAACACAAATGTGAAACTGTGGTTTGTAACTGATCCTTTAAATCATCTTCTGTACCAAATGATTGGAAGATAGCTAATGTGATACCAATTTTCAAAAAGGGCTCAAGAGATGTTCCTGGCAATCACAGACTGGTCAGTCTACCTTTAGTACTGGGCAAACTGGTTGAAACTATAGTAAAAAACTGAATTGTCAGACACATAGATGAACATAATTTGTTGGGGGAAAAGTCAACATGCTTTCTGTAAAGGAAAAACATGTCTCACCAATCTATTAGAATTCTTTGAGAAGGTTAACAAGCATGTCAACAAGGGGAATTCAGAGGATATAGTATACTTAGAGTTCCAGAAAGTCTTTGACAAGGTCCCTCGCTAAAGGTTCTCAAGCAAAGTAAGCTGTCATGGGAGAAGAGGAAAGGTCCTCTCATGGATTGACAACTGGTTAAAAGACAAGAAACAAAGGGTAGGAATAAATGTTCAGTTTTCAAGAGCCTAGAGAGGTAACTAGTTGTGTCTTGCAAGCATCTGTATCGAGACCAATCCTATTCAACCCATTTATAAATTATCTGTAGAATAGGTGGAATTATCTGTAAAACAGTGACGTGGCAAAATTTGCAGATGATGCTAAACTGCTCAAGATAGTTAAGTCCAAAGTAGAATGTGAAGAGCTTCAAAAGGTTGCCACAAAACCAGGTAACTGGGCAACAAAATGGCAGATGAATTTTAATGTTGATAAATGCAAAGTAATGCATATTGAAAAACATAATCCCTATTATATGTACAAAATAATGGGAACTAATTTAGCTCTTATGGCTCAAGAGAGAGATCATGGAGTCATTGTAGATAGTTTTCTGAAAATATCCACTCAATGTGCAGAAGCTGTTAAAAAAGGTAAACAGAATGTTAGCAATCATCAAAAAGGGATAAGATAGTAAGATATAAGATGGAAAATATTTTATTGTCTCTATATAAATCCATGGTATGCCCACATCTTGAATACTGCATGCAGATGTGGTCACCTCATCCCAAAAAGGTATCTTAGCATTGGAAAAAGTTCAGAAAAGGGCAACAAAATGATTAAGGGTTTGGAATGACTGCCATATGAGGAGCGATTAATAAAACTGGGACTTTTTGACTTAGAAATCAAGAGACAAAGGGGCAATATGATAGAAGTCTATAAAATCATGACTGGAGTGAAGAAAATCTATAAGGAAATGTTATTTACTTCTTCCTATTACACAGGAACTAGGTGTCACCAAATGAAATTAATGGGTAGCAGGTTTAAAACAAATAACAAAAGGAAGTATTTCTTCACACAATGCACAGTTGACCTGAGGAATTCCTTGCAAGAGGAAGTTGTGAAGACCAGGATTTCAAGAGATTTCAAAAAAGAACTACTGTAGATAAATTCATGGGGGATAGGTCCATCCATGGCTACTAGCCAGGATGGGTAGAAATGGTCTCCCTCTCTGTCAGCAGCTGAATGGGTGACAGGGGAAGGATCACTTGATGATTACCTGTTCTTTCCCTCTGTGGCACCTGGCATTGGCCACTGAGGATACTGAGCTAAATGGACTTTTGGCATGACCCAGTATGGCCGTTCTTATGTTCTCCTGGTGTAGAGACCTGAGTTCAAATCTTCTCTCAAATAAAAGCTGAGAATAAGATGATAGGTCTTCTGAGTGCTATTAGACTGGAACAGTTTCTATGGGAAAAAATGAAGACTCATTGCTTGGGACACTGAAAACTCAACTGTACCAGTCCCTGCCGAAGGTTCAATAAGGAGCAATCTTGTACTACCAGAAGGCATGGAATTAAATTAACTCAGAGGCCTTCTGTGTCTCTATTTCCATGATTGCCTGACCCCCTCAGCAAACATGGTATCTTCTATCTTGGTTGAGAAGCTGTGTGGGAAACTTAGACTGGATTAGTAAGAAAGATTTGCAGCGTAAAGTCTGGGTGCAAGATCAGCTATGTGCGGAATAGCAGTGGGTCAGGATTTGGGTGCATTGTCATTCAGGGCTGAACGCGTGACAGGGAGCCTTGTAGGGCTGCAATGACATGGGATATTTCAAGCAGGAATCAAAGTGCATTGGTACAACAGTGTGCAGGGAGAGATTTGCACTGCAGCTCCATGCCCTATGTCTGGGAGACGTGAGTGCTAGGAAACACTGTTTTTCATGACTGCCAACATCCATTCACACTTTTAAAACAATGAACAAACAAGCTTTTGCCCACGCCGGCCTGCTACTTCCACGACAAATTCTCACTTGTGCACAAAGCCCAGCAACGGCTTCTTCTCCACCAACACAGACCCTCCATTTCCCTCCCTTTTTCATAATGAGCCTACATTCAGGAATCCAAGGGTAAGTCTACACTACAGCGTTAATTCGAGTTAACTTAATTTGAAATAGTTAATTTGAATTAAGCTAATTCGAATTAACGCATCTACACACAAAACCTATTTCGAAATAGCGTTTTGCCAACCGATGGGGGGTGCCAGATGGTAGCTGTAAGGGGCGCGCGGCGTTCCTTACAGCTGCCATCAGGCACCGCGCGCCCGGTTTCCACAGTGCTGGCCCCACAGCGCCGGCCAGCAGTGCCCTTCCCCCGCCCGGCCACAGGGCCCTGCACTGCCCGGCGCGTGTGCCAGCAGCACACACCGGGCTGGGCAGCGCATGCGCTGTGCGCCCCAGGGGTGGGCCCCGGGCTGCACGCCAGCAGCCGTGGCCGGCACGCGCATGCACCGTGCGCACAGGCCCAGGGCGCCAAAAGTGCTTGGGCCACCCCTGTCTGAACCGAAGTTAAGGCTGGCCAGAACCAGTGCCGGCAGAGCATCAGGTTAGGACTTAGGGTGTGTCTAGACTACAGAGTTTTGTCGACAAAAGTGGACTTTTGTTGACAAAACTATACCTGCATCTACACTACCGCTGAGTTCTGTTGACATAACGTCGACAGAACTCAGCAGTTTTGTCGACGCTGGTAAACCTCATTTTACGAGGCATAACACCTTCTGTCGACAGAGTTCTGTCGACAGAAGGTGTTATTGTATGTAGGGTTGTGTCTAGACTACAGGGTTTTGTCGACAAAGCAGCTTGCTTTGTCGACAGAACTCAATGTAGTCTAGACGCTCTTTGTCGACAGAAGTTTTGTCGACAGTATCTGTCGACAAAACTTCTGTCGACAGAAGCCTGTAGTCTAGACGTACCCTAAGTGTGTGGGGCTGCTGCCTAAGGCTAACTGAGCTCCGTGCTTAAAGGGACCCTACCCCCACCCCGGACAGACAGTTCTCAGGGTTCCCTGCTTGCTTGTCTACCTCAATGAGGGTCAGCAAAGCTGTCCAGTCTTGGAGTGCCCTGAGTAACCGCAATCGGGACACCACAGCACTTGGTCACTTGGAGCCAGAGCTGCCCCATGGCACGCCAGTGCTTCTCATGGGGTCGTTGCCATCAGCCCAGCTGCACTTGTTGCAGGCTGCCATCCGGGGCGGTCGATCTGGGGGCTGTCAGGATCCAGGAGGTCCTGAGGGAGAGCATCCACCCCGAGGAGCCCTCAGAGCCACCCCGGTCCTCCCCACCAGCGGCTCGTGCCCCATTCCTCCCTCCTGTCCTTCCACTTATCCCTCCCTAGCCCCCCTTCCTGATGTCAAACAAAAAAGACATGTATGTTCAAAAATAGAAATTGGGTTTATTGAACAAAACTGGGGTGGGGGGGGATGAACCTCTGGGGAAACAGGGAAAAGGAGGTGGGAGAGGGGAAGAGAGAGGGTGGGAGAGGGAAGGGAAGGGGAAACCTGGGAGGAGGGAGCTGGAAGGGGGAAGCAAGGGGAAGAAGGGGGAGGGGAAGCTCAGGGCCCAGGGTTGTGGGTCTTGCAGGACCAACTTGATTTTCATGCAAACCTGCTCCTGGGTTCGCATGTGGCCTTTGGTGGCTGCCATAGATGGCCACATTCCTCCATCTAGTGTGGAGATCATGGACACTGGGGTCATCACCCCCAAACCTGAATAAAGTCCATGATCTCCACCCTAGACCAGGAAGGTGCCCGCCTTCTCCAGCCCCTGTCAGGCTCCTGGGAGCTGGCAGACTGCTCCTGGGAAGCAGTGGAGGGCTGGCTGCCAGTGGCTTGCTGGCTCATGTTTTGGGGCCACTGGGTCAGGGGCCCCAGTGGCCACTGCTGGCTCTGGGCTGGCAGGCTTGGAGCTTGCACAGTCACTGTGGCCAGGGTCTACCCCTTTAATGGCTCCGGGGCTGGAGGAGAGGAGAGTAAGTTTTCCTGGTTGTGCCCAGAGTGGCCACCAGGGCTCCCTGGGAAGGGCTGGAGGCCCCCTATTTCGAATTAAGTGTCAACACAGCACTTAATTTCAAAATAGTGGTTTGCATGTATAGACGCTATTAAAGTTAATTCAAAATGACAGCTGTTATTTTGAATTAACTTTGCAGTGTAGACATACCCTAATGCATTCACAACTCTGGGCTCCTATAGTTCTACACAGGCCTATAGTGTCTTCTCACTGAAGTATAAAGCTGTTATAGTGATACCATAACAGCTGTTGATAGAAGCTAATGAACCTTCACAGGTACACTTCTGCCTCAGCTATGTGATATCGAAGAGGTGTTTAATACTGTCAACATGGCAGCACTTAAAATTCATCCTTTTGCATTCTGGCCAACACCCACGCTGCCTAAACTAATTTCACTACACATGGTAGTTAAGCAGCCAGATATCATCGGAATGTTTTTATGTATTAGCTCTTTGTTGATTTTCAATCAGCTTACACAGCAAAGATAACCAAGGCAGGATGTTTTGAGTCTGCTTATCCAACCTTCATCTGCTGCCAGAGATATAGCGAGCTGATTGAAATCTGAACAAAGAGATTATACCAGGGGAGCATGAGGAGGGGTAAATGCCTTCTTATTGTGTTATTCCATGTCACACCATCTCTTCCTTGAGCCAAGCTGCATTTTATACTCTCACCATCTGCCTTGGAATGAAATTACATGCTCCCAAGCTCCATTACAGGATCCAAGAAATTCCAGTTCAGGGTCACCAACTTCTATACAGGAGTCCTGCTACCACTACATTCAAAACCTACCTATAAGATGGGTGATGTATGGGACATGTGTGTCACCCCACAGTACCGGCTGAAACTCAGATGAAGGGAGCTCAGCCCCCAGAGCTGTCATGAAAACATTTCCGAAGGGTGGTGTGTGGCATAATAGAAAGCTGAGTGGAAATGTGATGTGAAGGACAGGCAAGGGAAGAGAACCACACGGTGTTTAGATGAACATTACAAATGGTGACTATTTACTAGCTATCTCATTAAGAGCATGCCTACAGAATGGAGTCTTGGTCCACTCCTGGGGCTAGTAGGCAGTATAATAAAACAAGTAATAGATTAATAAAAGAATAATACACTTAGAGTTGGAGACACAATTCCCAGCTCAGGGAGACATCCCCCATCTAGCATTCTGAAAATAGAAAGTAGCTACAACAGCGTTTGTGACAGGATGCACTAGTTAGCCAAGAGTACTGTATATGCCTAACACTTCAGATGGGTGCATGCTCAAGGTAGCTAACCCTCCCACTGCCTCAGCTATGTTCTTTTTCCAAGTGTGCTAGCTCCAATCAGAACATGCATGGGTATCCCTCTGCAAGCTTGGAATCATGCCACAGCTCAAATTATAGACATAGCCTTAGGGTTTTAAAAGGCCACCTTTCACTGTAGCATCTGAATAGTGTCCATATAAAAAAATCAATAGAAATAATCACATGAAATTACTAGCAGCTCTTCCTTTCCAAGCCAAAACTCTGCCTGAGGAGCAGGTTTTTTGGGTGTGGTTTTTGCTTGCTTTTAGGAGACAGTTATAGAATGGAAGGAAATTTTCAGCAAGTACTAGTTGAAAAAATGTCATCAAACGTTGTTTCAATGAAAAATGATTCTTTTGGTTTTTTGTGAAAAGTCTTTTCAAAAAATGCTCAAAATAATATGTCATTTAAGTTTTTTTTATTTCTTCCTCACCACCTTCTTTTCACTCGGCCTCCTGTTTTCCCCCACCTACTGTAAGTGGGAGGGAAAAAGCACAAAGTTTAAATGTTACTTTCTCGCACTTCTGAAACATCTTTTAAAAATAAACCCAACCAAACAAAGTAAAAAAAAAAAAGTGTCCCTCCCCCTCATTTTTCTGGGGATAGAGAGAAGGGCAGGGGAGGAGGAAGAGAGAGAAAATGGAAACACTCCAAAAAAAAATCAAACTGAACAAATTCATACCGAAATAAGTTGCTTTGTTTCATTTCAAATTGTCTCTAAAAAGAATCCTGAAAATTTTTAATGGAAAGTTCTGCATGGGGGTATAAATACAAATTTTTAAAAAATTCAACCAGTCCTACTATTTACCTCATTCGAACTTCTAAAATTTGCAAAGCACTGGTTTCAACACTAACTTCTTACTCTTCTAATACCTGCCTTTTTAATCCCTTTCCCCAATAAAGCTAAATGTGGAGAGGGTGAGCTGTGTAGAAGGTAATCAAGAGTTCTAATGTCAGGTCTGACACTGACTGCCTTGATGACCCTGAGCAAGTCATTGTACCCTTGTGTGTCTCAGTTCCTGGCCATCTATACAAGGGAGACAGTAGATCCTAGTTCTGTGGGGATGAATTACTGTTTTAAAGATGGAAAGTGCTCACTATATTTAAGATCCAAGATTGGTGAGGTGATATTTACTGGGCCAACTTTTGTTTGTGGAATGGACAAGCTCCAGACCTGAAGAAGAGCTCCAGGGAGTCAAAAGCTTGTTCCTTCCACAAACAAGAACTCAGTCCAATAAAATATATTACTTCACTCATCTTGTCTCTTTTGTATTCTGGGACCAACACACCTACAATACCACTGCAATCAAATATATAAAACAATCTGATTGTGATCATTTTTTTCCCCTTGGCTTTCCAGATTGTCTGCATGCATGTGTGCGTGCATGTGAGTAAGAATGAATATTGTCCTCTATTGAATGGAATCAGAATTGCCATTGAGAATGACTCTTAAGCCTTGAATTATTGACAGAGATTCTCCTTAGGCTGAAATAGCAGGAGTTTGTTCTTTTGCAGTAGAGTGGATCCACATTCTTTCCCCGTGCCAGCATATGGTTCCAAACAACCATGTATGGATTTTAGTGACAAACCTGAAAGCTCTGTATGGCAACAGATTTGTTACAGTATGCTAGGTGTCCCTGGAATTCATTTATATTCTTGGCATCATTCATTCACCTTCCTTGCTAACTTATTCCATATGTTTATTACCCTTTTACAATCTGCTCCTTCCTTGTTTACTCTTCAGGTCTTCATTACCTAGATTAAGTTTTTTTGACTCCTACACTCATGTGAACAATTCATTTCCATCAGCTGCATCAGTCCACCCCCTCCTCCTGTCTCACTGTTCCTGCAATCCTTATTCCGGCTGCTTCCAAGCCCCCACATGGTAGAGAGCTAGCAGAGGGAGGTCTTTGATGAATTGGGAAAAATACTGAGGCTTGCACAAACTTGGAGGCCACTTGTAGGCCATCAATCTCCTGCCCTCCCCACAACATAATCATTTCCCTGTTTGAAATGCTTCGCCTGCACTTTGCGAGGCTTTATTCAATTGATGGCGACGTGTTCACACTGTATTTAAAAATGAATGAAATGTGAGGGGAAACTTAGCCTCTGCCTCTTAGGCATTACAATCACTTGCTGCCTCAGAAATCAGTGACATCCCAACCAGCTGTACCAAGGAGTCTCCTCTGCTTTTACATACATCTGTAATTTTCACGTAAAGGCTCAAACACATGTTGCTCAGTTAGTAATGATGCCAGATCCTGAAGGACCTACTCTGGTTTTACACAATCAAATGAAGCCAGTTCCCAGCATGGAGGATAGTAGTTTGGGGCACAGACTGTGTCATGTAGACACATTGTTTCATGAAGGACAGTGACTTCCGGAACTCCCCTGTACAAGAAGGGCACATTGCTCACTACTACATATATTGATGTGACTCAGTTTACTTCTCACTACCATCAATGACTGGAGGGCTCCATTTGGTGGTGCTTATTGAAGATAACGCCATGACCCCGCTGCCTACTCATCCCTATTTTCTCTCTTTGGGATACTAGGCATCACCAGGAAAGCAGAGCTGGACCAACCTCACATTCCCAAGAATACAGGAGGAATTTCATCCATCCTATAGGTGCCAATGGGGAGAAGGTTCTGTAAGACCAGGAAGACTAAGACCCTGGGTAAGTTTTGCAGGATCTGGCCCTGCAACAGCATCTCTCCCTAGTCATCTCACATGGGACCAAGATCTGGCAAGACCCTATGAATAATGGCCATGCCATAAAATCCACACACAGCAGGAAAATTGCAGAGTGGATGTTTTCTGCACCAATCTTCAGGAATGGTTGAGCTTTAAGAGGAAACAGCACTCTAAAACAGAGACGAGGGATCAGGAGTACAATAGAATTGATTTTTTCCACACTTTTTTGGTTTTGACAACTCCACAGCATTTTGAAAATATACATCAATTGTGCCAGTTTTGTTCTGTTTAGAAAAAATTTCAAAACCAGAATAAAAAAAATGAAATGTCCAGCTTTAACATTTTCTAAGTGAAATGTTTCAGTCATTTCAAAATGCCCCTTAATTTTATTTTTAAAAATTAAAAAATTGTAAAAACTCAATATCAAAATAAAACATTGATTTTGTTGAATCAAATGTTTTGTCTGACCCAAAGAATTTTTGCTGAATTTTTCATTAGCCAAAAATACTTACAATTTTGGTTTTCATTCCTATCAGCAATGTTTTTGTCCCCCCCAAAAAACACCCCCCCCCCCATTCTCAGTGAACCAAAATGTCCAGCTTTTTTCTTAATTTAGCTCTAGACCCACAACTCAGCCATAGCTATCACACACACTGCATACTACTCAATATTAATACCAACTGGAATAGCAGTGAGTTGTGAAACTACTGTAGAAAGTATGCCATCATTCTAGGGAGCTGTACATGTTGCCCCAGTATCTGAAATGTCCTTTTCAAATTTATGAGGTGAGTCTTCTCTTTGTACAAATACAGAGCCTTCACTTTTCATCCCTCTCTGGGATGCTCGGAGCTATCTAAGGGCAATTTATTTTATGTCCTTGATTCAGTTCTTTCCATCATCAAGTTTCTGTGTGTCTTGCCTGTCCAAGGCTCTCAAAGCACTCGCTCTATCTAATCTATTTTAACTGTTTTGATAGAATGCTTCATAGTCGCCTCTAAGCACTGAAATCTAATCTAATCCATCAGCACAACATCTATCCACTTTACAAACATTAATGGTCAGATAAAGTTACCCTTTCTCAGACTGAAATCAATGAGAATACTTATGAAGTACAAGACTACTCAGCTGTGAGTAAAGGCATCAGAATCTGCCCCCAAATTCCAATACTTCATTTTTATTCTGCAGGTGGGGAAACTGAGGTGCAGAGGAGTGATGTTGCCCTAGGTCACATACAGCAAGTCAACCAGAAATAGAACTCCGTTCTAACTCTCAGTTTCTTGCTCTAACCAATACATGTGAGAAATCAAATAGCTATACAAGGAGCTGACTTGTGTTTAATGCCTGCTATTTATTCTGACTTGTGTACTTGGTAATAAAGGTTTTAACTGTAAAAGAAGTGCCCACAACCATATTATTTGCTTGCACTTGAAATTCTCTTTTTAGATTAATAGAAATTGCTTGTTTGAGCTCCCCAACCACAATCATAAAACTACAGCTGATCAGCTTTGTCCTCCCCCTTCAGTTGTAACAGAAGTGTGGTCACAGACCTGGACCCTCACGATACAACAGGTCATCTTCTGTCCCAAACGGCTACAGGACAAGACTGCCAAGATATGAAATGAATCTCAGAGAGTTTAAAAAGGGTAGAAATTAATAGTCAAAGACACTGCTGCCTCCTGGAGTCTCTTGAACAATTGTGTTTCCAAGAAATTCTGCTGGCAGGTAGCACACATTTTCTGTTTACCTCTCTTATTTTATTTAAAGAAAATTATTCCGGAAGACTTTTTCCAGAAATCAAAATGTTTGTTCTTAAATTGTGTGGCTGCTGCAGCTTATTCCTAACCTGCTGTCATACTCTTCTGTTGAGACTTCACAGTTTGGTGCTGAGGAAGTGGTTATAGTAAACAGAAGACTGTAATTGCTTATAGAACTGTGCAAATAACCAATTCTTTAGTTCACTAGCCATATAGAAAAATATAATTAAAAAAAATTCACGGGTTTTGGTGAATCAGAAAAAAAAATATTTTTTTAAAAAATTAAGTATTCTGGATCAATCTAAATATTATGTTTGTCCTCCTCCTCCCCCCCCCCCCATCGCCCTCCCAAACAAAATGCTTTATTTGGTTTGAACTGTTTAAGGGGTTTTTCCCCAATAAAATTGAAGTAGATTTTGAAAAATAATCATTTCCGATAAAATATTCTAAATGTTTTATTTTGAAAATGTCAAAATGACACATTTCAAATGTTTCAGAATATTTTGTTTGTTTGTTTTGCAACCAGTTGATGCAACATGCTGTATAGATACCAGCACATTTCTGATGGACTATTCCCATCATCCTCAATCTGTTTGATGCTGTAGGTCCAACAAAAAGATAGACTGGAGTCAAATGTTTTGTATACATGGAGTCAAATGACAACTACTCTAGTGTTAAGTGCAGGACAGTGTCCTTCCACTTACTGGTGTAGATCAGGAATACATCTGGTGAAGTTAATGGAGTTACTCCAGTTTGAAATTGATGCAAGTTAGATTAGAAATAGGCCCTAAATATTTAATCTCTCCTTTCTTCTAAAGACACAGATGCATTGTTGACCCTTTTCATTCATCTGCTGGATGCATCTGTTATTGATGGTCCATCTGATGGATGTGTAATGCTGGAGTATGGAGCTGATAAATCAACGCATCAAGAGAGTAAGTTATGCTCCAGAGTCCACAAGGGGACACATTCTGTGCAAATGGTGTTCTTATAAACTTTAAAGAACATGACACATAACTGTCCAAGAGCAGAGTCTGGCTCAATAGCATAGCTCCTTGCAGTTTGCTCATTTTGAAATCTATAAAATGAGCCCACTTTGGGTCATTCTAGGCATGAATATTCTGTGTGGTTTTGTAAGGAACAATCAGACTTACGATGGCTGTTGCCATCCTATAGACGTCAGTGCAATAAATGAAAGACTCAAGTCATGCTGTTGAAAAAAAGATTTGTTCTGGCTCTTACTACAGAGAGATCATGCAGTAACATGTAGGAGGGGGGAGAGAGACAGAGATACAGTACAGCCTAGATCTCAGGAGTTTTCAAAGGGTGTTTGCCAGTATCACTCAATATGCTAAATTTGTACTAACATAGGCGTTAAGAAGCTGAACTCCAGTTTAAGTGTTGTCTGACAAGACAAAGCTGTTTTGCTGTCTCCTCTTATCTTGTGAATGCTTTCTCTGGAAGAGGGGAACAGCAGATATTCTCCCAGTCTTTCAAATCTTGTCTTTATGCTGGAGCTAATGCTCAGAATGCATCAAAACCAAAGAGAGTCTAGGAAAATGGGACAGTCTCAGACGTCCTCTGAGGATGTCTAAATCATGAGTGGCAGGTATTGCAGGCTAGGAGAGACTGAGCCTCCCCAAACAAACAGCCATACTTGGCCCCTACCTTTCACTCTTCCTCTGTGTCCCCAGCCTAGGCTGCTCTTCCCCAAAGTTGGCAAAGGTTAGGGATAGGGTGGGATGGCTTGTGACCCCAGGATTCAGGCTGCCCAGTGATTGAGACACCTGCTGGGAATGCCTGCCTGGTGCTGGGAGCAGTGGGGCTGGTTTTGGTAGGGAGGGGGCACAGAAAGGGAGAAAGGGGCCAGACTGGAGCTAGCCTCCCCAAATGGGCTGTTTATGCACCGTCCATACTCTAAATAATGGGTAGTCGTTATCCACTCGGTTTTAGAAGGGGAAGGATTTCCAGAAATCTAGGTCTAGTGCATAGCAAAACCTTTTATATTGCCCTAGGTATATAGCAATTTTGACCCAAGAGCAGTGAATATACAATCCAAGCACAGCCAACCAAACCCACTTTCATGAATACTTCCTTGCACTCACTTCCCGTTCTAAGGGTATGTCTAGATTACATGCCTCTGCCAACAGAGGCATGTAAAATAGGCTACCTGACATAGTAAATGAAGCCAGGATTTAAATATCCCTGGCTTCATTAAAATAAAAATGGCCGCCACTCTGTGCTGGCTCAGTTGATCGTCGGCACAGTGCGCGAGTCAAGACGCGGATCGGGCGACAAGGGAAGCCTCTGTCAACCGCTCCCTCTGTCAACCGCTCACTTTTCTACTCATAAGGACTAAATGAAGGCAGGGTATTAAGATCAATCTGCATTGCAGTTAAACAACTCACTGGGATTCTGCCATCTTCCCAAGACAGTTTACATGACACGGTGCTCTTTGTCTTATGACAAATTGGACTGCATAATTTGTCTACTGTTAGGGAGGCATTCCCTCCTTCCATTCCAAACCAATGCAAAGACACTCACTTAAGGTGTTTACAGTTTGATCCCAAAGACTTTGTGGGCACTTATGCTCAGTCAAGATGTATCCCATATACACATCTGAGGTTTGAACTTCCTGAATGATCATCTATAGCAGTGTTTCTCAACCAGTGGTATGAGTATCCCTTGGGGTACTCGAGAGAAGCCTGCGGGGTATATCAACACAATTGAAATTTGGAGAAAACTGAATTTTTGTTTTAAGTTTTACAGTGTGTTATTATTTTTGTACTTTTTACAACCAAAAATTTCATCGCCTCCCTGGCTATCATTAAGTTGTTTAAACAAATGCGTTGCAATGGTAGAAAAAAATTTGGTGTGTCTGAAAACTGTAGGTACTGGGGGTACTTATAATTTTTTTTGTTGAAAAAGATGTACTTTTAAAAAAAAGGTTGAGAAACACTGGTCTATAGCACCTGTACCACCAATGGTAATTTTACCCACTGAAGTTATCTGTCCTGTCCCTACTCTGCTTAAGAACATCTGCATGTTAACTTTTGCTGAAGCAGTTGCATAGTATTCACAGTCAGTAATATGCTTTAATGTCAGTATGAAAACACGACCTCTGTTGCTCTAGGGCTTACATCCCAAGTACCTTGGAAAAGAGCCAGCCAACCAGTCTGCCTTCCTTCCTTCCATGTGCAATTCCCCAGAACTTCAGCATAGAGGCAGGTTACAAGGGAAGCACATGCTGAACACAAGGGATAGTTTCTAACAGTTGGGGAAGCTGGCAGTGGGACTTGTCTTGGGAAAATATTGCTACCCCACCTAGCTGGCACAAACACTCCTGAGTCCTGCTAGAGTGCCCTGGATTTTTACCAACAGTCAGATTCAGATGTTGGGTGCCATTGTAGAGGGCTAAATGTGACTCTGAGTTTAGTTATAGTGGAAAGGTGCCAGGCTGATAGCCCCAGCCTATGAATCCATCTCCTGTTTTCTTTCTTGTTTCCTCATGTGGTTGTATAAACTTGTCTCCACTGGCTGTCGGGAGGATGACAATTGCTATACTTCACTTATTACTATTTCCTCCCTTCTGACAGATCAGAATACAGAGCCCAGCCCAGAAACAAAAGGTAAATCGCAGTCTGCCAGGCAGTCCCTTCACTGTGATAAATGCTATTTTCCAGGCTCAGCAAATTCAATTGGCTTTTTTGAAAATGACCTTTCTTAACACAATTGGAGTCATCAAGGAGCACCTTGGTGTCATGGGGCAGCTGTTAAGCATGTACTTTTTACAGGAAAGGCCCAGAGCTAGTGCTGACATTGTCTTGTGTTTGTTATTCCAGGGTATCTGACTGGAACATTTATTCTTCCATGTTAGATTTCTCCAGGCTCGTCCCTTCCATTTGTTTTTGTTTTTTTTAAGTGGGTAGTTTATTCTGCTGTCAGGGATTTTATGCTGAGGTTTTGCTAATTGGAATAAGCGACGGATATGTGTGTTTGTCTATGTATGTGTGTAAAAGATTGGGAGAATGTGTTTCAGGAGCAAGCCAGGACACATTTATATCCAAGTGTGAGTTAATACTATCTCAGAGTCCTGCTTGGAGTTGGGTATGCCCCATACAGACAAAAGCCAATTGTAAAATGTGGGTTCAGAAATGGCTTCAGGTATTGCAACCCCCACCTTCAATAATTGGGGGTGCTTGGATTTGGGGGTTTGAGATGGGAATCACATTGAGCAAGTGATTGGGAGGAAGAGAGTCATTTGTCTTGTGATGGGGCATCCGCCCCACACTGGCCCTTCAAGGGTGAAGCCTAGCCCTGGCTGGGAGAGGGCTGAGAGAGCAAAGCCCCATGGCTGAGGCAAACATTGCCAATTAGGGCCCAGCTGGGGACTGTATAAATAAGGGCTCCAGGAGAGAGGAGGAAGAGATGCTTGCTCTAGCTGGGGAACAGAAAGGACCTGGCAGCCAAGGAAGCTTGGATGCTTCCTGAAACAGAGCAGGGCTGAGGAAAGGCAGGCAGAGCTGGGGAGCTCTGGCCTGACCTTACTCCCTGAGGCAAGGCCTGAGGTACTAGGTCTGTAGGGAAACAGCCAGGATGGTGAAAGGCAGCAGGTCCACACCCCTTGCCAATGATGAGTGGCTACTTCAGACTGCAGTTGTCCCCTGATGCGGGGGCTAGATGAGAACTGGCAGTGGGTCACTGAGGCAAGGTGGGCAAAGGGGAATTTGGGGTTCTCTGTGAGGGAAGGGCCCAGGAGTGCAGAGACTGATAAACACACACACGCCCTGGAAGGGGGCCAAGAGACACTGGAGTGGACACTGCCTGAGTGCAGTGTCCTGAATAGGATACCACAGTCTGAGAGTGATGCGGGTCCAGAGCTAAAGCATGAAGTGAGATCACATACGGACACACACCAGAGGAAGGCACCCTGCTTCCAAGCTAATTCCCAGTGCTACTGGCAGGAGGCGCCGTGGCAGTGAGTGTCAGCCCTGTGGTATGTCCTAACAGATCAGTCGGGAGAGATCTCTTCTCTGGGAAGTGTAGCATAGAGAATATCCACATGATGTAGTGGATTTAAACATTTATTTGAAGCATCCCTCTAGCGGCTGGACTCCCTGGGGATATATCCTGCAAGCTAACACAAATCAGACAGGAAGGCAGAATATCAGGGTCTGACAGCAGCTCTGCTCGGGAAGTTATAGCACTAAATGTCCTGCACTCTGCTGAGAGCGTCTCAGACTGAAGGAGCTTTTGCACTTCTTTCAGCTTGACAATGCAGAGCACAGTCCTTGTGGAACCTGCTGGTATTTTTGATTCTTTGTCCCTTTCAAGTCCTGCTTCTGTTGTGCAGCTCCAGCTGTGAGGAGGAACACAGGTCAGTAAGCTCCCGTGTTCACACACGCTACCAATGGCTGAGTGCTGAAATGCTTCTTGGCTTCTGATTAATGATCTACTGCATTGCAATATGGACTGGGAATGAACACAAGTTGATCTAACATGGAATCATCTTCTCAGGCATTTCCTCTACAGTGTTCCAAAATCCTTTGGCTGTGTCAAGAGCAGAGACTAGCATAGTCATGGGCAGCCTGTGACCCATGGCGGGGTTCTGTGTGTGGGGCTCATCAGACAGTTACTTCCCATTGCTCACGCACAGATTGCCAGATTCTGCTTGTTTTTGTCTCCATAGTTTTTTTTCCTACTGATATTAATGAAGGAACAGGCATATAAAGCAAGGGCACGTGAAGTGAGGTGGGTGCCGATTGCACACAACATTGACTGTGAGAGCCATGTGCTTCCTCTGCATCCAATCAAAGTGCTGCTACAGTTCAATCAGCACCCTCCAATTTCTAGGAACACAAGTGCACTTAGCCAAACTTTCCTATCCAGGATGTTGTCTTGGTTACAACAATTTTGCAGCCTGCTGAGTTGAAGGAGGGCTACTCATGCAGGCCACTCGCTAGTCTAGGTTGCCCATTGCTGGGCTTGCAGGAAAGTTACAGGCTGGGTCCTGCTTCTCATCTCATATCAATGTAAATCTGAAGTAAATCCATTGCTGTAAATATGATGCATCAGGAAAATCAGAACCCAAGAACTTGAAGAGATAATCAGGCCCACACTTCCCTTTTTGAATAAACCTATTGATTTCAGTGGGATTAATGGCTACCATCTATGGGTATGTCTACACTAGCCCCCTGGTTCGAACTAGGGTGACTAATGTAGGCATTCCAACTTGCAAATTAAGCCAGGGATTTAAATATCCTGGGCTTCATTTGCAAGTTTGAATGCCTACATTAGCCACGCTAGTTTGAACTACGGGGCTAGTGTAGACATACCCTATGCTACTCAAAGTAAGGATGTATAGAATCTGGCATTCTGTGGTCATGGAAGGCTTGTCTCCCACGATGAGAGAGAAGGACAACAAAGCTTGTTAAAAGACAGATGAAAGAATTCAGCATCCGCTATTACTCCCAAGAAAGATACCACACGTGTAAGATACTTGCTGAGGAAGTGGATTGTGTTCAGTTTACTGATTTTGGTGTCGATCCACAGCCTGGATGAAGCCAATGATTGACTGCCTTGGGCTTCAGACCAGGCCTATCAATATTACATTATATGTAGAGGCCGATTTGGAACTTCTTACTAAAGCAAAACTCCTACTGGAGTCGAAAATTCTAAGATTATGGTTGTCTCATCATATCTCACAAGAGAACATTCCCTTCCACCACATACTAGTTCAGTTCACTGTATCACAAGACATTATGTATTGATTTCTATGGAAGTTTCAACTCACTGCTGGTGTACACCCTCCTCGCTGGGTGTAGCACCCCAGCCACTAGCTGCTCCAATATTGTGGTGATCTGTATCTTCTCATGACTCAACCTGCCGACTGGGTTGTTCAAACACAAAAGATTCTTCTGCTCTTTCTTGGGCTATTCCTCAGCTCTTGAGGCTTTGTTTTCAGACCCAGCCTGAGCTCAATAGTGCTTGTGGCATGTTTGTGTGTACCCCTTTCCTCAGGGTTGACAAGAGAACCCAGACCTACCTTCTGCTCAGGGGCTTTGTAATAAGCAGCTAGGTCTGTTTATTTAGACCCATTGTCTCTCTGGGGCACTTCCTACCTCCAAGCCCCTTCTGTGGTCTCCCTGAAGCCTGTGCTCAATATTCACCCCTCTGGTTCCCAGGCCTTTCTTCTCCCTAGATCCTCCCAGTTTCTCCTGTCTCCAGAGCTAGAACACTGACCCCTCAAGACTGCCTCTCTGAGTCTTTGCTATTTTCCAAGGCCCACCACAGGGATTAATTCCCACCCAGTTGTCTTCTGTGTGCCTTCCCCAGGTGAGATCCTTCCCAGAGACTGGAAACTCCCTAACTCCTCTCTTCCGGATTTCTCTGTTGGGCCTGCTCTACACCGTTCTCTTCCGTGAAGACCGTGCTCCTCCCATTTGGGTAAAACAACTCAAGCCTGAGACACCCTGGCAAGCACAGCAAGCCAACCTAACTGAGCTTTCAGGTTCCTGTTAAACCTGTGTTCACTTGTGTGGGATACAATGCAAGTCCCCAATAGTGCAATATGGTATAATTGTAGTTGGCACTTGTATAACATATTTCATCAGAGCTCAATGTGCTTTACCAATATTAATCAGCTAATTAGGCAACACCTCTGTAAGATAAAATATTGTCTCCATTTTACAGGTGGGGCAATCAAGGTGCAGAGAAGGTAAGTGTATTGCCCAGAGTCACAGTGTCAGTGTCAGAGCCAAGAATAGACCCTAAATCTTCTGACTCTTGAGCGCTAACTGCTAGATCACAGTGCCTCTGCATCACTGGGTAGTCTGAAACAAACTCCTACTGTGTCTCCTGTTATACCCAGGAGTAGAATAACTGTTTAATTCAGATAGCAAGAAATTGTTCAAACAAACTAAACCTTTTCTAGGAGCTCCAAAATCAAAATATCTGGCTTGATACATGAACTTTAAATCACCTCCCCCTGGTCCACTATTCTTAACAAACATGTTATTGAAAGATTTCTCACTTGCTGCTGGCAGTCTAAGAAAAAGGCAGCATTACAGATAAGCAGGCATGTATCAGCACAAAAACTGTGGCTCCTTATTTTTACTTATCAGACTCCATTATCACTCCCTTAAGCAATAATGCACTGGGATGTTTTTTCCTAGTCAACACACACTATTAACTCAATACCCCATTAAAAACATCAAAAGAAAGCGTTACACGAATGCACTAGCAAGTTACTCCCAACACAGAGATAGTGCTGCCAACTAATTGTGTGAACAGAATGTATAACATATTTCCCATTAAGGCTGCCTTTGGCCTAATCAATAGAGGAAGCTCAAGAGGAGCGGCAGTATGTTTTGGGGGTGAAAATGTAAATTTTGCTCCTTCCCTCTAGCCATTGACCTGGATCTCCTCAATAATGGTCCACAGATCATGAAGGAGGGCACTTTGTATAGACCAGTGTCAGGCAGGGCTGAAGTTAGTACTCTAATCTGCTACAAATAGTGCATGTTGCAGACAAAAGTTCCAGGCTCCCACTGAGAAACATTCATTTTCTCTTCTGGAACTGAGGTTTTGGTCTGGCCCATCTCTATAGAGCATGTCATAGTTTTAGGATCCAGACACTGTGGTTTTCAAGCATGCAATGTGAGTTTAGTCACTGCCTGAGGTCAAATCCATTCTATTTACATTATTCTAGATATGTTCCTTTCAATCTTGCTGCTTTTCCCATGTGTCAGCACCTGCGCTTGGAAAGTATATCCTCCCATCTGATTCCCTGTGCCCTACACCAGTGTTTCTCAACCTTTTTTTAATAAAGTACCTCTTTTTCAAATAAAAATTATAAGTACCCTCAGTACCTACAGTTTTTCAGACACACACAAAATATTTCTACCATTGTAACATAATCGTAGCTGGGCGGGCAATGAAATTTTTGGTGTAAAAAGTACAAAAATAATAAAGCGCTGTAAAACTTAAAACAAAAATTCCGTTTTCTCCAAATTTCAGTTGTGTTGACGTATCCCCCAGACATCTCTCAAATACCCCTAAGGGTACACATACCACTGGTTGAGAAACACCGCCCTACACTTTACAGTTTTGAGACCAAGAGGAACCACTCTGATCATCTAATCTGGCTTCCTGCATAATGCAGGCCAGAGAAATTTATCCAGCAATTCCTGCAATGTAGGGAGTTATGCATCCCTGCTACAGAAATGAACTCTATTGAGCCCAATTATTTAATGATCCATACTGCTGTAGCAACTAGACGACCCAACCAAGGACAGGCCTCAGTTGTGCTGAGCACTGTGCATAACATTTGGGAAGACCTGGCTCCTACACAGTGTACAGGCTAAATAAACATTTACATTTTGTTCCATCGTTTATCACTGTTTTCCAATTCAAGCTTTCAAATTCAATATATGCTTGGGATTATGAGCTGAATTTAATTTAAGATTTGAAAGGCCACTGTTAGTATTTTTAGCAACAAATATTTATGAAAACTTTACCCTAAAATTTCCATGCTCATAGGGCCTCACACACACATAAAATTCAAAGAGGAATTATGCATGCATATCAGAAGGCATAATGGCTTGAGTAATCAATTTGGTGTTTCCCTTGAAGCACAAGAACTTGACTGAATCCTCTGCTTCATCATAATATACTAAGTAAGATGTAGAGGGACACATACCCAGTGCATTATACTGCACAACAGTCTTGCCTTGCATGTTTAAAACACTCCTACCAAAGCCTGGGCATTATTTCATGTTTAGTAATATCACCTGAACCCTCGGTCAGTACTGCCCTCCCAAAGCTGGGTTCTTTTACTTTGACTGCTGGTCAGTCAAGCCTTGGGGGGAGGGGAGAGCACATTTTCAAACTTTGTCTTCAGACATGGGAAGCTAGAATTGTACTCTCCTTTAAAACAAAACACAAACATAGCTGAGGTTTTCATGATTTCAGGTCCTGGAGTTTTAAGAAAAGTAAGAAATATGTGACGTATGATAAAACCGCTGGCATTAGCAACACTGCAGGGCTGATCAGATTTAATAAGAGGGAGCACAATCCTTCCAGGACATCACTTTATCTTGGAGTTTGAATATTCTTCAGGACTACCATTTCCCTCCCTCATTTTCCCTAGCTGCTAATGACATCTGCGGCAAGCATTCTTGGAGCAAGCTGAGCTTGGAGGTTTTCTTTATAGATATTTATGAGGCCTGGTGACATAAGTTTTATCATAATACATCAGGGCATAGTGAGGTTCCCTGTTCTCTCTCTCTTTCTTTCTTCTCTCCCACCCCCTATGTGTGTGCTTCTTAAATGTAGCATGTCTTAAAAAGAGAGACCATCTTAGGCAAGGCTTTTAAATTTCTGCTGGAAAGCTACACTCCACAGTCTAGTCGATGTCATCATATTGATTGAACCGGGTATATGTCATCATTCGATATAGATTACTTTATAAAATAGGCATCCCTGTCCAAGGAAACCATGTTAACAATCACAATTAAACACAGCTCCAACTAGTATAGTTCCAGTACTAGTTAGTGCAAGTGGCTCTGTTCATATACTGATGTATATACCTTTTAGTGTCAATCTCATATACCCCTTTTGGGAAGGTAAGGGGATACCAGCTCCTTTTTAAAATTAACGCTATCCAGTACCACTGTTCCATTTGAAAAGAAGGGAAAATGGATTTCTTTGTTTCTCTGTTCTAGACATTGCTTACTGTACTAATAATATAATGGAGATTGCCTATCTCCTCGACTGGAAGAGACCTTGAAAGGTCATCATGTCCAGTCCCCTGCTTTCACAGTAGGACCAAGTACCATCCCTGACAAATTTTTGCCCCAAATAGCCTCCACAAGGATCAAACTCACAACCCTAAGTTTAGCAGGCCAATGCTCAAAGCACTGAGCTATCCCTCCCTACTACTTTAGACCTGCTCTCCCAGGGGGACTTTTATACTTGCAACAATTTAAAAACAGTTTTGTTTTGTCTTTGGAACAGATCACATTTCACAAATTGATTCAGAAACCCTTATCAGTAGAGGAGAAATCTAGGTTAACCTGACCCTCAAATCACATAAGTTAAACACTCTGCTATGTACTGTCAATATATGGTGTATTTTTGGGGACGAATAATAAATATTTCCATAAAGTGTAGTTAATGAAGTCCCTTTGCCAGAGGTAATCCTCCTCCAGTTGGCTGCATTGGGGGATTTTTTTTAAAACGGGAAAACAAAATAAGAGCTTTCCCATGCTCTATTTCTCTTTTATCCAGGTGCTTCTGGGTAAGGAAGGAGTTTTGCTTCAGACTCCATGTTTTTAAATGTTGGCAGCACATCATCAAAATCTCAAATGTTTTTGAGAAATAGTAAACTGACTTTTTTTTAAATTAAGGGCTATAAAAAGGTTTTCTTTCAATAATTTAAAAAGTTTCATTTTAATTGTGACCTTTTTTCCTTTGTTTAGGTCTAAATTTACTAGCATGTTAAAATGAAAAGTTGCTTAGAAACTTCATCTAAAAAATGTCAAAACCGGACATTTCAATAATTTCAGTGTGTTTCTAATTTTTTTTTTTTTTTTAGTCTGGTTATTTGTTGAAATTGACCCTGTTTCATGAACAGCTGCAATTTTAACAAATTGGCACTTTGTGGCAAAAATACCTTTTGTCCCAAAAAAGTTCCCAGCCAGCGTTAGGCTTATGATCCTAATTCACTCATGTTTTTCAAAATGTTTCCCTGCATTCCCATTGATTACAAAGACTTCCAAAACTGGTCTTCTGTAAGAATCTGTCACCCACTTGGACTCTGCCAAAGCAAAGAGATGTACGAATCTCCACTCCTTTGGGGTGCACTCAATGAGCTGTAATGGGGGAAATAACCTTTTCTAGAGGCAATCAGAATCTCTGAGGTCTTAATTTCCCCTTTTCATTGACATCCATTTAACATCAATGCAATTTCGTCAGCGTTGGTGGACTTGCTCCTAATTTATGTTGGGGTACGTGAAAGGAGAATTAGGGCATCTGAGAATATCCCTGTTACCTGCACACCTTCTCTTTCTGAAGCCTGCGTCTAGAAAGAAGATAATTGAAATCCAGACATCTCACAGTTCTCTAGATGTTGGCCTTTGGAATTCTAAACTATCTTCTGAGGGTTTGTAGGGACTAGAGTTCATCATATCTCTTCCAGAAAAGATTTGGTGGTCCTCTGTCCCAGCATAAGACAGAGCAATGTTTGAGAGCTAGGTAGTTCTCCAACATCATCAGACATTGTGGTTCACAGAATCATGGGGTTGGTCATCGAATCCAACCCCCTGCTAAAAGCAGGTCCAACCCTAACTAAATCATCCCAGCCAGGACTTAAAAACCTCTAGGGATGGAGATTCCACCACCTGCTTAGGTAACCTATTCCAGTGCTTCACCACCCTACTAGTGAAATAGTTTTTCCTAATATCCAATTGAGACCTCTCCCACTACAACTTGAGACCATTCATTGCTCCTCATTCTGTCATTTGCCACCACTGAGAACAGCCTCTCTCCATCCTCTCTGCAACCCCCCTTCAGGTAGTTGAAGGCTGCTATCAAATCCCCCCTCACTCTTCTCCTCTGTAGACTAAACAAGCCCAAATCCCACAGCCTCTTCTCTTGTCAGTTCTGCCCTTACGTCTAACCAGTAAATGCTACTCTCTCATATGTGCAGATGCTCTAAGCTATAGGCTTCTTCCTCACTCACTTCATAGGTGTTAAAAGATACATCTGCTGAGACCCATGTGCCACAGCCCATTGAAGGGCAGATATTAAACATTTACTAAATATAAAAAGAAACCACACATGCACAAACCGCTCACTCATCTTCCATTAAATCTGTTCTCAGTTTATGCTATTATGGTTTGTGCTGAGGTCTCTAGATTTCATTGCCAAAGAAATACAGCAGCAGCAGTAATGGCAAAATATAGTCAATCCTAACAAAGTTAGAAGGGAAATGGAGAGACAGAGAAAACGGGAGGGAAGATGCATTGATGGACAGAAAAATTTGCCATCATCCTTTATTCACTTTTTGCCTGGCTTGGATCCCTAGAGCTGAGCTATTAATGTGACATATATCAATTGCCTCACTAGCTGCTGGTTATTTTTTTTTAATAATCATAATCTAATTACTGGTGGAGTGTGAATTGTCTCCAGAATAGCCGGCACTTGGGGCATGAGAATAAAATTAAACTTCTCCTGATTTAAGCATGAAAAGAGAATTGAGGGCAGAACAATATGAGATAGTATATTGGGAGCATTATGACACAGGAACCGTAAGAGAGGACAGATTCTAGTAACTACTTTGTTACACTTGAGTAAGTCCCTTGACTGTGCTATCAAAGGTTTTCAACAGGAAGGGCCTATTTCCTTATCTGAGTTAGCGCTGGGTGTACTTGACTGGAAATGGCCACTGCCCTATAAGTATTTCTGTTTAATAATGTTGGACCTTGGGCAAGTCACTTCAGCTCTGAGCCTCTGTTTCTCCCTCCTCCCCCCTGCTTTGTCTGTCTTGTCTATTTAGATAGTAAACTCTTTAAAGCAGGGATTGTCTCATATGTGTATTTGCAGTGCATAGAACCTCCCCTCCCCCGGTACCAGGGATCTCTAGTCACATCTCTAATATAAATCAAAATAACAAACCTCATAATATACTTCTTTTATTGTTACCTCATCTTCTCGCTCCTCTTCCCCTCATCCACCTGCTGTGTCTTTTTGTAATGTAAATTGTGGTTTTATTGCATTCTAGTGTAACCCTTCTGCTGGGTAGGCCTGGCAGTAACCAGGGCTGGGTTCAATATCTTGGGGTCCATCTCACACAGAACCGGCTCAAGCCCCCACCCAGTGATCTGGGAAATTCACACACCCCTGGGTGCCTCTGAGAGGCAATGCTTCCCCACTCGCACGTACTGAGTCTGAGTGTAGGAAAGAAACATTTAATGAAACAGAGAGAGAAGTCACATGGCATTAACTGATGGAAAACACCACAAACCGAGTTCATAACCCAAACATGAGCTAAGCCCCCTCCCCCAGCCAAGGATCACCTGAAGTCCAAAGAGTCCGACACCCCAAAAGTCTCTGTCCTTGGTCCGTACCACCCAGAGTCCCAAAGTTCACCCGCGGGGTTTCACCTCCCAACCTGGATAGTAATGGGAGTGGCGGGATATATAGGGGGCACCTTACGACACTTCGCCACACTCCACCAGCTGTCTCGTCCCACGCCACTGGATGGTCTGCTGGTCGCCTGCCTCTGCTCCTCGCCTGCTGCTGCCACTGGTCGCCGCTCCTTGCCTGCCGCTGCTCCGCACCACGCCACTGGTTGCCATGCCATGCCGCTGGTCGCTGCTCCTCGCCTGCCGCCGCTCTGTGCCACGCCGCTGGTCGCCGCTCCGTGCAACACCGCTGGTCGCCACTCCTCACCTGCCATCGCTCCTACCAGCCATGTTATGCCACCAGCCAGTGATTCCCACCAGCCACTCTGCTGTCCACTGCCACTTCACTGACCGCAATGGGTCTGGATCTCAGCCAAACCAGTGATTTCAGCTCTCAGTGATTTCAACTCTTTAGCCACCAGCTGGACTGGCAAAGGAATCCAGCTTCCACTGGACTAGCAAAAGAAAAGACTCCTCAGGGAGTTTGCTTTAGGTCTGTCCTTAAAACAAAGAGGGAAAAGGGCAGGTTGGGCCAGTCTTACAGCTCACACCGTGAACCAACAACCAACAACCACAGGACATACCACACTAATACCAACCCTGGTACCTTCCCTTGCAACAAACCCCGTGGCCAGCTTTGTCCACATATTTATTCTGCTGATACCATTATTGGACCTAACCAAGTGAGTTATAAGAACACATATTCCTGCGCATCCAGAAATATAATCTATGCTATCATGTGCCGAAAGTGTCCGTCTACTATGTACATTGGACAAACATCTCAGACACTTTGCCAAAGGATTAATGCCCACAAAACAGATATCAGACAAGATCACAAAGAAAAAACAGTTTCTTGCCATTTTAACCAGAAAGGACACTCTCTCAATGACTTAACCACCTGCATTCTGCTACAAAGACCTTTTACATCTGCACTTGAAAGGGAATCCTCTGAACTGTCATTCATGTTAAAATTCGACACTCTCCAAAGAGGATTGAACAAACACTTGAACTATCTTACACATTATCAAGATAGCTTTCCCAATTATCACCTCTAATACCATTAACTCAGAAACATCCCACTCTCCCCACCTCTAATATCGTCAATTCACAGACACTTACCTTCCTTCCTCCCCCCCCCCCCCCGAATCCTCCTCCTGTTCTGCAATGTGATTTGTCCTTTTCATATGTGTTCATTTTTTTAATTGTATCCTTTGGTATATATGGTTGTGACTACTTTCTTCCACTATTTGATCTGAGGAAGTGGGTCTGGCCCACGAAAGCTCATCGTCTAATAAACCATCTTGTTAGTCTTTAAAGTGCTACATTGTCCTGCATTTTGCTTCACCGTGAAACAGGCTGACTCAAGCCCTTTAACCCTTCCGCCCAGCTCAGTTCACTCAACTCTGGAAGGGGGGAGGCTTGTTCCTCCGAGACCTCTTACCATGATGGTGGTGTCTCCCCTACAAGCACTGGTGGCATGTTTTACAAGTTCCCACATTTAGGGGTAGCATGATTAGTGACCCCCACAACAGTCCCAAATTATTTACAATTCTCCACATTCCATTCCAACACTGACCCTCCATCAGCCCTGTCTGAATGGGATTTACATAGCCACACCTCGTATTCTCTCCTGAGCTGTATTTACATATCAACAGTTAACAGTTAATTACCTTGCAGAGCTAAACAATTGCAGCCAGCACACCCACCCCTCCTTTTAGCTGGCTGATAGCAAGCAGCAGTTTAGTCCCTGCTTACATCAGGAGTATCTACCTGCTGGTCCACCAAGAGAGAACACAATGGGGGCAATTGCTGCAGAGCCTGGTGATTCAAAGAGGCCCAGGGATCCTGGCCACCACCTTTATTATGGAAGTAGTAGTGGCAACCAGAGCCCTGGGCCTTGTAAATTGCAGCTGGATGATACACCGCACACTCTGTGTGGCTCTGAGGGTTTGTGCTGGGCAGGGGGGGGGGGGGCGAAGAGTGCATTGCACTCTGTGCAGTGTGGAGGGCTGGCTGCTCCTGGCCCTGCCCTTTCTTCCTGAGGCCCCACCCTTTCTGGAAGCACAGAGCCAGGCCCCACACATACACCTTACAGAGGTGCTCACGGAGACTGTTGGCTCCCCCATCTACCTGGGGAACATATATTTAATAATATGCTCTTCCATCTAGTAGAGAAAGGAATAACATGATCCAAGGATTGGAAGTTGAAGCAAGACTGATTCAGACTGAAAATAAAGCATAAATAGGAGAGTTTTCTCAAAGCTCTGATATAGAAATTATTCTGGGAAATTCTACAGCCTGTGTTATACAGGAGAGCAGACTAGATGATCACAGTGGTTCCTTCTGGCCTTAGAATCTATTTGGAATCCCATGTGCATTATTGCATTACTGGTAATAAATAATAACAAACAAATGTAGCGCAGTAAAGTGGAGTTCATTTATCTTATTGGAAAACAAAAAAATAGAGCCCAGGGTGTGATTTGCAGAGCTCAAGCACCCCAAACCTTTCCCTTTTCCCTGGCAGAGGCACATTTTTCCCAGCAAGCTTTGCAATGACATTAATGAGAATGAAAGAGAGAGCACGAGCGTAGAGGACAATGTAGAGTTTCCTCACAAGAACAGCTACTTTAACAGCCCTACAGGGCTTCCACAATCAGGCCATTTCAGGCAGGAATGTAATTTATAATAAATGATGTTCATAAACCCAATGAATGTGCTACTTCAGATGTTCACACTGATTTACATTTAGAACCTCTGTGGTAGCAGGAAAGCCTGGCAGGAGAGCAAAGTGGCATATTTCGTGAGGAGCGGTAGTCACACTCACAAAGCCTATGGGAAGCATAGCTGTCATGGCAATAAAATGATTAGTATACAGAGGAACAGAAGGGCACTCTTTAGCCTGTTTTTAATCTTTTAAAGAATTCTGGTTTCTGAAGGTTAAAGGGTTTGGCAGCTTGAGAAAGCAGAGCTTTGTAGACATCCAGCTCTCTCTCGCCCCCTCTCTTGGATTATCCTTTTTTATCCTGATAAGATTTCTATCAGAGGGCCTGATCTAGGCAAAGGCAGTAGGAAATATCTACCCTGTAATCTCACTAGTTAGGTCCTTTATTGGGTGAGGGAAATGACAAGGCAAGACAGAGGTTCACAACCAGCCCATATAATTCTACTCTTCTCCAGTGGAAGGCTGGTAGTAAGGACTCCATATTATGTGACCATCACAGGGAGAAATGTGTGTCTGGCTCTTTGTTGTTCTTAGATCTCAGTGTATTATAGAGCTTGATATTCCATATTGGCCAGCACAAACAAAAGGCTCCTCCTTACAGATAAACCTTAGTGAGGTGGTCACAGATCGCTCAGTTGCTGCCATGCTTGAGTTATTTGTTACATGGATTTGAGACACAAAAGCAGGACTAGCTCTTGGTTCAGGATGCACTGAAACTGTGGTCCGCTGACTCCTAAGAGATGGCCTGTAGTCATTGCAGTGATATAACAAAACTGATCACCCACAGATTACTGAGCGATGATCTCATATAGCAAGCAATTTCTGCTCACATATAAAAGATAATTTGTGTGCAAGCCAATATGATTTTGTGCAGTTGTACTGCATATATGAGTCAAATAGGTTAATTAGTTTCAAAATGGTGTCAAACATTTACAAATAATATCTGGAGTATTACAGGTAGTGGTTGGACAGAATCAAAAGGACTTTTAAATCTTATGCTCCAGAGCTATAGGGCAATTGCCATCTATGATGAGGAAGAAATCCTTCCTGGTTAAATAAATATGCCGATTGAGGGGTCACGTTATTCTCTGAAGCATTTTATTAGCCAATGCCAGACATAGAACCCATCATATAATAGCCTTTCCTCTGTCCTGGTATAGTTTCTAACTCTTTTCCACTTGAAAGTGACCTCAAACTTTAGTTTGCATGCAGACTTATCCTCAGTTTCCATAGAAATAACCTGCCCTGAATTCCTCTATATTGAAAACAAAACTAAAGTAACATTAGAGTGCTTTGCACACTGAATCATGCAACCTCTCTTTTTCAGGTTACCAGCTATCATACAGAATGTCAGGTGTGGGCAAGAGACTGTGTGAAGGGCAGGTGTCCCCAGGAAAGGATAATAACTGGAATAAGTCACTGAGAGCTACATAAACTGTTAAAAGTAGCAGGTTTTGGTAAGCAGCACGCATACAGGAGCTTGCTGCTCATGTCCCATCATCTCTCAGCAAGGGAGGGAACTATAAGTTACACAGATAAAGAAACCAAGATAGATTATTACAGATATGCAGTCATATAGGACCTTTTTGTTGCGGACACTATTCCAAACACTGTACAAATATTGGTCAAATTAAACTTCAATAATAGGGCTGGTGGCAATGTTTCACCAAAAAGGTGGGAGGTGCTTTTGTTTTTTTGGATGGGAAACAATTTATCAACAGACCACTTTTGCAGAAATAGATCTGCTTTGCCAAAATGATCATTGAAAGGGTTATGAATTTCTGGTCAAAACAGAAGTGAGATGTTGTACCCAATAGACTGGTTGCTAGGGAGCCCATCTGAGAAGTGAGACACCCACCTTCAAATGCTTTATTTGGCTATAGAGTCATGGGCATCATCTCTTCCTCCTCTCTCCTCCACTGGAGAGGTTCCACTTGGAACTAACAGAAAGATAAGATTCGAGAGTCCAGTGGCTAGGGTGCTGTTGTAATAACTGGGCCTAGAAATTTACCTTATTTATTAATTCAGTGGAGGGAAAGTGAGTGGATATTTGTAAAATGTCACAATCACATACAACAATAAATGTTGATTGGAAAAACTGCAAAAAGGAGATAGAAAGTAATTAATTAATCTAAACAAAAAGGATTCCTGACCTAATTCAAGGGCTATTTTCTTGAGTACCAGCTCATGCCTTGTAAAGAAAGTGAAGTGTGAAACCAGAAATGATGGACCACAATTAGTGTCAGAAATTAAATCTAATTGGTGGATAAAAAACAAGGGGATGGTCTGTTCTGCCCTTCACTCTCTTTTGGAACCCTCAAAAGGAAACTTCAGCAGATGTGAGCACAACCATTAGGAGAAGGAGTGAACTTTCCATCATGGCTGCCACCCCCAGCATCTCCTGGGATGCCAGGATCTTTTGGGCCTTCATCATCCTGATCCTAAGATATGTCCTGTCCAGACTGACCCTAAATCCCAAACATCACATGAAACATGAGACGGGTTCCTGTTGTCACCCCTCATTTCTGTTGCGTGTCCTTTCTCCTCCTTATATGATTTCTTCACTTTCCCATCTCTCTTTTTGCCTTCGGTTTAATAAAAATATGATTTAGACCAGTGTTTCTTAAACTGTGTTCCGTGGCACACTGGTGTGCTGTGAGGCAGTCGAACGTGTGCCACGGAGAACAACAGAATTCAAAATGTCTGCCCTTTTTTTCCAAAAAGGCGACTTTTTTTTTTTTTTTTTGCTCAATAACTTTCCCCTGACCCTCTTTCCCCCGACCATTTTTTCGTTTGTTTGTTTGTTCGTTTTTTGGCTCAACCAAAAATCCTTTGTGGTCCTCATAAAAAAAATATTGTTTGGTGTTCCTCGGTCTTAAAAAGTTTAAGAAACACTGACTTAGATAGACTGGATATTTTGTAACATTGCTGTAAGCCTATCACCAAAGGGACAGCTAGAAGCAGTGTCCTACACTGTTCAACAGCCCATTGCCTTCACAAATTTACCAGGTCTTTGGAGAGGCTGAGGCACTATGTGCCATCTCTGTGTTTTCCGAGCAGTGACTCTTAGGGTATGTCTACACTACAGCGCTAATTCGAACTAAGCTAATTCGAACTAACGCGTCTAGAACTAAAAACTAGTTCGAATTAGCGTTTTGCTAATTCGAACTAGCATGTCCACATTAAGTGGACCCTGAACCGGGCTTAAGGATGGCCGGAAGCAGTGCCGGCAGGGCATCAGAGGAGGACTTAGAGCGTGGAGATGCTGTCTCAGGCTAGCAGAGGGCTGCGCTTAAAGGGACCCGACCCCCACCCCGGACAGACAGTTCTCAGGGGTGCCCCACTTGAAAACCAGTCCTGGCTTGGAGTGCCCGGAGTGCCCACACTGGGCACATCACACCACTCGGCCATCAAACCGGCTGCACTTGCCGCAGGCTGCCATCTGGGGAGAGGGGGCAATTGGGGGGCTGCAGGAGAGCTTCCACCCCCAGAAGCCCGCAGAGCCAGCCCAGTCCTCCCCATCGGGGGCTCGTACCCCATTCCTCCCTCACCTCCTTCCACTTACCCTTCCCTAGCCCCTTTTCTTGATGTACAACATAAAGGACAATTATGTTCAAAAATGGAATCGGTCTTTATTGAACAAAACTGGGGGAGACTGGGAAAAGGAGGTGGGAGAGGGGAAGAGAGAGGCTGGGAGAGGGGAGGGCAACTACAATGATCAGGGGTTGGGAACAGGTCCCATATGAAGAGAGGCTAAAGAGACTGGGACTTCTCAGCTTAGAAAAGAGGAGACGGAGGGGGGACAGGATAGAGGTCTCTAAAAGCATGAGTGGCGTGGAGAGGGTGCATACAGAAAAGTTCTTCATTAGTTCCCATAAAGAAGGACTAGAGGACACCAAAGGAAAGGAATGGGTAGCAGGCTTCAAACTAGTAACAGAAAGTTCTTCTTCACAAAGCAAAGAGTCAACCTGTGGAACTCCTTGCTGCAGGAGGCTGTGAAGGCTACAACTAGAACAGAATTTAAAGGGACGTGAGATCAAGTCTTGGAGGTTGGGTCCATGGAGTGCTATTAGCCAGGGGGTAGGAGTGGTGTCCCTGCCCAAGGTTTGTGGAAGGCTGGAGATGGATGGCACGAGACAAATGGTTTGGTCACTCTCTTCGGTCCATTCCCTCCAGGGTCCCTAGGGTTGGCCGCTGTCGGCAGACAGGCTACTGGGCTAGATGGACCTTTGGTCTGACCCAGGATGGCCATTGTAAGCTCAGGGCTCAGGGTCGGGGTCTCAGTGGACCCCCTTGATTTTCATACACACCTGCTCCTGGGTGGCCAGGCTGGCAGCTCTCCTGCCATAGGCGGCCACTTTCCTGTGCCTAGTGCGGAGATCATGGACGAGGTCCACGATGCCCGCACTAGCCCAGGCGGGTGCCCGCCTCTTGCGGTCCCAGGCAAGCTCCCGGGAGCCGCCAGCCTGTTCCCGGGAAGAGGGGGAGGGCTGGGGGGCATCGGGTGGCTGGCTCAAGCCGTGCCAGGTGCAGGGTCTGCTGGCTGGGTGCTGGCAGGCTTGCACCTGGCACGGGCACTGTAGCCAGCCCTTGCCCCTTTAAGGGGTCCGGGGCCAGGAGGAGGGCAATAGAGTTTCCCTGGTGTTGGCCAGAGTGGCCACCAGGGAAACCTGGGGAGGGCTAGCCTCCCACTAGTTCGAATTAAGGGGCTACACACCCCTGAATTCGAACTAGCTAGTTCGAACTAGGCTTAATCCTCGTAAAATGAAGTTTTCCTAGTTCGAGCTAAGTGCTCCGCTAGTTCGAATTAAGTTCGAACTAGCGGAGCGCTAGTGTAGCGCCTATGGAAGTTAGTTCGAACTAACGTCCGTTAGTTCGAACTAACTCTGTAGTGTAGACATACCCCTACTTGCAACCTCAACAGCAGAAGCAAAAGCTGCATTTTCCATCTTTGCTGTTCTTTTCTCTTTCTGCATAAAACTATAGATTTGTTTTGTCTTTTAGGAAATGGGATTGGACTTTGCAAACATCAGCAACAATAGTTCCAACCCATCTCAATTAAACTTCTCTTTTCCCCAAAGAGAACAGTTATTACCTTCTTTAATACCATTTAATGACTGAAACAGGAGTGTTTCCTTCTAAATAGTCTCTACAGCTAATGGGAATAAGGGACATTAAAATAAAAGTCTTATTTAATACCCTACATTTCAAACTCTTTAACTGTTTTCCCTTTCTTTTATACATCTTTAATAAAAGCTTAAAGAAAAATGAATGGAGGCTTTCCCATGGTAGTAAGCAGGCCAAGTTCTCTGTATTCCAAACCTCAAACCTTGTTCAAGAAACTGTTTTATGTTGGACAATGATAGGGTCACACTAACACCTTTAATTTTTTGGACCCGATTTATTTCTTTGTCATTATTACAAGAGCATTCATGAAGGAAATAGGAGACCCAGATTCGAATCCCTTCTCCAAATCACACCTAGTAGGGACTTGAATTGTGGTTTCCTGCCTCCCTGATGAGGGTCCTAATCACAAGCTTATCAGAGATACAAGTGTGTCTTTTTTTTTTCTTTCACAAAAAAAAAAATCAAGAAGACTAGTTTTATTCTGATATAGAGGAGGGGAAAAAACAACCAAAACCTCAACATTTTTTATGAAACAGAATTTTTGTTTTCTGACTCTTTGATGAAGGGCACAAGAGATGCACAAGGATAATTTCGCCCACCTATGAAATGGAACCATATCTGGTGGCAGCTGTTTGGTAACCCAGAGCTAGGCACCAAAATAGCAGAAACAAGTTAATACCATGCCTAGATTAAATGAATATTTAGGTAGACAGAATGTAATTCCCTGAATTTTAATTTTCTATGAAACTGGGATTCACATGTCAAGTCTTATGTAAGGCGCCAAGGGATTTACCTACCACTGATAATTGGGAGTTCAGTTTAACAACTCATTTGATATTCACTATCTCTAGCATTCTTATCAACATGCTAAAGGGTTCTGTGTTGATGCAGATGGAAGACAGATATGTAAATGAATGGGTGGGTGCATAAAGGATGGCCCCTTGGTCTCCTAAAATATAACAAAGGTAATATAATTCAGGGTCCCAAAGTATTAGTGCTTCTGGTCCAGTAGACAACATGATGCATAATGATCAGAGGGACACGTTCATAGGATTTGATTATTTAACAAGGAATTGATCCAACACAAAGCAGCCAGAAACAATATTTACAGCAAGCCCCTTTGTTGGGGCATAAACTACAGTCACCTAAAGTCTCTCCCAGAAAAGGCAGAGTGGGAAGATGCTTTAGAGCAGGTTGGAGGGGAAAATCCACTGGAAATTAAGATTTTAAAAGCATACTTATCAGGGATTCTTCATGGAAGGTTGAATCTGTTCATCAAAAAAAAGCCTGAGAAACAAAAATCTCAGCAAAAACAAATAGAGAATAAGACGGAGAATATCTTATTGCCCTTATATAAATCCATGGTATGCCCACATCTGGAATACTGCGTGCAGATGTGGTCTCCTCATCTCAAAAAAGATATACTGGCATTAGAAAAAGTTCAGAAAAAGTCAGCTAAAATGATTAGGGGTTTGGAATGGGTCCCATATAAAGAGAGATTAAAGAGACTGGGACTTTTCAGCTTTGAAAAGAGGAGACTAAAGGGGGATATGATAGAGGTCTATAAAATCATGAGTGGTTTGGAGAAAGTGAATAAGGAAAAGTTATTTACTTGTTCTCATAATATAAGAACTAGGGGTCACCAAATGAAATTAATGGGCAGCAGGATTAAAACAAATAAAAGGAAGTTGTTCTTCACACAACGCACAGTCAACCTGTGGAACTCCTTACCTGAGGAGGTTGTGAAGGCTAGGACTATAACAGGGTTTAAATAAGAGGTAGATAAATTCATGGAGGTTAAGTCCATTAATGGCTATTAGCCAGGATCAGTAAGACATCCCTCTGTTTGTCAGAGGGTGGAGATGGATGGCAGGAGAGAGATCGCTTGATCATTATCTATTCGGTTCACTCCCTCTGGGGCACCTGGCATTGGCCACTGTTGGCAGACAGGATACTGGGCTGGATGGACCTTTGGTCTGACACTGTATGGCCATTCTTATGTTCTTAAAGAAAAACGGACAGCTGGCCTGTGCCAGCAACTTGGGTTCACGGGGCTCAGGCCTGAGATCTTGAAACCTTTCACCCAAACCCTTTCTTTGTGCTTTGAATTATAAGTCCAATGAAGCACTACAATGGCTAAGGATGATGCAGTTTAATGTTGAAATGTAAAATTTCTAGTTGGGAATGCCAAAACATTGGAATTCGATTGAAAGTGTCAATTCACAAGATTTATACATTTCTAAGTTAATATTTTTAGTTCCATTCTCTTCTCTTCCCCCCTCCCCCCAAATCCCCCTTCAGGAACACTATGGTATTTGGATGTATCACTAAAAGTCAATATTTTCCATGAATAGCAGACACTTTGGAGGAGAATTGACAAAAAGACAGTTTTGACAGATTTTGTTCAATTAGTCCTGTTAATAAACTACTGCTCTCTTTCCATATCATCCTCAGATGTGTAACTGACAGCTCAGAGAAGCTGAAGTAACAGGACCTCTCTCTTACATGCAGATTCAGTTCACTGTAACTGAAAAGGGACATTGTTGAATTTCACCTCTGCTTAATTCAAAAACATGAACCCTTGAATAGCCAGATGATGGGCCTGTTTCTTGTTTACTCAAAAACTATTTTAGACTCAGGTTTTAAGGCCAGAAGGGACCATCGTGATCCAGTAGTCTGATCTCCTTCACCTTGCAAGCCATGGAACATTGACCACCTGTTCCTGTAATAGATCCCTTACTGAAGTTCTCAAATTACCATTTAAGAACTTCTAGTTACAGAGAATCTATCATTTACTCTAGTTTAAACCTGCAAGCGTCCTATGCCCCGTGCTGCAGAGGAAATGTGGGGGAGGGGATTCAGAGTATCTGCCAATCTTATCTGGGGAAAAATTCCTTCCTGACACAAACATGGGGATCAATTGGACCCTAAGCATGTGGGCAAGACTCACTAGCCAGATACTTAGCAAAAAAATTCTCTGTGGTAACTTGGAGCCCTTCCTATCTAATGTCCCATTTCTGGCAATTGGGGATATTTGCTACTAGCAGTCACAGATGACCCACGTGCCCTTGTAGGCAATCTCATCATATCATGCCCTCCATAAACTTATCAAACACAGTCCTGAAGCCATTTAGATTTTTTTACCCCACTGCTCCCCTGGGAAGGCTATTTCAGAGGTTCACTCCTGATGGTTAAAAACCTTCATCTAATTTCAAGCATAAACTTGTTGATGGCCAGTTTATAGCCATCCAATCTTGTCTCAACATTGGCACTTAAATATCTCCTCTCCCTCCCCATATTTATCCCTCTAATGTATTTATAGAGAGTAATCATCTTCCCTCAGCCTTCATTTAGTTATGTTAAACAAGCCAACTTCCTGTGTCTCCTCTTGTACTGTACGTTTCCTATTCTTCTGATCATCCTAGTAACCCTTCTTTGCATCTGTTCCAGTTTGAATTATTCTCTCAAACTTAAGAGAGACCAGAACTGTACACAATATTCCAGATGAGGTCTCACCACTGCCTTTCATAATGGTACTAATGCTTCCCCATCTCTACTGAAAATACCTCACCTGATGCATTCTAGGATTGAACTAGCTTTTTTTGTGGCTGCATCACATTTGTGACTCTTGGACATCCCATGATCAACCAGAACACCCAGGTCTTTCTCCTCTTCTGTCTCTTCCAAATGGTAAGACCCCAACTTATAGCAAAAATTCTTATTGATAGTTCAAAATCATATACGTTGAGACTTTAATTTCCATCCCTTTTCTATTACTCCAGTTTTCAAGGTCCTCCAGATCTTTTGGCATGATATTTTGGTCCTCGTCTGTATTGGCAACACCTCCTAGCTTTGTGTCATCCATACGTTTTATTAGCACGCACTCACACTTCTTGTGCCAATGTCATTAATGAAAATGTTAAATAAAGCTAGACCTAAAATGGATCCTGAGAAACTCCACTAGTAATCGCCCTCCAGCCTGACAGTTCACTTTTCACTGCAATCCATTTTAATCTCCTCTTAACCAGTTCATTATCCACCTTATAATTCTCATATTAATCCCCTTCTTTACCAATTTAACTAAGAAATTGCACACATGGAACTGTATCAAGAGCGTTACTGAAATCCAGTTAGATTAGCTCTAATGCACTTCCTTTGTCTTAAAAATATGCTTAGTCTCAAAGGAAGAAAATCAGATAGGTCTGGCATGATCTGTCTTTTGTAAAAAACGTTTTCTATTTTACTCCAATGACTGTTTGCTTTCACGTCCTTAAGTAATTACTCTTTCAAAATTTGTTTCAAGATCTTGAATACAACTGAGGTCAAACTAACAGACCTGTAATTTTCTAGAACACCTATCTGCCCCGCTCCCCTTCCCCATCTCCTCTCTTAAAAAATAGGTGCTATATTAGGTATTCTCTAGTCAGAGGTATGACATCTGAGTTTACGGATTAATTAAAAATCCTTGCTAGTGAGCTTGCAATTTCATGTGCTAGTTTCAGCAATATTTTATACATTTCTTTGTCACACATGGTACATTTAAAGTGAGAGCAATTAGAATTTACTCTCGATCTCAGGTCTCTTTATACTACCAAAGTGGTGTGAAGTGGCCCCTATTGTAAATGTGAATCAGGCCCATTAACTAACCTGCCTTAGTTCTAATTTCCACTAGTGTCTCTTTATGTTGCTCTGTCCATGAAAGGGGGCCTTCAAGTGAATGTAATTATATCTATTGGTAGTTTAAGGCCTCTTTTTGCTACCAGGGCATTGTAAAGAGAGCTTTAGGGTAAGTGGGAATCCAACCAATTATATTTTAACTTGAGTGGTTTAGTTATGTTGGGTTATTATGAAGAGGCTGAAATGCTTCAGAACTGCAAAGTAGTAAATAACGGCTGTACCATTTCAACCATTCTTTGTTAATACTTACTTACTTACTGCCCGTTACGCCAATGGCGCATAGGGCAGCAACAAAGTCCTTCCACTTCTGTCGTTCGCAGACCAAAGCGCCTATTGTTCCCCAAGTGTGATGATGGTCTTTTAATTCTTGTTCTACTTTTCGGCACCAGGTTGTTTTTGGTCTTCCTCTCTTTCTCTTCCCATCTGGTTTCCAGTGGAGTGCAATTTTCGTAATAGATCCATCTTCTCTTCGTAACACATGACCTATCCATCTCCAGCGTCTTTTCATAATTATAGTGGCCATGTCTTCTTGTTTACACTGAGACAGTAGATCTTCGTTGGAAATTTTATTTGGCCAAAATATCCTGATTATTCTTCTGAGATTCTTGGTATGGAATGTAGACAATTTAGTAAGGTCTCGTTGTATCATGCGCCAACATTCTGCTCCATAAAGAAGCACTGGAAGAACACAGCTGTTGTATAGTTTCAGCTTAGTGCGCACGCTGTACTTTGAGGATTTCCAGATGTTATTCATACTGATAAAGGCATTTCGTGCTTTACTCAGTCTATTCTGAATGTCTTGCTTACTTCCACCATCTGGGGTGATGATACTACCCAAATATACAAATCTATCAGTAAAGGGAAGATCGTTGTTATTGATCTTGATGGGGGGTTGTGTTATAGTGTTCAGAGTCATGACTTCTGACTTCTTCTGGTTTATCTTAAGGCCAACTTGTGAGCTATATTTATTTAATTTATCTGTTTTATCTTGCATATGCCGATGAGTGTGAGAAAGAAGTGCCAAGTCATCGGCAAAATCCAGATCTTCAAGTGTAGAGAAAAGCGTCCATCTAATGCCGGTATGCTCCTCCTCAGTCGTAAGTTGCATCACCCAGTCAATAACAAGATTGAAGAGCAATGGCGACATTACGCAACCTTGACGAACTCCGGTCTTGACTTCAAACCATATATCGCTTCCTCCAACACAACAGCTATAATTTTTGTAGAAGCTCCTAATGAGCTTCACCATATGACATGGTATTCCATAGGCCCTCAAAATCTGCCATAATCTGTCTCTATCGACACTATCGAAAGCCTTTTCAAAGTCTACAAAGTTCACGTGAAGTTGTCGTTGCTATCTGATCTGTTCTATGATGTTACGCAGAGCAAATATCTGTTCTATACAACGCCTACCTTTTCTAAAACCTGCCTGCTCCTTCCTCAGCGTTTCATTAACTGCTGTTGATATTCTACCTATGATGATTTTAGCGAGGATCTTGCTGGGTATTGACAGAAGGGTAATTCCACGCCAGTTGTTACCATCGCTGAGTGTGCCCTTCTTTGGGATCTTGATAATCACCCCTTTCGTCCAATCCTCCGGTACGCAGGCTTCTGTCCAAACTGTTCTGAAAAGTGGTTCCAGTATTCCAGCTGCTGTCTCTGGGTCTATTTTGAAAAGTTCTGCATTCAAGTTGTCCTTTCCTGGGGTTTTGTTGTTCTTCAGTTTCTTGATTGCTGATATAATTTCTTCTTTGGTAGGTAGATCGATGTTAATATCTAAATCTGTCTCCCTTCCACATATATTAACACCTTCTTCTGATGATTCTCTGTTAAGTATTTCTTTGAAGTGTTCAGCCCAGCGTGCGTCTTGTTCTGCTTGTGTTGTGAGCAGTTTTCCTTGCTTATCCTTAATGGGTGGGCTGACTATGGAATGGTACTTTCCACACACTTGCTTAGTAATTCTATACAGTTGTCCTTGTTCTCCTCGAGCCGCAGCACTTTCTGCCTCTTTTGCAAGGTCGTCGACAAAAGCACGGCGATCAGCACGTACCATTCTCTTAACTATCTTATTGGCCTCACTGTACTGTTGTTTATAACGTTCTTGTAATCTTGCTGATCGAGTGCTAATCATCTGACTCTTCAATTTACGTCTCTCCTCTATAACTTTCCAAGTGTCTGGTTGGATCCATTGCTTAGATTTTCTCTTCTCCTTATAGCCCAAGCATTCTTCAGCACTCTGATGGTATGCAGTCTTTATATTATTATAGACTGTATTGATGTTACCAACATTACTTTCTGTAACTAAATCCTGCAGCACTTGAAATCTATTTTTTACTTCTGTGACAAAACCGTATTTTATGCGTGGATCCTGTAATTTTTGGATATCAAATCTTGGTTGTATATGAGATTTGTTCTGTGCCTTCCGGAGTTTAAGTCGCACCATTGCAATTACCAATTGATGGTCACTTCCAACATCAGCCCCACGTTTCATTCTCACATCCAGCAATGATCTCCTCCGCATTCCATTAATGAGCAGATGATCTATCTTGTTCTTTGTTAATGGTGGGGTGAAACCTACTGACTGAGGAGCCTCTATGGTGGAATTTCAGGTGGTATTGTGCTTGTGTGTCCCACTGATGAGTATGTGATACAAATCCCATTTTGCCTGAGCCATCAGTTAGCTAACCATGGCTGTTGTTCAGACTGCAGTATAGAGCCTCATGTTTTTAAACCTAGAGCTCACTCCTCCATGTGCCAGACAATAGAGCCTCCCTTCCATACACACTAAGTCTGAACTGTAAACCAAGCATGCAGAGATTATGATGCTCTATGTACACAGCAGAAACTTTTGTGTGATGCTCTCAAGCCAAAATCTCTCCCCATCAATAATCAACTATCTGGTCTGAGTGCTGGGAATTAACTTTGGTGCAAGATGAACAAAGCTTTTCATGCAAGCTGAATCAGGTTAAAGGGACTAGTGCTCTTAATCGGGGCCAGAGGGGAAGAGAAGCAGCAGTTTGGGGCTTTGCCCAACTCCATGATCCTGTTCTTCACTCTGAACCTCCTCCCAAACCATGCAAGAAGAGGGAGCAGAAGAATTTTCACAGTGAAACAGACTCAGAGACCAGTAAGGCCAAAATCATTTAAATCCTGAGAAAGGCTGGCGGGGTTTTTTTCCCCACTTTTGCTAGCCCTGAAGCCATTTGGCTTCAAAGGAGAGCACTGAATCTCATTCCCTCTTCCCACCCAGGATTCATCAGCTGCTTTGGTCCTATAGCAAAGTCCTTTACAGAGTTAACATTATGTCTCTACTGCAAGAACATGTGGAAGGAGCAGAGGAGGAGGCAGGAAGGGCAAAACACAAAGCAAGCTTGGTAACTACAAAGATAGGAAGGGGAAAAATAAAATAAAAAAAACTTGTGGCATATAAAAAAAGGTGATGAAGTTTGAAATCTGATGTGTTTGGAAGTTCACCCTCCCACATCAGTATGTAAACCTCTCACACGTGCCTCCACTATCATTAATTAGAAGAGGGAATTTGATAGGGTGGACACCCAGCTACAATTATAATTGAATACTGTTATCTCTATCCCCCAAGAGTAAATTATACAATGTGTTCTGACAAAGTGAAATGAGATACACCAGGTGCACCCAGGGAGAATTCAAGACTCGGTACATCTGAAAGTCCTTATTCAGTTTGCTGAATAAGTTCTCACTGACCCAACTTAACCAGGATTTCTGAATCTGTCTCTCTGAAAACAAAAACAAGATAAGAGGAGATGCTTTATTTGTAACCCACAGAGCATAACTTCCTCTGTAAGTAACAAAACTTTATGTATAGTCCTAGTTCTTAAAGTATTCTTAAAGCCACTTTACAGATTAGGATCGTAAGAAAGATGTTCAAAGGCATAAATGCCAGTTAAGAGCCCATTTCCATCTAAAGTCAATGGAAGTCATGTACCTACCAGCTATTTGTGCCCTTGAAAACATCATTCTATGTCAATCACATTGAAACAATTCTGTTTCTTCATGCTTCAATATCAGTGACATCATGGCACCATTTTCAAAAGACTTCATGATCCATCACTAACTTTGAGCCACTCCACAGCTCACCTTCTAGTGATTGGCCTTACACCATCCATCCATCTCCGGCTACAATGAGCCTCCCCTGTTTTCTCCAATATTGCTGACTTATGGTGATTTCTCTCTCTCTGCCTCATGTGACCACAGTGCACCATTTTGTGTCTGTTGATTGCCTTATGTCTGAAATCATATTTCTAGCCTAGGCATGTGTCTTTTTTTCCTCTCCATGAGATGTGAGAGAGTCTTTGTCAGTACCGTTTCCAAACCTTAAATTTTTCTTCTGGTCAGCAGCATTTACTTCTTAGAAGTGACATGCATAAATCACTATGGCCAAATTTAAACTTTTCAGCAGTCTCATTTTTGTACATGTCAAGATGCCATCTTTTGGGGAGGCCATAATTCAAGAAGCCATCCCTACTCTCCTTCCAATTTCTTCTGAACAGCATCCTCGCTTGGATATATATGATCCCAGAAATTAAAAACTCATCTACTGTCTTTGTAGCTTGTTCATTAATTGTGATGTCCACTAGCATCCTGTTTTTGTTTGTTCGCTCAACTTTCATCCATTTTGTTTTTGTCACATTGTGGGATTGCATTTATTCCCATATTAAAGCCTCTTCATGCAGTCAAAGTGGTGACAGACATCCTAGCAGTGTAAATGACAACCAGGACCTATATGGGGAGAAGAAGAACAGAAAGACAGAGATCTCTGGGAGTCAACTTGCCTGAAAGCACCTGGATACTTGGTACAATAGAAAAAAATTCAGGTAGATAAATGGGTAGAAGAAAATGATGTGCAGAAATGGAATGGAGGGAATTCAGAGAAAACTAGAACGTAGAGATTACAGATGGAAGTGAATGGTAGTGCACACCAGTTACTGGGGGAGGTGGAAGTAAGAGGACACAGTTATGGGGAAAGGAGAAAGATAATGAGTTATTCCACAGAGTGCCAACTATTTTTGGAAGATTAAATTAGCTTCACAACCCCACTGTGAAGAAAGTAATATTCTGCCCTGTTTGAAGATGGGGAATCTGAGGTATGGACCCCTGACATGACTTGCTAAGCTGACGCTATGCATTGGCCATGGAAACCCTGAAGTGTGCCAGAAATGGAAACAGAACCATGGAGTACTGAATCAAACCCTCCCTCCCTCCCCCCACACGCACTCTTCTAGCACTGAGGTAACATTCCCTTCCCACAGCAAAAGAGAGCAGTGACCTGGTAATACCATGTAGATTCTAGGTATTAAAGTGTGGGGGGAGGGGGCGCAAGAGTGGTGAGCAATGGAGTGTCCTTTCACAGTGCAACACCCCTTTCAGGCTGTAATTTGTACCAGACCACACAAGCAAAGCCTTTTAAATATATATAATGTTGTGTAGTATATTTTCCTTTTTAGAAAGTCCTGGAATTTGCATGCAGCATACAGTAATTGGGCATCTTTTGTTCCACACAGATTCTGACAAGCCTTCCCAGGATGCCAGAGCCACTTTGTGAAGTGCAGCCCCAATGGAACTGCTCCTTTTCCACCTGTTATAATGTTTATATACTTCAAAATAAAAATCATATATAGAAAAGGAGAGGAGGCAAGCTGAGGGGGAAAGGGAGGATGGCAGGGAGGGGAGAGCAAGAAAGAGGGAGGGCTGCCATCTCACTGTGTATTCCCAGAGTCTCATGTTCTACCCGCATCACTATGTCCACAGCATTCTAATCACATGGTGTCATTTAACAGTTCCAAACCAAAAATTCAGACTTACTGGATCCCAAGAACAAACAGCATTTTGCAGAGGGCAAAGGGGCACTGCCTAAAAATGCTGAAGCAGCAGGAACATAATGAAATGGAACAAAATATATTCACAAAAGGAAAGGAAGAAAGGACAATTTTCCATTTTTCAGCACTGTAACTCACCAGAAAGGGCACAAAAACTTCAGTATGTAGAATCAGTTAACTGCTCATTTTGCTATCTATAGTCTGAATGCAAGTACCTGGGGGATAGGGAAGGGAGGGGCTTGTTGCATTTTCATTCATACCAGTGAAATCTGGAATAAATCAGGAATCCAAAAGAGGTATGGTGGTATAAAAAGCATTGAAAGTGAGGTCAGAACTAGGTCCTATAAATAACACACATCCATGCCAAATCCATAGTGAAAAAAAACACATAGGATGCCACAGTATAACACCCTGCATAGTCTTGCTCTCCCATTAATCATCATAGCTGTAGCACTTGCATGCCCCTATCTAAGATGATAGGCACTGCACACACACACACACACACACACACACACACACGCACAAAGAAGCAATCCCTGCCCTGAAGAGTTTACTAACCATTTAAATAAAGCAGATAAAGGGGGCTCTTTCTCTGCACATGCACACGCACACAGGCTAGTCATATAATATGTCTGTTAACATATTTCTTTCATGCAAATTGCATCTCCAAGAACACTGAAAAGGTAAATGATAAACGGCAGCAGAGACATTATGAAGTACAGCCAAGGGAGAAAAGATATGTTTCAACTGAGACTTGAAAAGAGGGACAACTTACAACTGCCTTATCAAAGAGGAAGCAGGGTCCAGATGTCAGAAGCTGCAGAGGAGAAGGTTCTCAAACCAGCAGTGTTGAGGCTGTATGAAGAGAAAGTGAACAAAAGAGCATAGAGAGAGACTGGGCAAATCTAGAAGTCTCTAGAGCAGTGGTCCCCAACGCGGTGCCCGCGGGCACCATGGCGTCCACCGGGCCATTTCTGTGCGCCCGCTGAGTGATCAGGGCCAGCCCTGCCCCTGGGCACGCGGCACAGGTTCGGTGCCAGCCCCAGGTGCGCAGCACTTGGGTGGCCCTGCCCCCAGGCTCGCGGTGCATGGGCTGTGCTGGCCCTGGGCGCGAGGTGCATGGGTGCTGCCGGCTCCTGGGCGCGTGGGTGGCCCTGCCCCTGGGTGCGCAGCACAGGAGTGGTGCCGGCCCCAGGAGTGCTGAGCATGGGCGGTGCCGGCACCGGGTATGTGACATATGGGTAGGCCTGCCCCCGGGCGCGTGTGCAGCCATGGCCCCAGGTGCCCGGTGCATGAGAGGCCCCACCCCCGGGTGCTCAGCAGCCCTAAAAGGTTGGGGACCACTGCCCTAGAGTTACTCCAAAGTGGAATCAGTGGAGGTGCCAGTGTAATAAACTGTCTGGAGTATTGTCGAAACAAAATACAGGACTATGTAGCACTTAAAAGACTAACAAGATAGTTTATTAGGTGATGAGCTTTCATGGGCCAGACCCACTTCCTCAGATCAAATAGTGGAAGAAAATTGGCACAACCATATATACCAAAGGATACAATAAAAAAATGAACACATATGAAAAGGACAAATCAAATTTCAGAACAGAAGGGAGATGAGGGGGGGAGGTAAATGTCTGTGAGCTAGTGATATTAGAAGTGATAATTGGGGAAGCTATATTTGTAATAGGTAAGATAATTAATGTCTTTGTTTAGACCTAGGCGTAAAGTGTCGAATTTAAGCATGAATGACAGTTCAGAGGATTCTCTTTCAAGTCTGGTGTTAAAAGGTCTTTGAAGTAGGATGCAGGTAATCAAGTCATTGAGACAATGCCCTCTCTGGTTGAAATGGCAAGAAACTGTTTTTTCTTTGTGATCCTGTCTAATATCTGTTTTGTGGGCATTGATTCTTTGGCAAAGTGTCTGAGACGTTTGTCTAATGTACATAGCAGACGGACACTTTCGGCACATGATAGCATAGATTATATTTCTGGATGAGCAGAAATATGTGTTCTTGATCTTATAACTCACTTGGTTAGGTCCAATAATGGTATCGGCAGAGTGCATAAGTGGACAAAGCTGGCAACGGGGTTTGTTGCAAGGGAAGGTACCAGGGTTGGTATTAGTGTGGGATGTCCTGTGGTTGTTGGTAAGAATCATCTTGAGGTTAGATGGTTGTCTATAGGAGACTATGGATCTGTCTCCCAGAGCCTCTCAGAGTTTAGTATCCTGTTCCAGTATAGGCTGTAGTTTATTGATAATGTGTTGGACAGGTTTAAGTTGAGGGCTGTAGGTGATGACAAGTGGTGTTCTATTGTTGGTTTTCTTGGGCCTGTCTTGAAGTAGATGGTTTATAGGTATTAGTCTGGCTCTTTCAATTTGTTTTTTATTTCTCTGGGTGGGTAGTTGAGGTTTATAAATGCTTGGTAGAGATCCTGAAGTTTCTGGTCTCTGTCAGTAGGATTAGAGCAGATAAGGTTGTATCGAAGGGCTTGGCTATAGACGATGGATCGTATGGTGTGTTCTGGATGGGAGTTGGAGGCATGTAGATAACTGTATGAGTCGGTGGGTTTTCTGTAGAGAGTGGTGTCTAATTTTCCACTGGTGATTTGTACTGTGGTGTCCAAGAAATGGATCTCTTGTGTAGAATGGTCCAGGCCGAGATTGACGGTGGGGTGTAGGTTGTTAAAATCTCTGTGGAATGTCTCCAGTGTTTCTTGGCCATGCGTCCAGATCATAAAGATGTCATCGATGTAGTGTAAGTAGAGAAAGGGTAAAAGGGGACGGGAGCTGAGGAAACATTGTTCTAAGTCAGCCATAAAGATGTTAGTGTATTGTGGAGTATTGTCGACAGAGTGTGCCCTTTGTTTAAAACTATTAGCAAAAAGCTACCACCTTCCAAAAGGTTGAGGCCCAGCTGAAATAGTTACCCGGCATAATGGATTAAACCATTCATATTTGGTCATTAACATTGCTGGGGTTTATGTCTTTGTGTTCAGGAAACAGCCAAATACAGATTGTAGGAGTGCCTATCATATTTCAGAAATTGGGGTTCACTGGGCACTACTAGCACCCCAATAACAGGACAATGAAGGTCTGCTAAAGAAAGAGATCATAGACAATATACTGAAAAATTTTAAAGATTCACTGAGCCAGTGGACTCCATGGTGCCGTTGATTAGGACGGACACTCTGGAAGCTATGCATGAGTTCAAAACAAGACAGTATTGTCTGGAGCTAGTTGTGGGGAGATTCCAATAAATCACCCTAATAGCAATTATAAGCAGAGCCAAGAAGGTCTGTGTTTGGAGATTTTTTACAAATCCTTTTTATCTATAAACATGATCTCTGGTTTTACTCTATATCTGTATTACTTCCTGTATTGAGTAATGAGGTCTGGGCAAGAAGTGACAGTTTCTCTTTACAAACGTTTGAACAAAAACGTCCTTGCTTTGATTCCCTATCTTCTAAAAAACTCTGGGGGTATCAAGACCCAGCTCCTTCAGCAAAATTCACATCATATCAGTATTTTACTGTATTTCATATCCAAACCTCTTGACGCCGCCAATTTCACACAGTTATGATGCAAAGACATGCATCAAAGCCTCCCGTTCCAATCAAAATCTTGTCCAGATTTAATCAAAAAGTTTGTGAACCTCAGCAAACTTTATTTCAATGAATTTGGCTGGATTTGTAACAAAAGGCAACAAAATCAAGAAACTCTTCATGTGTTTGAGTCATGCTTGAACTACAGATGCTCCCGTAAACAGAATGAAAATGTCATTTAATTTCATTGTAACTACTGTGGGCTGTCTCAACTAAAGCATTAACACAAATTTGTCCTCTCTCACTCCATACTTCAGAGGGAATCTACATATTGCAACTGGTCATTTGCACATGCCAGGAAGTTAAAGTTAGTGCATATGGAAGTCCAAAGTCCAGCCATGTGTGCAATAGAAGCCTAACCCAAGAAAGTGGCTCAGGAGTGACATAGCTTTGTACCAGAAATGCAAACCTGGAAGAGAGTGCTAACATTCAGGTCTTAGCATGTTTAATAAAGATCTCTTTCTCTACAGTCCCTCCCACTTGCCTTGTCACTGAATGTGATTGACACAGAATTCCATTTCTGAAAATTAGCACTCTCTCAAAACGGCAAAGTTGCTAATAGGCAAAATGTAAGTACCCATTAAATAAATACAATGTGATGGCCACTGACTGTATGGTATGGGGAGAAAAAAACACTACTTCCACAAGATGGCTATATCAACTGATACAATGGCTGAACATTGTACAGCTGAACATTGTACATTGCACAAACTGAAGCGGTCAGTGCTGAAAGGAGCCGTACCTTTATAATCCAAATGGCATTACTCATGCAAATCAGCCTTGACTCCAGTCCATCACCTCTCTTTGAAATGCTTTCAGTCAGCCACAAAGATACTGGCAGCAGTGTCTATGTAACCAGAAAGTGCCCATCAGCCTCTGCATGTACTTAATGCTGAACTAAGAAGCTACTAAGGTAGCAGCATTGTACCTTTACATTTAAGACTCCTGTTGTTTTAACCCCGTTACAGTTCTGCTTCATCTACCAAATTGACACCAAAACATGGAAAGCCTCTGCAAAGCCCAATCTTTTGATGCTTTAAAAAGCACAAATCTAGTTGAAATCTGCCCTTTATGTAAATGCCACGTTGGCTGTATGCCCTAATAGCCTTAGTTAAATTGTTCAGGGGCAGGAGAGACAATAGATTGTCTCCACCACGAAATCAAAGCAATCTGCTAAGGTTTCTAATAGCAGTGGGTATGTCTACACTACAGAGTTAGTTCGAACTAACTTAGTTCGAATTAGTTAATTCGAACTAAGCTAATTCGAACTAACGCGTCTAGAACTAAAAACTAGTTCGAATTAGCATTTTGCTAATTCGAACTAGCATGTCCACATTAAGTGGACATTGAACAGGGCTTAAGGATGGCCGGAAGCAGTGCCGGCAGGGCATCAGAGGAGGACTTAGAGCGTGGAGATGCTGTCTCAGGCTAGCAGAGGACTGTGCTTAAAGGGACCCGACCCCCACCCCGGACAGACAGTTCTCAGGGGTGCCCCGCTTGAAAACCAGTCCTGGCTTGGAGTGCCCGGAGTGCCCACACTGGGCACATTACACCACTCGGCCATCAGCCTGGCTGCACTTGCCGCAGGCTGCCATCTGGGGAGAGGGGGCAATTGGGGAGCTGCAGGAGAGCTTCCACCCCCAGAAGCCCACAGAGCCAGCCCAGTCCTCCCCATCAGGGGCTCGTACCCCATTCCTCCCTCACCTTCTTCCACTTACCCTTCTTCCCTAGCCCCTTTTCTTGATGTACAAAATAAAGGACAATTGTGTTCAAAAATGGAATCTGTCTTTATTGAACAAAACTGGGGGAGACTGGGAAAAGGAGGTGGGAGAGGGGAAGAGAGAGGCTGGGAGAGGGGAGGGCAACTACAATGATCAGGGGTTGGGAACAGGTCCCATATGAAGAGAGGCTAAAGAGACTGGGACTTCTCAGCTTAGAAAAGAGGAGACGGAGGGGGGACAGGATAGAGGTCTCTAAAAGCAGGAGTTGGGTGGAGAGGGTGCATACAGAAAAGTTCTTAATTAGTTCCCATAAAGAAGGACTAGAGGACACCAATGGAAAGGAATGGGTAGCAGGCTTCAAACTAGTAACAGAAAGTTCTTCTTCACAAAGCAAAGAGTCAACCTGTGGAACTCCTTGCTGCAGGAGGCTGTGAAGGCTAGAACTAGAACAGAGTTTAAAGGGAAGTGAGATCAAGTCATGGAGGTTGGGTCCATGGAGTGGTATTAGCCAGGGGGTAGGAGTGGTGTCCCTGCCCAAGGTTTGTGGAAGGCTGGAGAGGGATGGCACGAGACAAATGGCTTGGTCACTGTCTTCGGTCCATCCCCTCCAGGGTCCCTAGGGTTGGCCGCTGTCGGCAGACAGGCTACTGGGCTAGATGGACCTTTGGTCTGACCCAGGATGGCCATTGTAAGCTCAGGGCTCAGGGTCGGCGGTCTCAGTGGACCCCCTTGATTTTCATGCACACCTGCTCCTGGGTGGCCAGGCTGGCAGCTCTCCTGCCCAAGCTGGCCACTTTCCTGTGCCTAGTGCGGACATCGTGGACAAGGTCCACGATGTCCGCACTAGACCAGGCAGGTGCCCGCTCTTGCGGTCCCGGGCAAGCTCCCGGGAGCCGCCAGCCTGTTCCCGGGAAGAGGGGGAGGGCTGGGGGGATCGGGTGGCTGGCTCGATCCGTGCCAGGTGCAGGGTCTGCTGGCTGGGTGCTGGCAGGCTTGCACCTGGCACGGGCACCGTAGCCAGCCCGTGCCCCTTTAAGGGGTCCGGGGCCGGGAGGGGGGCATAGAGTTTCCCTGGTGTTGGCCAGAGTGGCCACCAGGGAAACCTGGGGAGAGCTAGCCTCCCACTAGTTCGAATTAAGGGTCTACACAGCCCTTAATTCGAACTAGCTAGTTCGAACTAGGCTTAATACTCGTAAAATGAGGTTTACCTAGTTCGAACTAAGCGCTCTGCTAGTTCGAATTAAATTCGAACTAGCGGAGCGCTAGTGTAGCGCCTATTAAAGTTAGTTCGAACTAACGTCCGTTAGTTCGAACTAACTTTGTAGTGTAGACATACCCTGAGAGGACCTATTCATATCTCTGCTTTGAAGAATTCATTGTAGGGGAGAGATATTTCATATGACAACCTGAAAGCACCCAAACAGCTAAGCGGATGAGATCTTAGGTATGTAAGTGACTAGTTTTACTTATCAGATATACTTATCGGATAGTCGACTCAACTAGTGGCTCCTCCCCCTTTGCTACCTCTATCAGAGAGAGGCAAGGGGAGAAGCAGGAGCCAGTGCTGGGGGGAGCTGGCTTAAAAGCTGGTTCCCCCCAGTACCATCTCCATGGGGGAAGGGGGGTGCAGCCGGGAACTAGCTGCGCTTCTGCTTTTGAAATGTAGCAAGAGTAGGGCTCTTGCTACATTTCAAAAGCAGAAGTGCCACCGGAGCAGGGGGAAAACAGGGGACTCAAGCAGTCTCCAACTGGCCCCACACTTCTTGCTTTTGAAATGTACAAGAGTCCCACCACACATCAGTCTTTTCTCAAGATTAAGGGGGTCCAGATATTTTAGCCTCTCCTCACAAGTCAGGTTTGCTAAAGTGTTTATCATTTTTGTTGCTCTTCAGTTTGCCTACATCTTCCTTAAAAAGAGTGCCAATGCCCGATATGGGATCTTTGCCTTTAAAGCTTCATTGTAAGTCATTCCATATGGGCTACTCAATATGGATCAACCTCCAATGCCAGGGAGAGGGGAAGCTTTTTTCTTAGCTTCACATCATTTACCTCTGAATGAGATTGTAAGCTCTTGGAGCAGGAACAATCTTCATTACATGCATTCACAGTGCCTAATGCAGTAGGAAGTTTCCCCAATTGATGTTTTTAGGAATCACTATGCAAATAACGTCTTTTAAAAATGAATTCTCAGCTACAAACAGCACATGATTTTAAGCTGCAAAGGAGCTAGGAGCGCCATCTACAATGTCTTTATCAAGTGTACCAACTGTGATATGGGGAACTCTGAACCTCAATACATCATTAAATAAGCCAGGGTGGCCTCTTTCATAGTTAGGTTACCGTGGCTTAATTCCACTCGGGTAAAACATTCTGCCAGCCCAGTTTTTCACTGAAGTATCTATTGGTTATGGTATTCTTCATTTCCCATCTTAAACTGTTGCCAAGGGGTTCTGTGAGCTGCTAATAAGGTGCTGTTTCCCACCAGTGTACTTACATTTCAAAGGTTGGTGGAATAGATAGCTGGAAAGCTAATTTGTAACATTTGTAAAGCATCTTTGGATGAAAGGAACTGTATAAGTATCAGCTTCTATTATTACCCAGGCAGCTGGTTATTGGAAAACCTGTAGTAATATCACTGACCCTATTTAACTCCAATGTTCCCAATCAGAGTAGAAAAGAGGTTTATATAAATCAAAGGAACAAGCCCATTTCTTTTTTTAATTGCTCTATGCAGCTCTTTTCACTAAAGCCATGAAACGCTGGGTGATCCTATACTTCTACAGGGTAACCTAGATGGGAACATTTTACCACTATAGAAATAGGGTGTGAGTGTGTACTATTACAGTTATCCTGGCATAACCCTCAATATGGTCATTCTTATCCCAATTCCAGGTTTCAAGTTTAGTTGTGTCACTTTGGAAGAAGGTTAAGATAAGCCAAAAGAACCATTCTTATTCTGGAATCAGAGCCTCTACTAGTATAAATAGAGCGACCAATATGACTGGTAAATTTTCCAGTGTACACAAACCCCAATGTAAGATATATAGGTTTGGGCCCTGATGATCACTGACCTACACCTAGTTCAAGTTCCTTTTATTCAGATTGTACTCCTCTCAGGACAGCAGGGAAACAGGGTTGGGGCTGGAACTGTCCAACTTACTTATTGCTCTCAACTTCAGCTGAAAGCAGCATTGTAAGCCAGTGCCTGCAAGGCAAACAGTTGGGTTGGAGGAGATGGGATTTGTCAAACCAGCCTAACTGCTTAAAAACAGTGGGCAATGGGAAAAATGAGGCAGTTTTAAACTGATCATTTCCTTACTGCACTGGGCTTCCTATTCAACAGGATGTTTTGTGAATCCCTGGCCACTTTCCCTTCTCGCTTGCTATTCTAAGAACTAAAGGGAGAGCCACAAACACTCCTAGTTGAGTTACTGCAGCAGAAAATGAGAGCTGTAAAGGGCAATAGTGCAAGTGCCCCTCCTCAACCTTGAACTTGCTGCTCCAGCTGCACTTTTCCCTTGGAATGGAAGGAAACAGGAGGCAACCCATTGACTCGAGATTCACCCTGAAATTTAAACCGACACACAGAAATGGAAGGGGCCACAAAAAATCATCTGATTGTCTAGCTAAGGGCCCCCACCTTCTCTTGAAGGTTCTTTGTTCCTAGTTCCTAAAGATACAGCGATGCAATTTCATCCAAAGCAGGATTGCTTCCTCACTAGCCTTATCCCACCTATGTCCTCATAGAGCATCTTTAAAACCCATGCAATGTCCTGGTGTGGATTGACCACTAGGAACTACTAGTTTTAAAGGAGAGAACACAGCTTCACACAGTGTATTTGCAACCACACTGAAAAGTAATGGGGAGGAGGGGGTTTGTTGTGGTGTTTTTACTCACTACTGTTTTAATAGGCACACTTTGTACACTCAAATCTGTGCACATGTAAAATCTTTTATGCAAACAAAAATTATATGTAATGTTAGCTTTTAAAATCTTTATTCTAAAATTTTACCCCACTTACGGTCTTTCTAAATGCATTTAAAGCTGTTTGAGCTTCTATAAATTAATCTCACTTGGGAGGAGGATTCAAACCTGCCAGAGACATTAGAGTAAATAAACCTTTTGAAGATACTTTCCTGCAGTATATAGTCATTTGAAAGCATATGAAGTTTTTTAAATCTGACACCACCATAAGCCAAAGTGATGCATCACGTCATCACAGCTTATGGAATCACCTGTCCTTACAAACCTTAAGTGCTATGATAATACACCTCATAGCACTAACCACTGTAACTATAAAATGGTGATCTGTTCTTTTACCCCTTGCTGATCCAGAAACAAACACTTAAGGTACATCTACACTTGCTCCCTAGTTCGAACTAAGGATGCAAATGTAGGCGACCAAAATTGCTAATGAAGCAGGGATTTAAATATCCCACGCTTCATTAGCATGATCTCATCGGTGCGTTACTCCGCTCAACAGCTGTTTCAAAAGTGAAAGTGCGTGCTGGGTCGCGTTGGTTCAAACCAAACCCCTTGGTTCGAACTCCTCAAATGATGAGGAGTAACATTAGTTCAAACCAAGGGGTTTGTCCCAGCACACACTTTCACTTTCGAAACAACTGTTGAGCAGAGTAACGTGCTGGCGAGATCATGCTAATGAAGCATGGGATATTTAAATCCCTGCTTCATTAGCAATTTTGGTCACCTACATTTGCATCCCTAGTTCGAACTAGGGAGCAAATGTAGATGTACCCCTTTGAAAAATTCATTGGTCTTGAAAGAACTGGTCTTACTCTTCCCTGTATTTGTAGGTATCAGACTTTAAATTCCTGGAATGACACAGGTGGAGAAGATTTGGAAAGTAGGTTTTGTTGAAAAAAGGAACATTTTATTTCAAAGGTTTTCATGGCAAATTTTTACATTTTATGACCCAATTCTAATTTCAAGTCCCATTTTTGTTCCATTTCACTTCTGACATGTATTCACAGCTAATATCTCATGAACTTCTACAGTTGAAGATTAATGCTTTATACTTTTTGAAAGCTGGGCTTTCCTCCAGAAGACACACACACACATACACACACACGGAATTCAATTTGCAAGAGTCCTGTTTTTCAGCTCAGCATTTTCTGAAAAACACACTCCTTTAAGGTGTGCCAAGTGGGCCCCCAAAATCAAAATGATTCAAGAATGACTAGTCATTATGGAAAATTTAGGCTTTGGTTTCTTTATATAGCAGATACTGAAGTTTATTGTGTTTTATGATGTCAAATTACAAGTAGGAAAAAAGATGAAATCTCCCAATTGTGTCATTCTGGATACAATCTGCTCAGGCTAGAAATCAAGAGTAGAATTAGCTTTGATTAAAATCATATAATACACACCAACTTCAGAATTTGACCCAAATGCTTTATACCAATGACACTCAGACATCAGTGGTTCAGGAGCCAAATTAGTAATCAACATTAGCCAGAAGAGCTACAGTACTGTGAATTCATTTGTGTATCTTTCTCGATATATAAATAAGTTCTTCCTGACGTGCGACAGAATGACATTATCAAGCTCTTGCCAGAGAAAGGGGAGCATAGCAAGTAGGGGGATTGGAGAGCATAGCAAGCAGGGGGTAGCCCCCTAGCATTCATTAAATATATATTAATTCTCACAGCACAGTGATTGACCCAGTATTATTTTATCAACTAGTATTGGTTAGTAATATAGTAAAAGAATCCTGACCGGTTGATAATTAAATTCACATGGTGTTTTAATATCATGTGCTGCAAAGAGCCACAGGACATACATTAAAGAGTCACATTCAGTTTTTGAGCCTCATTCTGAGTAACACTGCTTTATACCCACTGGAAGCTAAGAATACCAGCCACTCACTGTATACCTAATATCCCGTGCATTTTACTGGCTTTGAAGGTAGCTGCCCTTAAAACCACCCCTGGTTCCTCAGTCTAGTGGGAATTGTGGTCAGTGATACAGGCCTGCACATAGCAAATCCCAAACATCTGCTGCAAATAATCTTCAGTCCTCGATGTGGCAAAATAAAAGGGTGGAATCGATCAATAAGATACCCATGAAATGGTTACAGGTGTTTATGCTAGCGATGAGAGAAGGGATGTGAATGAAATATAATATTTGTCAAACTTAAGCTCCTATTTCTTTGCAATTCAAAATAATATTCTTAATTCTTGAATTGCTTTTATTTTTCCATTTAACTGTTCCTTTGCAAGAGAGGACATTTTGATGGAGCTTGAGTCCTGACTAGAAACAGGAGGTTTCAGAACCAGAGGCCTCCTCAGAAAGACCAGTTTTGCTGATCCAAGAGATCTGGGGTATGACTAGACAACATGGCTCTGTCGCCAGAGCCATGTATATTAGTTTACTAGACATAACCAAAAGAAGCAGTCAGGGCAGCCTCATGGACTGTAAGTGAGAAATGTGTAGATTGCAGGCCATCCAAGAACTTTTGGCACTTTAGAAATGCATTAATCCCTATACTTGAATTGCATGTGGTACAAATGACCATGCACAGAGGTGGTCCGGCAGTATTGAATTCTAGCGATGGGTGAAATTGAAGAAAGGAGCTTTTCCTTGGGTCCGAATAGGTTCTTCTGTTCAGTTTCTTAGGCTATGTCTAGACTGCAAGCCTCTTTCGAAAGAGGCTCTTTCGAAGATACTTTCGAAAGAGCCTCTTTCGAAAGAGAGCGTCTAGACTGCACGTTGAACTTTCGAAAAAGCGGCTTGCTTTTTCGAAAGAAAGCATCCAGTGAGTCTGGATGCTCTCTTTCGAAGAAGCCCTATTTACATTGAAGAACGCCTTCTTTCGAAAGAGGAACTTTCGAAAGAAGGCGTTCTTCCTCGTGAAATGAGGTTTACCGCCATCGAAAGAAAAGCCACGTTCTTTCGATTTAATTTCAAAAGAATGCGGCTGCAGTCTAGACGCAGGTGAGGTTTTTTTGAAAAAAGGCTACTTTTTTCGAAAAAAACCCTGAGTCTGGACACAGCCTTAGATTGTGTGCATCACCATGCTGGTAATCATCTGAAAATCCAGGGATATGTCTAGACTACATGGCTCTGTTGCCAGAGCCATGTAGATTAGTTTACTAGACATACCCAAATAATTGCCGCTTTATTTAAATTAAAATAGCTGCCGCGCTGTGCCGATCAGCTGTTTGGCGGCACAGCACTGTAGTCTGGACGCTCCGCAGTTGACATCAAAGGCATTTGTCGACCACCCCGGTATGCCTTGTGGGATGAGGTTTGCTCTGACAATCGATCTCTTACACCATATTTGAGTAGGGTCAAAAACAGCTACATCTCTCACTTATTTCAAGCCGGCTCCTTGGAAAGTTCTGCTACTGAGCAACTCTAAAAAGGATACAGAGCACCTCCAGATCTCAAAGTCAATGGGAACTGAAGGCTGCTGAGGACCTCTCAGGAACTGGTCTGACAAGGCAATAGTTTGGAAACCTAACCTTTCTGGCAGATGTGGACACACGGGAAGGTGCTGCACCCGAATTAGTGGTTTCTACTCGGTCAGAAACTCAGAAACTCTCTCAAGCTGTAACAATCACCTTGATGGTTCTGGGAGTCCCTTAGGGATAGTCCCTGAATACTATCTTAGGTCTAAGAGAGGTTGTGTTGTTATTCACTGGTCATTAGAAACTCTAAAGAGGAGAGACAGACAGAGACAGACCTCTGGTTCCAACTGTGCAAAGTCTAAGTCGTGCATACAGGGATTCAGCATTCCCGTATATTCCACACTAATAGTTACAGCTATAGGTTGAGAAACACCCTACAAAGGCTTAAAATTGTATGTCTGACATGGCATGGAGAATTTGGGTACTCACACTTTAGGAGGCTTACTCTACAGTGTCTAGGCTACTCCATGTGTACTTTTGCATGGTTATGGCTTTGCCAATTCATTTTTTAGTGGACACTCTGGTGCCCAGTGCAGGCGTGGTCCTTAAATCATGGTTATAAGTTCGACAGTCTGCATTTCTTGGAGGCAAATGCAGTTCTATACGCTGTGTCGGAAGTTGGATGTGTTTTTGAAGGGAAATACTTCTTTTCCTTTTATACTGTAAGCAGGACTTTCCCTGCCAACAGTTGTTACACACATACGCAGACTCAAAAGCTAGCTTTCTAATCTGCTTTTTGTATTTGACAGATCACGAACTGCTCTGTTTGAAGGTCTTCAGTAAAGGAACTGAAGTCTCAGGAGGGAGGAACTTAATGGTAGAGAACTAAAAGGAAAAAATGTAAATATGTCAAGTTGGGAATCTGGCAGGGCAGCCCTGTGGCTGGTGCAACATATCTGAGAGGGATCATGCCTTTCAACATTGAATTGACAGGAGTCCCTTCGGGGAGCGTTATGCAACAGATCCAAAGGTCACACACTGCAGATCAGAGAGAAAAAAAGTGTCCCCTACTGAAAAGAAAATTGAAGGTGCGCTGGTTCTACCCTGGGTACCAATACACTCAGTTCCAAGACTCATATTACAATGTATGCACATACATTTTTGTTGCAAAGTGAAGGGAGGTAATAGGTGTTAACAGCCTTTGCTAGTGCACTGGATATTCTTCAGGGACTAGATCAGGGGGTATGTCTACACTACCCCGCTAGTTCGAACTAGCGGGGTAATGTATGCATACCGCACTTGCTAATGAAGCCCGGGATTTGAATTTCCCGGGCTTCATTAGCATAAGCGGGGAGCCGCCATTTTTAAATCCCCGCTGCTTCGAACCCCGTGTAGCGCGGCTACACGGGGCTCGAACTAGGTAGTTCGGACTAGGGTCCTATTCCGAACTACCGGTACTCCTCGTGAAACGAGGTGTACCGGTAGTTCGGAATAGGCACCCTAGTCCGAACTACCTAGTTCGAGCCCCGTGTAGCCGCGCTACACGGGGTTCGAAGCAGCGGGGATTTAAAAATGGCGGCTCCCCGCTTATGCTAATGAAGCCCGGGAAATTCAAATCCCGGGCTTCATTAGCAAGTGCGGTATGCATACATTACCCCGCTAGTTCGAACTAGCGGGGTAGTGTAGACATACCCAGGGTGACCAAACTTACTGACCCTCTGAGCCCTATTTGACAGTCATCTGAAGTTTGAGAACTGGGGTGCAGGGTTTCAGCACCATGGGAGGTACCTAATGGAGCTCAGGGCTTCAGCCCCACTCCTGCTGAAGTCTTAAGATCCAACAGATGCACTCATGGGGCTGGATGCTCAAGCCCCTATCTCCTTGAGCAGAAACCCCTATTCAGCTACTGCACTGCAAGACGGAGGTCCCGAACTCCTGCCCCAGTCTGGTAGGTGAAGAATGGCAAGAAGTGGGGGATTCTGCAAGCCTAGGCAAGCCAGCAAACTCCCCAGGCTCCTGAAGCAAGGGGAGTGAGACCAGCTTCATGTTCCTGAAGGGGGCAGGGTCTCTGGCAAAAAAGACAGGGACAAGGCAGCCCATGCAGCATCACTTGAACCATGCTGCCCCACCCCCATTATCGTCCAGAACACACCATTCGGGGCTCTGCAGCATGCTACCCAGGGCTCCTGATGTGGCCAGGAGCCATGAGCCCTGGACAGTTACATCCTCCCCTCCCCGCACAGCCCCCACTTCCCACACACACCATCAGCAGACCTGTGTGAGCCACACTTTAACAGTAAAAGAGTCACATAGGGCTCAAGAGTCACAATTTGGAGAATGTTGCCCAAGGCTGATCATTGTGCTCTATTGCTTTGCCCTGTTCGGGTAGCACAATGGGAATGGAGTCTGTCTACAACTGGCCAGTGGAAAATTTCCTCTGGCTTGAAGTGGTAATAAAAATACCAAGGACATGGTTTCCAACATCAGCACTCCCACTATAGATGCCTCCTAATCTCACATCAACATAGGGGGCATGACAAATTCACTACAAATTCCTTTAGGAACCTTACACCAGTGAAGCAAGTTCCCGTAGCTGCTAGATTGTCCTAGTTGATGTCCAGACTAAAGTACAGTCAGAAACCCATAATCCATGCAGGGTCATGACAAGGAGCAGAATTAAATTCTTGATGATAAGAAAGTGCTAATTGTCATTTGACAAATATCTGTCTATAATATTTCTAAGGTGATCGACACTCTAGCATATAGACACCACCCTTACCTCAAGAAAAGTCATTAAAGACACAGGATGCCGGTATGGACTAAGTCCCACCGAATTCCTGCGCTTCCACAGCTACACCAAAAAGTGACAGCATAGCGGAAACTCGCCTGATAAGAAACAATTCCCCACAAAAGGAAGGCAAAATCCTCCCCAGTATGTCTGACAATAGCCCTCAGGAGAAGATTTAACTGAGATTAGGCTCAGTTTAACCTTGTCCATAGGTCATATTCTGGGATGCAATCCAGACCTGTGAGGCGGTTGTGTCACCATTTGCTTTAAAAAGTTAGGTGCCTCACAATGCTTTGCTGCTGCAACTCCCAAATTAGGTTTCTCATTTCTCTAGCCCTCTCCTTTTCTACGTGTGCCCCATTTTTGTCAACAGGCTGTGGTTCCCCATATACTCACATTTCTGTGTCATTCTTTTGGGTTAGTTGAGGGGCAGAACAGCTTTCTTCTTCCTTCTAGTAGATCTTCTCTCCAGGGAAATGGCTTGACAGTCCTTTTCCCCTCAAGTACCAACACTTCGCTCCATAGACATTCCGAAGGCTCTTCTTGCCTACTCACTTCCCTTCACTGGCTTCACTTCCTAAGGGCTGGTCTAGTGGCCTGCTCCTCACACAAGTAAATAGGAGGGCTCCATGGACTAGTTAATCCCAGTTTTTCTGCAGTGGGATCAAGTGATCAATCCATTAGTTCCTCTATTCTATTTGTTTTCCATCTTCAGTGGTACTTTGGTGCAATCAGAGCTCATCATGAGATAGCAAATCCCACAGCATGTGACAACTACCTTCCCCTCTTGCTAGGGGTACTATTAATATTGCATGGAGGTGAAATCCAGGAAAGCAGAGAGATTTTGTGGGGATTTTAGAGGAGTGCATGTAATTTTGTTATTTGAAAAGGATTGTAATGTAAAGGAAAGAAATTTTACTGACTGGATGGCTTACGCTACTATAAGTGAAGTACCAGGAAAAAAAAGACTGCTCTCATCAGGCTTCCAAGAACCCCCCGAGGCTGCTCAGGGAACACCAGAAGGAATCAAATGAGAGATCTGTGCTTTCATCTAGTCGATTTCCTCCCTTTCCCCACCCCATGTGAATTTTGCTTCTCATTTACTGTCCGTCTGTTAGATCAATCAAGGACTTTCACAATATGCTACAGCAATTCTGTCTTGCATAATATCAATTGTCTTTGATTCTAATTATACAATTTACAATATTAATACTATTCTGTACTATCTTGGCTCTTTAGCCAGTTATTTTTATTTATTCTATTTTCCTCCTGGATGCCCTTCCAGAGGATCTCTAGATTGTCTTTCTTTATGTTCCATCGCTTCCTTCAGGTGCACTTTCCTGTCAGCCCTGCATAAATTTTGGGTATCTCTTTACCTGGAGAATATTGAGAAATGAGAGGGACTAATAACTGATTAGGGATTTTGTAGGATTTGTCTTATTAGGAAAGAGACAAATGATTCAGACATAACCAAGATGGGCCAGGACATGAGAACAGTCTACAAATGTTTTAAGGGTACAAATGTCTAGGGATTGGAGAGAGAAATTATTTAAGGGGAACACAGGCAGAGAGGGGATTAGGAATAAGAACCAGTCTAAACTTCCCTGAATTTCTTCCTAATCAGGAAAACTCATGAGGTCTGTTAGACTGTGGAACTGTCAAGGAAAGCAGTAGCAATCATGTTGTTTGGAACATTTCAACTCAAGGCATAGCCACTTGGAAAATGTACTGCAGAAACAATCCTTCAACAATGGAGATAGACAAGGTGGTTTTTAAGAAGTCCGCTTCTGGCCACTGGCCACCATGACAGCTCTTAAAAGGAAAGGGAAATGCATTTTAAAACAAGGAATGTTAAAAAAAAACCAATATAAGTGATTCCACACTGTCTAAACAATGTTCTTTGAAGTTCCAAATCAAGCTGTGGCTTTTGAGGGTCCGTTATTTCTCACTAGGCTGGTTGCCACAGAATAACACATACACCAATGCAAAGGGCTCTGAATGGCAGTCTCAGCAACAGGGCCAAAGGCTATATAGGCCATCTCTCCAGCACAGAGACAGGGAAGGATTGAGGTCAAGCTGTGAGGAAGAAGCATGCATTGCCTCAACCCTTTTATTTGTTCTTCAGGGCTGTCAGTGCAGTGTCTTTCAGAGGCCTCCATTTCATTCAATTTTGGCTTTGCAAGGGTTAAAGAAAAATACATTTTCAAAACAGTTAAAAGAGAGTTGCTGCTATCGCCAATGATGCCTTAAATAGCCATTAGCCCCTATGGGAAGCATGGAAGGGGTGACATGGCTCACCTTTCTTTGGCATCTCCAGTGGTTGGCTGGTCCCTCAAGCAGGGCCTGGTGCTGTGAAGCGTTAGTCCTCTCCAGTTTCACCACTTCCAGGGTATCACAGTTCCAACAGGAAACTCAAATGAAGCTCATATGGTGAGTCTTCAGCAACAGACCCCCATCCTTTCTTCAGGGCCTGTTTTCAGTCACCCACTGAGCCTCACCAGCCTCACATAGCCAGCAAGCTGCCTCAGATTCTTGGCTGCACCCAGGTTTCTTTTGCACGTCCCTCTTCACACAGGACCGATTGTGGGTGTACTGATGAGGCCCACATTAAACCCCTCCTGACCAATCTGGGGCTTGTATGCCCCGTCACAGGACATGAATGTACAACACCACTCATTCAGATTTTGTCTTATCCCAGCATCCACCAGAATCTGCACAGACTCTTCTTGGGGCATTGCAACATGCTGGCCAGGAAGTTGGATGCAATATTCCCAAGACTGTAAGCATGAAATCCTGTGCTGTGCATAAGTGGGTAGAAATAAGGTGACCATTTGTGAGAGGGCTAGATGGGCAGAAACTCAAAGCCAGAGAAGATCAGTATGGCTTTCTGGCAAGTTACCATAAAAGAATCTCTGTCATTCAAGCAGCACCTTCTGACGTGTGATGCCCTTGGCAACTGTCTGCTTCACCTATGCAGAAGTCAGCTTCTATGTGTATATAGCACAACCCTACCTTCCCTGGGCAACAGGCATTTGTTAATTCAGATAAAAGGGGTTATTTCTCTCAACAAGGTGCTTTGGAAAACAGTATTGTAGCCTGAACAGCAGGTCAGGGATGTGCCTCATTCAGGACCACATCTTACCAATGTTCTGCCTAGTAGAGATTAGATTTGTGAGAGCTGAATGCCCACTTTCTTAAAAGGGGACATGTGCTCAAAGTGTCATTGATGGTGACCAGACCGGCACAGAGCTGAATCCGGTGTGGTTTGCTTTTCAGATTTTCCAGAGACCTAAAGGCATGAGGATATTAAAGTTGCAACTGTGCTGAGTGTGGCAGCAAAACAATCACTTTCATTAAAATAATAATGATGCTTGCACTTTTTGTTCATCCTTTCTTCTTTCTAGCTGCATTAACAAAAAACAAAATAAAAAGCTTTGGCTACTGCAAGCTTTTCCTTTTTTCTTGTTTCCCCTTTAATTGGGTTGTTGGAAAGGACCCACATGTTCCTGGAATTGCATGTGGGGAACTGCTAGTCATCTAATGAAAACTACTACAGCTGTTACCCTCCTAATCCCATAGTACTGTAAAAGTCCCAAGACACTGCACCATTGCTGTAGCAAATTGTAGTTCTTTCCAATATTTATCTATCTTAGTTTTTTCTATAGCAGCCATCTCCATAATATACAAGGAAAAGTATATAAAAGGATTCATCCATATAAAGCTGAAGTAGTCAGATAAAGTGGGGAAACTACAAACAGTTTTGCATTTTTTCCTTTCCATCGGCATTTTCTTGCCATCTCAAAGAAAAAGCACTTTGTATTTTCAAAACCATTTGTAAATATTAACCCTCACTTCCCAATCCCTGTGGCCATTTATGGTCCCAACCCTGGAAACATATAGATTTCTTAATTTTACTCACATATTGATCTGCTCTGAAGTCAATAGGTTTTGCAGGCTGGAGGTCTAAAGATCATCATCATTAGAGTTGAGTGAATCACTCTTGTCACAATTTATCTGATGACTTTAGCTACTTTTTCCTATTTGTCTATAAACAGCTTATGATTGCCTCAAATTTGTTGCATGTTTGAAATGCATCTGTGGTGTATGTAGCTTCTTTAAAAGTGTAGAATTTTAGCTGTGCTGATTAGGTTCGATTAGACACATACTTTACATGGTATTCTTCCTCTCTAAGGAAAAAAAAAACAAATCCCAGAATCAGAAAAATATTTGCATCTACAAATTCAAAGTTTGCCTTGGGGAAATGTTATCAGATTTACTCAAAAAGTACTGTTTCTGCTACCAGTCCTCCCAATAAACTTACTATACTGGAAGGAAGGATAGAACTTGCCTGGTATGAGAAATTAACAGAGCTGAGTATCAGAATTCATGGGGTGAATACCCTGGAACTATAACTACCATGATGCACTATGGTAGCGCAACTTGAACCAGAAGTTAATTTCATCCCAACATGTATTTAAATGTTTAATTTCAGATGGAAAAAGGTCAAAATATTTCTGAATCTACATACCATTTTGTTTTGTCACACCGACATTTTTCTGCAAAGTGGTGGGATGGGGTGGGGTTTTTTGGGGGGGCGGGGCTATTTTAATTTTTGGTCCCAATTTGGTACAGAAATGAATATTAAAATATTATTTTTTCCTATAGAGTTTGACTGAATTCACTTTATTCTTTATTAAAAACCAGCTGTTTTTATTTTAATTCATCTCCAGGATCATTACTATGACTACAGTAAATATATCAAGACTAACATCCCAATGAAAATGCAACATTAACAATAATGCTTTCTACCCCAGTACTCCCAAACCCTGAAGTAACAAGAGTAATAGTCTAAAATTCTATTGGAACACCACTGTAGAATAATGTTTAGAGCGGTTAGTGCAACATGCTGTAAAAATTATATTTGTTTTAGAAGGTTAAAGGGCAAAGCATGGATCATTACACAGGAGGTACTTATTAAAATCTCATAATCTTTGCAGAATGGATTTGTATTGTTTTAAAACTCATTTTGAGCCAGAAAATAGATGGAATCCATTGGCTGTTGTGACTGTAAATTTAAGCAGTGGATTGCGTTATTAGCTTTCTTTTATTTTTCCCCCCCAAGTATGTCTGCTTAGATCAGCAACTTCTAGATACTTTAGTGAATTACAAGATGTGTTTTTTTCTTACCCTTAATGCAGTGCGTGGGTCAGATTCTCAGTTGTTGCAAATCAACATAGCTTCATTGATCCCACTGGTGCTACCTTGATTTACACCAGCAGGCCCTTTGTGTGTATAGAGTGGCTGCCCCTTAGCACTGTATGATTCATATCTGAAACAAAGGCTGACATTAACAGAATTTACAATAAGCTTGGTAAAGATGAGGAACAGTCAGATCAATTTCTCCCAGTGCTGACGCAGCTTCCCAGTGCAAAACTTATTCATGTAGGGGCCAGTAAAATGCAGCCATAAAATGATTATGACATGCTCTGGCTTTCAGTTACTCTTTTTGCTGTCAGGCTCAAAAGCAGCAGAATAAATTGGGAGAAACTCATACATGAAGATTTAGGCAGGCTTTTGTCAAAGTCTTCAATTTCCAAATGCATTTGGTTATGGTGTTTCAAAGCAATGCAGACAGTAGAAATTTACCTGGAGTCAGGGTTCAAAACACTTCCTTCCATTCTTTGATCTGATCATTTTAAATGTGTGCCCCTCTACAGATCCCAGTTTGGGCCCCATCCGAAGCTCAGTGGCTCTGCCCCATCAACAGCTTTTCTGTTCTTCCATCTTCTAAAGGTTCTTTGTTTCTAGTAATGTTGTATGCCCCACACCACAGGCTGGATCCCATTGTGTTTTTCAGATTTGTCTCTCATATCTTCCCAGCATTAGGGCATAGCTATCACTTTCTGGTTTCTTGCACTCTCACTTTTAGTAATGTGAGCACTGGGTTTAACTGAAGATGTTTTGATATTTAGATTTGGTAACATTTTGCCTTCAGTTCACACTGGTGAAAACAACTATGCATTGTTTTTTAGGGCAAAAGAGGCTCAGGCACTTGGAATCCTTGTGCTTCATCCTCCATGACCAACACGTGATCAAACACCAAAAAGGCCTTTCAAATTCCAAAATGCTCTTTGCCATCACACTCCCCAGGCTTTTTTGTAGAGGGACATTGTGACCTTGTAGAAGCATATAGGCTGGGCTTTGCAGGGGAATAGGACTGCCCTGGCCTCCCAGAAGTGCCAAAAGTACACGTCCCCCTGTAGAGTTCATCAGGGGACACAGCACACACAGAGTGCAAAGGCCCAGTCTTCAGCTGTGTCAGCACCAGTGTTAGTGTGTAGTATGTAGCATGCCACAGTGAAAAGCCTGCTGTGTCCACACTGTCACTGAAAAGTTTGGGTGTGGGGGGGAACAGCAGGGAAAGGCTCAGCTAAAAATAGCTATGCAGATGGGGAAGCACAGCTTGGGCGAGTAGAGCACATGTAAGGTATATGTACCCAGTCACACCCTTCAGGCCTTCCTTTACTTGCCTAAGCCATTCCTTGCTGGCTCCACTGTATGTATGTGTGTATACACACACACACACACACACACACACACACACCACGCTGGGAGGGGTTGCCAGTGCCACACACATACACACACACCAAGCTGGGAGGGGTTGCAAATGCTTTAGAAGATAGGGCCATAATTCAAAATGATCTGGACAAACTGGAGAAATGGTCTGAGGTAAATAGGATGATGTTTAATAAGGACAAATGAAAAGTACTCCACTTAGGATGGAACAATCCATTTCACACATACAGAATGGAAAAGAAATGTCTACGAAGGAGTACTGCAGAAAGTGATTTAGGGAATCATAGTGGACCATAAGCTAAACATGAGTCAACATGTGACACTGGTGCAAAAAGAGCAAACATGATTCTGGGATACATGAACAGGATTGTTGTGAGCAAGACACGAGAAGTCATTCTTCTGCTCTACTCTGTGCTGATTAGGCCTCAATTGGAGTATTGTGGTCAGTTCCGGGCACCACATTTCAGGAAAGATGTGGAGAAATTGGAGAAGGTCCAGAGATGAGCAACAAAAATGATTAAAGGTCTAGAAAACATGACCTATGAGGGAAGACTGAAAGAATTGGGCTTTTTTAGTTTAGAAAAGAGAAGGCTGAGAGGGGACATGATAGCAGTTTTCAAGTATCTAAAGGGGAGTTACAAGAAGGAGGGAGAAAAATCATTCTCCTTGATCTCTGATGGTAGGACAAGAAGCAAAGGGCTTAAATTGCAGCAAGGGAGGCTTAGGTTAGACATTACAAAAAACTTCCTGTCAGGGTGGTTAAACACTGGAATAAATTGCCTAGGGAGGTTGTGGAATCTTCATCACTGGAGATATTTAAGAGCAGGTTGGACTGACATCTATCAGGGATGATCTAGATGGTGCTTGGCCCTGCTGTGAGGGCAAGGGACTGGACTTCATGATTTCTCGAGGTCTCTTCCAGTCCTATGATTCATATATGATTTCCCCCCATATATATATATGTAGAGAGAGAGAAGAGAGGCTGTGCTATGTACACTTCCTGGTGCTGAAAGAAGTGTACAGTGTAAAACTGCAGGGGAAGACTCAACTTTCTTCTCCCCTCTGCCCCCCACCAGAACCTTTCCTCACTGCAGTGAAAGGTTCTGGTAGTTGGGAGCTGCTGAAGTCCCTCCTCTTTCCAGAGGTTGTCAATGACATAGATAGCTATAAACCAAAGTGTGGGTTCAGCTGGCTTTTCACTGCCTAGAGTAGCTATGTGTTTACCATCTGCTACCACCTTGGTGTTGTGGTAGACTTAGCCTCAAGGTGGGCATGGGAAGACAGAGCCATAGTGCTACCCTTTCCTGCCTCCTTGCTACTGCCTTTGGACTGCAGCACCAGACAGAGTGGAAAGGACCAGCAGTGTTGGATACTTATTCGATTATACATTCATCCATGATCTGGTCCTGCAATAATCAAACTGTGGGTGGGGGAGGGGAGGGAAGAGATTGATCTCAATCAAAACCAAAGCACCTTTTCATAAATGCAAACTTCCTCTGGACGTGCTGGGGCTCTAATCACAACCACTCTAGTGCCAAATGCACCCAAGCATTAATCCATTTCTTTAGGGAATGTAAAACGTGAGCAGACAAGTTTCATACTGTCCATGCTGAATTGAATATAAACACAATCATAGCAGAGGGGTGGAACAATTTGTACAATGCGGTTGATGAGAACCACTGAACCAAACTATAAACCCTGGATATGATGGAACCTGTGTTAAGCCAGAAAATACAGCAGCACCCCCTCCCGCCTCGCAGCCCTAGTTCCAGCACCTATGAATCATAGGGACATGTATTCACATGGCATATTCATGCATATATGTTAATGAAGCAAAGCAATAACAGCTGGCACTAAACCAGAAAGGAATTTGTTTGAAATCTGATTTTAGGGGCAGATTTACAGAGGAACATCCAGTGTGCATTCCGACAACTCCTACTGAAAGTCTCTGGGTATGTCTACACTACCCCGCTAGTTCGAACTAGCGGGGTAATGTATGCATACCGCACTTGCTAATGAAGCCCGGGATTTGAATTTCCCGGGCTTCATTAGCATAAGCGGGGAGCCGCCATTTTTAAATCCCCGCTGCTTCGAACCCCGTGTAGCGCGGCTACACGGGGCTCGAACTAGGTAGTTCGGACTAGGGTGCCTATTCCGAACTACCGGTACACCTCGTTTCACGAACTACCTAGCTACACGGGGTTCGAAGCAGCGGGGATTTAAAAATGGCGGCTCCCCGCTTATGCTAATGAAGCCCGGGAAATTCAAATCCCGGGCTTCATTAGCAAGTGCGGTATGCATACATTACCCCGCTAGTTCGAACTAGCGGGGTAGTGTAGACATACCCTCTGAGAGAAAGGCACTCAGCTCCCATTTGTGCCTTTGAAAAATCTCCCCCTTAATCCTTCTTTTTATCTGGACACAGAGTCTCTTTAAACGCACGCTCTCTTCATCTTTGTAATTCATCACCAATTTATTTATATTGCAACTCCTTACAAAGGAGGCTCGTGGAGTATGGGATGAGCAATTTAAGTAGGAGCCTAACAGCAGATCATTGAAATCTGTCATTCAGTGAGAAACCAACGCCCCATTTCAAGAGCAAAACACATCAATTCAGATGGGTTGACCTCAAAGCTGCCTTACAATCCTTCTCTCACCTCTTGAGGAAATGAAGTATGAGTGCCTCAGACACAGTCCCCGGAAAGTGAAAGAAATATAGGTAGGCACAGGGACCAGACAAACAATGAAGAGTGTGACTGGGAATCCATTGCACAGATTAGGATTAGAGACTGGCCTTTCTGAACAATCCCTCATTTGCCACGTGTTTATCATTGGCAACACAACTCCTTACAAATTATGTACTTTCTCATATTGGGGTCTTCCATCAATGCTCCTGTCACTTCTTACGCAGCTCTGATGTGTGAGACATTCTTTTCACACCACTGAGTAGTTTTCATATATAACATTTACAAAAACTACATTAAAAACATTACGAAGGTTACCACAGAAGCACCCAATATTTGAGAAATGCCAGAATTCAGCCCTTTTATTCAGATGCATTATGTGACAGTCTTTAGTTATTCACATGTTTTTCCCTCACTAGACCTTGCCTCATACGGTACCCAGGATGGACCTTTTCTGGCAATCCAAGACAGCCATGTTCTTGCCTATTTATTAATATATAGGGTCCTCACCATAATGGTATCTGAACTTTTCACAATCAATGGATATTTTTTGTCTTATAACGATTCCTGGGAGGTAAGGAAGTATAATTGCCATCCTACAAATGGGGAACTAAGGCATAAGATAAAAGGTGACTTCCAAAAGGTCATAAAAAGAGCATAGAACTGAGCCAGGAATTGAACCCACCTATCTTGAGTCACAGGCCCTTGAATAAACTACCAAGTCTTCCTTCCTTCTAGTACAGTATGGGTTTGCAGTGCTTTGTATTGCTAAAACAGCTAGGCACTTACAAGACCAAGAGCCATCTTCTCTACTCCAAAAGAGTTTACAACTTCTTTTTAAATATTATCCGAGGTTAAAAACAATGGGAGCAGATGGGGTAAGGAAGGAGAAGAGCATAGGAGCAGGGTATGCAGTTATTCACTAAGGGTATGTTTACACTACCCTCCTAATTCGAAATAGGAGGGTAATGTAGTCATACCGCAATTGCAAATGAAGCCCGGGATTTGAATTTCCCGGGCTTCATTTGCATAAAGCCGGCCGGCGCCATTTTTAAATGCCGGCAGTTCAAACCCCGTGCCACACGGCTACACGCGGCACGGAGTAGCTAGTTTGGATTAGGCTTCTAATCCAAACTAGCTGTACTCCTCATTCCACTCTGAAGTAGGAATAAGAGCCTCCGGAAAAGGGCGCTTTTTCCGGAGGATCGGGGCCAGTGTAGACGCTCTTTTCCGGCTTTTTTAAAAGCCGGAAAAAAGCGGCGGACATTTTTATTTAAATGCTGCGGGGGATATTTAAATCCCCCGCGCATTTCCCTACTACGACTCATGAAATTTACATGCCCCTTCCGGAAAAGGGGCCAGTGTAGACGTAGCCAGTATGTGTACTGAGGCCTAATCCTGCAAGGTGCAGAGAAGTATTGATTGCCCTCAGTTCCCCTCACATTTCATAGATCTTAAAGGTGTTCAAAACATCTCTCAGGAGGTGCTCAGTGTCTCTCAGGTTTGGGCTAACTTGATTACATACGTTAATGGTAAACCTTCCCACATGGGAGACAGCTGCCAAACAGTTCCAGCTAAACTAACTTTGTACAATCTCTCAAGGTTTGGAACAGAGGCTACATCATTGTAGCTTTCTTTGCTCCTCTCTCATATTATGTCATGCTCACAGTTCTTGATACTGAAAATATAAACTCCATGTGCTGGTGCTGGGTGAATACTGAAAACAAGTGTTCACACAAACATGCTTCAATAAAAATGTAGACCGTTTTCTTTCCTTGGATGGTGACACCCATTTACAGTAAACTACTTGGGCTGAGGACTTCCCCTTACTGGGCACATGCAGCATCGGATACTATAAATCCCTGATATCAGTTGAGGCCTTACTCTTAGCATTAGCGTGGGCATTCTGAAAGTTCTCATTAGCTTGGGAGTCATCAAGTCAGGAGGCAGAATCAACATCATATGAATTAGGTAACTACGCATACAACTTAAATCAAGGGTGGGGAACCTCAGGCCTGGGGGCTGGATTGGGGAGCTCCTGCTGGCACTCCAGCCCCCTGTCATCCACCCAAAGGGCCAGAGCACACAAAATCTACTAGCCTGGGCCCCTCTAGGCACTGGTGTGCAAGGGGAATGCGAGGAGTGACTTTCTTCTTCTCAGTCAGAGGCTTCTTGCTTTACTTCTCACTTGTGTGTGGCCCCCAACTGATTTTTCTGGTAGTCAACAGACCCTGACCCAAAAAATGTTCCCTACCTCTGGCTTAAATAGTGAATTCAGCTTGCAGGCAAATGAAGAGCTGGGTAAACCAGGCAACAATCATTTCAAGTCATGTAAAAAAGAATCAAACTGCCTGTCTCCTCCCCCTCTCTCTTTTATACCATCCCATCCTGTGCTTTCCTAGTCTCCCTTTCTGTGTTTTCCCCTCATGTTGTGCCCACCTTCTACTTCATTTATATGTTTTTGCATGTTTTTATCTCCATCCCTTTCCTGCAGCTTGATTCAGAGAAGTCCTCATTATCATCTTCCTACTATTCCCTTAATTAAAAAACAAGAAAGCATGAGTGTTCCTTAAAAGAATAAGTTATCTGGTTTATGGTGCAAACGATTCTTTTTCCTCTCTAACCACAGCTGTGCAGCCTGTATGGATGTTCAAAGGGCTAAGGATTTTCTCTTTTCATTCTCCCAAAAGGCTGAAAGCTTGTGCTCAAACTTTCCAGAGCAAAAAGCAAAATTCACTCTTAGACATTGGGTCCAGAAGGTTACACACCAAAAGGTGAATGTTGCTGAGAGTTCTGAGCGACTGTAAGATGGTAAGTAAAAGTGCACACACATTTACAAAATGAAAACCCTCAGGCAACTTTAACTGACCATACTGCTCTTTTATATTACAAACCTGTGTTTCTTGATAAATGTGAAGGTAAGAAGTTAGAAACCATCATGCAGCTTAAACTAACATATCTTAAGTAAAACTATTTAAAACAGAGTATTTTTGGCACAGCTCTACTACATTTAGATCACATTAATAATACACATCACAAGCTGTGTCTTCGGAAAACATCCTTTCATTATTTTAAGCAAAGATTCCCAGCCTTTATAATATGACATGTTTAAAATAAATCCCCCAACCAGACTGATTTTGGACTCTGTGCTGACATTCATGCTGTATTAGTTAGCCATGTGTCAGTGTGAGGTGGGGCCCTAGAACACACTGCAGTTGATGGTGGCGGGGCTGAAGGTGTGGGGAGAAGAGATCCAATTCACTCTGGAACAATATGAAGTGAATTATTCTTAGAGGTCAATAGTGAAATCCTTAAAAGGGACTTTTGAAAAGCAGTACAATTTCCAGCATCCTAATTTCAGTTAAGTTAATGGTTATTCATTGGTACAATGGCCACTTGCTCACCTCACACAGATTTTTCAAAAATAGTCAATTGTGCTTCTGAAAGGAGGTTGCATCAAGAGACCTAGGGATTGACATTCACTATTCATCCTTGGAGAAGGCATAGAATGGGCAGCAACACTATGCTGTACCTCACTTGGGTGCCTCATTTATTATCTGTAGGGACTGCTTCCTAGCTCAGGAGAGTCCAATAGACTACAGATACTGCACATATGTAACAGGGCCTGCAAGTTCTATGACCCATGGTCACCCTGCAGAAAGCCCCTGTCCATATTTCCTCTTGGTTCCTCAATAAATGTAGAAACACAACCAAGAGTTAGTAAAACATTCCCTTTTCTGGAGGTCCATCCTTCAACACAAAGCCCCAGATCTCCTTCCCAAAAGTGGGTCACTCAGGTCTCTCACACTTCAAGCAGGAGCTTAGCTCTGCAGCCCCCAACACCCATTCAATATCCACCTTTTCCCCCTTTAGAAGGGAGCACACCATCCTGTCACCTAGTGCTATATCTTAATTCAACAGTCACCCCCAGACTTTACCCAGCTCAAGTTCAGGTCCCTGGCTTTGACTTCTTAACTCCCCCAGGTTCAATGCCTCACCTGCAATCACCCTTATAGCCATCTCAATTTCCCCCCTCTGCTACAGCATCCTGCTGTTTGTAATGGGGGAATCAGCTGCCCACCATCAGCTCCTCAAGATTGTTAAACAGCACAGATGGGCTGGAGTAGGTCCTTCTGTAATCAGGGTTGGCCGGCCCAGGCATCCAGGCCCTGAGAAATGAGCCTACCTGCTATTGGAAACTTGAGCTCTGCACTGGACCTTTTCCCGGAGAAGTTAAATGTCATTATAATGGTGACATCTATGTTGCAGGATGGATCATTTATTCTTTGTAGAACTGGTCCAAAATAAGATTGCAGCCCCCTTGTACGAGACACTATGACTATACAAACACCTAATAAGAGACTGTCCCTCTCCTGAGAAGCTTACAGTGTGACTGCAGATAGCAAAGGCTAGAGAAGGGAAGGATTACTCTCCATATTTTATAGATGGGAACCTTAGGATGAGAGGGAGTAACACCACATTTTTAAAGGTATTTAGGCATCTAAGGATACAGATAACTATGTTTGTCCTGTATATTGTTCTGTGTTGTATGTGACTCACAACATAACTACTTTTCATTAATTTCATTTTGTTGCAAACAAAAGTCAATTTAATTTTATAGTTTTTTTTAGAAAGGGGTATAAGTGATACCACACTAATTTAATATCCTGGTTGGGGTATAATCATAATATTATTAATACAATTTTTGCAAATTTCAAAAAGGTCTCAATTATATGTACATATATTTCTTCCTCAACAAATAATGCAATTGCAAACCAAAAAATCCCTGTTATTAATTACAGGGTTTTTTTAATATTCAAACAAAAATATTAGGGGAAACCTCAGAAGGCAAATGTGATATTACCAAAGTGTTAATTTTTATAAATTTCTTTGCATTTTTAAAATATAGTTACAAATGCCATAGTTAAATAGTTTAAAAAAATAACAATTTATGCATAAAGCTAACCAAATTATTTCAATGGGCTTCCATCTTGGCAACAGGCTTCCACATTTGTTTCCCAAAACAAGTATCAAAAAACTGTAAGGCCCTAAAAGTATTTGCATTGACTTGCATTTAAACTTCATGTTGTTTTTACTGCCTGTAATTAAAAATGGTTTATTTTCTTTTAAGTTCAGTTAAAGAGAAATTGTGTTTGCTAACGTTTGTGCTTCTAAATACTGTAGTTAACAAAAGTAAAATTGGTATACAAGCGTATTAACTCTAAAAGGCTTGGTAAAAATGTGTTACTAGCTCTCTTGCTAAAACAACAAAGTGCTCAAATTGGAAAGTAATATACTCCTCACAGAAAACTCTAAGCATCTATTTTAGCAGTTAAATATTATATTTAGTATAAAATATTAGTATCATATCTCAAGTAAAAATAAATGTCAGTTCAACATTGCAAAGTTATAGTTTGAGTTGTAAAAAATTTGGTCCCATCACATGGTAACCAAACTAAGTTAATCTGTGTATTACATTTCGCGTTACTAAAAACAACAACAAAAAATAACAGAATAAACCCTTTTTTGTTTTAACTAATTTAACCCATTTAAGGTTGAATCCTATAAATCAAAAGCACCCAAAAGAACTCTCACCACAAAAATACACCCCAAAAAAATACAGTAAAAAATGCCAAAATATTAAAAAAAAGTTTTATAAATAAAAAACTGGTCAAATGGACCTCAATCTACCATGTATAAACATTTAAATTGGCAATCAGCTAAAAAATCACTGTTAATTAACTTCAAGTTGGCTAGTGTGTAAAGTAAACAGTAGTGCTACTATATCATTGTATTATAGCTGTATTGTTGTATTATTAATGTACATCATTTACAGTGTGTGTAACATTGCTAAACTGTTTAACCATCACAAAGGTAAAAAACAAACAACAGCCAACAACAAAATCCCAAAGTAGTAAACAAAAAGTTTCATAGTAACTATTGAATAAACAAATTCACTGTTAGTATAAATCAGATTTGGGGGTCAGTAACACTGTAATCTAACTTAAGGCACATGTTATTCAAAACAGTCTTATTCAGTGTTTGGATACCAATACTAAATTCTAACACAACGACATTTAATAAATTGGTTACTGTCCATTCACAGGTTATCTAAAAGACAGCATCCACAGAAAACAACTGGCTGTATGTCGGCTGCTGTTGTATCACAAAGCAGTCTTACCAATGGCGCAAAGAAGATACCTATTCCTGTTTCCTGCCCAGAAAAGCTTATACCAAAAATCAACCACCAGCAGTAAGGGTAACCTATAACATGAATGGACAGTACTGTGTAGTAACCCAAATGCCGCCCCCGGAATGCCTACAGTAGGAGTTCTGGGGGCAAGGGGTTGCTGCCCTAGCACCTCCTTCCCTCTCCAGCTTGATCCCTCAGGAAGCAGGTGGTGTTTGCCTCCTGAGTGTGTGTGTGTGGGGGGGCGGGGGTTGAACCTTCAAACTTTGGCTCCAGATGCAGATACCTCTGGGTGGGAGCGGGGGAAGGCCTCAGCACAGGGAAGGGTCTGTAGGTAAGGCTGGGGGCCTGCCTCCACCAGCCTCAGGTGCACCAATTTCCCACGCTCATTTGTAACATCACTCCCCCAAATTTATTTTATTTCTCATATACATAGTCTTGTGGAACACTCTGTAACAATGCTTATCCCAGTATTGCAAAACACTCAGTACCTGTAACAACCCTAATAAAAGTGTGTTCCTATCTGTGGGACTAAAATTTTAAAAGGCCAGGCTACCACATCATATTAAAAAAATATAATTATGCTTGGGTGTAAAGTGGTGTCATAGGTACACGTACCTGTGCGGCCACATACACTACAAATATATACACCGTATCCACATTATCCATACATATTTCTTATCTGGCCGTTCTCCAAGGTTCAATCATAAAACTACATTAATCAACCAAAGTCCCAGGCCTAACATTCCCAGGCCCACCATAAAAAACTTAGACAGATTTTATTTGTCAATTGTGTTATCAGAAGGAAAGTGCAGACTAAAGGACAAATGAGGTATGAATGTGTGGACAGCAAGGCAAAATGACCACAAAACGGTGTTTAGCCCACTGGGTCACCTTCAGTCCATGCATTATGCTTTTCCAGAATGATGGGTAAAATCCTCCCTAATAAAAAGACAAAAAGTGGGAGAATGTAGGAGAAAGAAAGAACCTGAAGCATGGGCCTGATGCCTGAACCAAAATAAACAAGGGATATACTATGAATAACAGACAGGCCACTCAAAAGCAGATGTTTGCCTGCAAGTCAGTGTCTTTTGGAACTGCTAGCACTGCTAAAAGCCCATGGAATATGTAAATACATTCCACCAGGACAGTACAAGGACACCTCATCTTAGTACATGATAAAATAGTTTGAAACAACAGGAGTGAAAGCATAACAATGGGTGGTGAATAGAAATGCTTTGAAGGAAAGTACAATGGGAGGCATGTGTCATTAATGCGTAAGATGATATGTAAGGTAAGTATCATAGATTGTTTATCTCTGTCTATAAATGTTGGGGTATCTCAACTTAACTCTTTGTCTAGCCTAGGGGGCAATAGTGAAATCCATAATATTGACTGAGCCGAGTCCATTGCCATGGGTACAAATGCATAAGGGCTCAGAGGCCATCTGGATACCGACAACTATTAATGTACTTTGACAATAAACTTGACTCAGGTGCCTTCGTATTTTATCTGAGTCTGTGGTCTTTGGGGTCTCATGTGTCAGGCAAATCCCCTTACACTGACCTATTGGCTTTTCTAGGATGGGTGCTCTTTCTGACCAGAAATTCCAGTCTAGATTGAGAAACTTTCCTGTGAAAGCTTTAGTCAAAATGTTTCTATAAGGAGTTTTGGTTTTAACAAATCAGCATTTTCTAACAAAAAAAAAAACCCAACAACATATAGTTGACAAATTCTTGACTCAGCGAATTCTATATAGACGCACAAAGAGCAGATCATAGCAGCTCTGACCCCAATCATTGTATGGTCACTGTATCTGAATACAGCAAGGAGGAATTCTGGCCTGTAAAATGAGAGGGAGACTGAAATTTGACAGGACAGAGAACTGGGGTTTGTGCTAACAGAAGCTGCCTCTTTCACTGCATGTGAACAAAGGAGCTGCTTTAATTCCAGCAGTGTCTCTGGCCATTTTTAATGATTAATTGCATGCCTGGGCCATGGATCACTCAGCATCTGGGTGCTTCCCAGATTTGTATCTGCCATCCCTTGAAAATACATTATATTATTGGGTCATGCTCAATAATATAATCTACTAATGTAGCTGCTGATTTATTCTTGTTTGTGTTTGGGTTATATTCATAGCCTAGGTGCTTAACTTCCTGCTGAGGGCTGGTTGCTCAGCAACCAGCTCCTTTTTCTCTCTCTCTCTGCAAGTGAGATTGGCAGATTTTTTTTTGAAACAGCTATTCCTTTAACTTAACTCAGTTGAAAATCAGACATCACTTAATTGCAGGTGAAGGGATGTGAGGGCCAGATTCCCTCAAATTAATCACAAAAAATGCTTTGCCCTTAAAGACAACTTAAGGCTTATTACCAATAACCAGGTTAGGACCCTCGTTAAAGGAAGGTCATAGCAATCTTTATCATAGAAGATGCAGAAAATGGCTGTGGCACTTTCTTTCCTGGCATGGTTTTGCATCCTGAACTTTCTGAGAGCAAGGTCAAATAGCCTTTAGCAGCCATTTATAAAGCATAAGATCAGTGTATAGGTGCTGATTTCATTAGGCAGCCCTGTATAAAGTAGCATTGCTTCTGTGGTGCAATATTAAGCTATGCTGCTAAAAAGAAATGGTCTTTGTTCAGTTATCTGTGTGTTGCATCTTTAAGTTTAGAGGAGCCTTCCTTCTGGTCTTTAATGACAGCTGCCCCCTCTCTTCAGATGCAGAATGTTACAGAGTGAATTGCCATGTGTCTGTACCACAGTGTAAAAAACGTATAGACCAGATCACTGTAAACTTCACCAGCTGAGGAAGCCAAATGTAGTTATGCTGATTTACACCAGTGGAGGATTGAACACCATAATTGAACACAATCCACGTAAAGTCAATGTCACTATAAAATTCCCCAATGTTATTTAAGGAGTCTCTTGCACTTTCTTGTTGGGGCAAAAACTCTGCTTAGGGTAAGAGATTGCTTTGATTTTAACTTTTTTTGTGTTTAGCAGCTGAAGGTGTGTCCATATTGCTGGAAAGGGTTTTTCAAAGATGAAAGTTTTGCAGGATTTTCTAGAGTCTGTAGATTTGCCTGAGCACATCTGGAATTTCATTCCATAGTCCTATCACTTCGACCAAGATCTCATGTGCTCCATCCCAGGCTTCAAGCTCCACCCTGTGACACTGGAATGCAGCTGTTACTGTGGGGTTCTTAGATAGATAATTGATCATGTAAGTCTCAGGTTAGGTTTGGCTCAATGAATGATCCAGAATTCAGGTTCATTTTTATTTTATATGATCCAGTTCTCTAATTGGTAATTAGAGGGGCTAAGCCCCAGAAAAGGCAGGCACTCAAAGTGGGAGAGTTGTTCAGAAGTTAGGGCACCAACCTAAGGTTCAGGAGATCTGCATTCAGTTTCCTACTCTCTGAGGGTATGTCTACACTACCCTGCTAGTTTGAACTAGCGGAGTAATGTAGGCATACCGCACTTGCAAATGAAGCCCGGGATTTGAATTTCCCAGGCTTCATTTGCATAAGCGGGGAGCCGCCATTTTTAAATCCCTGCTTGTTCGAACCCCGTGTAGCGCGGCTACACGGGGCTCGAACTAGGTAGTTTGGACTAGGTTCCTATTCCGAACTACCTAGTTCGAGCCCCGTGTAGCCGCGCTACACGGGGTTCGAACAAGCGGGGATTTAAAAATGGCGGCTCCCCGCTTATGCAAATGAAGCCCGGGAAATTCAAATCCCGGGCTTCATTTGCAAGTGCGGTATGCCTACATTACCCCGCTAGTTCGAACTAGTGGGGTAGTGTAGACATACCCTGGTAGATTTCTTGTGTCACCTTGCACAAGACATTGGGCCTCTCTGTGCTTCAGCTCCCTCTCTATAAAAACAGGGTCAATAGTGCTGTCCTGCCCCATAGGGATGTTGTGAAGAAAAAATATATTAAGGATTGTGAGGTTCCCAAAGATTATGGTGATGGGGGGGTCCACAAAAATAGATCAAATGGTGGTAAGGAATAACAATAACATTCAGTAAAATAAAATGTAACCAAAGTATCAGGGAACATATCCTAATGGTAACACAGCTACTGGATGTAGAAGAGCCTCCTAGAGGAAAGGGTAAAAGACCAAATGTCTGATTCAGGATAGCACTGAAAAACAGTCTGAGAAACAATCCTGTATTTGCCTTTGATGCCTCAAGTGGCCCTTTAAATGACCTATTTCCATAATGTCATAGAATCATAGAAATTAAGGAAAGGGAAGCATAATAGTCTAGTCCCTTCCCTTGCCATCTAGAGTAACTACAGCATCATGGCACAATTACTGTGAACTGAAAAATGTGATCAAGAAGTTGATGCTTGAGGGACTGGTTCAATAAAAGCAGAATTCAGTTTAAATGAAAATGTCTGAAGCTCACCGTTCTGTAGCAGCTCCCTCATTACCTGTGCTTTTTTCTGTGCACTCAGGACTAAAATATTTACATTCTGAATTTAATAGTGCAGAGATATGAAAATGACATCTGAAGAAAAAGGCAGTCTGACACACTTTCTGGTACTAAATAAGACAGGATCACATTCTACTCTCAAGTACAATGAAAAGGAATTTGGAGTAACTGCACTGAAATCAATGGAACTTATTCCTGATTTTCGCCAATGTAACTGAGAGCAGAATGATTACTACTTGTTTGCTTGCTACTGGCAGCACTGCTACTATGCTGGATGCTAGCCATATACAAAATGAGGCATAATGCCTGCCCTAAAGAGCTGTTGATCTGAAATGGCAAAAGAGGATAGGGTGAAGGTGATATAGCAGAAAAGGAAAGTCATCAACAGTGACTGGCAGACTAACTTGGCTACTCCCTGAAGCTTCTGGCACATCTTGTTCATCTATGAATAAAGGTAAATGGACTGTTTGCAAATACCCTACACTTTTTGCCATGATCATTCGGTTTCTTGTGGGCATCTTGGTAGAATTAGATCTTTACAACGAACCTGATATGGAGAGAGTGCTGGTTTGCAGAGCTTAGTTCAGTGGAGTTCCACACAAAGTACTGAGACACTTATATGAGAGCCAGTAAATGGGGCATGAAGGCTGGCACAGTTAGACATAAGAGGGTTTCTTAGATGTACAGATCACATACCCCAACTAGTTGCTGTGGCTCCTCCATTGACTTGGAGCAATATCTCTGAAGCCAGAAAAAAACCACTTATAGTTTTTCCTCTTAATTAGCAAATTGATGAGTCTCATAAAAATAGTTTACACATGGGCTCCCTGAGTGTGTTCTAATTACAATAGTATGAAATATTGTGCTCCTTATGGGAACTTGGGTTCCCATAAGATCAAGACCTGTCTCATCTGGCTTTTCAGCATTAGATTTGCAGGCAGACATGTGTGGGGAATCCAGTCTAACCCTGGAGAGACCAAAAAGGAGAGAGAAAGCTAGCTGAGCCATTAGATATCCTGGCATGAGTACAGTATATGTGCCTTTCTAATACTAGAAATAAGAGATCAAGGTTCACTGTCATAGCTGACAGGTTGGTTAGCAATAACTCCCATTGTGCTCCACCAAACATAATAGGTCATGTCAGACAGCATCCACCTTTCATAAGAGTCCAAAAATATAACTGGTAGGGAACAGCCATGTTGAAACTGGGCTCATCTTTAGTTTCCTCTAAGTACCCTAATTACAACAGTTTAAAGTGTCTGTGAGCCTGATCATGGCAGTTCTAGTTCCTTTGGGGATTGAGAGAACCCCCTGGGTAAACAGAGTACAAATTCTGACAATAGAACCAAAATGATTCAGTTTCCACTGTCTCCCTTGGAATGATACCTCAGTGTCAAAACAAGGTAACTGGGCACATAGATGCAGGATATTTCCTGACATCATACAAACTAAGGGCTTCAGAGATGATGGCTAGATACAACAGTGCTGATGCCTTCCAAATGCAGAATCCAGATTAGAGAGGAAAGAGGAAAGTTAGCATGGCCTGAAGGTTAGTCTAATTCACATCTGGGAGAACAGACTATGAGCAACACAAAGGCCAGAGATCTAATACTCCTCTGTGAGCACACCCCAGCTTGTGTTGTGTGCAATTCAGCCACACCAAGGAACTGGTCCTGCTCTTACATGAACATAGCTCCCTCTGGGTATGCTACTGCACCTTGTATTCTTTAGATCTGTCTTGTTTACTCCGTAACCACTTTCAAACAAAGATAATGATGCAATCCTTAATCCTTTCATCTCAGAAGCGGTTTAATACCCCCTTTTCAGATGAGGAAACTGAGGCACAGATTTTTGTTAAGTGCTTGCACTCAGCTATACCGTGAATCTGTGTCACAGCTAAGATGAAAGATCAAGAGCCTTGGCTCATAACCCCAGTGCTCAGACTGCTAAGCCACACTGTGTACTAGAAGTACTCTTTGCTTTCACCCACTGTTACTGGGCCTGTAAACTGCTGTCCTTTCAGAAATCACCACTGGCTGATCCTCTGCTAGGTATGGCTGAACAATCCATTGGCTATGTAGTGCCTTACCAGCAATACCTTTCTGAGCCAAATGCAGCCAAGAGTCTACTGAATGCTCATAGTGCTGACTATTCCCAGTGCCTTTTATTGGATCTGTAATACTGCATCCTCCCCAACATGTCAGAGGTTTGCTCTACCTATATGGTTCTAAGAAACAAAAATCCCTCTTGAATGATTACTGTACAGTTTTGTTATTCCCAGTATAAGGGCTGGCCAAAAATGACCAAAAAAAAAAAAAAAAAAAAGCCAAAGCTTTAGCTCAGTTACATTTATTTTAAAAAAGGGGGATTTTTTAATTCATCCTTCCTGACAACATAAATAAGAATAAATGTTGTGGGGGCCCACAGAAGTCCAGTCTTGTTTATGTATTTGGACCATTTGATGTAGTTGAACTGAACAGCCTGCATTTCCATATACAACCACCCAAATATTCACTCAAAATTCAAACCAAACTTCAACCTACTTTTTAGATTCAAAAAGAACAATGCCCAGTGGACTCCCCCCAACCCATGCTAGGTTTCATTTTTGCACAGCTTTACTGACATGTAAGCTTTCTGGGTTCTAACGGGACAAAACCCAGAAAAAGTCAGAATGTGACCCGAAAAGCCTTAGATTCCCAGCCAAATGTTCAGTTTCATAAGGTTAGGATAAATGAGATATGCATGTGAACTTTAGTGAGCTTTTCTACACTACATGAACCTCCTGGAGGCTTGGCAGTCTGTCACAAGTTTCCCCAGCATTTCAACGTATATGTACAGAGAGATTAGACAAATATATATTAACCAGTTGTTGAAGTACACAGGGGAGCTCTCTCTGGATAGCAGCCATGGATGAGGGGAAGCAAGGAGAAACATGCTTCCTCAAGTTAGGAAGTTCACTGTATTGAACCCAAATGCTAATGCTCCCAAGACACTAGGAAAATCCAAGCCCTCCACCTGCTTTACGCTAGCTGACAAAGAAGTGATTTTGTTGGCTCAGTTTCAGTACATTCTTTTTCATGGGCTATACCATGCCCTATTAGGTATTTCTGTCTATCTACCTACCTATCACCATCACCTAACAGGTCTTTTCCACTTCTAAGATAAGAACATACATAAGAATGGCCATACTAGGTCAGACCAAAGGTCCATCTAGCCCAGCATCCTGCCTTCCAATGCCAGATGCCTTAGAGGGAGTGAGCAGAACAGGTAATCAGCAAATGATCCCTCTCCTGTCATCCATTTCCACCCTCTGACAAACAGAGGCCAAGGACACCATTCCTACCCATCCTGGCTAATAGCCATTGATGGACCTAACCTCCATGAATTTATCTAGTTCTTTTTTGAACCCTGTAGGGGTGTTTGTATATAGGTGTATTGGCGGGCAGGATTGCCTCGCTTAAACTACATTGTACTAAGAAATAACTTGCATATTTGTTTCCCAATGTGCAATATTACTTAAGTGCCACTCTGACTTTAACAGCCCTACTTTATGTATATATTTACTTTTTAAAACAAAATGTGTTTGTAAATTGAGATCAAACCAAAGCAAAAAGCGAGGACTTTGCAGTAAGATGGCTTTGCTTCTGGTAATTGAGAATAAATATTTAAATATTGACTCAGAGAGTGGACTCATTTAATAAATATTTTGCTAAATTCTCTATGGCTCAAGGCTAGTAAACTGAAAGACTTTCAGCACTCTGGACAGCTAACAAGGACTACAGCTCTGAGAAATGCTGCCACCACACTCTTCAGTGAGGTATGACACATTGAGCAACAAGTCTTTCTGGGGCATGAGAGGAATCCCATGAGAGGAAAGGTGACTTCTTTCCTGCGCTTATTGGGAATCTACTCCAGGATATGGAAAAGAGCACTAGTGAACGCCAAGACAGAACCCTTCAGACCAAATGAGAGACACTTTCAGCAAAAGAGAGGAATCACCCTCTGAGACCAAGGGCAAGGGAGTGTATCTCAGGATTAAACAAATACTCTAGAGTAAAAGGCCCTCTCCCTGAGAGAACTCATGAAAGAATTACTCCCTGAGGTACAAACAAAGGAAGACCCTACTTTGAAACCCCACTGCCAACACACAAGCTATGAGAGAAATACACCTGCCATGAATGAGAGATCCACCAATGCAAGACATGGAAGAGCCCCTCAGCATCTGAGATGTTTTTCACCATGAAATATGGATGATACCCCTCTCAAGGCCTCTGGAGAAAGGATTCTCCATCCTCACTCTAGGGGTACATCTAGACTACAGGGTTTTTTTTTTTTTTTTTTTTGAAAAATGGCCATTTTTCAAAAAAAAAAAAACTTCACTTACATCCACACTGGTATTGAATTCTTTCAAAAGAAAATCAAAAGAACACAAGGGCTTTTCCGACATTGGTAAACCTCATTCTACTAGGAAGAATGTCTTTTCCGAAAGAGCTCTTTCAGAAAAAGGTATGTGTAGATGTGGAAGAGGTGGGGGTTTTTTGGTTTTTTTTTTTTTTTTTGAAAGAATAGATCTCCAGGAAAAAGCACAGGTGCCCTGGTGGCCACTCTGTCCATAGTAATCACAGCTTAAATGCAAGATAGTGTCCATTCAATGGGAGAGCTATCTTTTGAAAAAGCAGATCACTTTTTCGATGCACTTTTGCTGTGTGGACGCTATCTTTTGAAAAAAGTTTTTTCAGAAGATTTCATCTGAAAAAGCTTCTTTCGAAAGAAGCTTGCAGTCTAGACGTACTCTAGATGCTAAAATACAAAAAGCAATAGCCTTCCCTTAACCACCCCTGCAAAATGAAGGAACAACAAATTCCTTATCAAGGAAATACCTACCTTATTCTCATTCCTGAGAAAGGAAAGTGAGGGAGCATGTGAATGAGGAAAGCTCCAAGACACATTGTAGCTTTAATGGATCCATAGGCTATAAATGGAAAACATAACAACCAGCAAATTTAGAAGCAAAAATGAAACTAACATGTAATGCATCTAATTATTAAATGATATTCTGAGGTGATAAGTCTGCAAAAAGGAACAAGCAGCTTACTAAGAAGAATTAGATATACTATGATCACATCCTGTGCATGGAGATTTCTGAGTACAATACTGCAGCAGTAAAGCTTAATCCATAGCATCACAATTTACACACACACACACCCCAAATTGTAATTTTAAAATATACAAGAAAGCAATACAAAATGTAAAACATCTGCTACTGGGAGCATTTGTAGTATACTAGTTACTCCGTGTTGCATCTCTCTTGCTCATGCACCATCCAAGACAGAAGTTTTAGTTTGGTAATACTGGTAGGGATTTTGCAACTCCGTCTACTTTTGTTTCCCACAAAAATCTGTTATCTTTTCCAAATAGGGCACAAACCTTGGCACCACTGATATCTGCAAGCCATCTCAAGGCTCTGCTACCCAGATACCCAAAAAATGGGTGTGCGAAAGAATGTGTCATGGAAGCCACCATGAAAAGCATATGGGCAGCAGAATGAATCAAGAGATTTATAATGGTAATATTTTTAATTTCTAAAACACCTTCCCTCAAGAGGCTATGGAGACATAAGCAGTGTAGGTTTAATACCACTACCTTCATTTTCTTGACAACTAAAGCAGGTGACTTGCCTGACATCATACAGAAGGTTTACAATAGAACTGGGAACAGAATTCAAATTTCAGCAAATGAGGGTTGGAGCCTTTCAACGAGGCCAGCCTAGTAATGATTGAAAGTTGTTACCATCTGATATCTATTCAGGATACTGGATGGATTATGTTTGGTGGCCTTCAGTCCAACTCTTAGCAGGCAGGTGTTCACATTGCAAAAACCACCACCAAACCCCTTACCTCCTCTGGTGATCCCTGAACAAGAGACCAGACACTGAATGGACTAAGAAACTAATGATCAGAGTTGAGGCACTTTGGCAGGATATGTCACAGGCTGCTGCATCTGTCCCATGAACAGAAGACTTTATTTGTCAAGAATTTCAATCCTTCATAATTCACAGCTTCGAGGATGGGGAGGACAGGAGCCGTGAAATTAAACTCTTCATCCTAATTTACAGACACAATGTGCAATGCCAGCAATAATATGTTCAAGGGTACAATATTGTCTTTTCAGCCTTACTAACATCATACTCCTTAGAAAATTGGCATCTATATATCAGAGATGATAATGGGCTTTGTGCATTTGAATACCAAGAACACTGTATCAGAGAAGCCAAACAAAGTCTGTACCTCATGTGCCCACATTTATACATAGCATAGAATCCCAGATATTTCAGTGTTAAATTGATGTCAGTAAATTGGAAAGAATTCAGAAAAGAGCAATAGGAAAAGATTAAGCGGTCAAATTGATTGATTTATGAGAAAATATTAAAACAGCTGAATAGGTGGGGTGAAAGGAGGCTGTACAAGGCAATGACTGTGAGCACCCATAAATTATTGGAGATAAATTATTTAGTACAGTAAAAGGGAGTTTAATTCCATGTCACAGAGTAATACCAAGGCTCAGGAAAATTTTGTCAGAGTATCTGGGGAAAATGGTTATGTTGAGCTCTATTAAATTGTGAAATAACCTCCTAAAGGAAGAAGTGGAAGCTCCATTGTTTTAGACCCAACAAAGACCAGGAGAATAGACTTCAGGGGAGGGCAAGAACAATTGTATTGGAAGAGGAATGAATACATTAGATGACCCAATAGGTTTTCTTCATTTCCAATTTCAATAATTCTTTTACATCTTTACTGTAGGGAGAGTGGATGAGAAGAACAGGGGGAGTGAGGTAATATCTTTTATTGATGTCTGGTCAAATAAGAGATTACTTCACTCAATGTGTCTTTCAACTTTTGTAGGATTGACATAGCTACAATAACACTTCATTTAGTAGACAATATGGTGCATTTAATTTACAGCTGAACAAAACTTATAGCCATTGAATGAAGCCTCATTTTTCTGCTAGCTAAATATTCATGAGTAGATTGTGATTCATTCAAATACATTTGCTATTCACTAAATATCTTTCTCAATTTTTTGGCACTATAGATTGGTCATAAATATATGAAGGTCAAGTTGCATTGCTTAGATGTGTAATTTTGTCTAGTTCATGATTGGATTATTACTTCCAGTGTAAATACTGGCAGGTGGGATTTAAAATTTGGTTTCTGAAAAAACTCATGTGTGTGTTCTTAAAACTGCTGTCTTATTCCATGCAAGTTGTACAGCACTCACATATACACACACAAGGGAGTTGTGCTCTATCATGACTGAAGCCAGTTCCCTTACAAACATGAACAAGCATTCATGGAAACCTCGTTGCATTATTTGCCCTGCTCTAATCTCATTTATAAAACTTATTCACTGTGGCAGAATAATAAATGAGAATGTCATACAATGAGAGACATATAATAACAATAGGCTTCACAGCACCTGACTCAAAGCTTGGATGTCAGTGGAAGATTTTCCATTTATTTTAGTGGGAGATAAACAAGGTTCTATGGCTCTAAATGCAGACAAGCACCTAAACCCATTCTATTCAGCGCACTAAGCACATAGTTAAGTTGAGTAAAATTAAAGGCATGCTTAAGTGCTGACCCGTGACTGAAAGCTCTTCAAAACAGCACTGTATCTTTCTATGTATGTGGCAGCACCAAGCACATTGATGCTACTGGAAGACAGACAGACAGATAGATAATGTGAAAAAAATTATTGATGGGAAGAGCAGTGGCACAATGGAATAGTCTCCAGGGGGAGCCAATCAAGCAAAGCCATCCTTACACACATGCAGAATATGTAGTTGCTTAAGGCACCAAAAATTTGGGGCACCACTGGGTCTTAATGTCCCCTCACAGGCCTCTTTCTATCCCCGTGCTGTGGCTCTATTTAACTTAGAAGTGAAAAAGCCTACCAGACCTATTAGCAGAACATTGAACCTGTGAAAGAGCCATTCAAGTGGCAATGAAGCCATTTAACAGGCATATGCCAACCCCAGACATATACTAAAAAAACTAAAAAAAAATTAAACACGGTCCTGTAGCATCTTAGTTTATACATTTACTGTGTTAGTTTCCAGGATCTGAGTTTAAAATATGCTTTAAAAGTATTTCATTAGTATGTTGCTGAAGACTGTAAAAATCACATCTCTAAAAAATTATCTGTCCCATCAGGCATAGGAGCACCAGTTTAATAATACTGCATAGGGCCCATAAATCCTTAGGACAGTGCTCCATCAGTGAAGAGTTTTGGTAAGATGCTTGGGAGAACGATAGTGATAGAAATGTAGCCGTGTTAGTCTGGTATAGCTGAAACAAAATACAGGACTATGTAGCACTTTAAAGACTAACAAGATGGTTTATTAGATTATGAGCTTTCGTGGGCCAGACTCACTTCCTCAGATCAAATAGTGGAAGAAAGTAGTCACAACTATATATAGCAAAGGATACAATTTAAAAAAATTGAACACATATGAAAAGGACAAATCACATTTCAGAACAGAAGGGGGATGGGGGGGAAGTGTGGAAAAGGTAAATGTCTGTGAGCTAATGGCATTAGAGGTGATAACTGGGGAAGCTATCTTTGTAATGGGTAAGATAGTTGGCGCCTTTGTTGAGACCAACACATAGAGTGTCGAATTTTAGCATGAATGACAGTTCAGAGGATTCCCTTTCGAGTGCAGATTTAAAATGCTTTTGAAGTAGGATGCAGGTAGTTAAGTCGTTGAGACAGTGTCCTTTCTGGTTGAAATGGCAAGAAACTGGTATTCGGTGCAGAACTCAAAAGGTATATTTTTCTGTACAGGCAGTCCCCAGGTTACATGGATCCGACTTACATCGGATCCCTACTTACAAATGGGGTGAGGCAACCCCGCACTAGCTGCTTCCCCCCAGCAGACCAGGGAGATGCGAAGCTAGCGCCCCCCCCCCCCCAGCAGACCAGGGAGACGCGGAGCGGCTTTTCTCAGCAGACACCTCAGCTTGAGAATAAAGGACTGAGGGAAGTGAGGTGTGGGAGAATAAAACTGAGCTCTGGAGAAATGTTTGGCTAGAGTTTCCCCTACAATATGTACCAGGTCTGACTTACATACAAATTCAACTTAAGAACAAGCCTACAGTCCCTATCTTGTACGTAACCCGGGGACTGCCTGTATTTACTTGGGCTAAAATGAGGGGAGACAGACTGATGCTGATAAATTCAACCAAATAAGGTTTAAAGGCTCATATTAAAACTGTATTTGAAAGAGTTATTTTCTCAGCTCATTGTAGAAATTCACTGTCCAGCTGTCCCCCAGAGAATATGATCTCCCACATGGTTAGGTGATTCCATTGTTTTGTGATAACACATTACATTTAAGTATAAAACATATTACTAGCACAACTATATAAATTATTTGTTGGTGCTATCTTTCCAATGCCTTTAAATTGGACTGTTTACACTGCAGGGATGGGGAACCATTTTTTTTTGGGGGGGGGAGGCTGCTGACCCACCGAAAAATCAGTCGGGGCCACACACAAGTGAGAAGCAAAACCAACCCTCACTGACATACCCTGTGACTGAGCAGGAGAAAGATACTCTCCACATTCCCTCACACACCAGAACCTAGGGGAGCCCAGGCTATTAGTAGATTTTGAGAGCTCCAGCTCTGCAGTGGGGCTGGAGCACCCACACAGGTTCTCCAAATGCTGAGGAGAGCCCTGAACCTCAGGGGTCAGATCCAGACAAGCTGGGGGTCACATCTCTGGTTTACAGTAACAACTGACTTTCCATTTAAACAACAAAGAGTTAGATTCTGCGTTCATGTATCCCCGGATGCATAATCACTCTACTGACTTCACTAGAGTTACTCATGATCTACACTAGTGTGAGGGCAAAATTGGATTCTTGAGACCCAAATATTGTTTGCGTTCCTCTCTCCCCGCTCTCCAATATCCATACATCAGCCATGATATAACAGTAACAATTCATATAATAAATAATTCTACTGTGGAGATTAAAGATACACAGACCCTTTCATATGAAAATCTGAAAGCACCTTATAGATGTTAATTAATGAAGCCTCAGAGCCCCAAGAGTGAGGCAGTGAAACAGAGAGAAGTAAATTAAAACAAAAATGGCCTGAACTTTCAGAGATATTGAACACCCAGAGATAAATCAATAAAAGTTGTGTTACTCATCACCTCTGAAAAGCAGACCACTTAGTTAAGTGTCTAAATATGGACTTATGAGCCTCATTTTACACACCCATACTTGAAAATTTTTGGACTAAGTGTTTTGCCTGACATCACAGCATAGCGTATATTGGAGCTGGGAATAAAGCCAAGACGTCCCAATGCCAAAGCCTAGACAACTTAACTATTTAATGGTTTTATTAAGTCAATTATTTTGAATTAATAGCTGACATGTAGAAAGCCAGCTGTGGGGGCAGGGATCATTTGTCCTACCTTGTAAGGATAGTCGCCTCTGGGTTGGATTGCAGTAGCACTATATTATGTGTATAAAGGAAGGAAAATTAGGAATAAATTTTGCAGGTGGCATTTAGGCACAGAGACAGAATATTCAAGCAGGATACTCCCATTCTTAGCACTGTGCCAGGATATTTGAGTCAATACTGACTCAGAACAAAAAATACCATATCCTGAATCACTAGCTACACTCCCTGCAAGAGTCTACAGACGTCAGGCTCCCGTAGACTGTACACTACCTGTTTCATCCATCTCAATCATCGTGGTGACAGCTGTTCCCTTCCCTGACTGTGGTTAATGATGGCTGGGCAAACAGGAGGAAGTGAATAACTGGCTCTCAGCAGGCAGGAGGCTGACCCGGTTTGGAAAAGTATTAGCAAAATTGGTGGCCCAGGAAAACAAGTACCTGAAATAACAGCAATTCATTCAGTGAGGCAGCTCTTGTGCGCACTGCTATGTGTAATTAGTGGGAGGAATGGAACATACCTGTCCCAACATCCCAAGATTCAGCTTGTGTTTGTCTAATTCACTGCCCCTTTTGTACTCTGCTGGGAGGGGAAGGGGAGGTGCTCAGAACTTCCCTTCCTGACTGTCATCTCTCTGCTGTTGGGCTCACCCAGCTGTAGTCTTGGCTGCGGTCCAACCTGTGGGGAATGCAGGAAGCACCAACTGACTTCTCTTTGCAGTGCTCAGCTACTCCCCACTCCTTTGGTGGAGGGCAGGGGGGGAGGTCTCAGGGGAGCTGAGAAACTGGAGAAGAGCCAGCCTTCTGCCCAGTATTGCTGCTGGTCTCCCAATAGGGGATAGTGGGAGGGAGGAGGGGCAATGCAGAGAGATGGATGGTACTCTCGCTCTACAACAGGATAGATTCCCCAAGCTGAAGGAATCATGGTAGCACTGCTCTGTGCAGGATCAGCTTTTTAACATTGAAGCAGAGATGTCTTTCATTTAGAACTTCTGTGGCTCTTTCCCAACCTTGCTTCCACACGTGCATGTGCACAAAAGTGCCATAGTTGTCCTGGACACAAGGTAGGTTTGGTAATATCTCATCAGCAGAAGATGGTCCAGCAAAAGAGAGAGAAACTTCCCAGATGCTTTTTTCAGGCCTGGAAAAAGGCACTCCGTGTGTCTACACCACAAATAAACCCCTAAGGCTTGCCCTTCTAGTTGACTCGAGCTCATGGAAATCAGGTTGTGGGGTTATTTCATTGCAATTGGTTCAAGCTGGAGCTCTGGCTCTAGGGCTATACAAGGTGGGAGAGTCCCAGAGCTCAGGCTGTAGCCGAGCCCAGCAGTCTACACAGCAATGAAATAGCCCTGGAGCTCAAGCTCCACAAGGCTGAACTGGCTAGTGCAAGCCAACTGCAGGTTTTTCTTTGCTGTGTAGATGCACCCAGAGTGTAAACTGCTAAATGCAAAGTGGAACAGAGTGTTTAGCTTAAGGAGTTAACACATCACAAGAGATTGACCATGGTGAAATGGGCCATCAACACTTCTGCAGCTGTAGGACAAAGGAGGTTTTATGGGTTAAAGATCATCATAACAAGCCATCCATCCAGTCTGTTTTTATTAAGTCTCTGATTTTTTAGTGTCTAACAGAATTATGGTTTTAAGCTCTCAGGCTTCTGAAGGTGCTATTCAGCTTTCCTTTGAGGAAATGTACAACCTCCCTATCTTAAAATGCACAGCTGCTTCTACTCACCTTCAAATTTGAGGGACAGTATCTGTGGATCTGGCTAGCATGAGCTGCAGAACAGTTACCCTTAAGAAGCTAACTAGTTGCCATATGACTGTCACCTGGAGTCCTGGTATGAATATGAGAGTGGGAGGAGGTGACAAACAGGGCATCATTGGCAAAGCAGAGGAGGCAGGGTACGGGGTGGACATGGTAAGAGATGCATTATACAAACCCAGAGATGAAATCCTTGCCCCATTGACTTCAATGGGGAAAAAATCCTCTTAACCCTACTGGGGCCAGAATTTTATTCCACTTTGAATTTGAAATGTAACCTGAAGCCTGGCAAGCTTCATGCATCCTGCACTTCTCTACATCTAGCCTGGAGATGGCTCCGACTCTGAGTCAGAGAGTTCACATCCAGCTCAGAACCTGGGTTTCCTGTATAAGGATGTAGGGAAAGAGGTTGGAGTTAGGGTGCCAATGAAGCCACAGAATTCAACTTCATGTGGGAGGCTGTTTTCCCTCAAAGTTAAGGGGAAGGTCTCTAATGTGTAAATATCAATTTTGCAAACAAACACTTCTTCCTCCAAGAACTACCAAATAAAAAAACTTCTTAAAACCCAGACAAAATAGTTCAAAAAGATATTTCAAAGATAACACACCCCTCCTGAGAAATCTGTAGGCTAATGGAGATAGAGTGAAGGAAGATAAAGCTGGGGTAAAAAATTAGGAAGTTGCATTTTGCTTGATTGTATATTTAAAAATTCTTTTGAGTGTGAGGCTTCTATCTATAGAAACACCCTTTTGTATAAGGGCACACATGTCTGCCCGACACAGCAACATGCAGGAGAAGAGAGGGAAGGAAAGCTTTGAAGCCTCCTATGGGACTACAGCTCTGCTTAATGAAATCCATTACAGAGCTCTGCTTTCAATAAGGAAAGGCGCTTGCAAAACACATGTCTAGCAATGAAAATGAGACTCTCCCATAAAGTGTAAAAGTTGTGACAAGCCAGCTACAGATGGGGATGACAAGGTTCTGCTGCCACAGACAGCTCAGAAAACATCCCAAAGTGTACAAGAGCCACAGGGAGTTCTGGGATTTCAATCACAGCTTGAAGGAGTCAAGTGCACCTGAAATACATTAGCTGCATGGTGTGTGAATCTACATCAATGTAGGTGAAATGATACTACTTTCTTTGTACTTGCCCTTTAAATTGAAAGAATTTCCTTACCTGTCTGATGAGGTGAAGAGGGGGCACAAGATCTCCCTTGTGCTTGAAGCGCTGGGCCGGGTCTCAAGAAATCAGCAGCTCTGCCCTATGTGACCATGGGAAAGTCACTTTGGATTTCTGTCCCTCAGCTCCCCACCTGTAAAATGAGCACAATTCAAGTTCATTTGTTTAGCATGGTGATTTAGATCTTTGAAGCAGAAAACCTCTCTCACCAGGAGTATTCAACTAGGTGTATTCAACTACTAGCACAATGGGACCCGGCTCTTGCTTGGGATCTCTATGTGCCACTATAATAAAATAATAATTATATAATAGTGCTGTGAGTCAATTCAAGATGGCTTTTAAAGGAGGAAACACTACACAGGGCTCCCACCTGATGATTTTATATTTGTTCATTTGTTTTGGTTTTCCCTAAACTAAATCATCCTAGACAGAAAGTAAATGATTTATTCTTTGTATGAGATGCACACAAAGGTCTATAAATTAGTGAAGGTGAAACTGGTTTAGTTTAGGTAAAATGGAAACCAACCAAAACCTTCTCCCAGTGCTGAATCCCTAATCCTATTTGTGGAACTTTTTATTGTTTTTCATTGCTATGCCTTTCAGTGTTTCCTGGCCTTGAATGAAACCAAATGAGGAAGTGCTGAAATCCTGTGAGAAAAATTACTCTGCCAGATACAGGAAATTGTGATGTTCTCTCATCAGGAAGACTGTTCTGGTGAGATTTCCTGCTGGTGCTATTTCCTGCTTATTTCTATCCATTTAATAGCTTTGGAGAGGGTTCTTCTTAGCAAACAGCCTTTCAAAATCCAATCCCCTCTGAGATTCTTCCATTGTGAAAAGAAAGGCAGCATGACCCAGTGTTGAGACTATGGGAGATGTGGCTTCTTTTCCCAGCTCTGCCACTGTGTGAACTTGGACAAGTCACAGAACCTATCTGTGCCTGTCTCTCCATCTCCAAAATAGGCATAATAGTTTTCTGACCAAACTGTTATAAGATTTAATTAATAATGGAGAAGTATATTGAAATCTCTTTTTGCCTCGTGCAGCATTGCCATGATTCACTGTCCTGGAACCAACCCTTATAAAAACTCTACTTCAACAACCCTTGTAAATTCCATTCTCCAGTGTTCTGCAGCATTGGTTCCAAACATTACAACATGCAGTGGTCAGGCTGTGACTTTTACATGGGTTAAACTAGGATAGAAAGCATGGAACTTCCTTCCAGAGCCCCTCCAGGATATCCCAAGTAAAATCAGAAGGCATTCCCTAACCTGATCCTGAGAGCTGATCTTCTTATCTGTATTCCCAGTCCCTTCCAGCCCTCGAATGAGTCATTTAGGATTCTAGAATAACAATTCTATATCCCTAGGAAACACTTGAATACACAAATCACTCTCTGGACTCTCTTTTTAAGTGGATGTGTGAATTATTGTTAAATGCCTGCTTTTCTAAAGAGACATTGGGAAATATTCTACCACTGCAGCCAGTGTCTTGACATACTATACTGGGTAATGTAAAGATGCTCCAGAAGTTTCATTGCTATGAAAGAACCATGGGAAATACTATCAAGTAGCTCTTCTCCTCCCCTTCTCTTTTCCTCAAACATCAGACCTCTAAATCTAAATCAATATTATAGAATAAAGGCCATTTTTATAAGAAAAAATACATGTACGTTGTTTTTTTCATCCAGAGATCTTAACAGACATTACAAACACTGTATGACAGTGAAATGCAGCCACCCACCCCGAAATGCAGCCACTTCTGGGGTGGGACATGGCATCTGCTTAAGGACACACCAGTATAAAACTAGCAGTGAAAGCGGAGTGTACAGGGCACTGGGCAGGATAGTAATATGATCTGAACATCAAGGTTAAATGCCCCTAGGTTTTCATGAAACAGCATGGGATGATCGTAAGTGGTCTGGAAGCTAGTTTTATGCCTTAGTTTGCTCCCATCACAATCTACCATCTTTTAAGACAGAGATGTCAAACTCTTTTAGGAAGGAGATGAATACTATTTTGAATCATGGCTGTGGGCCAGTCTGTAGATTTACAGCCACTTAATCCACATTGCAGATCACATTGATGCCAGCAAGAGCTTTGCCAAAGATAAATGTCTAAATATGATAGAGAAATTAAAATTTTAGTTATTAAAAAATCATAGAAATGCAGGGCTCAAGAGGTCATCTAGTCCAATCCCCGGTATTGTGCCAAGCAAACCTCAACCATCCCTGACAGATGGTTGTCCAATCTGATTTTCAAAATCATCAGTGATGGAGACTCCACAATATCCCTTAGAAGTCTATTCCAGAGGCTAACTACCTCTATTGTTAGAATATATAAGCTATATAAATATATAAGCTAAATCTCTCTTGATTCAGCTTCAGACCAGTGATCATGGAGAACAATTCTTTTCTCAAAACTAAACATGCCCAGTTTTTAAATCTTTGCTCATAGGTCAGGTTTTTTAAACCATGTATCATTTTTGTTGCTTTCCTCTGGACTCTTACCAATCTGTTCTTGTGTCTCCTAAAGCATGGTGTCCAGAACTGGTCTCTGTACTCCAGCTGAGGATTCACCAGTGCCAAATTAAACAGGATAATTGCCTCTCAGGTCTTACATATGATACTCCTTAATACACTCCTGAATGATATTTGTCTTATTCACAGCTACATCACATTATCGACTCATATTGATCCTCTATAACGCCTGGATTCTTTTCAGTGGAACTATTGCTTAGCCAGTTATTCCTCATTTTCAAGTTGTGCATTTGATTTTTTCTTCCTCAGTGAAGCACTTTACACTTGTCTTTATGGAATTTCATCTTGATGAATTCAGACCAATTCTCTAATTTGTCAAAGTCATTTTGAGCTCTTATCCTTTCTCCAAAGTGCTAACAACTCTACCAGCTTCATAGCATCTGAAATTTTTAAGCATATTCCTCACTATTAATGAATGAATGCTATTAATTAATGAAAATGTTGACTAGCCCTGGATCCAGGACTGATGCCTGAGGAACCCTACTAAATCCTACCTCTCATTTTGACAGAGCCATTGATAACCATTCTTTGAGTATGGTCTTTCAACCAGTAGTCCACACACCTTACAGTAATTTTATCTAGACCACATTTCCCTAATGTGTTAATGAGAATGTCATGTGGGACTACATCCAAAAAATCCTTCCTAAAAATAAAGATATAATGTCTATAGCTTCCCCCTATCCACTATACCAGTAATGCTGTCAAAAGAAATTATATCAGTTTGGCACAATTTTTCTTTATAAAATTATACTGGCTATTCCTTATAACCATACTCTCTTTCAAGTGCTTACAAGCTGATAGCTCAATAGGATGTTCCAGTGTATTTGCAGTATCAAATTTAGGCTGACTAGTCTATAATTCCCTGGACCTTTGTTCTTCCTTTCCAAGATAGGTGCTAATGTTTTCCCTTTTCCACTCATCCTCCAGAAGTTCTCAAAGATAATAGCTAACAATTCCAAATTTGCTACTCCAGTACCCTAGGATAAATTTAATCAGGCTTTACCAACTTGAATGCATCTAAATATTCTTCAAACTGACCTTTCCCTATTTTGATTTGCATTCCTTGCTTATTATCATATATATAGTAGCCCATTGTCTGTGCATCTGTAATGCTGACGTACACAGCCACGCCCCCCCGGCCATGTATGTCAGCACCCTGCCCCCCTTCCCCTCCCTCCGTGGCACACTCAGCTGGGAAGGCTCAGCTGGGCCCTGGTGGGGGAGCAAGCGGCGGCAAGTGGCTGTTTGGGGTCTGCGCTCCCCATCCATGGAAGGGGGAAAGGGAGCAGGGCTGGCCGGAAGGAGGGCGGGAATCAGATTGGGGGCGGGAATCAGATTGGGGGGCTGTGGGGATGGAGGGAAGGATGGGGGGGCCCAGAGGAAGGAGGACAGGAAGCAGCGCTGGAGGGGGGGGGGGAGTGTCCGGGGTCCGTGGGGCTGGCTGGCAAGAAGAAGAGGTGGGAAGCAGAGCTGGGGGAGGGTCGGGGGCCATGGGGCTGATTGGGAGGAGGGGGGGGGACAGAGGAAGGAGGACAGGAAGCAGACCTGGAAAGCGGGGGTGCAGCCACTGGCCGCAGCCGGAGTCCTTCCGGCCGTGCCCCCGGCAGGCGCTCCTATTACTTGCCAGCAGAAGCCTGGCGGGGGCGGGGTTGGGAGCCACTCCCCCTGCCTGGCTTCTGCTCCCAACCAGATGCTCCCAGCTGGGAGACGACTGGCACCGGGAGCCTCTGGTCCTGTACAAAAGCCAGCTGGGAGGGGGGTGGCTGGGAGTCCCAGCCCCCGCCCCACCTGGCTTTTGAGCATAACCTCAGGACTCCCAAAACCAATCGCGCTCTGCCTCCCAGTAGCTCCCCAACCCCCGCCAGGCTTCCCTCCGGCGTCCAGCTGGAAATTCACAAAATACCGAACATTGCACATTACTGGTATTTTCTGAATTTTTCTACCAGACAGATGGTGCAAATACCGGACTGTCCGGTAGAAAACCGGACACCTGGCAACCCTAGCCCAAGCAGGAGCGCTGCTCTGCTGAGCCTCAGGTGGCAAGCGCCGTTTGGGGTCCGCGCTCCCCATGCTGCCGCTTGCTCCCCCGCCGCGGCCCAGCTGAGTGGTGCTGGCGCTGTGCTGCTCAGTTGAGCCCTGGTGGGATGGGAAGGGGGGTGGGGTGGTGACATACACAGCCAGGGGCGGAGCTGTCTACATCACCACCCCCCTTCCCCTCCCGCTGTGGCACTCAGCTGAGTGCTGCGCCCTTCAGCCGGGCCGCTGGGGGAGTCAGCAGAGCAAGGGGCCATTTGGGCTCCCCCATGGTGGGAGGGGAAGGGAAGGTGGTGACATACACAACCCCGCCCTCTGGCCATGTACGTCACTGCCTCACTCCCTCCCTCACGGCAGCCTGGCTGAGCAGGCAGCACTCAGCCAAGCACCATGGCAGGACGGAAGGGAAAGGGAAAAGGGTGTGGGGAGAGAGGCAGGAGAGGGAGAAGAGAAAGAAAGAGATGGAGACAGAGGCAGGAGGCGGAGGAGAGCTGAGAGAGATGGGGGAGGCAGTAGGAGGAGAGAGAGAGAGAGAGAGAGAGAGACACGGAGCGAGAGCGCTCAGGAGAGAAGACCTGAAAATCCTGTCTTATGATGTGCTAATTGGCTAGTTTATAATAAACAGTTAACTGTAACATTGAAAACGTAGTACAGGTTGAACTTCTCTAGTCTGACACTCTCTGGTCTGATATCATCTGTGGTCTGGCATGATTTTAGTTAGTCAGATGTCCACTTATCATGGATGTGGCCAAGTCCCAGCTCTCAGTGTTCTGTGCTGTTATTTAGCTCTAATTTATCCCTAAATGTCTTCTAAGAACCCAGTAATCAGTGGAAGTGTTAGCAATGCTGCTAGACAATATTGACCTCCTGTGGTCAGGCAAATTCTCTGGTTGGGCACTGGTCAGGTGCTGAGGATGCCAGACTAGGAGGTTCAACCTGTAATTGGAATAACTGGGAAACAGGGGAGTAAAAAAGTCATTGTTTCAGCAGGAAGTACACACCTGTCATATCCCCACAGTTTCACAATGGTGCACATGTCCCAAAGCTATTATTGGAGGCTGTCTGGAGACTTGGGAAGACATCACAGAACCAGTACATTACACTCCGTTCACTTTTGCAAGGTTTTCTTCACAACTACGAGGACTAGATTTTTTTGTTTTGAATTAAAGTTTAGATTCTTAATATGCCATGTGGGCTACATATATACACAGATTTAGCCAGATCTAGTCCGCTGATACCATGTGTGAAGCCACTGTCCTGACATGTTGTGATACTAGTTTAGAGAAAGAGCACAAATCAGAAGTCCCAAATCCTGGAGCACCTTTCGGTTTCTTTGTTGATAATCTGCCATCCAAGAACTGACCAGATCCCATCCTGGTTAGCATATAAGATCATACACTGGGATGGCTGCAGAAAGACTTACAACCCCTTTCCATTAGCTTGCCTGGAATCCAGAAAATAGACACAGAATTCATTTCTCTCTGTTGCTGTCAGGTTAGGGGGATGAGGTTAGCGCACTGTAGATTTTCAGATGGCTTTAGGAGATTTACTTTTGTTGTGATAAAGGGATAAACTCACTTAAAGATTTTTTCCCCTCCCCTCTGCTGCTTCTTCTCATTAAATGGTGAGCAGCAGAAATAAAGGTCAACCTTGCAGCAACAAAATGCAAAATTCAGCAAAAATAAATAAATAAAAGCATTTGATGTTCTGTTTTGATCCTCCCATCAATACTGAACGAAAGGCTATATCAAAAGAAGTGATACAGCAATGTTAGCATGCACTTGGGGGTGGGAAGAAGAGCAAGAGGGACAAGGGCAGTTTGGAGTCTAGGTTAACCAGACACACGTTAGAAAATATTGGCTCTCAAATCTAACACTCATGTCAATCGATTCTATTCTTTCATGTCCTTTTTTTTTTTTTAACTTGAAAAGTACGTCTTTCCCAATGTGCAATATTTAATTAGACCTTCATGAGATTTTAAAGCAGGCTCAGAGGATTTTCATAACTCCATCATCTTGCAAGTTCACATGCCAAATTTACATAAATGGAGACAAAGAGATTAAAACAGCAAGGGCTATAATGAAAAATGCTGCAGTCAGAGACCTTTCAAGGAACAAAAGGGATAAGAGGAAAAGATATTTTTTTAAAAGAAAGTAAAAAGGAGTGAAAGAAATATACACTAAAGGGATCTTTTAAAAAGGAAGAGTTACCCACTAGATGGTTAATAATAATAATAATAATAAATTAATACATCTTTTCATCTAGAAATCTGAGAAATTTTATAAAGAAAGGAAAAGATCAATATCCCCATTTTGCAAGAGGGGAAACTGAGGCAGGGCAGTGAGGCAGAGACTGGTCCAAGGTCACGTAGCATGTCAATAGCAGAGACAGGAACAAAAGCTCTGTCTCCTCAGCATTATTCCATTTTCAGTCTCGTTGATACGATCAGTCACTTGCTGCTTCATTGAAATGCTTTTCTCATTGTCTGCTGTCAGGCAAAAACTCTAGATGGCATACATTTCACAGTCCATTTTATATTCTTTTAATCCTAATTTAATTCCTTTTCAAATGATGAGACCCCACAAAGTTAGATTCCTCTATGGAGAAGCCAGTTGTGGTCAGGGAAAATCAGATTTCTGGCTCAGACTGAACTCTTACTCTTAACCACATGTATTTTGGAAGCACTTGGTGGCCACTACTGAGACTGGTGCCCACTACTAAGACTGGTGCCCAGTTGTGCTAGGCATGGTAGAAACACATGGAGACAACCCCTATGCCAAGAGTTAACAGCCTAAATAGACAAGGCAGAAGGAGAAAAAAAGACACAGAGAGGTGAAGTGATTTGCTTCAGATCACACAGCAAATCAGTGACAGAGACAGCAATACAGAATAGCAAAGGCCATGTAGGGACTGTTCCTGTGTGCGAGACAAGGAATGTTTTACAGTGATGCAAGAGCTGAGTCCCTGGATAATGCTAGGAGCAAGAGACATTTACAAAGCAAAATCCAGCCATCCTTTGAGCAGTCTTTTACAACAGAGTTCATGCTAGTTATTTTGTATGTGTCTGGTTAGATTGTTTTCAGTAACACTATTGTAATCAGACTCAGGAGCTGCAATAGAGAGAGTCTGGGTGGAGTCTACAGGGACTATTGTGGAAAGAATAAGCAAGTGGTTAAAGCAGGTGAATGAGTTGGGATTCATGGGATCTGTTCCCAGCTTTGCCACTGATCAAGCTTATGACTATAAGCAAGTCATGTCATTTATCCATGCTTCAGTTTTATTAATAATTAAACAAATAATTTTACTTTTACTTACCCCTGAGGGATGCCTACTTCCATCAGAGTGAAATCCACCTATATGCAGAGAGCCAGTGCAGGGTCTAAGCCAGTGGTGAAAGTGACTTAAATTTGTGTTGTAATGCAACCCTGTTCTTTAGGGATGGGAGAAGGGCTCATGGCAGGGGGCATGAGGGACTCAGGGCAGGGGGTAGGGTTATATAGAGAGAGCAGGAATCAGGGCAGAGGGTTGGGAGGTGTGGGAGCTTCAGGTTAGAAGGTGAAGGTAAGAATCAAGGTGGGCAGTTGTTGGGGGGCAGGGCAGAGGGGTTGGGGTTGCTCAGGGCTGAGAGTGCAGCCATCACACTGCATGGCTGCTGGATCCCCAGGGCAGGCCAGGGTGGCAGGGACTGTTCTGCCTAGTCACCAGATCCTTGGGGCTGGCCTGGCCTCCCAAGCACCAGGGCAGGTTCCCGCTTGTGCGGTGGCCGCATTGCCTAGGGTGCCAGCAGCATCCAGAGCCATGACCCCAGCCAGCCAATCTTTTGCCACACCACAGTGCACCAGCTTACTTTCAGCTTCAGTCTAGGCACCACTGACACCCTCAAGTGGGATATAAGGAATGCACAGACATTGTGCCCGTCCTCTGCACTGAGATGAATTTCACCCTGCATTTGCAAAATCCTCTGGGATCTCTAGACAAAAGGAACTGTTAGTATTGCAAAATAGTTCCCCTTGTTATCTGTGTGGGCTGGGAGAATGGTTCACTTCTCTGCACTTTATGATACCAAGACATTACAATTTGTTTGTAGCAATAATCCTTATGCCTGGGTTGTGTAGCTAAAATCCTAACATGTTTCTGCGATACAACTAATTAGTGATATGCACAGGGGAGATGTTACAGATTCACAGGCTACTCTCTGCTGCAACAGGGTTGACAGTGATGGCAACGTGCTCTGCTCCAAAGACAGATTGTAGAGAAGAGGAAAAATACTATTGCTTGAAAAGGACTTTGTCTACATTTGCTATTTCCCTCCCCCTATATACTTGCTGGCCTGATTTATTTGGAAGTGTAAAATTTATTTTACTAGGTGTTTTTTAATGGTAGTTGTTATGCACTCTAATATAATTATCAATAAAACTCTGGCTATATGAAGGCAAATCTACATTCATCCTGGGATACCAATGGAGTGAAAAGCACAACCTGGAGTATAACATTTGTCTCCTGGTAGTAAAAGGTTAAATTTTCTAAAAACAAGGGGGATCCCGCTTATCTAACCTGCTTGGCAGTGGGATCAGATAAACCAGAAATGTGGACAAATCACAAGTCAATATATAGTGAAATACAATGGCGATTCAGTGTGAAAGTGCATATAACAGAGATTCTACTGAGCTCTGATGACCCCATCACCTCAGTCTTCTCTTGCCAATTCCTGCTCCCCTAGCTCATTGCAAACTTCACTCTCTTTTGCTCTCTCAATTATTATGCGACCCAGTTTCACCCACTTCTTTGGCCGCAGAATAAGGCAATCAGGACTTGTGCTTTGAAGTGTAAACAAATTGACACTCAGGTCAGGAACAGAGATGTGAGAATCTCAGCAGATTTGGTCAGCAAACCTATTTTCATTTTTTTGTTTCCGGTCCTGATTTTTGCTCTGAGATTTCAGGTTCCAATGGGCCAAAACCCTCAAAATACAGAGGGGCACTGATGTGTTGCATAGGCGGCTTTGGAGTTCACCAAGAACTTAACAGCCCAGAGTTCATGAAACCTGGCTAATCAGTTTCAAGGTTGGGGTCGATTATGAAAGGTTTGCACAACTCTAGTTAGGGATGACTGTTTTACCCTCCACACACATGCATGCCATTGGCCAGCCAGCCAGGTGCATTATGGGTATCCTTTTTCATTTTCCTCTCATGCATCAGTTATTGGCTACAGTGGAAGGCAGAATAATAGGATAAGCCAATGGTCTGATTTACTGTGGCACATCCTATATTCCTATCCACTGGAGCAAAGGATAATTGTTCACTTCTTTTTTGGAATGCATTCAAAATGTCCATTGCTGCATTTCAGAGAACGTGTAGATAGCTTACTTCTTCTGGCATCTCCATCACCTCCTCCTCCTTTGAAGGCGCCTACTAGTGTCAGGTGATTATTCCTATTCTTTGTCTGATTGGCTGAACACAATTCTCATTTACGTGCATGAATGTGCACTTAATAGGTCTTATTCACTCCCCCACACCCTATGATGCTGCTTAGTATGATTGATTAAAATCAAAGTATCTATCTATAGCTCCTTCCTGTGGATACTGAGGATTATAGATTGATAGAATTATTTCTCCAGAAGAGGCTGTTCTTTATGAGTGAAGGGGTGAGACTCAGAAACATTTTGTCAGAAAGGGGCTAGTTACAGGAAATGACTGTTTAATGGTCAGTGGATTTGCAACCAGAGGGCCCATGTTCCCTGAAGTGGCTCTTATTGCAGAGATATCAGACAAACAGGAACATAGGGAGTTAAGCTGGAAGCATTTCAGCCTCGTGGACAGAGTAGTCTGCAGGATTGAATAACATTTTACTTCTTCAATTTAACCCACATTCAGATTCACTCTTTGTTAATGAAACATGGTAGCACCCTTGGAGATGTACATTCTCTGCAGAATGAGCCATGAAATCCCCGGAGTCCCATAGGTAAGGCAGAATCTGCTGTGAAAATAGCTCAGGCTGGTCTGTCACACTATTTCTTCTGGTTCAGATCATTTGTAAGAATTTTTTTTTTCCATTCAGGAACACCCCATCATAGGGGAGCTGCAGCGGTCCATCACAGGCACACCGGGGACAAAGGACCAAAAACTTACTACCGATGAGGGCAGACCTGTTGCAATCAGAAGGATGGAGAGACTACTGAGAGGAGATGGCCAACAATCAGAGAAAGCAGGCACTGGAGTACAACAGACGAGCTAAGGGCCTATTGATCCTGGTTACAGAACTCCTGTGAGGATTCAGCCATTAGAGACACATCAGAAGCAGTGGCCTAACAAAATCCTTAGGGGTGCAGTGGTACCCAGATCATACGAGGTGACTAAGCAAGAGGGACAAGTGATCAGAAGGATCAGGAGACATTTACAAGCCAGCAGATACAACATCCAGATAAATGAATCTGCCTTAGATTGCAAGCTTTGTATTCTTTTCTTAATAATCTGCTTTGTTCTATTTGCTGAAATGTAGCCGTGTTAGTCTGGTGTAGCTGAAACAAAATACAGGACTATGTAGCACTTTAAAGACTAACAAGATGGTTATTAGATGATGAGCTTTCGTGGGCCAGACCCACTTCCTCAGATCACTATTTGATCTGAGGAAGTGGGTCTAGCCCACGAAAGCTCATCATCTAATAAACCATCTTGTTAGTCTTTAAAGTGCTACATAGTCTTTAACTGCTTGACATTGTTAATAAACTTATTTCTGGTTTATAATATAACCCAGTTTATGTAATTTCTAACCGGGGGTGCATGAGATGCTGTGCATACCTTCCTTTACACTGAGGAAGGAGGTGAACTTCATATAACTTTGTCTTTGTACCCCAAGGGGGAGTGAGCTCCTGGATGTTGTAGTAAGTCCCTTCAGCTGAGTTTTCCTAGACCTGATCTCAGTGTCTGTGCTTTCAGCTGGGGATGGCCCTTTCTGTGTGCTGTGCTAGAAGAGGCTTTTGTGCCTGGCTCAGCAGGATAGCGTTTAAGGGGTGGGAGGTCTCGGCTGGCAGAATAGACTGAGTCAGTCATAGCCCAGCGCCTCAGCTGGCATCTCAACTTGTCACATATGCAGTAGATAGACAGGCAATAGCATGAATTTGGAATCACAAGAAACTCTAGATAGACTGCAGAGAAGATAAAATACCTGACGATTTTGAAGGATACATAAGGATGGAGAAGTTCAGTGGGATTTTTGGGCAGAGGTTCAGTTTAGTCCTTATTTATTCAATTAGGTTCATTTCTCCTAAGGTCTTGTCCTATGGAAGCATGTTAGTTTTGTGTTACTTACTGCTTTTGGGGATAAAAGAAGAAAAAAAATGTGTGTGCCTCCACCGTAATTTGTCTTATCAACTCTGTCATGAAAAATAGCATTTTTTCTTTGCAGGTTGTAGTCTCCAAGAAACAAAAAGTAGTAGTGTGCAAATAACAAAATCACAATAGCCACATAGCCTCATATTTCACAGTCTTAAATGGAGGTGGGGAAAACAGTGCTTTTTGCTTGTGGGAAGCATGGGGGAATGTGGGCTGCACTGAAAGCATTAGTAAAATGATTTTAGGGTTTAAGTTTGCATGGATTGACGGGAGTTCTACGTGGGTCAAGCAATCCTGAGAACAGAAAGCAAAGCACCCAATAGCCAGAAGAACTTGGTTTAGGAGGGGTTAAAGCCAAGCAGAAATGCTGACTTTGCATTTTTTCACTGAACATATGGGGAGGGGAACAGGCATTTGCCCAAAGCTTGCCCCAGCCCCCTCAAGATGAGCCCACAAACTCAGCCACCAATTGTTCCCTCAAAAAATGTGTGAACTTGTTGAACTACTCTATGTATTTGGACCAGTATTTGAGTTTGCAATTAACTGAGTTAGAAACCAGGTGAGTTTTGTGCTCTTTCAGGTTTTATAATGAAAGGTTCTCAGAGCTCTAATTATAAAAGCAAAGTTCAAGCTCTTCTGTGAAGCAGCCTTTGAAGGAGATGAAATTTTGCCCTTAAAAACAGTTTTGTGGCCAGATCCCTGGAGAGCAGGAGGAAAGGTGATTTTTCCTGGTTCATCAAGCATAAAGAGGGGTACTAAGTTGCAAAGAGCAAGGCAAAGTGGAAGCCCTGCATTAAGGAGGGCAACAATCGGGCTTCTGAGTAGTTCAGCTTGGGGAAGTTTTTTTCCTTACTAAATCATTTGTGGCGAGACAATGAGGAAACACTTATTTTAACTGTTAACTAGAGAAACTGTTCAGATCTAGTGAGTGTAAATGACACAAAAATGTGAGAGAGAAAAAAGCACAGGCGAGAAAAATAAACAGAGGAGCATTCACATGGGATGAAGGAGGTCCACTGGTTCAAATTCAATCACCTCCAAATACAAAGAACCACTTAAAGAACATTCCTGCTGGGATCAAGCTCACCTACACATTATTAGGCACAAAGGCCCAGCTCTTACATCATCATGGATTGGCAGCAGAGCAAATATAGCAAAGGCCTTATGTGACTATTTGGTTAATAACACACACAAATTGGGCAATCTAGATGTAAGGGTCCTTTTTGCTTACTGGTCATAGCAAAATTCTCATGAGTGATATTTTCATCTGTAATCATTCTTCTAGGGAATGAAAGCTTTGTGCTACTCTTGCCAGTGTTATCTCTGGGTAAAGGGTTATGGAAGGAGGGTAGCCATCTTGAAATCCAACTGGAGGGACAACACAATGGGTTTGAACTGCTTTCATATACATGGATATAAAACCAGGAGTCACTCCATGGAAGTCAGTGGAATTACACTAATATGTGAGAAAAATCAGTCCTTTCGTGATGGAGGTAATCAAACATACACCACATATTGTATATTATAGCACATAGCAATCCTTCTGCTGAAATCAGTTTGCACCAGAAAGTACTGCACAATTTTAATTTTGTTCATTACTAGAAGCTAAAAACAAATGGCTAATTGATTAACTTGAAAAGATATGAAATTTATTGCGGGATTTATTTTCTGAATGGTCTGCCTACCTGTAACACTGATGGCAAATCTCCAACCTAAAGCTACCCCTTGTCGCTAGGATTTTCCGGTTTATTTTTTAGACTGTCACTCCCTAAAAAAAGAAAAGTTTAGTGTGGGAATGTCTGTCACCTCATCAGGAAATTGAATAATAAATGGCCATCCTGAAGAACTTGAGTGTGAATCATGGAGGTTTTCAAACCCTAGCTTACTGGTTCAATCACCTTTTGAAGTCAGTTATGATGGCTCAAACCTGAATGAGCTACCTGCGTCATTCCCAGAGTTTGCAGTGATGACAAGTAACTCACAGGGAAAGGATGACAAGTAACTCACAGGGAAGCTGCATTAATGACATCATTCTTGCACTCTAATTCTTTCCCTACTTCCCTTCCTAGCAACTGCTAGCCAGCACACCTAGGGTCCCAAGGGAGATATTGTCCAAGAGGCATGCTTATGTTCTCAGAATGTAAAGATACAGATGCTATTGTTGGCATATCTGCTCTGACTAACTGTGCCCTGATTTAGGCAGACACTTTTCTTAACATAGGAGAAAAATCACTTTTAAAAGGGAACACAGGGGACTACATGGATACAGTCATCATCATTAGCACCATATAAAGAATCAAGTGCTAGTCAGAAATAAGAATACTGCACAGACAAGCTATTGAGATGAGCTTTGATAGGCTTAGCAGCACAAACTGTAATATTTCTCTCTTCTGAGAATGAAATTTGGAAGTAAGGGGGATGAACCAGTAATAAAACTGTTATAAAATGGAGGGTGGGGATTCTCCCTATGGATCTGTTTAAAAAACAGTCAGGCAAATTAATGTTAAGGCCTTTATTTTTATACAAGATACGGGGGGGCGGGGAGAGAATTAAATATGTAATGAAATGGCTAAAAAAGCTAAGCAAGGAAATTACATTGTGTGCAATGAATATGTAATAGTCATATTTCCAGATTTTGAGAAAATAAACCAGTTCTATAAGAGACAAACCTACCCAATTCAATTGCCACCAGGTACCAGGTGACACGAAGGCATCTAGTTTAAATCTATGAAGTATACCATATTTGTCTATCATGTTAGGAGAAGAGGTCTTCTTGTGGTGGCAGGGTTACTTCACTTGTTTCACCTAGCTCTTTCTTTGCTGGAATTGTCCCAGCTACCTCAGTCTTGTCCTTGCTTGTAGGACAACATTGGGTCCTGGATTGACTTTTTAGGCCATCAAATATAATCAAATCACATGCAATGTCCTCACATTGTGTTGGGTAGTGAGAACATTTTTGACTCCACAGCATAACTAGACCTGGGTGAACTTTTCATAATGAATATGTTATGAGATTAATTTAGGCCCATGTATTTCATTTTTCACATATTATCCATTTATTTGAAACTAGTCTATCTACTTTGTGTGACCATCCTTCACCATATGGAGAGCTGTGTTATGAGCAGAGTAGGCCTTTGCAGGCCCATGGGCCTACCGCTCTGTCCACCCCAATTTAAAGACCTTAAAAAGAATTTTAATGTCAATTGAAGCCAACCAATCAATCTAGAAGTTTTCCTTAGAAAAGCCTTAGAAATGTAACCCATATAAGCCATCACTAGGGCTGATGATGGTCACTAATTTTCCTCATGCATTAAGCGCTAGAAACTCCAGGTTCAATTCTGCCCATTAGGCTATGTCTACACAGCTTCCCTCTTCTGCAAAAACTTATGGAAATTAAGCACAGATTAGCATATTGCCATGTTTCATTTGCGTAAATAATTAGGAGCCATTTATGTGCAAGAGGTTTTTGCGCAAAAAGTCACTGTGCAGATGGTGCCTTTTTGCACAAAAACCTCTTGCGCAAAAACGGCTCCTAATTACATATGCAAATGAAGTGCAGCAATATGCTAATCCTCACTTCATTTGCATAGGCTTTTGCAGAAGAGGGAAGATGTGTAGACGAAGCCTAAGTGTTACAATAGCACTAAAGCTGGCACCAGCTCCTTAGCAACTAACTGCCTGCCTGCTGAACAGCCAACATGACCTCTAATCACAAGGAAGGGACGATCAATAGCAAGTGAAACTCAAGACCCCTGGAGTAAGCAAAGAATTGAAAGCAAGAAAAAATATATATGCATATGCAAGCTATGCTTACCACAGGCAGGTATAACTGATAATACAAGCTATAGGGCAGTGGGGAATCAAACATATTCCTTCATTGCTCCCAGAAAATCTTACATATTTTATGAAGGTTAGGTTGAACCAGGTTGCTCAAATGCTTATGTTCTACCATGCATATTCTTGATTGGTGTTCCTGCAGAATACAACTCTTTGAAACAAACTGTTCGGGACATATTTGAAGTCTTCAATGAGTTAAGAAAGACTTCTCAGGAGGCTGAAGAATATCCATGTAACATGAACTGGAGTATCCACGTGGAAAAATTAGTGAGTATGGCATCAAGCTCCACCACTCCCATGTCTCTTGTGCAATGGGGGCCTTGCTGACCAATTTCTTTCCTTCCCCTCTCCCATGCTTCTGGAGCATTTGCAGCATTCAGGAAGCTCTGAGAGGGAGTGGGAGGAGCAGGAATGGGGCACACTTGGGGAAAGCAGTGGGTTGGAGGTGTGGCCCAAGGTGGAATGGAGTGTGGGTCAAGCATCCTCCCTGTCTGGAGAGGAAGATGACATCAGTGTGCCTAAGTACTATATTTAGGAACCACTGCCATCCCCAAAACTTCCTCTTGGCTGATCCCAACCCTACAGGTGTGATACGTTGTTATTTTACGTTACACACTCAAGTTGCATTGAGAACTCAATTTTTTTCTAAAATAAAATAAAAAGGCAAGCCAAATTCAACCATAGGGGAGAAAAGGTAAAAAGCAGCCACTGCACACCTTGTCTCCATCCCCCTTCACTCCACAACACAATATCTCTTCTCTATCAGGAGTTTGACCTCTCTGGGCCACTTCCCCACTGATGTGCTTAGAAATCTATGTAAGAACTGTTTGATCCTGGGGATTCAAATCAAAAGGCCTGCCACATTCTGTGACAGGTAAAATTGACTTATTTTAAGGACTGGTCAATTTATCAAGTTGTTGGAACAGTGAGATTGTCACTTGCTATTATCAATGATATATACTGTTTGGAGTAATCCTGAGCATCAAGTGAACCACAGTTAAATTCATTGGAAGACCAGCTTCAATAAAAACAAAAGCCACATCATTGAGGTTTTGGCATGGTAGGCAACTCCTAGTTAAAAGTGTAAGGATATTTATAAAAATCAGGATGTCAGAGAAGAGGAGCAAGGAAAGGAAAATAGTAGGAACCTAACTGAGGGGTAGATTTGCTGTTCCTATCCAATGTGTCCTGTTGCGAGTATATCTGACCTGAGAAAGGAAATTGAAATTATGTAGTTTGTTTCTCTACTATGCTTCTTCAGTTTCATGCATGTGCAGTCTCAGTGAAATCAGTGGAGTTGCATAAAAGAATGAAGAATCACAAGATTTTACCTTAATTTTGTTTTCTAGTTATTGAGGCTATGTCTAGAGGTATCCTGGAAGTATCCCACAAAAACTCTGCCACGTACAAGGAACGTGTTTGCTCTTGCACTTTTTTTCACAGAAGAGCAAATGCACTCTTTCGAGGAGCCCTGTAAACCTCATTTTACAAGGCATAAGCACTCTGCTGAAAGAGGAGGCATTTCTGCCATTTGGCCCCATCTAGATGGTGGAAAAGCCTGAACCAGAAAAAAAAAGCAGAAAAAGCTACACAAAATGCGGAGCGCATTTTGTGTAGCTTTATCTGCAAAAATTCCGCTGTCTAGACCTAGTCTGAGAAGCTAAACCTCTCAAGTTTTTTATAGTACAGGTGTCATTTTCAATAATTATCACCTTGTTGTATCTGCAAGATAGCCACAGAGCTGAGCAAATACCTGTACATGCTTACCATGTACACAGACATGCATTTTGACATCTATTTTACAGAAACAAATGAGTGCATATCCATATTTTTAGCCCAAAGGCTCTGCTCTTTGTAAAATTGGCCTTAAGAGTCCCAGTACTTCAAAGCACAAGTGAGATGAACTCAGCTTCCTAACTTGGTTTGTCAAAGAATAAAGTGCCCACTATAGCATCCTCATACCCATCCTCAAAAGAAATTGTGATTTTGTCATAAGAATCCAATCACTACAGCTATTGACCTACTTGGTCTAGAGGAAGCATCGGTTCATAATTAAAGCTTGTCTGGAAGACAGAAAATCTAGACTTTCCTCCCTCACTTTCTTTATGACTTTCCAGACATCCCTGAGTCCTACTCTTCACTAGGGAAAAAGGTGTGTTGCTAACATATAGTAAAATTGTATTCTATCCAAAGTATTTACAGAATGCCCAGATCTGTAGACAGACAGTAGACAGCACTTTGTGACTAAGTTTCTCATTCTGTGATAGAGATCATTCAAAGAGTTTATGAAATTCATCCAATAACTGAATTGCAAAACTCAGTCCAATTCTTGGATAAAAAGATGAAGTATATGTAAACATAAAAAAATATAAGACGTAGCCTGTCAGGTATCCAGTGCTACTCAGTTAGGGCATGTCTGCACTAGGAAATCATTTCAAAATAATAACTCCTGAAATAACAAAATCAAAATAGCATGTCCCAACTACAGGGGAGCCTCGAAATTAGTCTGAGGCAGGTTCCATTATTGTGGACGTGCCACCTCAACTTAGAGCCCCAGGAAGCACTGGGGAGTAATTATTTCAAATTACTCTGGGGAGTAGTTATTTTGAAATAGCAGCAGCAGAGTGTCCACACTAACACTATTTTGAAATAAGTGTTATTCCCTGAGGAACACAGAAGTACTGATTTCAAAATAAACAGCCCATTATTTCAAAGTAACAGGCTTGATAGTGTGGACACTCCACTTGCTATTTTGAAGTCAGGGGGTTATTTCGAAATAGCTCCCCAGTGTAGACCAGGGCTTAGGTGTTCACCAGAGGAACAATGCAATATTGTTGGCAGAGAGAGTTTGGGGGTCCTAAATCATTTTTTGTCTCTAATGGTCTGTCATGTTAGAAGCTACATTATTCAGATGACTAGTCATTTAGAGTGCCTCAATATTTGTGTGCCCAGCAAGGGAGCTGTTAAGAAACCTATATAAGATAGCATCTATCAAACACACAGATGTATGTACATTACAACAACAACAAAAAAATGCCAAAACAAAGCATTCCACTGCACACACAGTTTTTCCCCTCAGGTGAGAGAAAGCAAACCACACAAGACAAATGTTGGACACCTCACTTAATGCACTGGCAGAAGACATTAAGACATCCAGACACCATGGTGATGAGAGCAGAATAGAATATGCTGAGCATGTGGCCTCTGGAGGGGCATGGGAGGAGACTCATGCCATGCTTTAGAAAGTGGACTTGTGGCCACAGATATGCTTACCTCAGAAGTACTTTGAGCAAATTATCTCATGTAACCTCACAAACATAATGTCTTAATCCTCTGGATCGATTTATCTTATTTTGGTGCATGCATCATTCTTGTGTGTAAAATTAGACATTTGACATATGGAATGGTTTATGGTTTTAAAATGTGTAAATGAAGGCCATCACAAGTGTTTCCAAGACTGGGACACCTTCATGTCTAGCAATCATATGCAAATAGCCTTTTTTCCTGAAGTCTTAGCAAGTCACATGACCTACCTAACTGGTAGGGACTGGTCAGGTAGCTTCCCATGCAGAAAGCAGGAATCTTTAAAACAAGGGGAAACTTAGGAGCTTCTTTGTCTTTGCCTGGCACACACAAAGGAAAGAACAAAAGACCCCAGGGTGAAGAACAGCTCTGTTTTGGAAGGCTTTGCTAGAAAAGAAACAGTTTTAGGGTTAATTTGTAATGAGTTTGTGTACTGAGCTTTCAGTGTTAGAGTTAGCAAAGCATTTTCTGTTGAGTTTGTAATCTACTTTGCTCTGCCTGTTCTCACTTATTACCCCCTAAATCCTACTGCTTGTACCTAATAAAATCACTTTTATTTTCTATCAAGCCCAGTGTAAATAATTGTTATGGGGGGGGGGGGGGTGATCAATGTGTACATTCCCCCTTTCATTGCTAAAGGGGGCTTACCTAAATAATTCCTTTAGGGTTCTGATCTCATTTGGGGAGTGGTATCCCAGGAAACTGGGTGCTAAACTGCACTTTCCTTGGAACTGGAGAGATTCAGTGTCTGCACTGCTTCTGGGTGGCGGGGGTGGGCAGAGATCTCAGCTCAGTGTCTTGCCTAGAAGAGACCAGGGAGCTGTCCCAACAGGACAGGACAATTAGGAGCCCCAGAGAGCAGGAAGGCAAGAGGCAGTGGCCTTGTCAGCATTCTGGGAGGAACCCCCAAGAGGTCTTCTGTGACCGCACCCCGTCACACACCCTTAAAATGTAACCACCCAAAATCATTAGCCATATTTTAAGATGGGAGCATAATAGTTACAACATGAGAATAAAAGTCTTCAGAAATCTAGTTGAATAAGGTTTGTTTTTCATTTTTCTATCTCTTCTTTATTTTAGATATAGAATTATATATAGAATCATAGAACACTAGGACTGGAAGGGACCTCAAGAGGTCATCTAGTCCAGTCCCCTGCCCTCATGGCAGGACCCAGTACTGTCTAGACCATCCCTGATGGACATTTATGTCACCTACTCTTAAATATCTCCAGAAATGGAGATTCTACAACCTCCCTAGGCAATTTATTCCAGGCACTATATAGGCAAAGTACATTGCACTGCCTGCCACCTATTTCTGTAACATTCTGGTTTCTACTAAGTCAGGAAAAAAAGTGAGATTTGCCTCCTTAAACCCTATCATCCATCACCTTTAAGGGCAAACTGATACCCAAAAAGGGATTAGTTTTGGTTAGTGTGTTTTTCCTTTTTCCTTCCTGTATTACCTGTCCTTCCCTCTCCTCTTGACATTATCAAGTGTTTTTGTTTTGTTTTTTGACATCTGAAATAGCTTGTAAAAACCATTACAACGCTGCTAGCCTCTAATCACAAGAGACGCGGTCAAGGTCAGAGGAAGGAGAGTTGCCAGAAATCATGATGTTTTCTAGCAAATAAAACAGGACATGGCTTAACAGGATGTGAGTTGTTTTTTGTCCTACTGGTCTCATGCTGGCTGTATAACTCAGATGAAAGAAGAATAACCCCAAAATGAACTAAATCCCCTTTATTTTTTTTCCTGTGTCTAAAAAGTTTGTTAACTTATTCCTTTGGCTGTTAGTTCTCTTTACAGGCTTCAGAACATTGCCAGTTTCAAATGCAACCTGTATCAAAAAGAGCTGAGCGGTTTGGCTATTCTGCATTTCAGAATGAGTTGCGTTCAGGTCTCCTACTTAAAAAAAATTGTTCAAGTTCTGCAATACAAAACTTTGGACAGAGTTCCATTGGGAGTGATTAGACTATGCCTGTCACTCTCTTGTACAGCCAGATCCTTCACCATGGTAATACAATATTCAGTTGTACTCCTTTCTTCTCCTCCCTCACCGCCACTGTTTAAAATGGAGGACATGCTTTCTTAATGGAACCTGGATTTTTTAGTGCCCATGAGGACTATCTGAAATTGTTCAGCTAAGACCACTGGCCACACGCTTGATCTAATTGGGATTGACTGGAATTGTACTCTCTCCTGGAAACTTTACTTTTGTTTTCTCATTTTGTCAATTTCCTCTCATTTAAAATATAAATAATTTAGAATTATGGATATATTGTATATGAAAAAAGCAAGGAAGAATCCTCCCTGTAAGGCCAGAGAGTAGTAAGCAGATAACTCAGAAATAGGACTCTGCTGCCTGAACACATCCAGCCTTGGATCCCTTAGGTCTTGTTCCCCCATGCTAGAAGACTTGTTCTGCTATGGACAGGATTTTCCTTCACTAATTACCTTGCTTTTATTTAGAGAACAAATGTGAACCAGAAAATACAGGTAATTGATTTTTTTAAAGGGTCCTAGAATATTTAAAAATCCACCTGAAGGCAGCCTCACAGACAAGTCAATTGGATATCTCATTTGAATGACATTATGTTTATCAGTTCTTGACACCTACCTCTCCCTACTGAAACTGCACTGCAAATCTTAAAGGCTACATCTACACTGCCTAGTTATTTTGGAATAATGGACAGCTTAGTCTGACTTCTGTAAACCTCATTCTACAGGAATAACACCTATTCCGAAATAGCTATTTTGAAATAAGGAGTGTGTAGATGCTCCACTTCTGCTATTTCGAAATAGTCCCTTACCACGGCCATTCTAAGTTATTCCTCCTGGGGCTTTAAATCGAGATAGCACATCTACATCAGGGAAGCCTGCCTCGGACTAATTTTGAGGCTCCCTTGCAGTGTAGATGTGCTGTTTCAAAATAAGCTATTTCAGAACAGACTAACACGGTTACCTCTCTATAACTTTTTATTCCAGAATAGTTTATTCCAAAATAACTGTGCAGTGTAGAAAGTGGCCTGTGTGGTACTTCTACCCTTGAATGTTCAGAGTCTGAAGCAAAAAGGTCCATAGACTGAGCTGAATCATATATTGTTTTGCCATACCCATTGGATGTGTCTGCGATTTGATAGTAGCGGCATATGATAATGTCTATCCATCTCACATGTTCAACCTTTGGTTGGTGTAATGTACTTACACCCAAAGTTCAAATCTCAGGTCAAATGTAGTCCAGTCTCCTCTTATTTGTCTTTAATTGGTATCCTAATCACAGCAATGAAACTTCAGAATACAAATATCAGTTCCTGTCTATCCATACATGTCCCATAACTTATTGTTTGCACCCTACAAGAAAAATCAATTAACTAGAAACCTTGTGTACGAATACAATGATAATCAACACATTGCTCTTGTTCTCTGACCTTGTTAATCCTGGTACTAGCCACTGACAATAAATCCTGTTGTGCAGGCCATTCAGGTTGGGTGGATAATATGAAAGAACACATAGGTCAAAGGGTTCGAGGTAGATCCTTATGCAGTACATCTGAAGCAATTGTCCATGTAAAGGACTTTGAAGACTGACTAAAAAGGTCAAAGCCAGACTTCACAGAATTGCACTTCATTAGATGCATTTCCTTTGTACCTTTCAATTTCCTCTCTGCCTGCCTCCCAGACACACAGAGATTAACACCCAGCACTGTTCTGCTGAAGGTGTTTATAAGGAGGATTATAGGATTCATAGAAACATAAAAAAATTTAGGAGCACAAATGTGTTATCTGGCCTAATACCCTTGTGGGTTAATATTAATATTACTCTCCTTTTCGCCATAACCCCACCTCTTCTTCCTTCTCTAGAAATACAAATAGAGGGTCTTTTGATTTTGTTCACAGTCTATTTCTATCTCCCCCCCCCCCATATTTGCTTTATATGGGTGCATCTACACTGCAACTTGAAATAAGATATGCAATTAGATCTGTGCAAATTGCATAGTATATTTTGATGCTATTTCAAAATAGTTCATTTCATCATTTGGCACTGTCTACACAGTGCCAACTTTTGAAATAAAGCGCTATTCCAAAATGCCCCTTACTCCTCATGGAATGAGGTTTATAAGGACGTCGGAATAACAAGCCTGAAATAACAGGCTAGCTGTGAAGATGTGGAATAGTTACTTGGGGATTCTCTAGTCTCCTGAAATAGTGTGGTAGTGTAGACGTAGCCTATATGTACTAACCTCAGTGTGAAGTTTGCCTTGAATGCAGCCTCCCCTGTAAGCTGAGGGGCAGCATAGCTTCACAGGTGATTAATCAGCCCCACTCAGTCAGAGGCTCAGGGCTCCCTGCACTGAGTTGACTGACTGGGTGGGACTGATTAATCACCTGTGAAGCTGTGCTGCCACCCAGCCCACCTTAGAGGGAACACCTCTCAAATGCTCTCTTTATTATCCTTTTTTACTGCTCGGGAATGTACCCTCATTTTTTAACACTTTTCCACCAGAGATGTAGAGCAAATTTGTAATCGTTCATCTTCGTATAGACTCTTAATACTGTAATGAATTGGAAAGTGTCTGTCAAAGATCCTTGAATAGCCTTCTGTTATATAGAAGCACAACTCTGTCATAGGCCTTATACTGCTACCAACTAACAAAGATGCTCCTTTAACTTAAGTGATGTGTTGCCTGGGCTTTTTGGAAATTAGGATCTGAGTTTATCAGCACTGTTTTTGTGCATTCTGAGTGGCCATAATCTCTGATACAGTAACACCTGTGAAGTCCTAGTTGACCACAAGTTTGTTTAATACTTCCTATTAATAATTTTCTCTTCACTGAAGTACCTGAAAGCACTTTATAGACATTAATTAGCCCTCACAATCCCCCTTGGAGGTAATTCTCCCCATTTTATAGATGTAAACTGAGGCACAGAGTTATTAGGGGATTTTCCCTAGGTCAGGAGTCAGTGATAGAAGAAGGAAAAAACCACAAGAAATCATAGTCCCTTGATCTAACCACTAGGTAATACACTCTCTTTAAATTTCATATAATATTAGCCTTGAATTATAGTCTCAACAGCAATATAAAACAGCCCCAAAATACAGTTCATTCTGAACATCAGTTGCAACATTATTGCAGTGAAGACTGTTCTGTTGTAAATTAGGAGAAAAACAATCAAGGAAGCGGGTGAGAGGCCCAGAGAGTGGGGTTTTGTATCAAGAGGTCAGGTGCACCCTGCTCTGCTAGCGAGTTCCGTAGTCTATAAATGAACATTGACAGATTGCAATGGTGGCCAGTCCTAGGGGCTGGCTTTGTGAAGCCTCAGGAAAACAGAGGGTGCAATAATCATTTCCATTTCTTTCTAGCTGTGGTGCTGGAAGAGGTGGCTAAGAAGGGGATTGGGGATCTGAACACAAGAAGTTTCCTCCCCCCTTCAATATAACCCTGAGGGACAGAATGAAGTGGCTAGATTTCTTAGAACTTCAAGCAGTCCCTAATATTGCTTATCTAGGTATGTCAGGCCAGTGAGAACGGAATAGGAATTAGTACACCTAATGGTAAACTGACATTAGACACCTTTGTAAATCAAGCCAATGGGCTGGGCCTTGACAGGCCAAACACAAAGACAAAACAGAGTTTATAACCAAATGGTACAAAGCATGGATCATCTCAGCTAAGCTTCTCCAGTACAGCCCTTCCTGAATCACCCTAGCAAACTCAGTCCATGCTGGTCAGAACTTTTATAAAGTGCAGGGAGGCTTCAAATCACCATACCTTACCCAGTCCTGATTCTCTGCATTCAAAATATATAGCAGTGGCTCTTCCTCTACTCAAAGGTAAAACAAAAGGGAAAACTGTGTAGCACTTTAAAGACTAACAAGATGGTTTAATAGGTGATGAGCTTTCGTGGGCCAGACCCACTTCCTCAGATCATATTCTGGAAGAGAATTGGCATGACCATATATACCAAAGGAATACAATGAAAAAAGTGAACACATTATTAAACTGACGAATCAGTTTGGCTACGTCTAGACTGGCCACATAAGAAGGAATAGGCATGCAAAGCAGGCAAGTCAGAATAGGGAAATCCACGGGGGATTTAAATATCCCCCGCGGGATTTAAATAAACATGGCTGCCGCTTTTTTTCCAGCTTGGGGAAAAGCCGGAAAAGAACGTCTAGACTGGCGCGATCCTCTGGAATAAAGCCCTTTTCCGGAGGATCTCTTATTCCTACTTGCTGCATTGACTACAGATGTATCAGGATTGGGTCTGTGTTTTTTTATTCTGCTGTACGGTGTAGCTTCTTGATTACCTTTCTTGTAATTGATGGAGCTGGAAAGTCCATGGTGAGATCTAATACTGCATTTGTCTTCAATACAGAGAATTTTATTTTTGGGGCCTTTACTGATGGTTCAGTACCATGCAGGATGATTCACCAATAGGAAGGCAGAGAGAAAGAGAGAGAAATAAGCAGGAACAGCCCAAGGAAATCTTTATGCAATGTAAGTTTAGTGAGCTACTATATAAAATACAATCATATCCACAGAGTTGGATTAATAAAACCAACCTCAGAGCAGAGGTTCCCTTTTAAAATGTTCTGAGTCAGAAAGCTTTAATGAAATATAAGGGCAAGTAGAGAATACAATGCCTGTTGTCCATGACATACATGGGGCGATGCGCAAAGATAGCATAAGACCAGATGAATACTCCTATCCATTCCATCTCACCAGGTCAAAATTTCTGTGAAAAATGTCATTCTAGCCTTTGACCAGCCACAGAGCTACTTCAAAAATCTCCAAATTTGACAGTGACAAAATTATCACAATTACAAATACTGACACAAAAACATAGGAAGAATTTCTGTGAAATTTTGTACCCTTAATTGTATTCTGTGAAAATTGAACCTCATTTTGCCTCTTCTTTTGAAGTTTCATGCATTGGTCACTGATAGAGACCGATTACCAGAATAAATGGACTACCAATCTGCTACTGTACAGTAATTTATCTGGCTAAGGTGAATTACTCTGTTATGCAGAATATAATCATAATAGCATCATCTGCCTTTAAAATGCATGAATCTATAACCCATTCCTCAAAAGTTGGAGAACATACATAAGACCACAGGTTATTGTTCAGTTGCCACATATTTTCCTTTATTGTGAATTATTATTTCTCTTCTGAAGAACCTCAAAGAAAAAGGATTAAAATCCAATGAAAAATACTGGTGAATTAAGACCTCTCAGTTTTTCCTTTCTTTATTATTAATCATAGAAACCTAGAATACTAGAACTGGAAGGACCCACAGGAAGTCCTCAAGTCCAGTCCCCTGCCCTCATGGCAGGGCCAAGCACCATCTAGATCATCCCTAATAAATGTCTATCCAACCTACTCTTAAATATCTCCAGTGATGGACATTCCACAACCTCCCTAGGCAATTTATTCCCGTGTTTAACCGCCCTGACAGTTAGGAACTTTTTCCTCGTGTCCAACCTAAACCTCCCTTGCTGCAATTTAAGCCCTTTGCTTCTTGTCCTATCATCAGAGACCAAGGAGAACAATTTTTCTACCTCCTCCTTGTAGACACTTTTAGATACTTGAAAATTGCTATAATGTCACCTCTCAGTCTTCTCTTTTCTAAACTAAACAAGCCCAGTTCTTTCAGTCTTCCCTCATAGCTCATGTTTTCTAAACCTTTAATAATTTGTGTTGCTTTTCTCTGGACCTTCTCCAATTTCTCCACATCTTTCTTGAAATGCGGTGCCCAGAACTGGACAAAATACTCCAACTGAGGCCTATTCAGTACAGAGTAGAGTGGAGGACTGACTTCTCATATCTTTTTCACAGCACTCCTGTTAATGCACCCCTAAGTTTGCATTTTTTGCAAGTGTCACACTGTTGACTCATATTTAGCTTGTGGTCCACTATGACTCCTAAATCCCTTTCAGTAGTACTCTTTACTAGACAGTCACTTCCCATTCTGTATGTGTGAAACTGATTGTTCCTTCCTAAGTGGAGTACTTTGCATTTGTCCTTATTAAACTTCATCCTATTTACCTCAGACCATTTCTCTAGTTTATCCAGATTATTCTGAATTTTAACCCTATGCTCCAAAGCAGTTGTAACCCCTCCCATCTTAGTATCATCTGCAAACTTAATAAGCATACTCTCTATGCCATCATCTAAATCATTGATGAAGATATTTAACAGAACTGGTCCGAAAACAGACTCCTGTGGAACCCCACTTAATTATTTAATATTTAAATAACCATGAAACCAGTGAGAGGATTATTCTAAGAGGGGTGGGTGAGATTCTGTGGCCTGCACTGTGCAGGGGGTCAGACTAGATGATCATAATGGTCCCTTCTGACCTTAAAGTCTATGAGTCTATGAGACTTGTTTCAATTACCCACATTTAGTAGCAGTTTTGCCATAGGGGAAAAATACCTTCCTTCTGCAGCAGAAATGCCACAACTCTTCATGTAATCAGTCAGGCTCCTTTGAACACCCAGGGTATGTCTACACTAGAAAGTTAGTTCGAACTAGCGGACGTTAGTTCGACCTAACTTTCCTATGCCCTACACTAGCGCTCCGCTAGTTCGAATTTGCATCGAACTAGGGGAGCGCTTAGTCCGAACTAGGTAAACCTCATTTTACGCGGACTAACGCCTAGTTCGAACTAGCTAGTTCGGACTAAGGGCTGTGTAGCCCTTTAGTTCGAACTAGTGGGAGGCTAGCCCTCCCCAGGTTTCCCTGGTGGCCACTCTGGCCAACACCAGGGAAACTCTATGCCCCCCTCCCGGCCCCGGACCCCTTAAAGGGGCACGGGCTGGCTACGGTGCCCGTGCCAGGTGCAAGCCTGCCAGCACCCAGCTAGCAGACCCTGCACCTGGCACGGCACAGAGCCACCCACCCGATGCCCCCCAGCCCACCCCCTCTTGCCGGGACCAGGCTGGCGGCTCCCGGGAGCTTGCCCTGGACCGCAAGAGGCGGGCACCTTCCTGGGCTAGTGCGGACATCGTGGACCTCGTCCACGATCTCCGCACTAGGCACAGGAAAGTGGCCGTCTAGGGCAGGAGAGCTGCCAGCCTGGCCACCCAGGACCAGGTGTGCATGAAAATCAAGGGGGTCCACTGAGACCCCCGACACTGAGCCCTGAGCTTACAATGGCCGTACTGGGTCAGACCAAAGGTCCATCTAGCCCAGTAGCCTGTCTGCCAACAGCGGCCAACCCTAGGGACCCTGGAGGGGATGGACCGAAGACAATGACCAAGCCATTTGTCTCGTGCCATCCCTCTCCAGCCTTCCACAAACTTTGGGCAGGGACACCACTCCTACCCTCTGGCTAATAGGACTCCATGGACCCAACCTCCATCACTTTATCTCACTTCTCTTTAAACTCTGTTCTAGTTCTAGCCTTCACAGCCTCCTGCAGCAAGGAGTTCCACAGGTTAACTATTTGCTTTGTCAACAACAACAACTTTCTCTTACTAGTTTGAAGCCTGCTACCCATTCCTTTCCTTTGGTGTCCTCTAGTCCTTCTTTATGGGAACTCAGGAAGAACTTTTCTGAATGCACCCTCTCCACCCAACCCCTGCTTTTAGAGACCTCTATCCTGTCCCCCCTCCGTCTCCTCTTTTCTAAGCTGAACAGTCCCAGTCTCTGTAGCCTCTCTTCATCTGGGACCTGTGCCAAACCCCTGATCATGTTAGTTGCCCTCCCCTCTCCCAGCCTTTCTCTTCCCCTCTCCCACCTCCTTTTCCCAGTCTCCCCCAGTTTTTTTCAATAAAGACAGAGTCAATGTTGGAAGAAACGTTATCTTTATTTTGTACATCAATAAGAAGGGGGGCTAGGGAAGGGCAAGTGGAAGGAGGTGAGGGAGAATGGGGTACGAGCCCCCGATGGGGAGGACTGGGCTGGCTCTGCGGGCTTCTGGGGGTGGAAGCTCTCCTGCAGCCCCCCAATTACTCCCTCTCCCCAGATGGCAGCCTGCGGCAAGTGCAGCCGGGCTGATGGCCGAGTGGTGTGATGTGCCCAGTGTGGGCACTCAGGGCACTCCAAGCCAGAACTTCTTTGCAAGCGGGGCACCCCTGAAACTGTCTGTCCGGGGTGGGGGCGGGACCCTTTAAGCGCAGCCCTCGGCTAGCCTGAGACAGTATCTCCATGCTCTATGTCCTCCTTTTATGCCCTGCCGGCACTGCTTCCGGCCATCATTAAGCCCTGTTCAGAATCCACTCAATGTGGACTTACTAGTTCGAACTAGCAAAACGCTAGTTCGAACTAGTTTTTAGTGCTAGATGCATTAGTTCGAACTAGCTTAGTTCGAATTAACTAGTTCGAACTAAGTTAGTTCGAACTAGCGCTGTAGTGTAGACATACCCCCAGAGTGTAGTTAGTAGTTACACACAAAGTCAGGCAATGAGGAACATTGCAGATATGTTCATAGAGCTCTCAGCTGGGACTTGGCATAGCCAATTTCTAGAGATAGTCAAATATAAATTTGTTACATGGGAATTTTCAACATTTTGAATGTCTTCATTCTGAATTAGAACAAAAGGTTCACGTTTCCCATGGAATAGAAATTCTAAAAAAAAATTATTTGGGTCCATCCATAGGTTTTGCTCAAATAATGTCACATAGTTTTGTTTCAACAATGTCAAAATGTGTTTTCATTTAAACAGAGTAAATGTGATTCATTTTGACCATGTCAGAACAATATAAATATTTAAAATAAAAATATAATACCACCATAATTTAAAATAAGAAGTCAAAATAAATTGTTTTTCTTATTTAAAACAAACTGTTTTAACACTTGAAAAATTTGTCAAAGTTGATGTTTCCATCAAATGTTTTGAATTCAACAAAACAATTTTCTATTGGAAAATGAAGTTATCAATATTTTTGCCCAACTCTGCTACTTTCCTTGCTGTTTTTCATTCCATGAAGAAGTACATCCAAAGGTAGGTGATAATGACACTGTATACTTTGCAGGTATATACTCTGGAAGTGGCAGGTACCAAGAATTAAAACATTTGTGTTCGCCATATCTGTATTCCTTATTCTCTCTCTCTCTCTCTCTCTCAAAAGCCTAGGCCCAGAGTAGCATCATATGGACAACTGTAAGGATTTAATTCCCTTTCAATTTCCTTATTTAAGGTTGGAGGTGATTCACTCCCTCCCCCAGAAGTTTCTTTTCACAATTCACACCCCAACCCTCAATATGTCAATGTCAAGCTGCTTATCTTTGCCATGAGTATTAGGAGTTCTAATTAAGTTCAATTCAGCTCTTCTTATTTGAGAAGTCTTATCGGGAATACATAACCTGTGCAAATAATATGCATAGACTGAAGTATTTCCTCTGAATGCTAATTGAACATCATAAATTACTTTATAGGTAATCAAGTGTCTACATGTAACAGAAGACTTAAAGCAAAGAACCAAAAGGAAATTTTCTAAGTATGGACAAATAAGAATCCTGTGTTAGCATTTCCTGAATTCCCACTGAGAAAAACCTCATAATCCTGAGCATGTTTGTTGAGCCATATGTTATTTCCTCTTTTTGAACTGGGAAAGGAGAGATTTGACTCACCCATCTACATAAGCGACTGACATCGGATCATAGCTCTTAGGGGCTTAGAAAAAGACTATTTAGATCATTCAGTAGGACAGGACCTCTTCTGTGTAGGACTACTACCTAAAAGCTTAATCCTGTAGCAAGGAGGCACAGAGCGTGGTATATAAACGTAAGTTAAAAAGCTACAAGTGGGTTAGTGTGTGCATGAGAACCTGACCCTGGAACAAGAAGAATGCTACTGCTAACAAAAGCATGTAGCTAAACCTCTCGTTACTATGCTAAAGATGGTATTAGAGCTTCTGTCTTTTCAGATATGCCCATTCTGCACACATGCCTCACCATGTATTCTTATTCCCTGCTCGCTTGTCTCCCCCCTGCACACACACATAATCTCTGGTGACATTTCTGCTGGAGTCCACCACCTTGTGTTGCCTGCTGCATGAAAGTTTGCAGGGCCAAGGTCTTCATAGTTTCCTTAGTGTCTCCCTGAATCCCTCTTAAAGCCCTCCTTTAGCAAACCTCTATCCTTTTTACCCAATTGCCCTCACTTTAGAGCCCCATCCAACTCCATTGGCTTCAGGTGTTGTTGGATATTTGGAAGTGAGAGCAGAATCAGTCTTAAGAAATTGCCTTGGAAATAAGCATCACCTCTTCCTCACACTTTCCTGCTATCTTATGAGATTGCAAATCCATTTCTTTCATTCATTTATATTGATACCTTGATGTGATTACTCTGTGATCACATCACCTCTGAGTCTTCTCCAGTCTATCTACGTTTTGCTTCATTAGTTTTTACTCATGGTCTTACCTTCCAACCCTTTAATAATGACCCTTTTTATTTTCTCTAGTCCTTCTATATCCTTCTCAGTTTAGATGTGTAAATAGGGTGGTGCAGGCAGGAAGACCAGTCCTTCCCCCACCCGGAGTAAGTGTCTAATGACCCAGGTGAAACTCTACTTTAGGAGACTATTCCATCCCATTGCCAGTTTTGCTGTGGATATGCTTCTGTTTTCAACATGAGTGTACATACACCTACCTGGAAGTTACCCCTCCAACTCTAAGGCTGTGTCTATACTGAATCCCTCTGCCAACAGAGAGATGCAAATCAAGAACTTCGGAAGTGCAAATGAGACTGGGATTTAAATATCCCGGGCTTCATTTGCATACTCACTTTCTGACGCTGTGCCCATCAGGCTCAGTGTCAAATGTGAAAGTAAAATGTAGCTGCAGCTCTGCCAACAGTGGGGAGCTTTTTCCGCAGATTCTGTACTCCTAATTTTTTGAGGAGTATAGGATCTGCCAGTTTCAACACTGAGCCTATCGGCACAGCGTCAGAATGTGAGTATGCAAATGAAGCCCAGGATATTTAAATCCTGGGTTCATTTGCACTTCCAAAGTGCTTGATTTGCATCCCTCTGTCAGCAGAGAGATGCAGTCTAGATGTAGCCTAAGAGTATATGCACCCTGAGCAGGAAGGAGTTCCAGCTACATTTTAGGGCAGCTCTCAATAATAGGTTTTATTTTGTTGAAAATTTTCCTTCAGTGTTATCGATTGCAATATGGGTTGCAAAAAGGCTAAGCCCTACCCTATGGTGTGAATTAGTGAAGACAGGTTTGGAACTGAATTTCACTTTTGTGTATGGATTGAATCTTTATGGTGTACACATAGTGGTCATCATTAGAATGGATGCAGAAGGTCACCAATGAGGAATTATATAGGACGATACAGCCAAAAGAGAACCTACTGCAGAAGGTTATACAACAGAAGTTACAGCTATTCAGGCATATCTGCAGAATGAACGACGAGCGAAAAGTTAAGACCCTGGTATTCTGCATAATGGATGGTCCGAATAGGAGGCAGACCCCACAGAGAATGGGTAGATTATATAGTAGATTGGTGCAGAGCTAGTCTACAGAAACTAAGCCACTCTGCACCGGACAGGGAAAGATGGATGGAAATTGTGAGGGAGGCATTGGACACCAACAGGCATTGAGCCCATGGTTGTTGTGGTGATTGATGATGATGATTTTAAAAAAATTAACAATTTTTGACTTCACAAACAAACAACACTTCTATGGTATTCTCTTTCCTTAGACCGGGGAAGATTGTGAGTATCAAGGCATCATTAATTACTTAGCGGTAAAAATGTAAAGAAATGACTGAAGTTCACTATTTACATGCTCATGGATAAATAGGCAGAGCAACTAGGCAAGTTAAAAGAATTCAACTGATGGATGGGTGGAGAAATTAGACAAACATGGATGTACTAAGTGGTTGGATTGGAGGGCTAGATGGATGGATTGATGAATGGACAGTTGCTGTATTAACTAGACAGAAGCAGTGGGAACATAATGTGACTGAATTAGATAGAGAGATGGGAAGATTAGATAGTGAAACTAAGTGTCAGGATTCTCCTTACAGCTCTTTTAGCATCTGTTGAAACTGTACAGGGATCTACACACAGGTTAATAACTGCTAACACATTGAGATGAATCTGGCTCATTGCACTCCACCCTGAATTTAGGAAGACAGATATAGCCTTTCAGCAGAGGAAGCCAACGCCTGGGATAAATAGATCAAAAAGGCGTGTGGGGGGGAAAACTCTTACAATGGACAAAACTCGAGGGAGAAGATTAATTTAGAATCCATTAACTCTAGAAAGAGTCAAGCCAGAAGGAGAGGCACATGCTAGAGTTTCAGATAAAATTATTTTAACATTACCATGGCTTTATGATTGTCTTTTGAGACACAAATTTACGCATTTTTTAAAAGGTCAGTGTCTCACATTTTGGCCCTTAATAGGTACAAACAGCTTGCAGGTGTGAATGTGATGCTGTGTTCTCTAACTCCAAGGGTGCAACATTCTAATTTGTTGGCACTCTCCTGTTGATAGAACAGGAGACAATTGTGACTAATTATTCCCCTCACCAGCAATACCTGGCTCTAGTAGCTGGGAAAGGAATATGTGGTTAGATTCACAAATGTATTTACATGTCTAACTGCCCCCTTAGGCACTTAAATCCAACACTTAGGGGCCACTGGCATTAACAAAACCTTCATGCAGATGCTGCTTATCTAAAGTTCTAGGTACCAATGTTTCCACGGGGCAAGTCCCCTAAGTTTCTGCTAATGGGCATGTGGAAAACTGTCTGAGTCATGGTGATACCAATCAGCTTTGCATCTACCTCATACCTAAGTCCCAAAGGGCTTCACAAACTAGGCATCTCCCAGCTATCTTGTCTGCAGTGCCCGATCTGGTAGACATGATCTTAGCACACTAAATCCACACACAAAAAGACAGCTAGTGCTCCCTCTAGTAGTCCAGTGGTTAGCTCACTCACTTGGGATTTGTGAGAGCCAGGTTCAGACACCCACCCTGTCTGGTTCAGAGCAGATTAACGTGGATCTCTTTGTTCCTAGATGAGCCCCCTAAGTATGGGCTACTGGTATTGTAGAGTTGTCTCTCTCAGTCTTTCTTGTTGGTGCTGTTCCACTTTTTATTTCATGTCCAAGTATTCATTGACTAGACTAGAGCAACATGATACTGACACTGTAGTCTGGGGGTTTCATAGTCACCTGGTAGTGGAAGCTCTCTACCTGCTCCAATGAACATTTAATTTATACAAAGTAGAACAGCTCCATTGGGCTATTAGGTTCAAGGGCACCATCACAAGACCATTTTTCCCCCCCAAGAAAGGATTGACTTCACTTGGGCACCTGACTTCAGAAGATAGTTCACAACTACGAATCCAAAATGGTGATAGATGCCTAACTCCCTTTGAGGGGTGGGGTTTAGGCCATGCCCCTCACCTTAGCATTTTTATTAACTATCTTGGGCACCCCAGTACTCAGCTTGCTCACTTCTATGAACCCCATTTTTAGGTGCTCAGCTCTCCCCCAACTATTGAATGGGGAGCCAGGGCACCCAATTCAAGTCTGTAAGGTCCACAGGCAGCAGGGTGCCAAAAAAATAGATACAACAAAGCTCAGTATTTTAACACCTACATCCACCCAGTAAATCTAGCCTTCTTTACATCACTGCTTTAAAGATACTCGGAGCAGTAGTGTTGGTAACTGGAAGTCTAATAATTCATTTCAACTTGTTTTCAAAATATTCATCCTTTCAATACTCGGGGCAGCTGTAAAATTCCAAGCCGTAAAACCATTCACAAGGCTTTCGTCTATTACAGCGTTTCCCAAACTATGGGCTGCGGCCTGGTACCGGGCCGCATGAAAAAAATACCGGGCCTCAACGTGGTTGCCGGGGTGTTTTGGGTTCCCGGAGTGCCTGTGTGGCGCCGGGTCCCCCAAGTCCTTGGCCGGCCTGGGCAGAGTCTGCAGCTGGAACTCCTGGCTCCCAGCAAAGGCATAGCTAGGGGAGATCGTGGGGGGGGGGGGGAGTAGGGGAGAGCCGGCCATCGGAAGCAGCACTAGACTGGGGAATCAGGGCAGGCCAGGGAGATTGGGGGAGGGGCAGCCGGCGGAAGCAGAGCTGGCTGGGGGGCAGGCGGCTGGCCGGGAGATCGGGAGGAGGAGTAGGGGAGAAGCGGCCTCTGGAAGCAGGTCTTGCCTGGGCATCGGGACTGTCCGGGAGAGACTGGGGGGCCGGCGGAAGCAGGGCTGCTGGGGGGCGCGAGGTCGGGGGTAGGGAGTTGGCCAGGGAAGATGGGAGGGTGGAGGGGAGAGAAGCGGCCGCCAGAAGCAGGACTGGACGCGGGCAGCGGGGCTGGCCAAGGGAGATTGGAAGGAGAAGCAGGGGAGAACTGGCTGTCCAGGAGGGGATTGGGGGAAGTGGGGCTTGCAGGAGGCGCAGCGCGGGGAGCAAAACGGCCGGCAGGGAGCGGGACTGACCCGGCCATATGCGGATCTCGGGGCGCTGCCCCCCTTGCCACACAAAGCACGAGTGAATCCGGCCCGGGGATTCTATTGTGCCCGCCGCCCCTCCACACGCCCTCGAGTAGTTGCAAACTGGCTGGCTGGTAGACACACTCATGCAGTCTCAGCACATTTACCAGCCAGGCAGTTCGCAACTACAAACTGATACATCTAGTAATAATAAAACTTATCTAATGAGAAAATACCAGACATATGTCTGGTATTTTCTCAGTTTCTTATTTATGTGTTTATATTTTTGGGCTGCAAAAAACAGTACGGAAAAAAAGGGTTCCAACTAAAGTAAAAAGTTTGGTCTAACCAGCTTTCCGTCTGTCTTACACTCCATTTATCCGATCCATATTCCTGAACTTGCTGGCAAGAATATTGTGGGTGACCATCTCAGAAGCTTTGCTAAAGCTGGCACTGGGGGCTTTGGGAGGACCAGAAACAACTTATTTGAATATTCATCATTTGATTAATGAATATGCAAATATGTAAATGAATGTCACAGGTCCTCCAAAAGTTCGTGAATGGATTTACTGGTCCCCGTGTCAAAAAATTTGGGGACCCCTGGTCTATTAAATCATAAGTCACAAAGTCTCACTGACGGTGGTTCCCACTGCTATAGGCAATAGGGCTCTACTCAGGCCATTTCTAGTGTCTTTCACTCAAGACTTTTGGCACAGTCAGGTTACCAGTTAGCTTTCTCTCGGGTAACAGATTCCCCAGGAAGATACTGCATCCCACACCTTCACAGCACAGGGTGTGTGGGCTCAGGGGACCTCCATCCCACCTACTGACTTCTCGAGAGGTCACATCTTAGCTCTGGCATTTTTAAATCCTGACTCTCCCAAGCAGGTGTCTGGAAGTTAGGCTGATTGGTAGGAAAGCCCAGGTTCTCCCAGTGCACAAGGCTGCTGTCTAGTACTCTGTAAGAGGCAACAACATCCAGTACCCAGGAGAGCCTTCAAGCTACCACCTTGGGCTACTTCCCACCATCCACTTTCATGCCACAAGTTTTACAGACTGACATACAATCATAAAGAAAAAGAGTAATTGGACTTTCTGTCCCTCTGGGCTCAGTAGGCAGGCTCTTTCTGCCCTGCTTCTGCAGCACCCATCTTCAGAGACTCTCAAGATAGGTCTCTCTCTCTGCCCTGTGAGGACCCTTCTGAGCTTCCTGGCTTCTCTTTACATTCCACATCCAGTTCCAGTGTGGGGTTTATATACCCCATCATCATCTCCTATCGCACAATCAAGTAAATTAAAACAAACAGAAAACAAAACACATTAGGATCATTAGTTCATTCCAGGTTAGCCCTTCCTAATGGCTATTCTGTAGTTCCATCTATTCTGGGTAATTGCCTTAATTTCCACATTCACTAGCCGGCAAGCAACTGGTTTGGCTGCACCAGTGCAAATATTTAGTGTAGGTGAAATCTGAAGTTTGCATTCCTGGGGCTTACTCCTATATGAACTCAGGATAAGCAACAATGGTGCAAATTGAGAGTGGGGTGGAGAGAGGTTCTCCAGCATGGCTGTCCGTTCCCCAGGAACCTAGAATCTAGAGTGTACTGCATTATACTGTGGAACCCCCAGAGTATCCATTGCTAGTCCTGGGGATGGACTTGATGGAACATCACAAATATTTTCCAACTATTCTTCTATATCAAGCCCTGTCCATTCATAACAATTTTAAAGTCACGTTGTAGTCAGAAATATGAATAAATAAAAATAGCAGCCAATTTCACTCAGTACATCTGCTCTAGAGTAGGCAAAGAAATCTGGAAGATAATACCTCTTTGCACTTACAAATTAAGCAAATTTGATTTACAGGCCACTAAGGGAACAAATATGCAACGGTAAAAAATAACTAAATAAAAGAAGTGCACAATACTAATCTTATTATCTGCTCTCAGTGTATCTTCTGAGTCATTTTGGATGAGTTTGCTATTACCATTTTTTTTTTTTTTTTTTTTTTTTTTACTTCTGTCAGCATTGCAGAGAAAGCACACTGGGTTATCATTTTGTCTTTTACATTACACAGCAGCAGTAATGACCAGCTAATTTCTGATATTACTCTCTTTCAGCAGAATGGACATAACTTGATTTTCAAACACTTGGCCTTTCTGGCAGGTAGAGACATTTCATTTTAAATGTGAATACTGATTGTCAAAAGTGCCACAGTGATAGCTCTGAAGACCAAAGATTCCACAAAACAAATACAGCAAAGCTAACAGGACTAACCAATTTTTTTAAATTAGAAATCCCATGTTCAGTGCTGACTGTGGCTGTGTCCAGACTCCATGCCTCCGTCGACGGAGGCATGTAGATTAGCCAGATCGGAAGAGGGAAATGAAGCCGCGATTAAAATAATCGCGGCTTCATTTAAATTTAAATGGCTGCCCCGATCTGCCGATCAGCTGTTTGTCGGCAGATCGGGAGAGTCTGGACGCGATGCCCCGACAAAGAAGCCTTTCTTCATCGACACAGGTAAGCCTCGTGAAACCAGGTTTACCTGTGTCGATGAAGAAAGGCTTCTTTGTCGGGGCATCGCGTCCAGACTCTCCCGATCTGCCGACAAACAGCTGATCGGCAGATCGGGGCAGCCATTTAAATTTAAATGAAGCCGCGATTATTTTAATCGCGGCTTCATTTCCCTCTTCCGATCTGGCTAATCTACATGCCTCCGTCGACGGAGGCATGGAGTCTGGACACAGCCTTAGAGGGGAAAAAACCCTTCTATCTATGGAATCAGCCAAGCTATTTACTCCAAGGTGTTTCAATCTCATTTTCAAGCAACCACCTTTCAATGTGAGAAAGTTGATGAGTGTCCATAGTCCATTTAGTTTGTGAAGACGCTCACAAAAGTCCAGTTAGTGCAAGGTGTGGTGAACTTTTTGTCCATAGGAAGTGGACCAAGACCACCAAATTACTTCCCAAAAGCCACAGAACAGCCATCAAATGATAATATTATTGAATCTCTTGTTGATCAGAGCAAGATTTCAACCAGGATATTTAGCAAGGCTGGTCAGAAAATAGTGTTTTTCTACCATATGAAAATTGAGTCTTTGGTCAAACTGAAACCCCCAATATGGCAGCTCAGAAATATTGCTACTATGCCTCATGGGAAATGTAGTTTGGGTACCCTCTCCTGTATAGGATGAGCTCTATGATGGGACTATATCTCCTGTGCTGTATCATGGCCTTCCTTCTTACTGAGGAGATGGCATGTGTCATGTACGTTGTCTAGTCATTTCCTTCCAGACATTCAGCTTTTTAATGACAAACTTTTCTTCTGAAATCAGATGCTTCACAAGAGTTAGTTAAATGAAAAACCAATTTTCCATCAGCTACAAGTTTTGATGTAAAAATGTTAAAACCAGCCCTAATATTTACCAGTTTTCATTCCTCCTGACAGTGTCACTGCTAGTGCAGCTTGGATTTATTTGCACCTTTTTGTTAGTTGATTGCTGTCAAGCTGCTTACCGAAGTTGGCAAAACCATGGTATTTTCTGGTCAACTTCTCATTATAAAAATGAATGAATATCTGCATAATTATGCTTTACCGTACCTGCTAATTTCTCCTGGAAAATGTCTTAATAAATTGATTGCATGTTCTGAACAAACCTCTAATGATAGGATTGTTTACAGAGGTCACATACAAGCTGTTATTAAAAAGCAATCAGAGAGTGAGTCGAACAATAGCAGGAGGGCGCTGTGAGGAAACCTGAAGGGGCGTGAGGTGGAGGGGTAGGATTTGGTTCATGTTACCTTGCTGGAGCTTTAATTAATAAGTATTTTTCTCATTTCATAAATGTCTCACAATTTCCCTGAATTAACTTGAACTTTTGGTTGAACAGCAAGTTACTCTTCCCAAGGACTGTGACAAATATAGTGCCAACATCTTTGCTTTGGTTTCTAGGGCCTAAACCTGACAACAACTTTATTTGTGCAGGGCCAGATTCGGCCACCTCTATTCCAGTTGAATTCTATGTAAACCATTTGCAATGTAAAAGTGCTGCTTACTGTGCATAAGAATGGCAGAATCTAATAAGCCAAAAGGCCCAATGCACTGACTGTTCAGTCAGTAAAAATACAATCCTGTCCCACTGAAGTCAAAGGAAGCTTTACCATTGACACCAGTGGCACAGGGTCAGGCCCTAAGGGCTAGCAGAACTGGGGTGGTACAGAAGACAACCAAAACTTTCAATCAAAATCTAGTGTAAACTGTTATATTTCCCAAACTCTAACAAATCAAATTTTTAAAAGCAGTACTGTATGCCAACCTTTCCCATCCAAAAACCATCCAAAGAACACCTTATTGTAAAAAGGGTATAACAAGAAAAAATGGAGCTAGAGGATTTGAGCTTTTAGAAAAAAGAATAAAAGAACATCTATAATTAGTTATAATTAATTAGTGCGTGTTTACACAGCTCTTCAAAAACCCTGAGCTGTGTATAATTGCTATTGACACGGAGAAGAAGCGTAAATGATAAAGAAAGTGAGCTATGGGATAATTGTGCAAGCGTTGGAATGGTGAAACACAAAAGGAGGGAATTTGTAGTGTTCTACAGGGATATAAGTAGATGTATTGGGGTGTGCACCCCACACAAGCCCTGAAAGGGTTAATTTGGGCCTGACAGGCCAGTTATGGTATCTGGCTGTATTTGGAGGGATAACGAGGCTTAAAATGAACATGAGGCAGGAGCAGACTGATTAGTATAAAGAAGAGTTTCTCAAAATGGTCCACGGATCCACTCTGAAAAACCTTCTAACTGTCCACTCTAGTTTGTTTATTTACCGGTTCTGCAGCCATGGAGCCTCGCAACTCCCATTGGCTTCGGTTTGCCATTTGCAGCCAAGAGGAGCCGTGGGAAATGGACCGGGCTGGGAGGCCGCTTCCTGTGTCTCCCATTAGCTGCAAATGGCAAACCAGAGACAGTGGGAGCTGCAAGACTCCATGGCTACAGAGCTGGTAAATAAACAAACAAACAAACAAACTGGAGCAGCCAGTTAGTAGGTTTCTCAGAGTGGATCTTTGGACCACTTTGAGAAACACTGTTATGAAGCCAGAAAGTTGAGTGCAGAAGGAGGTTTAGAGGTTGAGGTGAACAGGCGAGACAGAGAGCCGGAAGAGATAAGAAATGAAACTAGCCTAACAGTGAGGATAGGGAAAGTATTAAGGAAGACTTGATATAAAAAAGGAAAAAAAAAAAAAGGCTAGATTTTCTAGAACCAGAAAAGACAGCAAATAGGAGGAGATGAAGAGGAAGAAGAGAAAATTATACAATAGGTGAGGACATAAAGATAAGAGATACTGACCTCTTGAAGACTGCATTTTTCATCAAAAGCTACAGGAGAAATAGTAAGAGCTAAGAAACTACCTGGTGGAGATTTTTTGTAGTGGAATATATATAAAAAACAAAAACAAAGGCACAAAAGAGCTAGGTAAAATAAAACTGTCAGCTCTTATGAAAGGAATTTGAATATAAGTAGTATATGGTGTGCAAACTGAAAAAGTCAGAAGAGGAAATAACGCAAGGAATAGGTGAAGATAAGGTTGATAACTGCTAAAAAGCTAATTGCTATATATCATGTAGCTGTAGCTGTGTCAGGGGGGGAAAAAGCTGATAAAAAGCCTTGAACAGACATGCTGGTCACTTTTAAGGGAAGACTCCTACCAGACAGAATAATCTTAGAATAGCACATATTCTGGATTAAGCTCAATATTCCTCCTCCTGTGAGACATTGAAGGTGCCAAAAAAATTGATCACATAACAAATCACTGCAAAGGGAAAAACACACATGTCAAAAGGAACTATTCATATGATAATTGTAAGGAAGGCACAGAACAAACATTAGAATCTTGGAGGATAACATAGCTCCACATCTGAAGAATGTACTGAGGCAGAAGAGGGATACAGAAATACAAACCCTCCAAATTACTAATATCTTGTATGCAGAAGCCACTAGGGAAGATCTAAAAGAAAAAAAATTGTTTGGGAGGGGCAAGGGAATAGACAGCAACAAATTAATGGGAAGGAAGTAATGAGTGACACCAGGGTAAAAGGAGATGACCTAGTACTTAGGGAAACAGAGATTCGTTGCATTTATAATTGAAGTAATAAACTGTATGCATCAAACAGGAAAGAAAATCAGAAGCTTTAATTATAATTCTCTTTTTGAAGAGTACCTATGGGTCAGCAACTTAAATGAAGGAAATATTGAAAATTAAAAGAATGTTGATGGCTATTTTCGCTGAAATGCCCATAGCCTATATTGAATGGGCAAGAATGCAAAAAAAGAAGACATCAAAACAAACCTTGTTCTAAACATGCATGCATGCATGAGACTTGACCAATAGAAAAATTAGACTGTAAAAATCCCAGGAAATGGCATATATAGACATGATAGGTAAATAAAAAAGGGTTAGGGTATCTGTACACCTTCATTAGAGAGAACTTGTACAACCTAGAAGTAGACATTAAAAAGCTAAACCAAATATAATGCAGTTGAGATACCAATGCAAAACAAGTCTGTGATGTTAAGGCTTTATATTGTCTATAATCCATGCAGAAAGCTAGGGCTATGAACCTGCAGAATTGCAGATGTCACAAGCCTGTTCATCTGTGATGATCTGAACAGTCACACAGATTGTGGAGGAAGTAAGAAAAATGGGAAAATGTGTAGAGCAAAACTTTGAAGGGAATAATTTGGTCATTTTAAATGATGGCACACATATCAGGTTCAATACAGCAGATAGAACTTCCCATGCCTGGATGGGAATTTCTTTTAGTACCAAAGCTAATATTGAAGATGAAATATCCCTATCTAGAATCGTTAAAAAAGGAAAAAAGAAAATTGTAAACTCTCTGGAAACAAAAGTGAATGAGCAACATATATGTTAAGATAGAAGAATTCTGTAGTAAAGTTACCAAGGGAATCAGGCATACAGCTTTGTTTTATCAACAGTACACCAAGAGAATATGATCTATGGTGGAATGAGGAATGTGAAATGGTAACTAGGGAAAGGAATAAGGTATGCAAGACAGCAAAAAAAAACCTCCTTAAATAGTGTGGACTTAATACATATAGAAGTACAGTGGTTGTACAAAGGACTTATAAAAAGAGCGCAAGGAGAAAGCATACTGCAGGAAAGTAAGTAAAAATACCAATATAGCAGAGCTATATAACTATATAGCCATATAAACAAATTCGGAAAATGAATGGAAGAATGAGACACATAATACCAAGCTTCACTGTTGCAGAGCATGGAGTAATATGCTCCAACAAAGAAAACATGGAAATTCTGGACACCACATTTCAAGAAGTCACTAATAATGAGGATCAAAGGATAGAAATTAGAGATAGGAAAATAAAATTCATCCCATCATTATTCTTGATGAAGAAGTAGAAGGAGGAGATGGGGATATGTTAAACGAAAACTTTAGTATGAGAGTATCCAAAAAATGACAACAAGAGAAACAAAAAAATCCTACAGTAGTCAAGGACAAAATGTGCTTTGAAATGCTTTTAACACCTAAGTGAAGGAAGCTTGAGAGTGACACTAAGATTATCTAAAATAAAGAGAAAAGATGAAGTACCTACAAAGACGGGGGGGAAGTGATCAGTGTCCCAGCGAGGAAGCTAGAAATTAGACCAGTTTCCCTCACAGCATGTTTAGATAAAACTATTAAAAGAAAGGCAATGGAGAGATTAATAGCTCACACAGAAAGAAATGTGTTCCTGGATGGCATGCAAACTGAGTATGGAGGAGGTAGGGGTGCCATTGATCACATTATAAGTTTTGAGACAGAAGCACAAAAATCCTCAAGAACCAAAGAATTCATAACTAGCTTCTTAAGAGGAAAAAGCCTATTTTATGCAGAGAGGCTACTTCATAAAATGGCTTCTGTGGTTATTACAGGGGAACATATCAATAGAAGGTTAAGGAACAATTTAAGCAAAAAGAATTAAAGTCCAAACAGGGAAAGGTTTTTCAAATATATATTCAACTACAAATGAAACTCCACAGGAGAGCATAATTAGCTCAACCCTCTTTAACATCATGACAAATGACCTACTTAAGAATACGAGGACAGGAATGGGGATCACAATTTCCTGATGACTGTGCCGTATGGACCAAACCCAGAAACCTCGAAAGCACTTGTGATGTAGTGGGGGGGAACTTGCTGGTTTCTATGGGTCTGTGGTAACCCCATTGGCTGCCGCCGGTACCACAGCCCAGAAGGACAGGGATGGGTCATTATGCAAAGGGATCTCTCAACCAGTCCAACCAGCTAACCCCCATGGAGAGGAATAAAGGAAGGTGAATGCTGCCCTGGCTGGGGGGCAGGGCTGGAGGAGGTTTTAGTTAGTTTCAGTCTGGGAGGATGGAGGAAGCAGTCTCAGCAACAGGCTGGGGGGTTTAGAAGCCGAGACCTCTGCCCCATATCAAGGGGGACTGAAGCATCCTAGGCCTACCCTGTAACCTGATGACATCTGTGCTGTGCTGTATACTGGGGAAGCAATAAACCACCTCTATTCTACTGGCTGGTGGAGTCTGTGCCATTTCGGGGGTGCAGGAGACGGGGGACCCCCAACGCGCCGTCACAGCACTGCCAAAGGAATCAATGTACTTCAGAGAAGGGCAGAATGGGGGAAATAAGTAGGGATTCAAATTTTCCAAAGACTGAATGGAGGGAATGATCTTCTTGACAAGGAAAATCCCAAAAGATGTAAAGTTACAGATACATGACCAACAGAAACAATGAAGAAATTACCAATTCTTAGCCATGATTTGAAAACAAGCTCATTTGAAGGGACTGTATTGGAAAATACTAAAGACATGTGCAAAGGTAAAATTAACTTACTGAAAAGTGTCTCTGGAACATCCAGGGAAGCTGATAAGAAAATGGTAATGCTATACTGAGCACTAATTAAACCAATTATTGAGTATGGATGGCAGGCCTTTAGATGGGCAGTAAACACAAATCCAACTAGACTATAACCAAGCACAGGTATTGCATACTGCATGTAGTGTCTTCATTACTATGCCTTTGTGTCCTACAAATATCAGCTAGTGAAAGCCTATCAATCTTAGAATGGAACTCCTAGACTTAATCTTTTGGGCCAAAGTTCTAGATAATAATGAAGAGGACAACATAAAGCTAATATATAATTATTGTTGGCAATTAAGTGGAGGCTGGGTAGGACAAAAAAAATTCCCTGTGTAAGTGGGGTGCAGAAGTAGATAAAAGGATCTTAATGAAAAGAAAGTATTGGGAGATTCCAAAATCAATAGCTATGGGAAAATACTCTAGCACAGGAAAATCATAACCCCCAGCCCAAGACACACAAGAAATTATATAAAAAATAAATGACAGGAGAACCTGATAAATATACAAAACAAAGCAAATTAATATTTGTAATAAGTGGGAACACTATTGCCAAATATGTACAGATGGTTCCAAAGAGGAATGAACAGGAAGAGTGGAAACAGCTTTCTGTGTGCCCTCATTCAGACTCAAGAAAGCCATATGGCTAACTAACTTCATCTGTCTTTATGGCTGAGTTAATGGGGATTATGTTAGCACTAAATTGGGCTTTAGATGTGTGGCTAGCTGCTATGGCCATCCTGTCACACTCCTTATCAGGGCTAAATGATAGGTCTGAAACCTGAAAGGCTATTCTTAATGAAATATTACTGTTAACAACTGAGCTTATACAATTAGATATAACCATAGTGATGGCATGGCTCCTGGTAGCAGGCACGGAACTGACTGACAATCAAGCAGAAAAGCATTATTAATCATGAACAAGCTGACCTTAAGAAAACTGGAATTTAAATACCTAAACAAAAATGAGCTAGGGAAGGAATGGCAAGAATTGTTCCCCAACAGTGAGTGGTGAATCTCACATTTTCCCCACAAAAACATTCAACAGAAATTTGGGGGGGTTGATTAATGATAATGTGTGTGAAACCCACAGAATTTCCCATTTGTGTTGAAAAAAATGCCTTCAAACCAAAATAATGTGGCTGAAAGGAAATATTTTGATTTAGAAATGTTACTGCAGGGTTTTATGGGGGCTATAGATCAACTGCCTTGTGTCTCCATTCTGCTTTATCATCTCTCTGATTACACCCCATGGCAAGAGACTCCCCTGATGAACGATCTCTGCTTGCCAAGAGGAGAAGCCAGGATGTATCATGGGAGATGCAGTCCAACCAGGGAGGCCAGGGTGTGGAGGAGAAAGGGATCTTGAAGCACTCAAACTAAACATGGAAGATGTACACATTCAAATGATAAGCCTAGGAGTCTATGGGACAGCCTCTTCCAAGACAAGTCAGGTGCCATTACTTGCATAAACTTAAAAGGAGGCTGAACAAAGCACTAAAAAATTCACTCCAGTCATGTACTAGAATAAAGTCAGCTTCAAGGCCCTTTACAGTTCTACACCTCCATTCTCATCCTCATGATTTGCCGTCATATTGCTTGAGGCAAAGTTGTGCTTAGTCACATGGCCCTTCCTAAAATACTGAATGGGGGTAAAAAAGCAGTGGTGGAGTCGAAAGGGAAGAGGTGGGGCCACTGACTTTCCCATTCTGGTTTCTGTCACATTGAATGCCTGGGGTGATACATTATGCGCAAACCTCTCTCCCCCATAACCAGGTAATGTGCCATTGGGAGGGGACTGGGAGAACAGAGGTGGGATCATGTGGGGAGGGGTACATTCCTCCCTACTAATGCCCCTTTATTTTTACTGCCTATGCCTGAGATCTGAACAAATAGATTTATGGAGGGAACAGAAGGTAGAGGAGGGTCTGAATGTGGTGTCTGAGGGCATAGAGGTATGGAGCTCTTCAGGAGCAGGAGAAGTTGTTCTTACTAGCTGTTGGCAATACTGTACAATAAAATTCTTATGCAGAATCCTTCCAACTAGCTGCAACCCAAATACTTCAGTTATCAAAAATTGCTAAACAACAGACAATGGGTAGGACAAATTCAACTTGTGTTATAAAGAGTTAAAAATTAACACAGCTTTCTTTCACTCATAAGCCCAATATCAGATGGGGAGGAGAATGAAAAAGTAGAGGCAAGGGAGATAAGATGCCTCCATAGCACCAATTCAAAATGTGGTGTAGAGTCAGAAGTTGAGAAATAGGAGGAGGGATATTTTCAGTCTTTAAGCTACAGCTTGACAGGCTCCTACTGAGGTTGAACTAAATTGTAGAAGACCACTTCCCTCCCTTGAGCAGTACCCTCATACACTGTATCTTAAAGCACATTTCCTTATTACTTTCTTGGGTTTGATGTTGTGGTGGTTTTGTAGGTGAAAATACATTTCACTCCCAGGCAAATGTCACTCCCACTTGTACAAGTTCTTCACCCACCCACAGCAAATTTTCCACCTCGCTATAAAACCTCAGAGGAACAAAATGTGACAAAACCTTTAATCTTAGAAAACACACACAATTCTGGCAACTGGTGTCGGAGGAAACCATCTTCATTGTTACACTGCTTAGTTTTATGGCATGTTAAGCTACTGATGTACTGATTAACAAAAAATGCCCTCAGAATGAATCTCTCTCTGCTCAGACTTGCTGATTTACAAGATAACTAACTTCACCCAGGCTCTGTATTATTGCATATTAAACTCTCATTTATCTATCTGTCCCACAGTATCTGAGCATCTAGTATCCCGTTGGAAGTGTAGCAGTCTCTCAAATCATCATGACCCTTAATAATTAAACCTTTAGGACCTAATTCTTCTAGTCTTGATGCAACCTGACCCACTAAAACTATGGTTTTGAAGATCTTAAGCCACAGTGTTATAGGTCAAAGCCAACACCATATTTTACCTGGAAATCTATTTGGTAGCTAGTTCACTGAACACTGGTGTAACATGTAGCCTGTAGGTAATGCTACTTCATTAGCAGGGGTCCATGTTCTAGGTCAGGAATTTCCAGACGGTTTCTGGAGCAGGCCTGCACAGTGGAGGAGTGCAATGCAGCAGTCCAGACAGGCCATGACACAGATCTGCCTAACCAAGGCGAAGCCCTCACACCTGAAAGAAAATAGCCCAGCTAATGGCTTTCTGTGCACAGGTGTCAAAAAGCAACCAGTGCTCTCTAGATAGCCACATGCAGCTGGGAACAGAACAAAACCCCCAGTTGGCAATGTTTTTATTCCCTCCACTGAGGGCTTGTCTTCCCAAGCATTTCCTCTAATTGTTTTGCCATCCTATAATCTCTATCTAGCCACTTATGGTATCTGTACTGTAATATCTAAGCACCCCAAATGTTAGTGAATTTATTCACACAACTCATTTATGTGTAGGGCAGACACTGCCTTATCGCCAAGGCACAGACAGACTTACTACCTCCCTTGTTCTGGACAGTTGTTACAAGAGTACAGAATTAATCGAGGGTGGGGCTATCAGGAATCTTCCTTCCATCTTCCATCCTACACCCTAAGGTAGAAGCAAACAACCGATGGAGTTGACTCTGTCCTTGATGGAGAGGTGTTCTGCACCAGGGATATTCTATGGGTAGAGGTATAAGGAGGGGGGGAATTTGCACTTGACTTTCAGCTCTCCTGCACCAGCCTAGCTAACACAGAGGGGCCACAAGGTAATATTGGATAAGACCCTATGGTTTGGATCCAGTCCTGGAGCACCCACTGATTCTGCCCTTAGGAGCTTGGGACACAGAGCACTACAATGCCTAACTTTTAGGGGTACGTCTAGACTACAGGGTTTTGTCGACAGAAGTTTTGTCGACAGTATCTGTCGACAAAGCTTCTGTCGACAAAGAGCGTCTAGACTACATCCAGTTCTGTCGACAAAGCAAGCTGCTTTGTCAACATAACAGTGTGGACTCAAAGGACAGGGTAGATGCAATAATGCCGTCTATCGTCAGAACTCTGTCGATAAAAGGTATTATTTCTCGTAGAATGAGGTTTACATATGTCGACAAAACTGCTGAGTTTTGTCGATGTTATGTCGACATAACTCAAAGACAATGTGGATGCAGATATAGTTTTGTCGACAAAAGTCCACTTTTGTCGACAAAACCCTGTAGTCTAGACACACCTTAGGTGTCTAGAAAATTCACAGGAATAACATTACAATCCACAAAGCCTGAGTGAGCCCCCTGGATTCCAATATGGCACATGGGGAGAGGCAGACATCTAAGAATATGTGGTTACAAAAACCAACTAGCTCTCTAAGATATCCAGTGGGAGGTGCCAATGACAGGGTTGTGTGCTAAGCCCCAACTGTTTCATGGAGATGAAGGTTTCCTTCCTTGCAGCCTGGTTTAAAGGAGCCTCTCTCTGCTAGAAAACTCCCCCTCCCAGTCAGATGGATGAGGGACCTGCAGTGATTTTTTTTTTTGGTGAGAATGAGTGAGTTGCCTGCCTCCCATTACACAATATGAGGTGAGAGGAGGAAGCAGCGGTGACTGCCTTATAACTTTTCTCCCAGTGGCTGGCACGCTCACCTGGGATGTGGCAAACCCAGGTTCAGTTCTCTCTTCTGCCTGATCTGAAGTCAGTATTTGAACAGGAGTCTCTCACTGCTTAAGTGGAGCCTTCAACTGAGACGTAGGCACTCAAGTCTCAGCATTAGGCACCTAAGTACCTCTGTGGATCTGGGGCTATGTGACTTATCCAAGCTAGATAATGCAAAACTAAATATTCAGGACAGATATTCTCAAAGGCATTCTTCTCTCTTGCTTTACCTGTATGTATTATTTGAGTTTTATCAGAGCTGAAACTCCCCCAGCTAGCCCCCATCTACACTGGACACAGTGTTTGTCACTCACCTGCATTAGCAAGGTCTGAAGAGATGCAAATAGAAAACTGGGTGACATCAAGCCACTGAAAACACTGAAGGCAATCGTTTCTCATCAAGTGTTATAATGAGCCCACAATGCCTGTTGAAGAGCTGAGGCTCAGGACTAGAAATTATTGAAACTCCCCACACAAGAGGATGTTCCAAGCAACTGCCCACTGTTTCCTTTCAGCATCTCTTTCTTAATGGTAACTTCCTCTACCCAAGCAAAGATCTTCAGGTAAGTCAAACACCTCATGGTGATTATCCTTGGAAACAGTTGAGCCAAGCTGGATCATGGTATACTCTTAAGAGGTCTAATCAAGTACCTGATAAAGCCACTAATGGCTGACATGCTCAATTGAAGAGTTACACAACTTGCTACAGATTCAATAGATCCACGTGTTTGAGTTAGAGTGTAAGACCGTAGCACTCTGCTTTCTTCTTTCTTGGTTTACTTCTACAGTGTATGTAATGCCCCACCCTCAGTTGCAGGGTTGAGAGAAGGCATTGCATTTGGGATGTCTGGATCTAAGTGCATGCACCTCTACTTTCTAGGGTAAAAGTCCCAGCTCAGTTAGCCAAGGTTGTAGCATGCTTAAACATTTGTATTTGGCCCAGCCCCCTCTAGAAAGGGACAACACCCCACTGAATGGATGTAAAGGAAAAAATGTGGAAACTTAGATGTGTTGGCTTTTCCCCACTCTGATCCCATGCTCAGCAAAGAGCTGGAGAAAAAGAGAATCTGGCACACATTTTCTAAACCACTATCATTTATAGATAGTTCTTCTGCAGCAAAGTCACTGCTAGTGCAAAGGATCCTTTAGATACACTTCTATAGGTATAACTAATTCTGAGAGAGGGAAATATGCCATCCTTCTGTGCCCAAAATATGACCTTCTAAAAAATATTCCACATTCTCTGAAGAAGTCCCATGTAGCCAGATTGTTCATATGGTTACATTTTCACTCCCTCAGATTTCTGTATAAAATCAGTGCAACTCTGCAATTCATTTCAATTTATTTCATGGAGCTAGCCTGAATTACTCTACTGTCTTGTACAATTCCCTGCTGCTGTGAGGTGGCTTTGAATATTTCCATCTGAGTTTATGATTGGTAATCCCAGCTAGCTGCCTTTGTCCCATTAAGCATTTATTACCCTTACAAACTTGTTTTGAATCCAATTTTTTTAAGGATTCTGCATTGTTTGACTTTGTGTGCGCTTGTACATGTGCATTCACCTACCAGATTTGAGGCATGGATGTGAGTATGTATGTGTATAGATCCATTCATGTGTTTACATACAAGTATATGTTTGCAGTGCAGTATACTTCTATTTATCCAAAACCCTATTATTCAGATCTCTGCATCATTGAATCCCTTCCTTGTCTCCCAGTGAGATACATAATAGATCAGAGACCCCCAGCCAGGACTATGAGGAGGCGAGAAGCACCCGGCTGGGGCAGAGTCCATCTGACTGCTGAATGGCTCCTGCAGTACCACAAAGAGCTCTCTGCAGCCCACACTGTCATGGGAGTGAATGAGTGGAGCCTTTAATGGGCTATTATGTGGTTAATTACCAGTAGCTTCTGTTTAATAAAATCTACAGAGAAATATACAGAAACCAGATACTATGTAGAGGAGCTCACGCAATCAAAGGTTATATTTAACCTAGAGATTAGACCCACTTCAGCCCTAGCAAGTCCTCAGCATAGCTGCCTTCCATGGTTTGCACTGCTGTAGCTGCATCTGGGCTTCAAGCAGGGACAAATTACCCCAATGCAAAGAGCAACAGCTGTGTCTGTCCACACTAGGGCTATGTCTACACTCGCGGCTTCTTGCGCAAGTAATATGCAAATAAGGCTAAGCGTGGAATATTGCCGAGCTCATTTGCATACCTAATGAGCCACCATTTTTTTTTCAGAAGAGGCTCTTGCGCAAGAAGGAGCATCTACACTGCCCCTTCTTGCACAAGAAAAACCCTCTTGCGCAACGCCGTTACACCTATTACTTTTCAGGAAGAACGGCGTTGCGCAAGAGGGTTTTTCTTGCGCAAGGAGGGGCAGTATAGACGCTCCTTCTTGCGCAAGAGCCTCTTCTGAAAAAAATGGTGGCTCATTAGGTATGCAAATGAGGCTCGGCGATATTCCACGCTTAGCCTCATTTGCATATTACTTGCGCAAGAAGCTGCGAGTGTAGACATAGCCTAGAGGTTTGCGCTGGTACAGCGACAATAGTGGCCGACTAATGCTCAGAGTCAAGCAGGTCACTACTGCAATAATGGGCACATTATAAAAACAGACAGAACAAAATGGAGCCCTTGGTATCTCCCTCCCCACGTGAAAACTGCACATGTATCTTTTTGCTGCTAAAAGCTCTCCAAGCACAGTGACTGCCACCATGACACTATAATCACAATTGAGAAGCTATTTCTGTCTTCTCTTGGTAGTGCAAGTGATTATTTGTTGAAAAGCAGCTACTTCAGCAATACATTTTTCCCATTGTTAACATGTTTTGGGACACATGGCTTTGAGTATAATGTGTGTGAAAGTTCCATTAACAAACTGCAATTAAGGCATTTAATAAAAAAGCAGAGATTCATTTAGCAGGTTTTTAAAAAAACCTAACCGATCTGTGAATTCTCTGTTAAATGAACATTAGGGCTTTTCACAGGACTCATAATTGCCCTTCCTTTTCCCCAAAAAAGTACTAAATTAAACACAATTGTATTTCTCTAAAAAATAGCCATGCATATAATCTTTTTTAAAAATGTGTTGTGCGTTTCAATCTAAATATATGGTGGGTCATGATTAGTGAATGATTCAAATTGCAGTGAGTATAATCTTCCATTTACTAGACTGATATATATTTTTACCTCCAGGGATTTCCTTTATATACCAGTCAAATGGTTAATTTTATTCTGCCATTAAAGTGAAATACTGTTGTGTTTCTCCATACACAAAACGTGTCCACACATTCTCTGCCTCTGTTGCATTTATTTTAGGTTAAAGAAAATCAAGAATGAACAAAAGTGAACTCTTCAAAGAGCACAGGATGTATAGATGTTTTTCCCCAAAATTACAGACTGCAGAAACTCTGAAAACAAAATGGTTCTATCTGTGCACAGGCAGCAGTCTGTGAATATAAATTTGTGCACAGAAAATAGAAACATCCATATTCCATAATCTCATATACAACAAATGTAACAGGTGCTTAAGTGCATTGTAAGATGGGACATGAAGAGGAACCCAGATCCAATCGAAATTAAAGTCTGAATGGCTCTATTTGACTGGGGGGGACTGCTTAACATTCCTAATCTTATACAAGTCCGATTTGTAATGTCAGACTTAGGCTTATATCACATTCTTTTGATAGGTGGAGCTGCCTTGATTTGGGTGCTCAACAGCTTCCACTGAAGGCCTCTTGTTTCAGTTGTTTATAACTTTGCCACATTATGAATGCTCGGGTTAAAATTTACCATGCTGGGCACCTGCTCAAGACTGAATTGTTTTAGCAGAAACTTTCCAAACCAGTTTGGCCACTTCCAAGAATAAGATTAGGGGGAAAATACATTGTTTTGCCCCCTAAAAAAACCCTTACAGCTATTCTAGTTGACAAGTCTCCATGCTTTGGAACAGGGACTTCACATTTCATAGAATCATAGGACTGGAAGGGACCTCGAGAGGTCATCAAGTCCAGCCCCCCGCCCTCAAGGCAGGACCAAGCTCCACCTACACCATCCCTGACAGATGTCTATCTAACTTGTTCTTAAATATCTCCAGAGAGGGAGATTCCACCACCTCCCTTGGAAATTTATTCCAATATTTGACCACCCTGACAGTTAGGAATTTTTTCCTAATGTCCAATCTAAACCTCCCTTGCTGCACTTTAAGCCCATTACTCCTTGTCCTGTCCTCAGAAACCAAGAAGAACAAATTTTCTCCTTCCTCCTTGTGACACCCTTTTAGATATTTGAAAACCGCTATCATGTCCCCCTTAATCTTCTTTTTTCCAAACTAAACAAGCCCAGTTCATGAAGCCTGGCTTCTTAGGTCATGTTCTCTAGACCTTTAATCATTCTTGTCACTCTTTTCTGTACCCTTTCCAATTTCTCCACATCTTTCTTGAAATGTGGCGCCCAGAACTGGACACAGTACTCCAGCTGAGGCCTAACTAGCGCAGAGTAGAGTGGCAGAATGACTTCACGAGTTTTGCTTACAACACACCTGTTGATACAACCTAGAATCATATTTGCTTTTTTTGCAACAACATCACACTGTTGACTCATATTCAACTTGTGATCCACTATGACCCCTAGATCCCTTTCCGCCATGCTCCTTCCTAGACAGTCGCTTCCCATCTTGTATGTATGGAACTGATTGTTCCTTCCTAAGTGGAGCACTTTGCATTTCTCTTTATTAAACTTCATCCTGTTTACCTCTGACCATTTCTCTAACTTGCTAAGGTCATTTTGAATTATGTCCCTATCCTCCAAAGAAGTTGCAACCCCACCCAGTTTGGTATTATCTGCAAATTTGGTGGGGTCTGATGTCAGGAGTGTCAAATTATGAGCCTTTTACGGTATCTCAGGCTCAGCAGGTACGTTTGGTGGCTAAATTCTCCACTGATTCTGTCTATAGGGAACATGCAGCATCCCTGTATCCCAGTTGGGCTAGGCTTTGTGGCCAGGGCTTAGGCAATGAAGCATATGGTATCTTGGGGCAGTGGGGCTTTCCCTTCAGTTGCTCCTCCTGACTGCTGTGGCATGGGGTTCCCAGGCAGCATGCAGCAGAGAGAGGAAGCAGCCTAATTTGAATGTAGAGAGGTGAGGAATGAGTTGGGGTGGGGAAGAGGAGTTCATTTGGAGCAGGAAAGGGTCTTGGATAGCAAAAGTGCAGGAGCTAGAAAGAGCAGGCGGCATGAGCCAGGGGATGGATTGGTGCAGAAAGGGAGGAGGAATATCAGTGAACATATAAGAACATAAGAATGGCCATACTGGGTCAGACCAAAGGTCCATCCAGCCCAGTACCCTGTCTGCCGACAGTGGCCAATACCAGGTGTCCCAGAGGGAGTGAATCGAACAGGTAATGATCAAGCGATCTCTCTCCTGCCATCCATCTTCACCCTCTGGTGGTGTGGGAATATTTTTAAAAGTGAGGGTGCTCAGCTTCCTTACTCCCATCCACCCCCCAGGTGAGGCTGGGAGCAGCACCATGGCACGCAGGGCTCAAACCAGGACCCCAACGTGTGAAGCTGGCAGCAAAGCCCCTGGTACACAAGATGGCACCTGAGAACCCAGCATGTGCAGCTCTTGGTGCATGGGGCTGGCAGTTGGGACCCCGGCTCTGGGTTGAGAGCTCAAGGATGCTGCAGCACCCCTGGATACACATTCCTACTACGTCTACACAGCTTCCCTCTTCTGCAAAAGCCTATGCAAATGAAGCACAGGTTAGCATAGTGCCACACTTCATTTGCATAAGTAATTAGGAGCCATTTTTGTGCAAGAGATTTTTGCGCAAAAAGGCACTATCTACACAGCGCCTTTTTGCGCAAAACTCCTCTCTTGCGCAACAGTGAAAAGTCCTGAACTTGGTCCAGATGCAAATACCTCCAAGGTTTAGGTGAAGTTGGACACAGCCTCAAGTTTCAAGGGTATTTGTATGTGGGGTTCAGTTTGGGCCCAGGTTGATTTCATGTCAGTATTTGCACTATGACTAAGAACCAGGAGCATAAAGAAATGAAGCCAAGAAGAGGTGGAGTTGTGTAGTCTGAGAAAATAGCAGTGATATGTGAAATGTGTTTCAAGGCACTTTATCTTATCCAAATGCGAAGGTCAAATATTTGCTTCTCCCATGTTTTCCACCAACAGGAAACATCCCCCAAGTGTAAAGCACAAGCTAGTGAAATGAAAAAAAGGAACACAAATATGTATCATTTTCTTTCTCATTAGCATTTCTTGCTCATGAGCCGGAATGTGTGGTGTGCATCTCTTCTGTCAATGCTAACTGCCTAGCTCCTTTGCCAACCCTTTGACAAAGTACAGATAATAATAGCCATCAATGGGTATGTCTACACTGTAGTTGAACACCTTTAGAGCTGGGTTGTATCAACTGACTGGGGCATGGTCTGAGGGGCAGTCTAATAGTGGTATAGACATTCAGGCTCAGGCTGTGGAGGGAGGTTCTGGGACACTGACATGCTACTACAACTTAAATGGAGAAGAGGCCCAGGTGAAATAACTATACAAGGTCAGCAGATTGTCACACACTTGGAAGACACCCCAGGACATAAAGCACTCCGTCTCTGCTCATCTAGAAAACATGGGCAGACAACTCAAGGTATGTCCACAAAGCAAAGAAGAACACATGGCTGGCCCATGCTAGCTAACTTGGGCTCACAGGAAAATGGCTGCAAGGGTGTGTCATTTCCAGGCTTGGGCTGGAGCTTGGGCTCTGGGATTCTCCCACCCAGCAGATTCCGGAAGGCCAGACTCCAGCCCAAGTCTGAAAGTGTACACAGCAAAGGAAGAACCTCGCAGCCCGAACTCCATGAGCTTGAGTCAAATGGCACGAGCCAGCTGTGGGTGTCTTGTTGCTGCAGACACATGCTCTCAGAGGTCCTCAAAATACTTCTCAGGCCTCAAAAATCATTTATGGAAGAAGCTCACTGACAGTATGTCCAGACTGCCGGGGGGGGGGGGGGTTCTGGGTTACTGGAGGTATCCCGGAAAAACTGCACCGCGTCCAGGGAACACATTTGCTCTTCCGCCTTTTTTTTTTCCAGAAATGCAAAAGCACTCTTTCGGAAGCCCTGCCTTCCTCATTCCATGAGGAAGAAGGGATCTTCCAAAAGAGGGAGATTTTCCAAAATTTAGCTCCGTGTTCGCCAAATTTTGGAAAAACCTCTTCTGAAAAAAAAAAAAAATCAGAAGAAGCTGTAGTGTTGACCCAGGCTGAGAGGTTATCATCCTGCTGTCCTAGTCCCAGGCTACACTGCACAGGCTCAGTCCCAGGCTACACTGCACAGTGGCTCTAATTCCCTCATTGGGATGGGGAGGAACGTAGAAAACAGAGGGCATAAGTTTGATCTCGCAATGGTTTTACAAGGACTTTAGTGGAGTAATTTCTGAGTCTTACTGATGTCTGTGCAATCAGAATCTGACTCCATAAAGAAACATTCAGGCTCAGGACAGTGTTAGCTACACAGCTGTTCATAGCTTTGATACTGTAGGGAGCGAATCCCCATAAACTTGCTGTCCGCACAGCAAGAAATCAGTACCTCTCTGTTAGTATCTGTTATTTGGATTGCAAACTTCAGACGGAACCGAGGGGAATATTTGAAATGTGCCTGAATTACAAGACTTGCCTCGTCCACCCTCCCTATTCTCTCCTGCATTATGAGATCCAGGCCTGGATCTCAGAGACATGTGAGTTCATCTGACAAATGGAATGCTTGCCAGCCTCCCTGTGAACTGTCATTTTAAGGCTCAGTTGCACAACAACTGATTTATTCTATGAAACTTCCTTTTCCTCACCAGCAGGCAATGGAAATAGAGGCTCACATCACAGAGAATATCAAAGGGAAAAGGCTGATGTAGCCAGTTATTGCTTTGCAAATCTCATTCCTAGAAAATCACGGAGGGAGGGGAATTGAATGTGTACACTTTCTAGAAGATGAGTGAGGAATAAGGGTCCGTACTGCAATGATGAAGCAACCCCGAATGTGGTGATCACATTTCCCCAAATGCTTAGGACCCAGATAAACTGGTGCAAGAGCAGAAGCAGGTATACACTCCTTCTGCTAATGCAGGCCCAGAAAGATAGTAGGGTTCCATGTGACACAAAGGCTCATTGATACTAACAGCAAATAGTTCACTGTTCATTACAAGCCCCTCCTATCTTATACTTAACAAACTCACTACACCTATGTGATTGTAGGTACTCCTACATTCACATCCCTCAAATGATTTTTGTACAAACTGTGTGTCATGAAGTCTCTTTTGAAAACTAACACTACGCTAGTCAATAAAATTGTAATGTGTAACAATGCTGAATATGAAATTATGAATACTTGCTAATGTTATGCTTTAAAGTCTATGACTAAAAGGCATTTAAATCAGGACTTTCAGGGGAAGTTGATAAAGAGGTTTTCTCCAGACAAAGGAAAGAAGCCCACCTCTTTCCTCTAATCAGGTGTGGCCCAAATTCAATGGGCTACTCATTTATATGACAGCGTAGCAGGAAGAGATGGTAGCAACCATCAGCAGGACAGGAAAGAGCACAGAGCCTTCTCTTCCAAACTTGATGGCTCCTTAATTCAACATAAGCTAATAAATTTCATCTGGGGGTACCCTTTAGAAGAATACACTTCAAAGGATCACTGAACAATAAAGAGAGGAGGAGCAAAGCCCTCAGGCCATGTCTACACAGCAGAAGTATTTTGGAATAACTGACGTTATTCCTAAATAACGTAGTCTGCGTCTACACACAAGTAGTTATTTCAACATGATGTTGAAATAATGTCAAGCTGGAGGACTTCTTACTCTGACTCCTATAACTCTCATTGTATGAGGAGTAAGGGAAGTCAGGGGGAGAGTGTTCTCTCAGACTTCCTGCTGTGTAGACAGCGCCAAAAGCCGAAATAGCATAGCTTAAGTTGCGTAGTTTCTTTTGGCCCTGCTGTGTAGATATGCCCTGGCTTAAGTGACCTTCTTTTTTAAGGAGACAAAGAAACCTAGGGTATATCTACCATAGGGAGAAGATCAACCCTCTGACGGTTGATTTTCTAGTATTGGACTTAGCAGGTATGATGTAGACCCATAAATTGAAAACTGAAGGCAGCCCCCGCTGGGGTCTGCTACTCCTTGTTCTACGAGAAATAAGGGAAGCCAACAGGAACGTGTGCTCTCATTGGCCTTCTGCTGTGTGGAGATTGCCACAGCTCAGCTTAAAGTAAGCTAACTCCAGTGACCCATTTTGCATCACTGGAATTGCATACCTTAAACGGACCTGCCTGGTCTCAGTCTAGTGTAGACCAGGCCCTAGTGATTTGATCTCTGTGCTGGGTCTTGGCCAGGCCAGCCAATAAAAAGGTAGAAAGAAGACTGAAGGGTGAGAGAAACCATCTTGAATAATGACTTTGTCTTGCTAGATTAAGTTTGACTTTTAGATTTGATTTGTTTATTTCTTTAATCATCTCTACCTTTCTCTCTTCTTCTCTTATCACTTAATCTATGCTCTTGTGTCAATAATCTTGTTTTGCCTTCATTATAAATGATCCCTGCTGAGTTTGTCTACACAAGGGAATTGTACTGGGCATAGCTATAGTAGAGAAATTAATTCAGCTATAGATGTGCTGGTATAAATCTGCCCTGTGGACTACTGTATTCCACAATAAAGGTGACTTATTCCAGAATAATTACACTCTCATTCCTGTATAGCTATGTTAATTTCCCTATGTAGACAAGCCTGAAATCTGACTATTATTTTTAAAGTTTTCTTCACAACCATGTGAACCAATCATACATGATATAGAGCTGAACCTATAGGGAGCCTGCTACCATAGCTCTGAGAAATGTAAGATGTTCCATTATTCTCAGTATGTGATTAACACAAATCAAATAAACACCAGTGTAAACTATTTCATTCCTCCAACAGAGGGAAGGAGAAATTGCATGTGCATAATTTATTGGGATGCCTCATTTTGGCCACTCCTTCTCTCCCCTCCCCTACACACTCATCAAGAAGGAGCACAGCCCGAGGAGCCTGGCAGAGCCTATGGAAGCCCCATGGAGGGGGATTCAAGCTCAAACAGCCCAATGTAGTAGATCTTAGAGCATCACAATCATATTGAAACATCTGACCTATCGACTGTGAGCCGTGTTTCATTTTGGTGACATACTTGGGTAGAAGTCATTTTGTGGGAGGAGCTTAGAATACCACCATTCCCTCCCCCCAGCCAAACTCTTGGGTGGAGGCAGATTCCATGGGGGTGTAAAGGTGTAATAAGTAGACTGCAGCTCCTGGCTGGAAAGAGAGAGAAAAGATTGGGAACAATTTAAAAGAAAAAGTACAAGACTTACCCTGGACATTGTGCCTATATACAGAACTCTTTGTTTATTTTATTTGCTTGTTTTTGTCCCTTCTGATGGAAAATGTGTATTGAACTCACAGGACCAAATCCTAAAAAGTCCTCATTTTGCATTCAGCCCTTACTAGGGAAAAGCTCACATTGACATTTTGTGGAGTAAATCCTGAGAAGGGACCCCCAAGCCTGACCCTATATATAGGAACTTCAAGAGGTAGCCAAGTTAGTTTGTGGTCCACTATGACTCCCTGATCCCTTTTCACAGTACCCCTTCCTAGGCAGTTATTTTCTATCTTGTATGCATGCAGCTGATTGTTTCTTCCTCAGTGGAATACTCTGCATTTGTCCTTTTAGAATTTCATCCTATTAACTTCACACCTTTTCCCCAGATTATTTAGAATTATAACCCTATCCTCCCAAGCACATGTAACCCTTCCCAGTTCAGTATCATTGACAGACTTTATAAATGTACTCTGTGCCATTATCTAAATCATTGATGAAGACAAGTAACAGAACTGGACCCAGAATGGATCCCTCTGTAATCTTACTCATTACGGCCTTCCAGCAGGACTGAATCATTGATAATTACTCTGGGGACATGTTTTTTCAACTAGTTATACACCCATCTTATAACAACTCTATCTAGGTTATATTTCCCTGGTTTGTTAATAAGAAGGTCACATGAGACTATATCAAAAGTTTTACAAAAATTAAGATCTACTATGTCTACCGCGTTTCCTCTAGCCACAAGGCTTGTTACCATGTCAAAAAGCTATCAGGTTAATTTAACACTTATTCTTGACAAATCCATTCTGACTTATCACCTTATCTTCTAGGAGTGAGTCTAGACTGGCATGATTTTGCGCAAAATCTTGCCGCCTGTCTACACTGGCCATGAGTATTTGCGCAAGAACACTGACTTTGTAATGTACAAAATCAGTGGTTCTTGCACAAATACTCCGATGCTCCTGCTCAGGGATAAGTCCTCTTGCGCAAGTATTCTTGTACAAGAGGGCCAGTGTAGACAGCCACGTTAATTTCTTGCGCAAGAAAGCCCAATGGCTAAAATGGCCATCGGAGCTTTCTTGCACAAGAGAGCGTCTACACTGGTACGGATACTTTTGTGCAAAAGCAAATCTTTTGCGCAAAGACACATGCCAGTATAGACGCTCTCTTGCGCAAATACTTTTAATGGAAAAACTTTTCCGTTAAAAGTATTTGTGCAAAATCATGCCAATCTGGACGCAGCCTAAATGTTTGCATATTAATTGCTTAATTATTTGTTCCATTATCTTTACAGAAGTTAAACTGACTAGTCTAGTTCTGTGTATTGACCTTATTTCCCTTTTTATAGATGACACTATTTTTATCCTTTTCCAATCTTCTGGAATGTCTCCTGTCTTCCATGACTTTTTAAAAGATAATTCCTAATGGCTCAGATATCTCCTCAATCAGCTTCTTGAGTATAGCAAGGTACATTTTGGCCCCAGTGATTTGACATCTAAACTTGTCTAAGTATTTTTTAACTTGTTCCTTTCCTATTCTAGCCTCTGATCCTCTCTCATTTTCACAGGAATATCTAACAACAAATGCAATTGCCACCACCTTCTTGGCAAAAACCATGGCAAAGTCATTAAACAGCTCTGTCATTTCCACATTTTCTGTTATTGGGTTTTTCCACCTCATTGAGTAAGGGGCCTACCTCCTTTTCTTGTCTTCCTCTTACACATGTAGAATGTTTTCTTGTTACCCTTTGTTTTTAGCTTGTTTGATCTCATTTTGTGCCTTGGCCTTTAACTTTGTCTGTAAAAGGTTCTGTTATTTGTTTTATATAGAATCATAGAACTGGAAGAGACCTCAGAAGGTCATCAAGTCCAGCCCCCTGCTCTAGGCAGGACCAATCCCAACTAAATCAACCCGGCCAGGGCTTTATCAAGCTGAGACTTAAACACCTCTAAGGATGGAGACTCCACTACTTCCCTAGGTAACCCATTCCAGTGCTTCACCACCCTCCTAGTGAAATAGTTTTTCCTAATATCCAACCTGGACCTCTCCCACCACAACCTGAGACCATTGCTCCTTGTTCTGCCATCTGTCACTACTGAGAAAGTCTCTCTCCATCCTCTTTGGAACCTCCCTTCAGGAAGTTGAAGGCTGCTATCAAATCCCCCCCTCACTCTTCGCTTCTGCAGACTAAACAGACCCAAGTCCCTCAGCCTCTCCTCATAAGTCATATGCTCCAGTCCCCTAATCATTTTGGTTGCCCTCCGCTGGACCCTCTCCAATGCGTCCACATCCTTTTTGTAGTGGGGGGCCCAGAACTGGACACAATACTCCAGATGTGGCCTCACCAAAGCCGAATAAAGGGGAATGATGACATCTCTGGATCTGCTGGCAATGCTCCTCTTAATGCAACCTAATATGCCATTAGCCTTCTTGGCTACAAGGGCACACTGTTGACTCATATCTAGTTTCTCATCCACTGTAACCCCCAGGTCCTTTTCTGCAGAACTACTACTTAACCGGTTGGTCCCCAGCTTGTAACTATGCTTGGGATTCTTCTGTCCCAAGTGCAGGACTCTACACTTGTCCTTGTTGAACCTCATCAGATTTCTTGTGGCCCAATCCTCCAATTTGTCTAAGTCATTCTGTACCCTATCTCTGCCCTTAAGCGTATCTACCTCTCCCCCCAGCTTAGTGTCATCTGCAAACTTCCTGAGGGTGCAATCCATCCCCTCATCCAGATCATTAATACAGATATTGAACAAAACCGGTCCTAGAACCGAACCTTGGGGCACTCCGCTAGAAACCAGCTGCCATCCTGACATCAAGCCATGGATCACTACCCGCTGGGCCCGGCCTTCTAGCCATCTTTCTATCCATCTTACCGTCCATTTATCCAATCCACAATCCCTTAACTTGCTGGCAAGAATATTGTGGGAGACCGTATTAAAAGCCTTGCTAAAGTCAAGGTATATAACATCCACTGACTTCCCCATGTCCACCGAGCCAGTTACCTCATCATAGAATCTAATCAGATTGGTCAGGCACGACTTGCCCTTCGTGAATCCATGCTGACTATTCCTAATCACTTTCCTTTCATCCAAGTGCCTCAATATGGATTCCTTAAGGATCCCTTCTATGATTTTTCCAGGAACCGAGGTAAGACTGACCGGCCTATAGTTCCCTGGATCATCCTTCTTCCCTTTTTTGAAGATGGGCACTACATTTGCCTTTTTCCAGTCATCCGGGATTTCTCCCGATCTCCACGACTTTTCAAAGATAATAGCCAAAGGCTCCACAATGACATTTGCCAACTCCCTCAGTACCCTCGGATGCACTAAGTCCGGACCCATGGATTTATGTATGTTTAGCTTTTCTAAATAGTTCCTAACCTGTTCTTTACCCACCAAGGGCTGTCCATCTTCTTCCCATCTTGCGTCACTTGGCGCAGAAGTCCAGGAGCCGACCTTGTCCGTGAATACAGAGGCAAAGAAAGCATTGAGTACTTCAGCTTTCCCCACATCATCTGTCACTAGGTTACCTCCTTCATCCATTAGGGGCCGCACACCCTCTCTGATCACCTTCTTCTTGTTAACATGCCTGTAGAAACCTTTCTTGTTATCCTTCTCATCCTTAGCCAGTCGCAATTCCATTTGCGCTTTCGCCTTCCTGATAACCCCCCGGCATTCTCGAGCTATACCTTTAAACTCCTCCCTGGTCATTTGTCCAAGTTTCCACTCTTTGTAAGCTTCCTTTTTGTGCTTAAGTTCACCAAGGATTTCCCCTGTAAGCCAGTCCGGTCTCCTACCATGTTTGCCTCTCTTGCTACGCGTCAGGATGGTTTCTTTCTGTGCCTTCAATAAGACTTCTTTAAAATACTGCCAGCTGTCCTGGACTCCTTTCCCCTTCATGTTAACATCCCAGGGGATTTTGCCCATCAGAGCTCGGAGGGAGTCAAAATCTGCTTTTTTGAAGTCCAAGGTGTGTATTTTACTACTATCTTTTCTTCCTTTGGTCAGGATCCTGAAATCTACCATCTCATGATCACTGCTTCCCAGGTTGTCACCCACCTCCACTTCCCCTATTAGTTCCTCCCTGTTTGTGAGCAGAAGGTCAAATTGCGCACGGCCCCTGGTTGGATCCTTCAGCACCTGTGTCAAGAAGTTATCCCCAATATTTTCCAAAAACTTCCTGGATTGCCTGTGTACTGCTGTATAGGTTTCCCAGCAGATGTCAGGGTGATTAAAGTCCCCCACGAGAACCAGGGCCTGCAGTCTGGAAGCTTCGCTCAGTTGTCCGAAGAAAGCCTCATCTACCTCATCCACCTGATTTGGTGGCCTGTAGCAAACACCAACCACAATATCAATGCTGTTGTTTTCTCCTTTAAACTTAACCCATAAACTCTCAACAGGTTTTTCTCCCTCTTTATACTGGAGTTCAGAGCAATCGTAGTGCTCTCTTACATATAGTGCAACTCCTCCTCCTTTTCTCCCCTGCCTGTTGTTCCTGAACAGTCTATTCCCTTCTGTGACAGCGCTCCAGTCATGCGAGTCATCCCACCAAGTCTCTGTTATCCCAATTAAATCATATTTCTTGGAGTGGGCCAGGGCCTCCAGTTCTTCCTGTTTGTTGCCCAGGCTTCTCGCATTAGTGTACAAACACTTCAGGTAACCAATTGATCATCCTATCTTCTCCATTCGAAACATGGGTCCTCCTTTCTTGCCCCTTCCTCTCTGCATTTCTTCCCGGTATCCGACTTTCCCACTCCTCTCAGGGTTTTGGTCACCGTCCCCCGACGAACCTAGTTTAAAGCCCTCCTCACTAGGTTTGCAAGCCTGCCCGCGAAGATGCTCCTTCCTCTCTTCGTTAGGTGGATCCCATCTCTTCCTAACAATCCTTGCACCCGGAACAGAGTCCCATGGTCGAAGAAACCAAAGCCCTCTCTGCAACACCATCTGCGCAACCACGCATTTACGTCCTCAATTCGACGATCCCTGCCTAGTCCTTTCCCTTCAACAGGGAGGATGGAGGAGAATACCACTTGCGCTCCAAATTCTTGGATCCTTCTTCCTAGCGCTACGTAATCCGCAGTAACACGCTCAAGATCATTCTTGGCCGTATCATTAGTTCCCACATGCAGAAGCAGGAAGGGGTAGCGATCCGAAGGTTTGATCAGCTTGGTAAGCCTCTCAGTGACATCCTGAATGCGAGCTCCCGGTAAGCAGCACACCTCTCGAGATTCCAGGTCCGGACGGCAGAGGGATGGCTCAGTCCCTCTTAGGAGCGAGTCCCCGACCACCACCACCCTTCGTTTCCTTTTGGGCGTGGTGGCCATGGAACCCCCGTCCCTAGGACTACGCATCCCATGCCTTCCAGTAGATGGTGTTCCCTTCTGGTTTCTTCCTTGTGAGGTCCCTTCCAGAGCTTTCAGCACTGCAGAGCCTGTGGAGAGAACTTGAAAGCGATTGCTTACCTCTGTAGCATCAGGGGATTCCCATGCTGGCCTTTTTCCCCTTCTAGAAGTTACATGCTGCCAGTTCTCTTCTTGGTCACGTACTGCCCTCTCTGGCTCTTCTGCCTGCCGTGCTTGAAGGATTAAATGCTGCCTTCTATTGAGGAAGTCTTCATCCTCTCTGATCAAGCGTAGGGTCGACACTTGGGCCTCCAGTCCTCTAATTTTTTCTTCCAAAATGTTGACCAGCTTGCACTTGGTGCAGATGAAATCCGTTCTTTCTTCCGGGAGGAAGACAAACATGGCACACGCTGTGCAGGTAACAACAGCAGACCCATCACCAACCATCGCTGCTGTTCTGGAAAAGGGATTTAAAAAGAAAGGCAAGAGAACCTCCCGCCCTTCCCAACTCCCTCTCAAAACTTCCTGTTAGCAATCACCTGTTCGCAAGCTCCTTGGTCACTTGCCCACTGCCTTATAAAGCCCCTCCTCCTACCAAGGCTCAGCCAATCAGCAGAGGCTTCTAGAATTCAAACTTTAATTAGAAGCCAACAGTTTCCATCTGTGAATCACAGCCAATCAAGGGGAGGGGGAGGGCAGAGGGGAGGTGGGGGGGAAAAAAGCCTCACTCAAACACAGGGGAAAACAAACAAACAAACAAACAAACAAACAAACAAACAAAAAAGAACACACACCAACCCTCACTCACAAACACAAGCTCAGCACACAGCAAGAAAGCCCCAAACGCAACACCCACTTCCCTCAAGACTCCTGTATCTGCTTCTCCTCTACCTGGAGAACTCCCTCTCTAAAGCCTCATTCAAACAGGGAAAGGAAAAAAAAAACACCACCACCACACACCAAACAAACACAAGCTCTGCACACAGTAAGAAAGCCCCAATAACAAAACACACTTCCCTCAAGAGTCCTGTATCTGCTTCTCCTTCACCTGGAGAACTCCCTCTCAAAACTCCCTGTTAGCAATCACCTATTCGCAAGCAGGTATAATGTAGTATAATGTTAAGTATAATGTAAATGTAAGTTTCAGTACAATGTGAATGTGGGTTTTGTAACCTTTTGAGTTCTGTAGCCTTCCATTATATGAGAAAGAGATCAAAGGGATCTTTGTGATTCAGCATGATTGCACTGTTGCTCTTAGAAATAATTAGAATATAGATTGTGTTATAAAGAAAATATCATGAATTATTAAAAATTTGTACTAATAAAAGCTTTGTATTGAAATAGATTGACACATTTTGTATCCCTTTTCCCATGTGTGAAATGATTGTGTAGTTCCTAGGGAAGGTTAGTGAATGTGTTTGGAATGTGGTTGTTTAGAGAGATAACAACTTGTAGGCCCAGCAGTTTCAGAGTCCAGAATGTGGAAGAGGGAGGGCTGGAAGACTCAGAGGCATCAAGGTACCATAAATAGAAGCCCAAAACAAAGCAGACCAATGCAGGACATTATGGATGGTCTTGGAGTGTTAAAGGCAAGCATATCTTTATAAACAAGACAGCTTTTCAATAGCACTGGGAAGGAGCCACCAACCTACTGATTCAGAGTAAAGAATAACTCCCAGATAAACAAATGTTAAACAGAATACACGGTGATTGATTAAGAACTGGGGCAGCAAAATGTATAGATCTGAATGGGAAAAAAGTCCTATAAAAGATGGGGTGTCTTGCATGACTCTCCAGGTTTCATCTTATCAAGATTGGAGCATCGGTCTGGAGCAAGAGAAGCCCATGCTCCTACCCCTCGTATTTAACTCACTGGCCAGGAGAGTTAAATGTGAGCAACAGACTGCTAACTTTAAGCAAAAGCAAGACAAGGGCTGTTTGTTTGTGTATGAGTGTATGGATGTGTGTGTGCAATCAGGTTCAATCGATTTTCCATTTAATTCAATAGCTGCATTTAATAAGAGCGATATATGTGTAACCCTGGGTTGGTCTTTAGTGAAAATAAGGTAATACCTATCAACGTCCTGAGTTTGCTAAAGGCCACCTTTTTGAAATTTGTGTGGTTTGGGTTTTTTAAAATTTTTTCCTCCTACCATTCCATATAATCACAAACTCTAGCATTTCATGATCACTTTCACCCAGCTGCCTTCACTTTTAAATTCTCAACCGGGACCTCCCTATTTGTCCATATCAAATCAAGACCAGCCTCTCCCTCATAGCTTTCTCCATATTCTGAAACATCTCCAATACATCCCAAGAATCTCTCGGATAATCTGTGTCCTGCTGCATTATTTTCCCAACAGATATTTGGGCAATTAAAGACCCATGTGAGCACCAAGACTTACGTTTTAGATGAGTTTATTAGCAGTTTAAAAAAAAATCATTGCTCTTCTTTCTGGTTGGATGGTCTGTAGTAGACCCCTACCATGACATCACCCTTGTTTTTACCCCTTTTATCTTTACCCTGAGACTTTCCACATGTCTGTCTCCTAATTCCATCTCAACTTCAGTCCATGGCTGTGTCTAGACTAGCAAGTTTTTCCGCAAAATCATCTGCTTTTGTGGAAAAACTTGCCAGCTGTCTACACTGGCCGCTTGAATTTCCACAAGAGCACTGATGATCTCATGTAAGATTGTCGGTGCTTTTGCGGAAATACTATGCTGCTCCCATTTGAGAAAAAGTCTTTTTCCGAAAGACTTTTGCGCAAAAGGGCCAGTGTAGACAGCACAGTAGTGTTTTCCACAAAAAAGCCCAGATTGCGAAAATGGCGATCGGGGCTTTTTTGTGGAAAAGCTAATCTAGATTGGCCATAGGCGCTTTTCTGCAAAAAGTGCTTTTGCGGAAAAGCGTCCTGCCAATCTAGATGCGCTTTTCCGAAAATGCTTTTAACGGAAAACTTTTCCGTTAAAAGCATTTCCGGAAAATCATACCAGTGTAGACGTAGCCCACGTGTATACAATTTAAATATGTAAGGAAACACCTTCTCCCTTTTATCCCTGCCTATCATTCCTAAGCAATCTTTACTCTTCTATACCAATATTCCAGTCATGTGTTTTATCCCGAGTCTATGATGCCAATTATGTCAAATTGTGTTTATTTACCAGCATTTTGAATCCTTCTGGTTTATTCCTCATTTTTCTTGCATTAGTACACAGACAACTAAGATACTGATTTGATCACACACACACACATACACGCTGGCATTTTTGTTTTGTCTCTCCCTCTATTCCCTACACCCTGCAAATTCGGATCCTTCTCCCAGGTCCCCATGGTTTTGAAGTACATGTGGCGTGGGTTAGCTAATCTGTATCCAAATATGCTCTTCCCCTTCCTCAATAGATGGGACACATCTCTGTTTAGCAATTCTTTCTGGAACAGCATCCCATATGGACTTTTTAAAAAAATGAGTTATGTTGTTACAAGTGTCAGATAAATTAAACCCGATATCTGGATTTCCACTACCTCTTTACAGTGGGATAAAAATCAATCCAATACTGCAGGCTTATTACAAGAAAAGGTTCCTGGCCAAATTCAATTGTTTGTTGCTGAGGGGACTTAAGCTAACTGAAAGCTTTTGACATGAATTGGGAAGAAGAAACATTTTGTTTCCAACAGGAAACACAGAACGAGACATTCGTGTCGTGCAAGGGGATTTTAATTCTGCCTGAAATCTTGACTGACAGGTGCACTGACCAGAGTACAGAGAACTCTGCTTTCCTAGGGAAAAGGGAGTGGAGGAGAAGAAAAAAAAGGGGCGGGGGGGGGGGGGGGGAGAAATGAGGACTATCCTTGAGAGGAAAGCAGCAACTGTCAAGCCCGCACACTGAATAATTTTTTGAAACGGGCTGGTAATATAGTGCAGGAGTAGTGAAATGCCAGCTGGATACGCAAAGCTGCAAAACTCAGAGGAACACAGCTCTTTTTCTGCGCTGCTGCTCTGGGCTTCCTTTCCAGTTCCACAGTCTACTCCCTGAACAAAGATGTAGAGAAACACTTTGGGCCACATCTGCCGTCTTTGCTCAGATTTCACTCTGTCCTCACTCATGCAAAACTACTACTACACTATAATAGTAAAGAAAACTATAGCATGCTGAATGGTTTTGAAATAAGGAAGTTTGAGGTATTGTAATTGTTCTGTTTCTTACTCTGCCTGTACAGTACATGGAACATCAGTTGTTGGGAACAGGAGTGTGTGTGTGTGCTTTTAGCTATTCTAATACTATTGATATAAATGGAATTGACCCCCAAACTACACGCTCTTCAGCTGTGACATGAAGAGTCAGAAAAATTTCATTACTGGTATTATTTTCCATGAAGACAGATAGTAATTCAGTCCTTTCAAGTGGAATGACTTCTCTTTGGATTGGGGCAGAGAAGAAAACAGGCAAAAGATCCCATAGACAGTGTGTGTCTTATCTGCAGTAGGTTGTATTTGCTGTCTGTCAAAATGGCAGAACCCTAGAAATTAAAAGCCCTGGTCCACAGAAAGGAAAACCGTAATGCACAACAATTTCATCATGCTGAATAGCTGGTTATAACCCAATATTTCCCTAAGATTAGAAGTTGAACTCCAAACTTTTCTGCCTTCAACCATTCTGTCTGTCACTGAGAAACTGGGACTTGAAGTGGAGTCATTTGCATGACTGAGTACAACCAAGAGTCCATCTGGTAAATATTAAACATTTTGAGTAGCAGAAGGATCAGTGTAACTTTTCTAGCACCAGACTGTGAGATCTCATAGCATTCTGTCAAGTTTATTTAACTCAACTGAGTGTAGAGAGATGGCAAAAAGTATTCCCCTGAAGACATTACTTGTAATCTTAATAAAGTAATGAAAAGCAGTAAAACCTATAGCTTTACAAGAACAACCACAATTAAATCAATTCAGCACCTCGTTTTGCTTTTTGAATGATTTTTAAACAAACCCTTGTCCTGCCTAAAGTGGGTACAAATTGGTAATCCCAAAGTCACTTCATTTGTGCTTTACCAAAGAAGCAAAAATAGTGCATAGCAGAGAGAGTTTGAGATTTTCATTGTGTGCCAGGAAATTAGGTAATCAGTTCTGAAAAGTTAGTCTAAGAAAGGTGGGGTTCTGATAACTGGACAGTTTGTCTGTTGAGTCTGTCACCTAGTGGTCTTTCAAATAGATTTGTCTTCAAAAAGCAGGAATACAAGATTTGGTCTTAGTTAGGAGTCATCAGCATTTTCATGAGCACAAAATGAAGGACTGATTCTGATTTAAATGAGTGACTCTAATAAGTCAATGGAGTAAGAATGACGTAAAACTGGTGCATCTAAGTTCAATAAAATATAGAAAGTAGCAACAGCCAAAATGCTAGTAACAGGGCATGTCTATACTAGGAAATTATTTCAAAATAACTTATTTTTAAATAACTATTTCGAAATAATGTGTCCACAGTACAGGGAAGCCTCAAAATTAGTCTGAGGCAGGCTCCCTTAATGTGGACGCACTGCCTCAATTTAGAGCAAGGCACTGGGGAGTAGTTACTTTAATGACTTGACAGAGTAGTTATTTCAAAATAGCAGCAGTGGGGTGTCCACACAAACACTACTTTGAAATAACTATTTTGAAATAAGTGTTTTTCCTTGTGGAAAGCAGGAGTTATTATTTTGAAATAACGGGCTTGATAGTGTGGATACTCTGCCTGTTAATTAGAAATAAAATGAGTTATTTCAAAATAACTCCCTAATGTAGAGCAGGCCAAAGTGAATAAGTATTCTGTGTTGTGATGGATAAACAAAACACCGTGGAAGTCTGGTATGGGTTCAAGACCAAACCAAAAGTATAAACACTTCTCCAATCCCCTGGAAAATTCTTTCTTGAAAGATTTCCTACACTTATTTCTTTAGATCAAGGCTACTTAACATGCGGCCTGCAGCCCATTTGTTTGAGGCCTGCAGTGCTGTTTTGGTTTACATGGGGCTCAACACGCAGTCTGCGGGTGAGAGCCAAAACAAAAAAGTAGTCCATATAATAGTCTTCTGTTGATATGTGCTTTAGTAGTTAAATTCTTAGACCGTCATTGCCCATTAAAAGTGCTGTCATATGGGTGGAAATGGGGTGAATATTGCATTTTATTAATATCAGCAGAACTGACTTAAATGGGGCTTGTGTGTTGTGTAGCCTTGCCTTAATCTTTGTATTCATGCCCATCAGTGTGAAAGAAGCTATTTGCATATATTTGCATGTATATGCAACCACACTTAAGTTGCGGCCCTTGGCATGTGCTGTGAGTATCATTGTGGCCCCCAGAGTTTCCAAAGTTGAGTAGCCCTGCTTTAGATAAAGCCACAAATACCACACCACCAGGATTTCTCACTACATTTTGCTACTTCTATTTGGGTGCGTCTATACAGCACCCTTAGCTCAAAATAAGCTACACAATTTGCGCTAGTCAAATTGCATAGCTTATTTTGAAATAACTTATTTCATAATTTGGTGCTGTCTACAAAATAATTTGCTATTCTGAAATTCTTCTTAACCCTCGTGGAATGAGGGTTACCAGGATGTTGGAATAAGCTGCCCATTATTACGAAATCTATTTTGAAATAATGGGCTGCTTCAATAGAAGCGGAATAGCTATTTCGGGATATTTCTGCTATCCTGAAATAGCTCCACAGTGTAGATGTACCCTTAGAGATTATCCAAACATCTGGTGGTGCAAAAGGTGGCAGCAAAGCTGAAAAACAGTGAACAGTTAACCAAACTATTTCCAACCTCAGAAACAGGGTTAGGCTGATGTCCAGTGCAGAGTAAAGGGTCAAATTTTCTCAGTCTAATGCTGTGCTCTTCCCTCTTTTCTGAAGCGGAGTTCTTTGTAGCCTTTGATAACACAAAAAAGGATTGCTTAGCCCCTAAGTGCAAAAATCCTTATTATATTTCTTCACAGATGGTTTTCACACTGAGAGTGCTCTTCTTATGAAGGCCCGTCTCTCTCATGCAGAGATTGAAGCAAGTTCAGAGACAGGTAAAAATACACTTATTCCAGCCTGCTGCCCAACTATAAAATGGGGAACAATTGGCTAGGTTGTAATACTGCTAGAAGGGATCTGCAGAATGTAGTTAGATCACAAATTAAACAAAAGTCAGTGCTGTAACTGCAAAAAAGGATATCATCATCATCCGGAGATGTATTCAAAGGAGTGTGGTACGTTACACAGGGGAATGTACTTGGGTCATTCAGCTCAGCACTGGGAGACAAGAGACTGGAGTCTGGTTCTAGCTCTGTCAAAGACCCTTGGTTGTGTTGGGGGAAAATAAATGGACCCATCCGTTGCTCATTTTACAGAGAGAGGAACAGCACATCGCTTTATTCCATGTAATGGCATTGGGAGGCTTAGTTTACTACCAATTGTGAAGGGCTCAAAAGCCATAGTGATGGGGGTCCCAGAAGTGCCCATAAACAAAACATAAGAACCCTTCCCAGAGCAGCACTCATAAAAAGGGATTTGGGTTTGCAGCTCATCACAGAAACGTCGGGAACTTTCCCTAAGTGATGAGATTTCTCAATCAGTGGCATGCCCTAGCATACTCCCTCTGCTATACTCAAGCCCCTGCAGGGATACCTTGAGCATTTTGTTCTCAGACATCCTTCCTTAACAACCTGTTAAACCCGACATGATTATCAGCTTGCAGCTGATCTCTCTATTTGAATGGCCTATTCCCTGTAAGCTATGGAAGGTTAAATTGTACATGACGGTGAAATGAACCATTGCAACACACTGACTGTTCTGGCAGCCGGAATCGGTGGCCTCCATTCTGATCAGTCTAGGACATAAGGCAGTGATTCTGGAAACATTTTCCTCACACATACACCAAGGTGAAGACAGGGAAAGGAGCTTCTCTAGGAAGATGTGGGATGAAATTGAGAAAGGGAACATTTAAACTGTCTGCCCTACAGCCAGGTGTATTCGACTATGAATAGATTCCCAAGGGAAGTGGTGGAAGCCCCATTATAGTGTTTGGCCCCTATATTGCCAGGGAGAGAGACACGACAACCTAAATAAGGGTTTTCCATCTCAGAGTTCTTCCTAGCATACTACCAGCACAATGCATGAGAGGTAGGTACAAAACCTCAGGGAATCTTGTTTCTGCCCTTCTGGGATACCATTCATTTGCTCTGACTTCAGTGGGAATTATTCATCTCCAGGGGAGAGTTGGGGTCACCCCAGTAGATGCAGGAATTTCACAGAACTCCCCAGAGCATGACCAGCCATACATTTGCCTCTACACATTTCCCTACTTTCTACTCTTCTCTGCTGGTCTGATTTAAAATGCAAACAATTATTGTGACTTCTGAAAACAAAGCCTTAGTTCAGAGAGAAAAGAAACTGTCCTCAATGAGGAAAGCTTCCACAGAGAGGTCATGCCATTTCTCTTCCAGAATATGATCTGAGCAAGTGGGTCTGACCCACGAAAGCTCATCACCTATTAAACCATGTTAGTCTTTAAAGTGCTACATAGTTTTTCCTTTTGTTTCAGCAGAGAGGTGAGAATTAGGACACAGTCCTGGGCCAAGGCAATGTGTGAGGAGAGAACACAAAGAGAGAGGTGACATTTATGTACATGTGTGAGAAAGAGGATTACAGAGTGACACACAGACAGGTGTTTAGAGACAGATGTAGAAAGAGAGAGCAGTGGAAGTGGGCAGGTTAGAGGAGTGAATGACTGGAGGAAAAGAAAGCAAGCTCCAGAGAACACAAAATGAAAGATTTTCCCTTGATGAGTATAACTGCATGACCCAAGAGACCAGGGTTACTATCTAGCAAGAGGGCACTGCTGCTTTCACAGGTAATGAATTAAAGGAGTTCTAATCAAGATAAAAACTCTTGACTTACTACTGCACACTGTCACAATAACGAGGATCGGCCCAGCCAGCCAGTAACTCGTGCTTTATAGTGTGTGCAAGAGCAAGATAGTATCTCGGTTTCAAACCTCCAAACAATTAATCTCACTGTGATTTTTAAGGTTTTAGCAGGTCTTTTTAATAGCTGCAGTGGTGTCATGCAGTTAACCTTTATTGCCGGGAAGGTTGTATTAAGAATGAGTTATGTTGGTCTTCTTTAAGCATGAAACGATTACACTTGCAGATGTGTTGGTGCCCCTGCCACCTGCTCTGTGAACATAGCTCTTCCAAAGCACCACCATAGCGCTGTTTTCATAGATCCACAGTTTACTGTATAAACAAACACTATTAATAGTGTAATTTTTGCAAAGCTCTTGGACACGGAGGCGAGGACAGTACTGAATGCTTAGACAGAGGTAGAGTTTAAGGAGAGAAGGAACTATTAGGCTTTTTAGTCTGATATCCAGTCTGTATCAGCCTTTCAGCATCATGCTATTACCACTCTATTCAGTCCAAGAGCTAGTTTGATTAACACATATTGTCCGAAAAATTATCCAGACTAAACAGTAAAAGAGAGAATCTACTACTTCCCTTGAGAGCTAATGGTTAATTGTTAAAGATTTTGTGCCTAATTTTTTATTTGAATTTGTCTGCCTCCAGTTTCCTGACATAGGATTGTTTTTTTGAGGGGATGGGAGGAACATTGGCTGGTTTTTTGTCACTAGAATAAAACACCTCTTTAGTATTTTTCCCTGTGAAAGTACTTAGATCCTGTCAATCATGCCTCAATCTTCTTTTTGATAAACTAAACCGATTGAGCTCTGCTTCTCATTTCTCTCTAAACCTTCAGCCATCCAGTTTTTCAGAACTTTTTTGCAAACTCCTCTCAAAATGGGGACCCCCAGAATTGTCCACAGTCAAGTTTTGGTTTCACCAATGCTATCTACAGAGGAGAATATCACCTCTCTGCTCCCTCTGATTACTCCTCTGGTTTATATATCTGAAGATCACATTAGCTCCTTTTTGCCACAGCATTTCACTGTTTGCTCATGTTGAGTTGTTCTTCCATTATAACACTGGGAACCTTTTTAGAATCCCTGCTTCCCAGGATAGTTTCCCAGTCTGTCATGGCCTGCAGTACTTGCTCCTGGAGGTATTATTTTTCATTGTGCTGTTTTTAAACTTACTTTGGTCCTAGACAACCAAACAATGCAGATCACTCTTTATCACTTGGCCAATCTGCATGTCATCCGCATATTTCATCAGAAATGATTATATATTTTCATCTAGATCATGATAAAACCGTTAACTAGCATGACAAGCTTAGTAGCTACAGAAACTCCCCCATTTGATGAGCATTCCCAATAGACAACATTTAATGTGTGTTATTATTATGTAGTGCTCATTTTTAAACAGGATGACAAGTGGTAAAAGCCAGTCACTTTTTAGTGTACCAAGGATTTATGTAGTAGCATTATGGTTTCTGTCTTCTTATCTATCCCTTTGCTAATGGTTCCTAGGATTATTAAGTTTTTTTACTTCCATTGCACATTGAGTGGATGTTTTCAGGAGCTATCCATAATGATGCAGCAGCTGAATAGTTATTTCCTTGCCTCCCTCCCTCCCCCCAGCACATAAAACAGAAAACGTTTCACCTAATCAACCCAACACTTCTGATAGGGGAGATATCAAGTATGACCATATGGAAGAGTCCTCCAACATGCCCTGATGAGGAAATTACCCACACTCTTGAAACAGAAGAATACACTATCAAAGGGAGTAGCACTACTGTCACCAGCCCCGCTTCCGTCTTTTTTTAAATCCAGACCTTAAGGGTGCCAATTGAGTAGACTTTAATGCCAAAGCAGTGACAAAAATTGGTATCACAACATTCCCTACATTGCGACGCTCTCCCAGAGGGCCCTGAGCTTTAACAATCTATCCCACAGTCCACCTGCGAAGGGAAAAAGACAACTGCAAGGAGATGGCCATATGAACCCCTAATGAGAATAACCTCTTTCCAATCATGGAGGCAAAAGGGAAGCCAGCTGGTTGCTTGTGTAATAAACCCTACTCAACTGACCACTCTCTATATTTACTGTATCAGCAGTGATGCCATGGCATTAATACACAACATGGTATTGACAAAAGCATCATCCCTGGGATAGGTTAGGTGCTCTGACCCAGATCCAATAGCTGAACTTTTTCTTCACTGTGATTCCATCTGGGAAGGAAGGATGGTTGGAGAGTTAAGGTACTGAACTAGGTCTCAGAGCAGTTGAATTCTCCGCTCTACCACAGAGTTGCTTGGAGATTTTGGATAAGACACTTAATATCTCCGTTTCAGTTCCCCACCTGTAAAGTCATGGTAGTCCTTCCTTTCTCCCACCTGTTTGTCCATTTCAGTTGTAAACTCACTGAGGAAGAGAATTTGTTATTATGTGTTTGTACAACACACATCTGATCTCTGTTAGGGTCTCAGGATGCTAGTTAATAATGGCAGGCATGGTTTAAGGATCCACAATGAAACATCCAGTCACCTGTCAGGCAAGTATTAATCCATGCTTCCCAACCCTGCTACATTGGTTCCACTGTTGGACTATCCAAATGGAACATGATAGCAGCTGCTACACAGGATGAAGATGGCACCAAATAGCTGTGCTTTAAAGTCAACAGTTTGATCAAAATGAGCTGGGGAAGGATCCACAACATAATTCATAAGTAGTGTCTTCATGATATCATCACACACAGCACAATACGATTATTACTCTTCTCATAGGTTCATAAACTTCCTACACTTATATGAACTATTGAGCGTGAAAGAGCAAGGAAACCATCCAACTTAGGAGCTGAGTCAGTAAAAATCAGCTCAGGCTATATGAATTAAGTCAACTTATGAAATCAATGCAAAGGCCAGTGGTGCATTTTCTCTCAAAGCTGCAAAATTCTTGGAAGTTAGAGCAGAACTGTCACCTTTTTCATTATACATAAGTCTCTGTGTTGGCAACTTAGCAACAGAATTCATCCTAGGATAAAATGTGGAACACGGTGTCAGCCAAGGAGGGAGCTCTTATAAATGTGGAGATTCTGAACAAGTGTGCAGACATCAAATCAGGTAGAAATTAAAGGTTTTGGTAGTTGGAAAAGTCACAAGTATATTGATTGATTAATCAATAACTTTGATTGCAAGTCAGTTCAGAAATCTGGTCTCCACTAAGAGAGATTAAATCAAACTAAAAAATAGTATTGTGATCAGTTTACACAAAATCAAAAAATGTGTTTTTTGCCTTACCTCAGGTCCTCTCTAGTTTAACAGTGATACTAGACCAGCCATTGATCCATTTATCCCATAACCACCTTATTCCATGTTTCTGTATGCATGGAGACCAAGACTTTTAAAAAATAATATTGGTCTGTTAAATGTTTTATGTATGTAAATAAGCACTCAGACTTTCAGAATTCCTGAGCAATTATCAGTTTCCCTGGAAGCTGGGGGGAATTTCTAGGTGCCCGATACTTTTGAGAAACTAGCTGCACTTTAGGCAGATAACATGGCATTTTACTCATTGCTCAATGGCACCTTCTGCTGGAAGTTCTAAGGGTAAGTTCTGCCAGGCCAACACTCTTTCCTGCAGCTACACTCTCACTCCCTCAGCTGAAGATTCCTTTTGGTGACTCGTTCCCAGCAAGATCACCAAATGGTTTCCCCTTATGGGGTAAAGTCTTTCAAAGGTTTGGGGGAAAGTCAACATGGTTTCTGAAAAGGAAAATTATGCCTTACTAATGTGCTAGAGTTCTTTGAGAGGGTCAAAAACAGGTGGACAAGGAGGATCCAGTGGACATAGTGTACTTAGATTTCCAGAAAGCCTTTGACAAGGTCCCTCACCAAAGGCTCTTCAGTAAACTAAGTTGTCATGGGATAAGAGGGAAGGTCCTCCCATGGATTGATAACTGGTTAAAAGACAGGAAATAAAGGGTAAGTTTTCCAAATGGAGAGAGGTAACTAGTGGTGTCCCCTAATGGTCCATACTAGGACCAATCCTATTCAACCTATTTATAAATGATCTGGACAAAAGAGTAAAGAGTGAGGTGGCAAAATCTGCATTTGATACTAAACTGTTCAATATAGTTAAGAGCAAAGCAGACTGTGAAGAGCTTCAAAAAGATCTCACCAAACTAAGTGACAGGGTAACAAATGGCAAATGACATTTAATGTTGGTAAATGTAAAGTAATGTACATTGGAAAAAATAATCCCAACTATACATACAATATAATGGGGAATAATTTAGCTACGATGACTCAAGAGAGTCATTGTAGCTTGGAATCATTGTGGATAGTTCTCTGAAAACATCCATGCAGTGTGCAACGGCAGTCAAAACAGCAAACAGAATATTCGGAATCATTAAAAAGGGGATAGAGAATGAGACAAAGAACATCTTATTGCCTCTATATAAAATTATGCTACGCCTGCATCTTGAATACTGCATCCAGATATGGTCGCCTCATCTCAAAAAAGATACATTGGCATTGGAAAAGGTTCACAGAAGGGCAACAAAAATAACTAGGAGTTTGGAACTGGTTCCATATGATGAGAGATTAAAAAGACTTAGTCTTCTCTTTTCTAAGATGAAAAGTCTCCAAGGGGGAATATGATAGAGGTTTATAAAATCATGACTGCTGTGGAAGAAGTGATTAAGGAAAAGTTATTTACTTGTTCCCATAATATAAGAACTACAGGTCACCAAATGAAATAAATAGGTAGTAGATTTAAAAGAAACAAAAGGAAATTTTTCTTCACCCAGCACATAGTCTATCTGTGGAACTCCTTGACAAAGGATGTTGTGAAGACTAGGACTTCAACAGGATTCAAAAAAGAGCTAGATAAATTCATGGAGGGTACGTCCATCAATGGCTATTAGCAAGGATGGGTAGGAATGGTGTCCCTAGTCTCTGTTTCTCTGGAGGTGGGTGACAGGGGAGGGATCACATGAGGATTACCTGTTGTGATCCCTCCCTCTGGGGCATCTGATATTGGACACTGTAGGCAGACAAGATACTGGGCTAGATGGACCTTTGGTCTGACCCAGTATGGCCATTCTTATGTTCTTAAAGTCTTTCTGTTCCAAATGGCATCAGGTAGGCCTACAACCTAAAACCATGACCCAGTCACACACATGCAATCTTGTAATTCTCTGCCCCCAGCAATACCTCTCTAGGTTCCAGTCCAAACCCCTTTTCTGAGTAGTCAAGTTCTGCTGCTTTCCTAACCATACTGCTCTCACTCCACTACTTCCTGCCTTGTTTCAACTCATTCTAGTCAGAATCCTGCCTCTTAGGTCTTAGGGATTTCTATTCCTCCTTCTACCTCCCTTTTCTGAGGGAGAGTCACTAACACTCTTTACCCTGCTGCCATGCCATGCTGTTGCCAGCCTCCTGGCTTTATAGAAACCTCCTGTCTGGTTCTCCACTCAGCCTAAATCTCCCTTGTTTGCTGCTTAATTGGCTGATTGGACCCAAGAGGCCTAATTTAGCTCTCCCATGTCTGGTGTGGGGAATACACCCCATCACAGTGCTTAAGAATAGATTTAGGAGTTCCCACACTGTTCCATAATAGCATTACTTGTTATCTTTTAAATCCTTCCTCATACATGACCATTTCATCCATGCTGCTTACAGGGGCTTTGTCCACACTATTTTTTTTGCGGAAGAGGCAATGCAAATGAAGTGCTCATTTTTACAGGCATAAAGATCTTGTGCAAAAAGGGGGTTTTGTACAAAACCGACATGTCCACACTGCTTTTTTTGCTCAAAAACCTCTTCCACAAAATGGATCGGAAGAGATTATACAAATGAAGAGAAATGCTAATGAGCACTTCATTTGCATTGCCTCTTCCACAAAAAGTTCATAATGTAGACATAGCCAAGGAGTGGTGAGATGAAGTCTAGCTGAATTTAGCAGAGGTCTTTATTTGTTATAATTTACAATGTACAGTATAAACTGAATATATACAAACTAACTACTTTTGCTTGCAGCTTTTTGCTCCATTCCATATGTCACTTGACTTTCTTTTGAACAGGAATCAAACCTTTTTATTTGTACAGTGCCAATCACCTGATTAGTCCACCTGGAAACTGCTGTAATAGGAATTGTAACTAAGTATTAATTTAATAACTTACTTACCCCTCAATCAGCAGTCTCTCTGTGTGTGACAAAGCTCTTAAATATGTGCTTGACCACAGCATGAACTTAAATGCTATTCCTGAATAGATTCATAGGTTCCGAAGCCCGAAGGGACCATTGTAATTATCTGCTCTGACCACCTATATAAATAATACAGGCCATAGGACTGCATCCAGAATAAGTTCTAGAGCTTTCAGCTTTTAGGGAAAAAATCCCAGTTTGGTGGTAAAAATTGTCAGTTATGGGGAATCAGCCATAACACTTAATTATCAGCCAACAGTTAATTATCCTCAAACTACCGAATGTACCCGTTATTTCCAGTCAGCATTTGTCTAGTTTCAACTTCCAGGCATGGAATCAGGTTATAGCTTTCTCTGCTAGATTGAAGAGATTGTTAATATTTGTTCCCATATAGATATTGTAATCAATTTACCACTTACCCCTCTTTGTTAAGCTAAACAAATCAAGTCTAGCCCTAAAGCATGTTTCTCATCTCTTAATCTTTCTTTTGTCTCTTCTCTGAACTTGCTTTAGTATATCAAAATGCTTCCTGAATTGTAGGCACCAGAACTTGATATAGTATTTCAGAAGCAGTTGCACCGGTGCCAAATACAATAAAATAAACTTTTCACACATACTTGTGATCCTGGAATATTTAAAAAGTGGAAATTCATTAACTTTTTTTGGCTACAGTGTAACATTTGGAATTCAAATTCAGTTGATTATACACTACAACCCCCAAATCTTTTTCAGCAGGGATGTTCAAACTTATTCCTGAGTAGAGCAGTTGCTCAATCCAGCCCTGGAGTCCCAGAATGCCTGGGGAGAAGGGGCAGGTGGCTGTCTGTTCCTGTCCCTCAAGTTTCACCTTATCTTGCCTTCACCTCACGTTCTCCCTCTATTGCACCCTTTCCTCTCAGAGATTACTGGAGGGAGGAGATTTATGGCACGGGGTGACAGCAGCAGTTGGGATCCCCACACTCCTCACAGCTCAGCATTCACTTTCTTCCAGTCTTCTGGAACTTCTTCAATGCTTCAAGGCTTACTAAAAATCACCATTAATAATCAAGTAATTTTTTCAGACAGCTTTTAAAACTCTTGCATGTAAGTTTTCTGAACCTGCAGATTCAAAAACTTTAGTAGCCCCAGTTTACCATCCTTCAGAGAGCCAGTGGAATGGAAAAAATGTTATCACCATATGATGATCAGACTCCCCCCCTTCCCAAACACAGTACAATTCTGCCTTTTCTGCATTGTTATTGATATTGTACCATGTCCATGTAGTAATGGACCAATAGGATTATCAGGATTCTTTTTGTTTCTAATATATATTGTTTTAAAATAAGTTTATTTTCCTTAGCCCTGCTGGCCATAGAATTCTCATTATGACCTTTAGATTCCCTCATTAATTTTCTATAATGCCTAACTTCTGACTTTATTCATTACTATCAATTTTCCCTTTCTTCCATTTATTTATATATAATAGCTGCCTTCACTTTCCTTCTAAAATCTGTCTTTTAATCAGCACAGCTGTCTTCTTTGATTATGGTTTTGGGGGAATGCTTAAATGATTCCCAATAATCATTCAGATTTTTCTGCTTAAATTCTTCCTTCCAGCTCATCTGGCTCATAATTGTTGTCAGCTTTGTAAAATTTGCACTATTAAAGCAGTATGTGTATGTTCGTGAAAATATTACTGGTCTGGACTTAATTCTGCTTTTATATTATGAACATGATCAAGTCCATGATCATTTGCACCTAAATTACCATTAACTTTTCATTCTGTGATCAGTTCCTCTATAGTTGGTAGCGCAAGGTCTAGTAAAGATTTCCCCCATGTACACTGCAACATTTTCTAAGTTAGGAAATTATCATCAAATAATATTTAGAAATACCAAAGATATATTTTAGTACTGGCAGCACAATACCTCCAGCACACATCATTCAAACTACAGTCTCTCATAATCACACAGTTTTCCCACATATATTATAGATTGGCTCTTTATGTACCATCATCCTGTTCTCTAGTGTATCTGATATCTGTAGCTGATACCAGCTAAGGCCTCATCTTGTGCTTTGTCTGTTAGAATGATCATTGATCCATAAGAATTCAAGATCACTTTCTTCTGAGTTAACAGTGACTTAAAAACCAGATAATGACATTTTTGACAGAGTGCCACTCCACTTACCTTTTGTCCACTCAATCCCTCCTAAAAAGTTACAACCATTGATTTTATCATTCCAATCGTGCAAGACATCTCACCAGGTTTCAGTAATAGCAACTAGATCAAATTTATGCTCATAAAAGTGCAATTCCTCTTGTTTGCTTACCTTGGCTCTTAGCATCTGTAAGTAGGCAATTAAACAGTTTCTTCTTTTTATGATCTTTGGTTCCCTAATTAATTTTGTTCTCAATGTCTCAGTTTTGTGCAATGTGTTCAGGTCTCCTTTTATCTTTGAAATTGGTCGCACTCCTACTGAGAGGGAGACCGGTTAGAATATAGAGCTCCTTTCCCCAAGAGAAGGTCCAATGTTTTGCAAACGCTACACCACATACCTATAGAAGCTTTTGCCTTCTGTGTTCCTTTGCTTGTGTGACAGGGAGGCTCTCTGAAGATTTCTTTGACATTTTTCTTCAGCATACTTCTGAATTCCATGAAGTCACCTACTCTCTGTGAGAGATCCTGTGACATACTGTCATTGGTGCCAATATGAACCATTACCAATGGGTCCCTACTCATTCATAGATAGCTAGGTCAGAAGGGACCTTTGTAATTATCTAATCTGGCCTCTTGTTGGTGGACGAGCTAGAGGAAGGAACTGGAAGGACAGATGAAATTCATATGAGTGTTCCACATTATAGGGGTAAAACAGCTGTGCAATTTTGGGGCTGCCATACTGACAGGGCTGCCCCAGCTGTGACCACTAGCTCTTTTTCCTACCAGTGTCCAGCAAGATGAAGATACCTTTTTCTCTCTGTGATGTGGACCTTGCCACAGTTATCCATGGCTTTGTCACTGTGAGATGAGACGGCTATGATTCATTGTATACGGGCTACATGTTGTGACTATTCTGAGGCTTAGGCTAGTGCAGAACGATGCAGACTATTTAGTAAATAGACATGCACATTGGGAGCACTGTAGACTAGTGTTCCATGATCTGTACTAGCCTCTGGGTGTAATTTAAGGTGATGGTTTCAGTCTACAAAGCCATACATGTTTTGGCACCTGGCAACATGAGAGAGATGCTTTTATCCTTGTGATTCATGGCTTGGGTTCAGGACTTGGTCTGCCAGAGTCCAGCTTTGTTAACCATTTGACCTTCAAAACATGCCCCTTGGTTTCCTCTCCTCTCCACAGCTGTCATGGAGGGGCAGGGCTGAGGTGGAGGTATTTATGGTCACCTTTTTTTGTTCTGTGATTTTTAACTTATGGGCAAGGTGCACAGGGCACAACAGGGGCACCTATTGTTACCGATCAGAAATGGGAAGAAACAAATCCTACAAGATAAATTAACTGAAAGCAGAAAGAATTCTCATTCACACCCCAGATCTCACACAGCTCCCATCTAGGGGCTGATTTCTAATCCTAGACATGCAGGGCACAGGCACACCACATACCCATGTATCCAACATTGGAGTAGATTCCTTTAATCTACAACAGTTCATGTATTGCAGTGGTCCTCAATCCTTTTACATTGTGCCCCTCTTTCCCCTCTCCATGCCCCCAACCCACCCCCCAAGCCAGGGTTACACCCCAGCTCCAGGAAGGGAGGTATATGGACAGAAGTAAAGGAGCAAGCAGTGGAGCCTCAGCCAAGACTGGCAGTAGGGTAATGGATAAGGATCCAGGGGCGGATGAGAATTTTGTGGGCCCCAGGGCATGGGGCCTATTGAAGCGTGGGGCCCAGGGCAGCACAATTTCGCGCATGCACCATGGCCACAGCCGACAAGTAGTGCGTGTGTGGGGCCTATTGAAGCATGGGGCCCGGGTCAGCCACCCCGCTCACCCTACCCTATATCCGCTGCTGTAAGGATCCCTGGGTTCCAGGCTGGGAGCTGGGGCCAGCAGCTGGATTGAGATGACACCCCATAGTTTGGAGACCTCTGATGTACTGTCTAGGCTTGTCGGGGAGTATGTAAGGAGATGACAGGACTGAGCAGGACTGTGCAGTGGTTTCTTCAAGTCTCTTTAAAACTCTTCTATTAGGATCCTCTCCTTCATTCTCCACATAAGCTCCCACAATGATGGTCCCTTGCTCAGCCCTCCCCACCAATCAACTTGAAAAAAAAAAAGAGAAAGAGAGAGAGAGAGAGAGAAAACCTACTCTCTTTAATGCCACTGCGCACAGGCAGACCCTTTGGCTGTCAAAGGGGACCCAAGGAAAAGTGTCGGGGAGAGGGGCAAACCCAGAACCAAATGGTTTGCTAGATCTATGCCTGGTAGTTATACCATAATTGTTCCTACTTTAAGTGAACTGAAGTTTTCCAAAGGGGTTTAGCTCAATTGATAGATGTCCTAAACACGAGTGAGGGTGAGAATGGAAGGAAAAAATTTCTTTATAACTGTTGTAATGTCCAGTTCTCTGGGCATTCAGGACTCGAAAGAATGACAGGTCAATAGGTCCCTTCCCATGCATTTTAAGTGCAATCAGTGCTGACAGATGCCCCCTGTGTACATGGAGAGGCAGTGCACCAACTTTTCTGTGGATGCTACTGGAACAGTTCACAGCCTGGGGATCTCCAACCAGCTGGTTATGCAGCTGCCTAATAATTGTCACATGCCTCCCAATAGAGGAAAAGGGAACCCGGAAGATGGAGAGAGATTAATTAAAAAGGAGAACTTTGAATGTGATGCATATAACTTTCCAGGCTTTGCTAACCTGGCACTCTCAATGAGTTTAGACAACGAAAGCAGGAGGAAAGTGGTCAGACAGAATGGAAATGGAGGTTACCAGAAAAAATTATGCTATCTATACTCTGCAGGTCTTCCATTAAAATGGAGTACATTGTCACATTTTAAGCCCTCGCAGCAAATGGCTCCAAGTTAGAGGTGTGGTATCAAGAGGTCTAAACGCCCTTTTTATGTTAAAGGAACCCAAAGCACTTTAGTTACAGATCCAAACCAGAACCTCCAGTCCCCCCCAGATATAAAAGGAGAGATGTTTAATTGAAAGCCCCAGACCCAAATTTGATCAGACACAGATTGGATTCAAAACCAGAAGAGCAAGTTCAGATACATCTTTGTGTCATGGCAAAACCCATTCTCGGGAGATTTCAGGCAAAGATGGAAAAACATGGCACCTAAAAACCTAGTGACAAGCACAGTAACACTAGACAGAGCAGAGCAGAGGAAAGAGTGGCAGTTTGACAAGGATCACTTCGAATCAGGAGGTATTTGCTACTGAGGGTTCCAATCTCAAACACCGTGAGATTTCATTAGAGTGAAATCTATACCCTTTCTTCAGCCTAGTTTCAGCCTCAAACCTGAAATCCCACCTAGACCAAATCCAGATATGAACACTCCACAGAAAGCACCAGAATTGCTTGAGCTGGGCCGATACAAATGAGAATATTTTTGTCCTTAGGGAACAGGGCCGTCAATATGATGGCTCACCCAGTAGGGTTGCCAGGTGTCCAGTATTGACCAAGACAATCTGGTATTTTCGCCTCCTGTCTGGTAAAAAAAAACATTCAGAAAATACCGAACACCTGAAATGTCCGGTATTTTCTGATTTTTTTTCCCTGCCAGGAGGCAAAAATATCGGACACTTGGAAACCCTACACACACTCAGCAACCAGACCCAGTCCCCTCTCCCCCCGGATTCCCTCTCCCCTTGCTTCCCTGGTTCCACAGGGGAGCTGTCTTCTGGCTCAGAGCAGGGAAACAAGATGGCTGCCGGCAAAAAGCCCCAAAGCCTTTCTTAAAGGGGCCATGCTGGGTTTTTTTAAAATTTTTTTTGCTTAATAACTGTCGGGGTCCTTTTCGTTTGTTTGTTTGTTCGTTCACTCAACAACTTTAGTCTCCTCCCTTTTCCCCCCCCCCCCACAGAATTTTTTCCCTGTTTTTGTTTGGGGGTTGGTATTTTTGGTTAAACCGTCTGGCAACCCTATCACCCACAGTCTCTAGGAGTTAGAAGGATGGCAGGAGCAAGGAGCACAAAGAAAGGAACAAGGGAGGTTTCAACAGAAGTAAGTGCTTTCTTACTGAATGATGCTAACTCGGAAGTGACACTTCATGCTACTGCCAGCTACAGTGAAACATATAATTATACATATAATCAATATCAGTGAAATCAGTGAAATATATAATTAAACATATAATCAATGCCTTAACATATTGGGTCTTTAGAAGGGAGATGGTGGATAGGTGCAGTGAGGAGACACTGGGATGGAACATCTAGGTAGATCTAGCCCTGTCTGCACCTAATCCCTCCCCACCCACCCCACCTCTGTCGTGAATTTTCCTCTTCCCCCATCCTGCAAGAGAGACGTACTCTGCTTGCTGCTGCTGCTGCTACTAAGTCGTGTTCTTTGCTCAGTTCTAAGCAGCAGCAGAAAGCGACTCTCAGGGCTCATTTACACTACCACTAAAGTCAATGTATCTTCCATTGTTCAGGGATGTGAAAAAGACATGACTCCTCCCCTGCCTCACTCCCAAGTGATGCAAGTTTACCTTGACCTAAGCACTGTCCACTCTGTCACAATGCTAGCAAGAGGCACTCTCCCATCAGCACAGTGTGTCTTCATCAGACATGCTACAGCGGTGCAAATGCACCATTGTAGCTTGATAGTAAAGCCGCAGCGAGGCTGGGAAGAACCAGTACTGGCCTCAGAGTAGCCTTGTGCTCAAAAGCTAGCTACCATGGGCATGGGGGCATGGATCCTCTTTTGCAGATTCTTGTAGTGGTCATGGGGAGGACTAGGAAGGCAGGAGGGATGTCTCTGGAGACCAAATGAATATGGAGGAAAAGTGGAGAGGGTGGTGAGGATGAAGGAAAAGGAGCAAATTGATGGGTGCTGAGTTTTCTTTGCTTTCAACCTTCTACTTAGAATCCTATGGGTGAAAGCTCTTGCCTTTAGAATTCTAGGCTTGAGAAATAAACTCAGCTTGAAACCTCAGTCAAGCTTTGATCTGGAGTCAGGTTGAGATTTTTGCAGTATTTCACTCTTTCAAAAACTCCTGTATCATGAAATCATGATTTCACATAATAAATCCAGAGTTCTTTTTCTTTGTCTCCTGGTTTTCATTGTGTTAAAGTCAGATTTTAGCTCACCCACATTGGGTAATGCTTCCTCAGTAGCAACCCACTGGCCATTGTCCCACTTTACAAGTTTTCTCCTCTCTATTCCAGCCCCTCAACCTTGTGCACAATTCACTTCCATTATTCTACAGATCAAATCATTACACTGACGTTAGAGACATTGTTACTTCTAGGGAAGAAAAAAGAATCTCACGGCAACTGATGTTTCTGTAACTATTATTTTTCTCACTGAGCCAGAAGTTTGAGTGGGGGAAGGAGTTCCAAGTATACATACAAAATAAAGACACTAAGATGAATAAAAATGAAAGGCTGGTCCCTGAGTGTGTGCAAACCTTTTCAAAAATTAGATTCCTGAGGGCCAGCTTCTCCTCTGATGTAAATCAGAGCTTAATTGAAGTTAACTGTTCAATGTCAATTAACACTAGCTCATAATCTGATCCAAAGTTTTATACAAAAGCATAGGCAGAATTTCCATTAAATCACTAAGGATGGGACTACAAATTTTATAATGCACATTGTAAATGTCACTGGTGCCCAGACCCTGGACTCACCTATCCCCATTTCCCTCTGCTCATGAATTAAGCACCTTGAATTACATTCAAGGATGTAGGGGAAGTGCTGTTATTTTTTCCCCTCTCTTATTCCTGTCACAGGAACTGGCTGCCTGCTATCATGAGACATGGTATGGAAAGGAGTCCATGAGGCTCTCACAAGAAAAGGGAATGGGGGAAGGCAGCCAATGCAGAATGATCAGCATATTCCTGGGTATTGAATATTTGATAAACCCGCCTGTTCAAAAGCAGAACCAGCTTTGCTAAGTTCAGCCCATAAAATGTCTTTAATGGGGGACAAATCATTTGTGCCGAGATCCTCATTTGTGATAACACCATCAGGAGGAGATCTGTAATTTCTTTCACATGCTCACACGCTTCCCTTCTCCCTACACAATTTCCGGCTAGCATTTTTACAAACTATTTGCAGCAAAGATAATATAAAGGAGCTATCCTACCAATCCTTTCTTGTATCTCTGTAAAAAAGGAAACGTTCCCATTTTATAACTATTCTTGAAAAAGCAATTGCATCATTAGTTAACTTGTTCATTGCTGGTCCCCCACATCCTCTGCCATTCTACTAAAATAAATTCCACCTACTTCTTGGATAGCACTTTCACCAGTAAAAATCAGTGTACTCCACAGTCTTTAATATGTTTATCCATCAACTCCCCTGTGCAGGAGAGAAGAGCTATCTCCATTTCACGGATGGGGAACTGAGGCTCAAAGGTATTTAGGCATTGCGACATTCAGTATTGCAACACCTGACTAATTGAAGAGCTTAAGTCTCATTTTCAAAAGTGATTTAGTGTCTTAGAAGACACAAGCCCATTGACAATGAATGGTATTTAGGCTCATCAGGGCTAAAGTCTCTTTGAAAAATGAGGTTGGGTTCCTCAATCAAGCCTGTAGCACTGCATGCAGCAACACCTAAATACGTTTAAAAATCTAGGCCAGAGAAACCAAGTGATTTGCCCCAGATCATAAAGGAAGTTTGTGGTGGCCAGGATCTGACTTCTGCTCCTACAAGTCCCAGACTGGTGCCACAACCTTTCCTCTGAAAATAAACAGGAACCATCAGCAAAGCAGCTGTTTTTTAGCTGGACATGGCTGCTACCTCCCTAGTCCTAACTAATACATCTGGCACCAGAACAGGCACATTCACCAAATGAACAACAAAGCAATTTCCCTTCCCTGCTTTGTTAAATGTAAAGTGCAGACAGCTTTGTCATAAGTGTTATGGAAAAACATCCAGGATAAGTCAAGATATTTCAACTGTAACAAGCTTACAACTTTCTCATCAGAGATATGCCTAATGAAACCACTTTTTAATTAGGTTCATTTGTGCATGTTTGTTTCCTTCGTGATTCTTGCTGTCACAAGGTGGAATAAAGCTGACTTCAGCTCTCTGCTATGTTAATGTTCTCATTGTCTCTGTAATCTCAGTGTGTGGACAATTCTGTTGAGGCACTTGACAGAAGTGACTTGGCACTCGCTGAAGGGGAGGCTCTAGTCTCAGAAGCCCATCATGTAAAACTGACACCACCTTCTCAGTCAATAGCTCTATTCCCTTTGTGTGTTCAGTTGTAGCTTGCTGCAGTGTCAGAATAAGTCTGGACCAGTGACGCAGTCATGGCTGGGCATAAGAGGGCCCATCCCCCTCTGTCTCAGGTATGCCCTTGCCCAGCTCCACCTGCTCATCACTCCTGCTAAGGTCCAGAGTCAGGGCTCAAGGCTTGCCCGCCTGCCCCCCCCCCCCTTCCAGTGCTCCAGAGCTTGGTTGGGAACTTGTCCTGCTGCTCCCACCTGGGGCACTTCCCAGAAAGCCATATTGGTGCATGGAGCTTGTAAGCCCCGGTCCCGGCTCCCCAGAAAGAGTGCCAAGTGGGCAGAGCATGCCAAGCCCCCGCTGTCAGACCCTACTCCTCAGCAGCAGAGCAAGCACCCTGATGCCATGCTCCCCAGCAGGAGCACCACACAGGCGTAGAGGGCCAACCCTGCTCCAGGACCACTCCTATCCCTCCCCATCCTCTCCAAGGCTGGTTGATGGGAGGCTGCCCACTCTCTCTTGCCCTTCTTCCTCACCCTCCATCATTACCCACCCATCTGAACCTGGGGCTCACTCACATGTCCCCTTCTGGCTATACCACTGGTTTGGACTACTTTTTCTTCAAGTTAGCACTGTAGAGCAAACCCAGTTATGAGAGAGGGAGTTGGATTCTACTGTGGCTTATAAATTGTCAGCAGAATAATTAAAACCCAATTGCACAGCCACGTTTTGCCCTATGTGAGATCTGTGCAATCCCACTGAAGTTAATGAGGTTTTCCTGGGGGACTGAGTACAGAATTTATAATTAATAAATTTACACAGGGCAGAATTTAGATTGCAGGATTTTTCATTGCTAGTGAGGATGTGTGGCACTGGCCTCTAGAAAAGCCATCTTTTTCTTGTGGCATGAGTAAATTTGATGTAGATGTCAGCTATAAGCCCAAAAGGTCTAATGAAATCCGAAGATGCATAAACCAGGAAATCTCAGGTACTCAGAGAGGTGATATTACCTCTCTATTTGGCACTGATATGACCATTGCTGAAATACTGTGTCCAGTTCTAGTGTCCACAATTTAAAAAAAATGTGGATAAATTGGAGAAAATTCAGAGAAAATCCATGCAAATGATTAAAAGATTTGGAAAAATGCTTTATAGTGATAAAAACTAAATATAATCGAGCTCCTAGAGTCTAACGAAGAGAACACTGAGGTGTGACTTGATTGCAGTCTGTAAGGAGCTGCATAGAGGACAAATATTTGAAAATGGGCTCTTCAGTCTAGCAGAGAAAGATATAACACAATCCAATGGCTGGCAGATGGGGCCAGACAAATTCGGAATAAAGATAATGTGTAAATTCTTAACTGTGAGAATAATTAACCATTGGAACAATTTAGCAAGTGCTGTGATGAATTCCACATCCTTGGTAATTTTAAAATGAAGATTGTTATTGTCCTAAAAGATAGATATATACCAGGATTTATTATGAGGGAGTTCTGTGGGCTGTGTCATAGATAATCACAAAATGGCCCCTTCTAGTCTTGGAATCTCTTGATTTAAAGCAGATAAAAGCTATTGGAAAGAATGTACGTAGAGCTGAAAAGACAGGGCAAGAATGTAATGAAAATAGGCAGCATTACTCAACTTATCTGCTAGTCCATTCTCTGTTGATTGAGCGTGTCGTGGGGTGTGCCACCTACACTAGTCCTGAGAGAGCTCAATTGGCCAATTATGCTGTGGATGGGGGATATTTAGGCTGGAGGAAGGTTACTAGTTATAGGGAATAGCCAAGGCTTCTATAAAGCCAATAGGCTGGCAACACTCAGGCTACAGGAAAGAGGCTAGCAGTCTCTCTCTCTCTCCCCAGGGAAGAAAAAGAGAGGATGGAAGCCTTTGAGAATGGGTATGCCTAATTCAGAGGGATCTGATTAGGCAGTCTGATGATGAAGGAGAAGCTTAAAAGAAACATGGGTGGAGGTAGTCCAGATAAAACAGCAGTAGGATTGGTAAGGTCCTATATTTTAGCTGTATGCTATAAGACACTGGATTGGAATCTTCAACAGTTTATCATTTACTGTGTTAGTTTAGCAGCCCTGAACTTTTCAGGAGCCAAATGGCAGAGACCCAGCAGTGCACACTTCCTAATTCAGAGAGATCTCCCAATCAGAATTATTTGCTTTGTATCTTTAGTAGAAATAATACAGTAGCTCCTGGAGACCTCAGTCAGAATTAGGATCTCTTTTTGCAAGACATTGTATATTTATATGTAATAAGTCATTTCCTGTCCCCAACAAACTTACAATCTAAAATTGTAAGTTTGTTGGGGACAGAAAATATGCCAAGAGGCAGATGAAACAGTCAAATGTGGAAGAGGGGCAGTGGAGGAGGTTACAGTAATCAGCTTTACATGTGACATGTACTGGTCGATGTAGAAGTCAGCTTCTTTAAGCTGGCTGGGGATGTTTACTAAGACAAATAAATAGATCAGTAACAGTCATCTCAGCGCTCCATCTCCACAGTATGGGCTTAAAACAGTATAGGAGGTTTAAGTTTGATGTAGGAAAAACTTCCTTTCAGGAGAGTCAAACACTGGAATAAAATGCCTTGGGAGGTTGTGGAATCTTCATCATTGCAGATTTTTAAGAGCAGGTTAGGTAAACACCTGTCAAGAATGGTGCTTGGTCCTGCTGTGAGTGTAGAGGACAGACCTCGAGGTCCCTTCCAGTTCTAGTGTTCTGAGATAATCAGCTGGCAGTATTCTATGTGCCTCATGCCTGAAAGGAGGCTTACGGAGGGAAATGAGGAAAGACACGGTGATGTCTTCACCATTTTGGAGCATGGGAAACTCTATACATAAGAGCTAGCATAATAAAAAGTGCAAAGATATTTGTGAGAGACCAGTTTTGGAAAGGAGTAGTAATATTACATTGACCAACAATATAAACAATTATTAACTAGTTCTAAAGGTAGTACCAGGGAGGGAAAAAGCAGCACCAAGATTGATATATAGCCAAATCCAAGAGAGAAAACTTTCCATCGAAGGAACAATTTACCACTGACGCAATTGTGCTACTGGTGCTGCCCTCAGAAACATATCATGGTTCTCAGTAACTTCCTGGAATACAAAACATCAAAATCTGGATGGGTATAAAGACACATGGAGACGTATTTACACTTATGCCTGCATGGTTTCTAGTGGTTATGACATCTCTAACTACTCTCTAGTCCCATGTCCAAAGGGATCTGGCTAGCCAGCCTGTGAGTGGTCTGGACAGGCTGCAGGATTTAGGCAGAAGATATCCAGTACCGTGAATGGCTGCGTGGGGTTCCATGCTACAAGCCAGAATCAAGGAACAAGGGCAGAGCTGTCTGGGAGTGACCAAGGCTGGAATCGTAGCAAATGCTGCAGATGGGGACTCAGGTACCTCGGCACAGCAATGTGGGGTGAGGTAGCACAGTGCTTGTCAGCACTACCCTGTTTTTAGCCAGTCCAAGAGCCATTGGACCATTCAGAGACATTTTCAAAAATAAAAACATTTCACAAAATAGACCCCCAAATGTCTTTTCCTGACTCTCATCTTCACCATTTTAGTATGTTCTGCATTGCAGCCTGTACCCTGGGCTTAATGAGCAGATCATTCTAGTGTGAGATACTTATTTTACCAGCCAATATCAACAGTATGGTAATTAGAATAATTTAAACATGTTACGGGCCCCATGCTTCTCCAGCAAATGCCCTGGCTTGAGAGATGGAGGCTGCTGGCAGAGAAGAAGCATGCAGCTGCCTGATCTTGAAAAATGACCTGAAGAGGAATGGAACAAATAGATAAAGCTCTCTGATAAACTGATCTGATTATATTAATGTGGGGAGAGACTGGTTTCACTGTCAAGAGCTTCTAAATCTACTACTGAAAGCCTCACTGACTCAGTAAAAACAACAAATAGTCTGGTAGCACTTTAAACAAAGCATGTAGATGGTATCAGGAGCTTTCGGGGGCACAGCCCACAAAAGCTCCTGATACCATCTATATGTTTTGTTACTCTTTAAAGTGCTGCCAGATGATTTGTTGCTTTTTTTTTAAGTTTATCCTGTACAGACTAACTTGGCTACCCCCTGAAGCTTCAGTAAAAACAGACTCTCTGAGGGTATGTCTACACTACCACCCTAGTTCGAACTAGGGTGGTAATGTAGTCAACCGGAGTTGCAAATGAAGCCCGGGATTTGAATTTCCTGGGCTTCATTTGCATGTTACCGGGCGCCGCCATTTTTAAATGTCCGCTAGCTCGGACTCCGTGCCCCGCGGCTACGCGCGGCACGAACTAGGTAGTTCGGACTAGGCTTCCTATTCCGAACTACCGAGGAGTAACCATATGGATTTAAAGGATTGCCAGGGCTTGTTGCGCAGCCTGGCTAGGAAGTGCAGTAGGCAAGGCAGCACTTAGGGTGTGTCTAGACTACAGGTTTTTGTTGACAAAAGTGGACTTTTGTTGACAAAACTATACCTGCGTCCACACTCCTTTGAGTTATGTCGACATAACGTCGACAAAACTCAGCAGTTTTGTCGACGTATATAAACCTCATTCTACGAGGAATAACGCCTTTTGTCGACAGAGTTCTGTCGATAGAAGGCATTATTGCATCTACACTGTGCTTTGCGTCCACACTGTTATGTCGACAAAGTGGCTTGCTTTGTCGACAGACCTGGATATAGTCTAGACGCTCTTTCTCGACAGAAGCTTTGTTGACAGTATCTGTCGACAAAACTCTGTAGTCTAGACATACCCTTAGCTAATCCCACTGACAAGGACTTCTAGGCCTAGGCAGAGTCCCATCTCATGAAAGCCAGAGTGAGAGTGATGGCCCATGGAATATGTTATGGACTACAGAATCTTTCACTTCCAGCGGGTGGACTCACAGGAAGGAGAAAATAATGCATGCTGGTTTCTCTTTACAGTCCCGTGCAGAAGGCAAACAAAGCCATAAATAAAAGATAGCCAGTTTGCCTAGCTGTAAAACTGGTGGGAAATAAAGGTGTAGGAGTGGCTCATAATTGCCAAACTTGGGGGAGACTGCGAAAATGCAGGGCAAACCCTCCAAACTGGTTCTGTCATTAGAGTTTACCCACCCAGTAATCCATATGAATTCCTAAAGCACTATACCATGTTTGCCATGGAGTCACAGACAATATCCCGGGGCATTGCCATCTATCTCATCACCCAGTTAAGCTGGACTGTCATAGATAGTCACTTTACAGCAAAAATCATATTAATAATCAGGTTGCCTTCAGTCCCAAAAGACAAGTCATTTACCCCAAATCAGTTGTGCTTAGATTTCAAACCAAAGACCATGCTAGTAGCTAAACCTGTTATAAAACTCAATACTTATTAAATAAGAAGAAAAAGTTATTTACAAAGGTAAAACAGGAAACACACAAATGAGTTACAGCCTCAGATTTTAAAAGGTAATAGAAGCTTCCATAATAAGCTGCTCTCAATGACCTTTTGTGCTGATCCATGCCAAGCAGCATGGGGATTTCTTATATAGTTATAGGAATCTTTGGCCCTCAGAGTCCAGACAACATAAAGATCCACGTTTTTGCTTGTCACGGTTTTTTAACCCTTTCATGTAGAGCCAAGCTGATGGGATGAGTTCCCAAAGGTCCCCCATTCTTGGAGGGAGTGAGGACTACAAACAAGATTTCTGTTCTTTGATGCTACACACAGACTTATTTCCTTCTCTTGTGCAGGAGGAGCACTCTACCTTGCTTAATGCTTCTTTTCCTTGCGTGAGTTACACAATTATAACAGTTGACAATGCAACCATTCAATACACTTTATATCATGGGTTACAGATACACGTAGAATTCATACATGCAGCACCCTACAAATATTCCATAAAGTCTAAACCCATTCTTATAATGATAGTATCTATGATCACTATACTAACACACAGATGGACTAGACCGGTTTCCAGCTATGTGTTCGTCAGTGTTCAGTGAGGCCGTGGGCCTTGGCATGAGCTGGCCCTTGGTATGTCAGCCACTCTCCCAAACTCAGGCATTTCATAAGGTATAATTCCAAACCTGCCTGTTCTGCAGAGATACAACAAATCCTGGAGGGACTCTGTCATAATGGATAAATTAAAAACAACATACAATGCAAAGCTACAGTGTTCACAGGCAGTGTTCCTACTCCTGTAAATATAGGAAACTAAAATGGCTACCAGCTAGCCCTGTCTCTCATCTCTAATTAATATACAACTGAATAATTGAAAAACAAATCTACTCAGTGGTAAAGCCAGATTTTGTAATCAAGGGAGAGATGGTGGTGGGCTGCTCCAAGGGGTTGGATTTGGCTCTCTACTCTGGGTGTTGTGGCCTGTAGCATGGGGTCACAGTGCCTTTCAGGTGTGGCCTGGTGGCACCTCTCTCATAAGTGGCTGAGCTAGAATTTGAGTTGCATTGCACAATGGCATATCATATGGGATTGCAGTACCATGACACCACCCCACATGTCAGATGACAAAGACCCAGCCGGGGGATCCAGACCCAATCCTGTGGAGATGAGCCATTACTACCAGGTGAGTGCAGGGCAGGCTACTCTAGTCCCATGTGAAACTTCATTATATCTTATTATGTCAGTAGCTTAATATGTTTGAAAAGGTACCACGCATACACATTAAAAAAAAAATACAGTGATGCATGGTTCCTCCACTCCCCCCTGCATGAGTGCTGCCATTGTTCCTACCGTTAGCCACTGATGTCATATCTAGTTGCCAAAACAGACCTAGCGGAAAGTGTAACAATTTGCAAATCAAATTAGCTTGCTGGATGCCATGCACTTACAGGTTGAAAGACAGAACCTATAAAATGCAGGACAACATAGCACTTTAAAGACTAACAAGATGGTTTATTAGATGATGAGCTTTCGTGGGCCAGACCCACTTCCTCAGATCAAATTGTGGAAGAAAATAGTCACAACCATATATACCAAAGGATACAATTAAAAAAACCTATAAAGACAGTGGTTATTCAGCAATGTTTCACTGAATGTGGCTTGTTTGCCTTTTATATGTCACAATGTGCAGAACCCTCAGATGATGACAGAAGATCTACACTGCAGCATGTTGATGAACTGAAATACTGCATACTGTCAAGCCAGCTACTGCTTAAGTAACAGATGAAGAGCATCCACCTGCTTCTAAGGAGGTCGTGGGGAAATCGGAAGAAAATGCACGTCTCAGAGTTACAGTCTAACTAGCAAGTTTGTGAGAAGATCTGCATGCACAGGAAGATGACAGTGCTACATCCTAGAGCACACTCCTTCTAGAAAACCCAGCAATCATCTGCATAGAACACCAGGGGACATGGTGGGATAACTAACTGTTGGAGTTCTGTCTCTGAATTCCATGCCTTCTGTGACTTTACCCATCTCCACAAAAAAATTGCAATGGTGGCCAATCTCGGGACATCCAAGACTGTAACTTTAACACCAGACTACAAATGGAAATCTCAGAACTGTTATTCATGCTTAAATTTGACACTTTACGAATGGGCCTTAACAGAGATGCTAACTACCTTACCCATTACAAAGATAGCTTCCCCAATTATCACCCTTAATATCATTATCTCATAGACACTAACCTCCCCCACCCCCTTCACCCTCCCTCCTCTGTTCTAAAATCTGATTTGTCAGTTTTATATGTATCCCTTTGGTATATATGGTCATGCCAATTTTCTTCCACAATTTGATCTGAGGAAGTGGGTCTGGCCCACGAAAGCTCATCACCTAATAAATCATCTTGTTAGTCTTTAAAGTGCTGCATAGTCCTGTCTTTTGTTACATTAAAGAGCTTACTGCAGCCAACTCTCTTCAGCCTGACTGAATGGATCTAGAGTGCCTTTCCCTACATTGTTATACAGAAATAGTCTTTTGCCTTTATTCATACCCAGGACAGTCTCCTGCCTGGTATGGTGCTTCTTTTCACTTACAAGTGGTTTCAATTGTTTGCAATTGTCTTTGATGCTTTTCCATAGACGGTTCTGGGTTGAAGCAAGGTTAAGATGATTGAATTTTGCATTGCCTCTCAGGGTGACTAGGGAGGGTGACAATTGCCTCTTGCTTCAATGGGCTATCACGGATTACCCCGGTGACAATAAGTTTTACTCCAAGCCTATAAGCATACTTCCACTATAAATATATTATTCCTGAACTTTCCTTATATGCATCTCAAACTGATTGCGTTTGGACAAGCGATGAACATTTTGTAAAGATGTTACATGTGGCTCTTTATGGATTAATATTCTTTAATACCAGTTTGCTGGAGTGAGTCTTCATGGTCTGAGATGAGAGGTGTTTACAAAGAACAGCGGACTCTTTGCAAAGTATCACTGTGACACATCCTCTTGAAAAACCCAAATATGTTGTAGACAATCTAGGCTAAGTCATTTAATTTACCTCAAGGAAAGAACATTACTTTTGCATGTGTATAATGAACTACCTTGGCATGTGAATTGTTTATTTGAAATATACTGTACATACAGGAGCTTCATGCAATGTCATAAGTAAAAGGAATTGTGAACTAAGTTATGACTGATGGTCTTCATGGCTTGTGGACTCATGCTTTGGTGTTTTGCTGGATTGTGGTCTCAGCTCATTTTTGGAGCATAGGGTTATAGTTCAAAATTATCTGGACAAATTGGAGAAATGGTCTGCGGTAAACAAGATGAAATTCAATAAGGACGAATGCAAATTGCAATCAGTTTCACACATACAGAATGGGAAGTGACTGTCTAGGAAAGAGTATTGCAGGAAGGGATCTGGGGGTCATAGTAGATCACAAGCTACATATGAATCAACAGTGTGACACTGTTGCAAAAAACAAAACAAAAACCCCCCCAGTGTTGTAGGATGTATTAACAGGAGTATTGTTAGCAAGATGAGAGAGATAATTCTTCTGCTCTACTCTGCACTGATTAGGCCTCAACTGGAATATTGTGTCCATTTTCAGGCACCACATTTCAGGAAAGATGTGGAAAACTTGAAGATGGTCCAGAGAAGATTAAAAAAAAGATTAAAAGTCTAGAAAACATGACCTATGAGGGATGACCGAAAGAACTGGGTTTGCTTAGTTTGGAAAAGAGGAGAAAGAGGAGACATGATACAGGTTGAATCTCTGTAATCGGGGACTCCTTGGTCCATCAACATCCATCGTCTGGCAGGACTATGGGTGTTCCAGGAACAGAGAGGGCTGGCGGCTGGTCTCCCTAGCTATGTCTGCACTACCACCCTAGTCCAAACTAGGGTGGTAATGTAGGCAACCAGAGTTGCAAATGAAGCCCGGGATTTGAATTTCCCAGGCTTCATTTGCATCTCGCCGGGTGCCGCCATTTTTAAATGTCTGCTAGTTCGGACTCCATGCCATGCGGCTACACGTGGCATGAACTAGGTAGTTCAGACTAGGCTTCCTATTCCGAACGACCGTTACTCCTCGAGGAGTACCGGTAGTTCGGAATAGGAAGCCTAGTCCGAACTACCTAGTCCGTGCCGCGTGTAGCCGCGGGGCACGGAGTCTGCACTAGCGGACATTTAAAAATGGCGGTGCCCAGCGAGATGCAAATGAAGCCCGGGAAATTCAAATCCCGGGATTCATTTGCAACTCCGGTTGCCTACATTACCACCCTAGTTTGAACTAGGGTGGTAGTGTAGACATAGCCCCTGCTGTTAGGCTGCCTGGCACACTGCAACTGGGCAGCCAGGCATAACACAGTGGGGCCAGGAGCTCAGTGCACCACAGCGAGGCAGTCCCAGTGGGGCCAAGAGCTCAGCGCACTGCAGCAGGGCTGCCCTATGGGGCCGGGAGCATGGTGCGCAGGGAGCTGAGCTGCCTGAATCATAGAATCCTAGGGCTAGAAGAGACCTCAGGATGTTGACCTCAGGACTAATCCCTCCCTTTACCCTTGGGTGCTTTCTTTGCCTCTGTATTCATGGACAAGGTCGGCTCCCAGACTAATGCGCTAAGTGACGCATGATGGGATGAAGATCGACAGCCCTTGGTGGGTAAAGATCAGTTTAGGAACTATTTAGAAAAGCTAAACATACACAAATCCATGGATCCGGACTTAATGCATCCAAGGTTACTGAGGGAGTTGGCAAATGTCATTGAGGAGCCTTTGGCCATTATCTTTGAAAAATCGTGGAGATCAGGAAAGATCCCGGATGATTGGAAAAAGGCAAATGTAGTGCCCATCTTCAAAAAAGGAAAGAAGGATGATCCAGGAAACTATAGGCCGGCCAGTCTTATCTCGGTTCCTGGAAAAATCATGGAAGGGATCCTTAAGGAATCTATTTTAAGGCACTTGGAAAAGAGGAAAGTGATTAGGAATAGTCAGCATGGATTCACAAAGGGCAAGTCGTGCCTGACCAATCTGATTAGCTTCTATGATGAGGTAACTGGCTTTGTGGACATGGGAAAGTCAGTGGATGTGATATACTTTGACTTTAGCAAGGCTTTTGATACAGTCTCCCACAATATTCTTGCCAGCAAGTTAAGGGAATGTGGATTGGATAAATGGTTGGTAAGATGGATAGAAAGCTGGCTGTTAGGAAAAAAAAAAACCCTGCTCACCCAGTAAAAAAGTTTGGCCAGGCCACTCTTGCTATAGTGGGCTGCAGTACTCCTTGGAAGAAACTGGCCGCACCCTTCCTGCATACCATTTCCTTTAGAAAAAGGGAAGGTGTGAAAAGGGGAAAATAGCCTCAGACTTTCCCACCCGTCACCTTGGCGTGAGAACTGCGGGGCTTACCTGGTCTCATGAAACCTGCACAGTTTCGACCCAACCCCTAGGACACAGACCCCCCACTTGGTGACCATTGGGCCATATGGTAATATGCAAGCGCAGGAAAGTGATGTGCATATTTGGGGATAAATACCCATTGCACAGTTCGCTCTAGGAGGTCTTCGCACACATGTACCACCGTGCGTGTGCCTTCCCGTATATTTCAAAGAGCTGCCGGCCTGATCAACCGACCAGCCACCTCCCCCGACTCTCAGGCATAACCAAGGCCTTTGCAACCGAACCGATATCTTTGAAATGTTCTGTGTGCTGTGTAAGTTGGTATGTATGATTTGATTTTCTTTGTTGTATAAGCTTAGTGTTGTAGTTGTTTTGGGTAGTACATAAGAGTTTGTAGTTATCACTCTTATTTAATTAGTGTAGCTGGATATTATTAGAATAGAGACTATTCCCCCTGCCATTCCCATCCTTATGTCTCTGACACGTTTAACTAGAAATCGTAGAATAAATATAATAAATACTGTAAATTCATTATTAACATGGTCTATTAAAAAACTTAGAATACTATAAATTCATCACTATCATAAATAAATATCCTTTATTTACTAAAACTGTCCACCTAGTTCTGTCCTTCCCCCCTTGGGTATGCATCATCAGACCTGTGATTCTCACGACACTGGCTAGAAGGCCGGGCCAGAGGGTAGTGATCAATGGCTCGATGTCAGGATGGTGGTCGGTTTTTAGCAGAGTGTCTCAAGGTTTGGTTCTAGGACCGGTTTTGTTCAATATCTTTATTAATGACCTGGATGAGGGAATGGATTGCATCCTCAGCAAGTTTGCAGATGACACTAAGCTAGGGGGAGAGGTAAATACACTTGAGGGCAGAGATAGGGTCCAGAGTCACTTAGACAAATTGGAGGATTGGGCCACAAAAAATATGATGAGGTTCAACAAGGACAAGTGCAGAGTCCTGCACTTGGGACGGAAGAATCCCAAGCATAGTTACAAGCTGGGGACCAGCCAGCTAAGTAGTAGTTCTGCAGAAAAGGACCAGGGGGTTGCAGTGGATGAGAAGCTGGATATGAGTCAACAGTGTGCCCTTGTAGCCAAGAAGACTAATGGCATATTAGGTTGCATTAAGAGGAGCATTGCCAGCAGATCCAGAGAAGTGATTATTCCCCTTTATTCGGCTCTGGTGAGTATTGAATCCAGTTCTGGACCCCCACTACAAAAAGGATGTGGACACATTGCCCTCCGCTGGACCCTCTCCAACCAAAATGATTAGGGGGCAGGAGCATATGACCTATGAGGAGAGGCTGAGGGAGTTGGGTCTGTTTAGTCTGCAGAAGCGAAGAGTGAGGGGGACTTGATAGCAGCCTTCAACTTCTGGAAGGGAGGTTCCAAAGGGGATGGAGAAAGGCTGTTCTCAGTAGTGACAGATGGCAGAACAAGGAGCAATGGTCTCAAGTTGTGGTGGGAGAGGTCCAGGTTGGATATTAGGAAAAACTATTTCACTAGAGGTGTGTCTAGACTACAGGGTTTTGTCAACAAAAGTGGACTTTTGTCGACAAAACTATACCTGCATCTACACTGCCACTGAGTTCTGTCGACATAACGTCGACAGAACTCAGCAGGTTTGTTGACGGCTGTAAACCTCATTCTACGAGGAATAATGCCTTTTGTCGACAGAGTTCTGTCAACAGAAGGCATTATTGCATCTACACTGTCCTTTTTGTCTACACTGTCATGTCGACAAAGCGGCTTGCTTTGTCGACAGAACTGGATGTAGTCTAGATGCTCTTTGTCGACAGAAGCTTTGTCGACAATATCTGTCAACAGAACTTCTGTCGACAAAAGCCTGTAGTTTAGACATACCCTAGGAGAGTGGTGAAGCACTGGAATGGGTTACCTAAGGAAGTAGTGGAGTCTCCCTTCCTAGCGGTGTTTAAGTCTCGGCTTGACAAAGCCCTGGCCGGGTTGATTTAGTTGGGATTGGTCCTGCCTAGAGCAGGGGGCTGGACTTGATGACCTTCTGAGGTCTTTTCCAGCTCTATGATTCTATGATTCAGAGCAGGGAGGGAGAGGGAGGACCAGCAGGGCAGCAAGTCTGGTGGCAAGGGGAAGCTGGGCAGGAGGCTAGCAGCTAATCCACTGCTGGGGGGAGCCGGTAATAAGGAAGCCAGATATGACCTGCCCTGGCCTGGCAAAATCCCTCATCCAGAACTGGCCAGGTCCCATGGGTGCCGGATCAGGGAAGTCCAACCTGTAGCAACTTTCATGTACCTAAAATGGTGTTACAAGGAGGAGGTTATTCTCCTTAGCCTCTGAGCATAGGGCAAGAAGCAGTGGGCTTAAATTGCAGCAAAGGAGGTTTAGGTTGATCATTAGGAAAAACTTCCTAACTCAGGATGGTTAAACACTGGAACAAATTGCCTAGGGAGGTTGTGGAATCTACATCTCTGGAGATATTTAAGAGCAGGTTAGACAGACTCCTGTCAGGGATCATCCAGACAGTGCTTGGTCCTGCTGCAAGTGCAAGGGGACTGGACTTGATGACCTCTCAAGATCCCTTCCAGTTCTAGTATTCTATGATTTGATGATTCTCATAGGATCAAAGTGCGTATGTAGCCTTCATCCCAGACAAACAACTTTTGTTTTCTAAAGATGTACATTAAAATGAGAAATGTGTGTTGGAATATTTAGGTAACACTATATATTACTCAGCACACTGTTCTAACAGGTAAAAAACATGGAGTGCCAAAGGCAACATATTAACAGGTTTTGCTATGTATTGTGTTAAATGGGAAATAGTTTAAACATTTGCTCAGTGCACAGTAGAATTTAGTTGTTCTATACCATTCAAGATGGAAGGAGAAAATAAATGCTTCGGCCCTTAACTACTTGGCAGACTCCAGAGGCCTATCACCAGATATGCTGTCAGTAGCTAACCCCTCACCTTCCCCATTATAGCAGTTTACAGAGACAGGTTAATGTAAACAACTAGTTACAGTGGAAGAAAATAAATGGATTTGACAAGTGTAAGCCCTTTTTCTGTTTGAGATTTATCAACCTGGTTTGGCATGTTTGCTGCTCAAAGTGATTCCACAAATGCTTTCATTTTCTACAAAATCATTCTTTCCTGTGGGCTGCAGAAATTATTCATTCTATCCTTTGCTTACATGTGTGGACTATTGCTAATCCATTATTCAAGCTATGTGACTTACTATCTATATCACATGCTATTGTTTCTGATCTCCAATTGGTTTGTAATATTTTTATAAAAAGAAAGGCTTGAATAAATCATTTGTAGTGTGAGCATTCACCCAACACCCAAGTGAAATGTTTTACAGAACATCTAGCTCAACTATTGGCTCTATTTAAGGCTGAAGGGAACCAATTTAGATCATCTAGTCAGACCGCTTTTATATATCTCAGTCCTCTTAATTTCACCAAGTTGCTCCTGTATTGAGTCCAATAATTTTTTTGACTAAAGTGTATCTCCTAGAAAGGCATCCAGTCTAAAACTTAAGACTCAGATGGAGAATTAATCACTTCATTTGCTAGTTTGTTCCTGTAGCTAATAACCATCATTGTTAAATTCATGCCTAATTTCTAATTTCATTTAGTCTGGCCTCAACTTTCAGTGACTGGTTCTTCTTATGCCTTTCTTTGCCTCAATAAAAAAATCCTTTACTATCCAGTATTTTCTCCCTGTGAAGATACTTTGTACACTGTAATAGGTCACCTCTGTCTTTTTACATTGAGTTCTTCAAAGTCTGACTGCAAGGCATTTTCCTTCAACCCTCAAATCATTTCTGTGGCTCTTTTCTGCAACCCTTCAAATTTTTCAACTTCCATTTTAAAAATACGGATACCACAATTGTCCATAGTATTCTAGTAGAAGTTTCACCAGACCCATATACAGAGGGGAAATGTCTCTATTCCTACTGAAAGACCAATTATTATTATTAATCTCAGCCAAAATAATGGAAAAGCTGACCAGTATCCAGCTTGTATCAAATTAAAGGACAGGAATAGGATTAATGCCAATAAACGTTGGTCTATAGATTCCCAAATCACCCCGCTTTCTGTTTTTGTATACTGGCATAAACTTGTAGTATTCTTTCTATCCTCTGGAAGTACCCTGGTATATCAATTGTTATTAAAAATTACCATCAGCAGGCCAGAAATTGTCTAAGACAATTTGTTTTAGAAATCCTGTTTAGAAACCCTCCTTAGTTATTTGTACAAACGTGAATGCTCACACCACAGTGATTTATTCAGATGGGGCCTGATTTCACCACTTTTAATCCCACTGAGCAGTACCTCACTAGACAAGTAGCTTCTCCCTACCACCATCCCCACCTGAAATCAACTTTGCTGCATTAGGAGTGAGTCAGTGTGAATTATTCCCTATTTAGCACAACACCTTACAGTGAAACACATTAGTAGCAGAAATCAGTGGGACGCCTACCAGAGTAAAGCATAGCTCAATAGGAGTAAGAGCAGCTGTAACATGCCCATATATTTGATGCAACATGTGTTTGCAGCTTTCTCCTTTCTCCAAACAGTCTTGCAGATAAAAGCCACCTGTATGAATGTAAATGGAAGGCAACAAAAAAGTGTTGCAAACACCACCTGAACAAATGTGTTGTTCTTATTTGAACAATTTTTCACACATGGTTTTCTCGGTGTTCACTTATCTCTCTTCCTGAACTCCCTATCAATTATTTTGCCACAGATTGCGCTAAACCCTTCTGGACCTGTACAGAAAAATAATTAACTAAAGGAATGTTTCCTAAATGAACAATTCATTTTAGAATAATCAATAGCGATATCCAAGTTAAGCCCCAGCAGTCATTTTCTCAGAGACAAATTTGAATTTTACTTAAGTTTCAACCCCAGCAGTGCCACCTATTGGAGAATTTAAAACAATGTTATGTCAGAAACATGTAATCTGTTAGGCATGTAATCTGTTAGGCCAGAGTTTTGTAAAAGAGCCTCTGGTTTTACATCTCCAATTTGTGGATGCAAATAATTTCAAGAACAATTTTAGCTGATGGGACCACTAAGACAGGGGATCAGGCCACTCCTCTTGGGTCATTATATGATGCTCTGGAAACACATGGGGCCATAAACAATCATCTGCCAAGTCAAAATTGCTGTAACTTAGGAGCTTCTGGAGTAGTGTCCATGGTGCCACTGGCAGATTTGTCTCCTAGAATTGGGAGCACACAAAGGTAGCTTAAAATGACCTTAAATTCCCCTCCCACAGGGCCACTTCCCTTCCTAGAAATATCATATAGAATCACAGCCTGAGATCCCACATATCTGACTGTATAAGGATGTCATAAATGACTTAACAACAAGTGTGCTTGTAATATTTTTTACTCAAAACTGTTTAAAAAATTCAAAGGTTTAGTTAAGGTGAAGATGGAAATCAAGCCCTATTAAGCATGTATTTATTGTCTTAAGCAGCTAATGAACATGCTACCTATGAAGGTTCTTATATGGTCTCCATCACTGTAGTATCCATGATCCTACAGAACTCTGTGAAGTGGTTAAGGATTAATATCCCCTTTTCTAGATGGGAAACTAAAGAAGCACAGAATGGTTAAGTGATTTGACCAAGGTTACATATTCAAATTTTTTTTTTAGCAGAGCCAGAGCCTAAATCCAGATTTGTGCCTTAACCATGAGATCACTGTTCTATGGGGGGTACTATATACAATAGAAAGAAAGTTAAATAATAAAATATGGATAGAAATTGTCCCAAAGGTAGGAAGTGCCTTGATCTTCTGATTTGGTTCAGCCCATTGTGAAGATTGCCACCATTTGACAAATCCAGATTTGGATCCAAGTTTAGATTTAGGTCCCATCTCAAGCATATGCCCTCTTCAGACTGATGCACAAACAATTAGTGTATCCTCCCTTCAAGCTATTGAGTCCACCACAACAAAATGTGATAGGGACTGAAAGCATTCATTATGACTGGACTGATCATGGAATTACCTAATTTCTGACCCTTGAAAAGTGATAGCAGGATTGAATGTTTAAGCAGTTGTGACAAGCCTTTTCTCTGTCTCTCTCTCTCTCAGTGCTTTCTCAGGCAGACAGGAAGTAGCAGACTCAGGACTGAAACAAATTGGACTTTGTCTATAGTCTCACAACTGGGTCACTTTAAGCCCTAAGAAAGTGTTTATTTGTCAGCCATTCGGAGTCAAACCTCCCCAATAGCCAGTGGGCTGCAACACAGCCTCCCTTTTCCCTTGATTGTATGCCTAAGCAAGATGCCACTTTACCACAATGGATTTTTAGCGAGCTAAAAATAAACTAATGATACTTTCTGGCAGCTAAATGCTTTGTGGGCAGCTAGGGAGAAAAGGTTTATTGGCGCTTTATTAAAATATATTAAATAAATTGGAGACATGCTACTCAGCCAGCAGATTGAGGCAGAGTTCCCCTGTAGATATTTTGGTTTTGCATTAAGAAAGTTGTCACAAGTAATTTGGACTGGAGCGTGTAGTTATAGACTGCCAAATGTTGATTAATTAAGCCCATGTTTTGGATTAGTTCTGCTAGATAGTTTCATTAGGGAAAATGACTGAAAATATGGAATAAAGCAACCAGGGGGAAATACAGGGAGGATTGGTATGTTAGTGAGACCTATGACAAAGAACAGGAACTGAGACTGAACCACATCTACCACACAACACTCAATGTCCCCTCTCACAACCATGTAATGAAAGAGACATGGATACCATGGGCCTTGACTTCAAACACCCCAAAACCGAGCGGGTATGAGGAATATTATACTATGTCCAGGGGATGAGGTTGAGTAACTAGGCATAGCCAAATGGGTCTTTCCCCCTAGTTATAAGTAAAACCACATGTATAGTAAAAAAGAAGAAAGCATTTTGACATCTCATATTGGCCTAGAAGTTAACACCCTTAAGGCTACATGGCTGAAAGGCCTGTATTCTAGTCCTGTCTTTTCAGATTGGTCCTAAAATATTTAAGATGCTATTAGTAATGCCAATAAACAGGATTCTGGTTTTTAGCTTATTAGTGTTGATTTAAAATAAACTGTGACTAAACAGAAAGGTTGTGTAGTCTAATATACAGTTAGGCACTGAGGTGATAAACAGGGCCTTCAGTATGGTATCCATCACATTGTATTGCAAAATACAGTACCTGTACAGAAACCATTTTAACTACCTGAAAATTAGGTGAAAGATTTGTAACTTCTAAATCATATCAGTGTTTTTCAAAATTCCATTTGATAAGTTAATAATGTTACACAAGAGAGACATTATGGTTGCAAAGTCAATCACACACAAGTTAGGAAATACCAGAACTGAGTTTAACTGTACAACCTTAGTATAGCCCCACTGTGTGTGTGCATTATGATGCTGGTCTTTGATTGCACAAAGACATACTATTGTCTCAGTGGGGCTACGTCTAAACTATGGGGTTTTTGCGGGCTACCAGAGGTAGCCCGCAAAAATCCCGCCACATTCAAGGAACATGTTTGCTCTTCCACTTTTTTTCACGGAAGAGCAAATGTGCTCTTTCTGAGATCCCTGTATACCTTGCTTCATGAGGCATAAGGGCTCCACCAAAACAGGAGACTTTTCTGCCATTTGGCCCCATCTAGACTGGGCCAAATGACGGAAAAGCCTCTTCCAAAAAAAAAAAAGCAGAAAAAGCTACGTGAAATGCGGCGCGCATTTTGCTTAGCTTTTTCCACAAAAACGCTGCAGTTTAGATCTAGTGCAAGACTCCTTCCCCTTTTGTTACACAGGATGGATGGTGCTCACATAATAAGCAGCAATTCAGTGTTTTTTCCTTATTCCACATGTGGCCCCAAGTGTTATTTACAGCACAATAGTCACACCCTGCTCTGAAGACAGTCTCGTTAATTTCCTCCTGGAATTTTCTATTGTGCTTCATAAATATTAATGCATTTATTTTCACAGAACCCCTGAGAGGTAACCAAGTGTTAGCCCCATTTTTTAGATGCAGAACCAAGGCCCAAGAACTTTGGGTGCCCAATCAAACACCTAAGACCTGATTTTTCAAACTACTTAGCATTATGTAGCACTTTAATGGGAGCTGTGCTTTGAACATATAGTTTTGGGTGCAGCTGTGAAGAGCTTAGCTTCCCTTCCCTCCCCTTCCTTCCATAGGTCTAGTCTCCACCAGAAACCCCTGAACCACATTGGCTGAAATTTTCGAGAAAACTTCAACCTGGCAAGGAAAATCTCAACTCAAAAGGTTAAAGTTTAGCATGGGTCTTCTAATGGGAAGTGCCACACAATCTTTATAACAGGTGGTGCTACCCTCTGACAATAAATCAAATAAAATTATAGAGTAAATACATACATCCGTGCTCCTATTTCAATGGCACTGTCCTTTCCATGAAAATTTTGGGGGCAAATTGGTTATTTAGCCCTTCTCAGCAAACAAGGACAAGGAGATACTCAACTATATTAAAAGGCAACTGATGTAAGGAAACACCTTTAACCTCTCACTGTTAACCTATGAAATTCACTATCACAACAAATCATTAAATCTAAGAGCTCTTTAAGAACAACATACAGAGTGACATAGGTTAAACAAAATCTAGGCAATATAAACTTTGGTATTTCAAGGCATAAAACAACATTACCTAAAATCAGGTAAAAGCTTTCCTTATAGGTAGGGTTTTCCATAAAGATCCTGAGACTGATCCAGTCTGGTAATTGCCATGTGTTAGGAAAAAAAACCTGCCCCCCTCAGTAAAAAGTTTGGCCAGGCTGCTCTTGCTAAGTGGGCTGCAGTACTCCTCGGGAGAAACAGGCCACACCCTTCCAGCATACCATTGCCTTTAGAAAAAGGGAAGGTGTGAAAAGGGGAAAATAGCCTCAGACTCTCCCACCCATCACCTTGGCGTGAACTGCGGGGCTTACCTGGTCGCATGAAACCTGTTCAGTTTCGGCCCAACCCCCGGGACACAGACCCCCCACCCCCTACTTGGTGACCATTGGACCATATATGGTAATATGCAAGCGCGGGAAAGCGATGTGCAGATTTGGGGATAAATACCCATCACACAGTTTGCTCTAAGAGGTCTTCGCAACACACGTACCACCGTGCGTGTGCCTTTCCGTATACTTCAAAGCGCTGCCGGCCTGATCAACTGACCAGCCACCTCCCCCGACTCTCGGGCGTAACCAAGGTCTTCGCAACCGAACCGATATCTTTGAAATGTTCCGTGTGCTGTGTAAGTTGGTATGTATGATTTGATTTTTCTTGTTGTATAAGCTTAGTGTTGCAGTTGTTTTGGGTAGTACATAGAGTTTGTAGTTATCACTCTTATTTAATTAGTGTAGCTGGATATTTTTAGAATAGAGACTATTCCCCTCGCCGTTCCCATCCTTATAGCTCTGACACGTTTAATTAGAAATCGTAGAATAAATATAATAAATACTGTAAATTCATTATTAACACGATCTATTAAAAATCTCAGAATAAATACTATAAATTCATCACTGGTATAAATAAATATTTTTTATTTGATAAAATGGTCCACCTAGTTCGGTCCTTCCCCCCTTGGGTATGCATCATCGGACCTGTGATTCTCGCCACACCATGTTACGAAAAGTTAGAGGCGGGAGTTGACAGAGAAAAGAGCAACACAGAAATAAAAACCCCGGGAGTGAGAAGAGGAGAACATGACAATGAAAAGATCCAATGCTACCATTATTTGAGGAGGTTGCACTCTTGATATCCACACACTCTGCTCGTCATGCGCTCTGCTCCTGGAATTTCACTTTATCACTGTGGAGTCCCCAGCATTGAGCCACCAGGAAAGCAATAGAAAATAGCCACTCTATCCCACAAGTGAAGTTACATACAGGGGGGGAAACATTCATCACACTTGTCATGATTCATAAAAAAAATCATTCTGCCTGATTCTAAATACATTTCACAGTTGCGCTACTGCATAGCAATGTGAAATAGAGTACAAGGATGGCGCCATACAAGCTCATAAGACACCACAATAAATTTAAGCAGAGGAACATTTGTTACCTATATTTCAGCCACTTGAGTGTTCAGATCTACAGACCTCTTGGCATGGGAGAAATTTCAGAGATTTTCCAAAGGTTAGTATTCTTATAAATCAGATTTTACCTCCACATAAATATTAGAAGATTATTTTAAAGGAAGAGGGTTGTCTACTTAATCAGTACTTTTTGTAAAGGGAAGGCAAGGAAGGTGAGGTAAGATCCCGAGGAAAGGAAGGAAGGGGATTTTCAGAAACAGCTGATTACTCACAGGCCCTTTTAAAATTTCTCAGGTTTTGTACCAAAAAATTAATTAGTCACTTTTCAAAATGTAAGCCCCCCACACTTTGCACTAGGGTCTTCTTCTTTCAAAGCTCATGTTTAATCCAATTTAGATGGTTAGGTTATGTATAGACTACACCCCTCTGTCAACAGAGAGATGTAGATTAGGCACATCTAAATATCCCATGCTTCATTAGCATAAACACGTCCGCCACTTTTACAAAATGGAGGTTTTCGAAAAAAAAGGCAGTCTAGACGCGGATCTGTCAAAAATAAACCCTTTTTTGACAGATCCTGTAAACCTCATTTTTGGAGGAATACAGGATCGGTCGAAAAAGGGTTTATTTTCGACAGATCTGCGTCTAGACTGCAGGTTTTTTTCGAAAAAGCTCCATTTGGAAAAAAAGAAGCAGTTGTGTGTATGCTAATGAAACATGGGATATTTAAATCCCTGCTTCATTAGCAATTTCGATGTGCTAATCTAAATCTCTCTGTCGACAGAGAGGTGTAGTCTAGACACAGGGTACGTCTAGACTACAGGGTTTTGTCGACGGAAGTTTTGTCGACAGATACTGTCGACAAAACTTCTGTCGACATAGAGCGTCTAGACACATTCAGTTCTGTCGACAAAGCAAGCTGCTTTGTCGACAAAACCCTGTAGTCTAGACACAATCCTACAGGCAATAACACCTTCTGTCGACAGAACTCTGTCGACAGAAGGTGTTATGCCTCGTAAAATGAGGTTTACCAGCGTCGACAAAACTGCTGAGTTCTGTCGACGTTATGTCGACAGAACTCAGCGGTAGTGTAGACGCAGGTATAGTTTTGTCGACAAAAGTCCACTTTTGTCGACAAAACTCAGTAGTCTAGACACACCCACAGCCTTATTGTATTACATCTTAAAAAGGCAATTCTGATCCTAATGGACCCATGGATTCATCAGCAATGCTAGAGCAGATAAGCCCTATGTACAGTATGAAATCCACCATTCTGACTATAACCACTAAATAAAATGTGATTGTTTTCAATACTTTTGTCCCATTAAGCCTGCTGTCAGGTGAACTTACCATCCATGAGTACCGCTTTTAGATAGAAGAGAGTCATGCTGATAACAAGCAATCTCAGAGAGTTTGGAAAAATATTTGTAAAAGCACAGCTGAAGAGGTTAAATGTGAGGTTAAAATAAATCAACTGACCAACCATTATATTGGGTTTGGCTCATGTGAATTCTTCCCTCTTAGTAGACATGGCAAATCAAAGTGAGTGGGCAGTATGTTTTTGGAATACACCGCTTTGCTCTTTTCACGCGTGTCACACTGCTCATATGCTGGGCATAATCCTGTAGTGTTAGTTCAGTATAAAACTGACATAAAAGGCTAAAATGATCCTTTGTGGAATTCCAGTGAAGCTATCTGAAGTCAATGGAGTTATAGGCCAATTAGGTCAGATGTATGAAATATTTAAGGGTTGCAAGATAGATATGTTAACGTTTCAACACTTACAAACATATTGCTGTTCTATTCATTGTTTGTCCTTGTCCCTCATCCTGAACCTCCCATCCCCCTCACTGTACCACTCACTCCTTCTCCTCACTCCTTCCATTGTGCTTAGTCCTCAAACTACACTCTCATTTGCATCTCTGCTGGTTTAGAGAAGACTGGTTTTTGTGGCTCAAAAACTGGACTGAGCGCCAGGAGGTCGAGGATCTGTCATTGACTCCGTGTGTGTGATCCTGGGCATCTCCATTAATCTTTTCACACCCCAAGTTTCCATTTTGTACAGTGGACACAATAATACTCTCTCATGGGCATGTTGTGAGATTTAACTATTTCATGTCTCTAATGCTTTTTCAGATCAAAGGTGCAATATAAGTGCAAAGTACTGTAATAAATCAACAGCCTGCTATGGCATCAGAGTTGTTACCAGGAGGAAGTGGTGAAAGAAATCAACTATTGCAAGTCCAAAAAGCACAAACCCCAGGCCTCTGACTTCAAGGTGAAGCTGCATGCGTTGTCAGTAGTATAGGGCCCATGGCACACAACTAAGCAATTCTGTTTCCATCTATCACATGGCAGTAACACATACTAGCAAGTTCATGACACTCTTATTTCCATCCTCTCTCTCTTTTGCTTTAAGTCTAGTCTATATTCGTGTTACTTTCCCCTACTTGTCTGTGTAGATGCATGGTATTAGGTTCCATAAAGCCTTCATCTCTATTATGCCTCTCCTTTTGTGACATACATCTGAAATGTTATTTGTGGAACTAAATTGTACTCTGTTTATCCAATTTCTAAATTAAACAAACCACTGGTGAAAATTGCCAATTTTCTTTTTATTTATAGAAAGATGTCACCATTTTTTTCTGTTTAATGGGAGTTACAGATATAAGCAACAGCATGACTCCATTTTTATAAAATGACAGTTTTCTATAAATACTAAAATTCCGTAATTATCACTCAAGCTACTCATCAGAATTCAATAATAGATAAAACAATGAAGAGTACAATCTTAATTTGAATAGTCAACCCACCCACCCCAAAATATCTACCAGACTTTGTCATTATTTTGTGTACCCAGCCCCCTTGTAATATGACTTAATGTCGTGAAAGCTGCTACATCTGCACATCTGACAACTAAAATGTAATGGGTAAGCAGCTTATTTTTGGATTGGAAACCTAATAGATCTGACAGCCAGTATCCAACTCAAAACCAAAGCTACAGGTGTTGGACAGATTAATTACATCATTTTGAACATTTTCCTTTTAAAAATCCTTCTGGTGGAAGAATTCATATTTCTTCTAGGCTAGCATAACTCATTTTAAGTCATCATGAGCTGAGCCTCCTCACTGGTCCCTAATTTAGTCAAATTCTTTTGATGAGACCATAACTAACCTCTGGGAAAGGAGAAGAAAGAGTCTGACAGCAAAAGAAATACATTGTATCTTGGAGAACTTGAATAGAGTCAATGGCAAAAGTCCCATAGACAGCAAAAAAGCAAGAACAAGTGCCAGATTTTCAAAATGGCCTTTTGTCGGTCTCAAAATTAATGCTTCAAGAATTGAAACTGTGAACACATGATTCAGGGTGTCAGAAGTTAGCAGCCACTTTTGAAAATATGAGCCAACACTACCGTGTATTTGAGCCTGGATCCAGCAAAATACTTAAGTGTGCCTGACTTGTGTTCAGTGGAGATGCCTCAGTTTACACTGCTGATGATATGTTTCTGACCTGAGAAATCAGTAATAATATTTTACTTCCATACAACTAATTTCATCTAGGTACGTTCCAAAGCACTGAACAAATTTTGTCCATGCAACACTACTGAAATGTAATCATCTCCAAGTTGGAGGGCAGTAGCCAATTAACACAACACACTGATGCTTCGATAAAGGGTGAATTTTGGCCATGGCAGCAGGATAAATCATCTTACAATAAGTAACCTAGAATTCTAAATGTAAACACAGAGTTAATCTGGCATCAGCCTTTATCGGCTGCTTCTGATGTTAAAACCACCCAATTATTTATTCACACAGATTGTCCTTGCTTACTTAAAAACTGCAAATGTGGAAGGTTCCTTGGGTTTAGGATGGAATTTCTGGTCAAAACAAGACACACACGCCATGTTAGAAACTTAGACTTAAGTCCCTGCTATGAATCAGGCAGAGCAAGGATGTGAACGTTGGTCTTTGAGACCACAAGTGAAGAGCTCAACCGTTAGACTCTTTTGGTACAGTCTCCCTTGCTGTGCTTTCCCCGATCCCCTCTATGAAACATTCCTAGACCCTATGGTTCATTCCACATTTCGACATTTTTTGTTATACTTAAATTCTTATTTTCCTGCTAACTCTGTCCCAACTTCATATATAGGAGCTTACTCATTTTTGGGTATGAATGAATGAAGGTGCTAGATGGATAGGACCGGAGCCTAAGGTACGTTACACATCCACGTAATGGCTTCAGTATGGACAACAGCAGAGAACGCTTCTGTTATGTCCCTTGTTCATATGCTTCACTCCTAACCTAAAGTGACAAGGAGTCCTGTGGCACCTTATAGACTAACAGATGTATTGGAGCATAAGCTTTCGTGGGCAAAGACCCACTTTGTCAGATGCATGTACATCCTAACCTAGAAGTCAAGAATCATCTGAGATCTTGAGAGAGAATTCAGCCTCCATTCCTGTTCCGTCAGACTAGGTCTAAACTATAGGGGGGGGGGTTTCAGAAAAAGCTACGCAAATTGCACTCCGCAATTTGCATTGCTTTTTCTGATCACTTTTCCGGAAGAGATTTTTCCACCTTTGGGCCCAGTCTAGATAAAGCCAAATGGGGGGAAAAGCCTCCCCTTTCAGCGGGGCCGTTATCCCTTGTAGAACAAGGCATACAGGGATCCCCGAAAGAGCTCATTTGCTCTTCTGAAAAAAATAAAGTAGAAGAGCAAACTCGTTCCTTGGATGTGGAGGGGTTTAGGTATCCCAGAAAACCCCCACAGTGTAGACATACCCTCTGTGCCCTCTCTGGTAAGAGTGATTATGGATATCAGTTATGGTGACAGGATGAGAATGTGGATATTTGTCCACCAAGATCTGGACTGAGCCACCAGATCATTTCACCAAAGCCATCTATGATCTATGAATATCTTCATCAACAACATGAAGGTTGATAGGCTGTGATCAGAGAGATGCCTACCATTCATAATGGGGTGGGGAGGCTAGCTGAGTATGCACTCAAATACTGACAAAGCCCCAATGTGACAATTACAGCAGGACAGTTTTTCCATCTGAAAATTCCTGTCAGATGAGGGTTACTCTACAGCAGTGGTGGATAAAGTACCCCAAAAAGTTACTTGAGTAAAAGGACTGCTACTTTGAAAAAAAAATGTAACTAAGTATAAGTCAAAGTATCCTTCTGAAAAACTATTTGAGTAAAAGTACAAGAGTATTGCATCTTAATTGTATTCACATATCCAGAAGTAAGAAGTAGCTGTCCGATGGAAATATATGGTTAACCACCTGAGTTATCATAAGGCACCATTATTTTTCACACACACAATGTGCATTTATATATATGCATATATACTTGTGCGTGTATGTGAAACAACAATAGCTGTTGATGAAGAAGATAGTCCTTCTGGAAAACTGTAGACCAGGGGTGGGGAAACCTTTTTGGGTCAGGAGCTCCACGTAGCAAACATCCAGATAGCAGGGTTGCTCCAAATCCCAGCCAGCCTGCACACAGAGGGAAACTGTGCACACAGATACAATTCTTCAATCCCCATCAAACTCAGCTGCCCACCCAGAGCCTCTTCCAGCACAGCCTGCCCCACAGCTTCTATGGGGGACTCTCTGTCCCAGGGAGAATGGGGAACTCCTCCCCTGGGCACCCACCCTCCTCTCTCCTCCCTGACCCTGGCTGAGGTGGCTGCTGAGTTTCCCTCCTATTTAGCTGGCTGGCCCCAGATAAAGTCACATGAGACTATTCAAATGCACCCCCTCAGCACATCACCCTGAGCAGCAGCCCTGGTTGTTCAGGTTTCAGGCTGTCAGTGCTTGCATAGCTACTGGTTTGAATGAAAAGGTGTTAATGGGGCTATTAGAAGGCTTCATTATTGATAGGGTCATTGTGCTTGTTGATTTTTTTTTTTTTTTTTTTTTTTTTTGGATGACTGGGTGCTTGCACAAGAAGCTGTGCTTAGGCAAATAAGAATGATGAAAGTAGTGAGTAACTAAGTGCTTCCATAGTAATAGAAATGTAGCCGTGTTAGTCTGGTGTAGCTGAAGCAAAATACAGGACTATGTAGCACTTTAAAGACTAACAAGATGGTTTATTAGATGATGAGCTTTCGTGGGCCAGACCCACTTCCTCAGATCAAATAGTGGAAGAAAATAGTCACAACCATATATACCAAAGGATACAATTTAAAAAAAATGAACAAATATGAAAAGGACAAATCAAATTTCAGAACAGAAGAGGGATGAGGGGGGGAGGTGAATGTCTGTGGGCTAATGATATTAGAGGTGATAATTAGGGAAGCTATCTTTGTAATGGGTAAGATAACTAGATCCTTTGTTTAGACTCAGATGTAAAGTGTCAAATTTTAGCATGAATGACTGTTCAGAGGATTCCCTTTCAAGTGCAGGTTTAAAAGGTCTTTATAGCAGGATGCAGGTAGTTAAGTCATTGAGACAGTGTCCTTTCTGGTTGAAATGGCAAGAAACTATTTTTTCTTTGTGATCCTGTCTGATATCTGTTTTGTGGGCATTGATCCTTTGGCTAAGTGTCTGAGACGTTTGTCCAATGTACATAGCAGACAGACACTTTCGGCACATGATAGCATAAATTATATTTCTGGATGTGCAGGAATATGTGTTCTTGATCTTATAACTCACTTGGTTAGGTCCAATAATGGTATCTGCAGAGTGAATATGTGGACAAAGCTGGCAACGGGGTTTGTTGCAAGGGAAGGTACCAGGGTTGGTATTAGTGTGGGATGTCCTGTGGTTGTTGGTAAGAATCATCTTGAGGTTAGGTGGTTGTCTATAGGAGACTATGGGTCTGTCTCCCAGAGCCTCTTGGAGTTTGGTATCCTGTTCCAGTATAGGCTGTATTTTATTAATAATGTGTTCAACAGGTTTAAGTTGGGGGTTGTAGGTGATGACAAGTGGTGTTCTCTTGTTGGTTTTCTTGGGTCTGTCTTGAAGTAGATGGTTTCTAGGTATTTGTCTGGCTCTTTCAATTTGCTTTTTTATTTCTCTGGGTGGGTAGTTGAGGTTTATAAATGCTTGGTAGAGATCCTGAAGTTTCTGGTCTCTGTCAGTGGGATTAGAGCAGATGCGGTTGTATTGAAGGGCTTGGCTATAGATGATGGATCGTATGGTGTGTTCTGGATGGGAGCTGGAAGCATGTAGGTAACTGTATGAGTCAGTGGGTTTTCTGTAGAGGGTGGTGTCTAATTTTCCATTGTTGATTTGTACTGTGGTATCCAGGAAATGGACCTCTCGTGTAGAATGGTCCAGGCTGAGGTTGATGGTGGGGTGTAGGTTGTTGAAATCTCTGTGGAATGTCTCCAGTGTTTCTTGGCCATGCGTCCAGATCATAAAGATGTCATCGATGTAGTGTAAGTAGAGAAGGGGTAAAAGGGGACGGGAGTTGAGGAAACGTTGTTCTAGGTCAGCCATAAAAATGTTAGCATACTGTAGGGCCATGCGTGTACCCATGGCTGTGCCGCTGATCTGGAGGTATAAGTTTTCTCAAACTGGAAATAATTGTGGGTGAGAACAAAGTTACATAGGTCTGCTATCAGGTTGGCAGTGGTGTCCTCTGGGATAGTGTTTCTAATTGCTTGTAATCCGTCTTCATGTGGGATGTTGGTGTATAGAGCTTCTACATCCATGGTGGCAAGGATGGTGTTATTGGGGAGGGTATCGATGTTTTGTAGTTTCCTTAGGAAGTCAGTAGTTTCTTGGAGATAGCTGGGGGTGTTGGTTGTGAAGGGTTTGAGAAGAGAGTCTACATAGCTGGATAGACCAGTAGTGAGCGTGCCAATAAGTGCTTCCAGAAATTGTATTGGAGTACGGTATTTTCTAAAAAAACTACTTGAGTAAAAGTCGAAGTATCACAAATAAATTACTTAAGTAAAGTACAAATATTGAAAAAATGTACGAGTGTAACGAAGTAGTTTTACTTAGTTACCCTCCACCTCTGCTCTACAGCTCTTGTTGTGGCTGCTGTTCTCCTGGTTAAAAAGTTTCAGTCATCCAGTCATGCAGCAGAAACAATACCATGTGACTTTGGTTATTACTTTCTCAATCTGAATATCAAAGAGTCAAAGCACCATGTATACAACCAGCCCAGAGGCTGACAGCCGCTTTTACCAAGAAAGCAGGACTTCCTTCTGAATAGCACACACATTTTCAGAAACCAGAGTCTGCTCTTCAGCCAGGCACAAAGAGAAGGAAAGGGCAACATGTGTAACAAATACCATGCCCGATCCGCTGCTGCTCACTCCACCACAACTTGATGCAGCAAAGAGTGAAGACTGGTGGGGAGCTGCTTATAGCTCTCTGGTTCTTTGCTGAGCCCCTCGTACTAATGCAGCTCAGAGCAGCCTGGGGCTTGGCTTCTCCCACCTGGCAATGATCTCCCAAGATATGCCTATGTGTAAGTGGGGGAATGGTCCCGTTATTGTGGGGAACTTTCCTGGCTTCTATACCACCCTGGTGAAATGGACCAGCGAAAGGATCTGAGTCCCCGCTCCCACTTCCTTTACCCCACTGCTTCCCTGATCCTGAGGGCTCCCCCTCCACTCTCCTGAGTAGCAGAGCCCTTGAAACCCCAACAAGGCAGGGCCCAGGTTTCCTGGGGCTTAATCCCCGACCTTGTAGTCACTAGGGGCAGGAGTTAGGGTGTCCCCACTCCGAGGTGCTCTCTTCACACTGCATGCTTTCTTCGCCCAGTGATCATTTCATAAGGTTCAAAGCAAATACAATTTATTAAACATCAACTGATTAAAGAGAAAAGAATAAGACAAAAAATGAGAATGGTTAAATGAGAACACACAGCCCTGCTCTGTAGCACAGGGACATCAAAACAGCAGCCTGCAGAGTGTAAGGACAGTCCACAGTCTCTTCCTTAGAGGCCCCTTAGTGGCCTTGGATGTGCTGCGGGGGAGGGGAGGAGAGGGGGGCTGCAGGCTGGACACGCTTGCTCTGGCAGTGACCACACAGCCTCAAGCTCTAAGTGGCCAGACCCCTCTCCCAGTCCAGAGCCTCTCCCCACACTTTGCAGTTCCCCGCTGCTCACCACATCCAGCTGCAGGCTGAGCTGCTTGGCCAGTCTCTAGCTTCTTGCGTTGCTTCTCTGTTCCTTTTGGCTCTCTGAGCACTGCCAGTCTGCTGCTCAACACAGGGTCTGCGCTCCTTGAGCAGTGTGTATCTGGTTCAGCTGCTGCAAAACCTACCCCTCAGCACACAGCTTGCACTCCTTGGGCTGTCTCTCAGCTCTCTGTTTGCTCAGAGAGAGCCAGAACAATCCCAGCTCACAGGGAGGACGGGGCCTGGCCTCTCCCCTTCCTCACTGGCCTGTCCAACCTGTCGATCAGGCTGAGCTGGAGTGTTGGCTGCTTTCCATTGTCTCTGGGGTCTGTCAGCCTCATGAACCCTTCCCCTTCTGAAGCTGGGAGCTGGCAAACCAAACACTCCCACAGAGTTTTAGTAAGGGGTAACAGTCCCCTTACATACGCTGTAGTTGGGAGGTGAGATTCCCAGCTGAGGTAGTCAGACTAGCTCAAGCTAATATGCTAAAAATAGTAGCTGGGCATCATGGTACAGGGGGCAACTCAAACCTGCCGTCCCAAACTCCAACAGGCTTGCGTGCAGGAAGCTAGCCAAAATAGTCACCTGTGAAGTGGTGGTCTGCCCATTGGCTTGAGCTGAGCTAGTGCACATCTGTCCACCCATGCTGGGAATCTCACTTTCCAGAAGCTGTGTAAACATATCCTAAGGTTGGCCATGTGAGCCTAGTTCAAATGCAAGGCTTCCTGGCCATTCTTCTGCCCTCCCAGATCAAGACACCCTCTCTGCTGCAAACACTCCCCCACCCCCAACCAGGGATTGCATGGGGATAAAGTAGGAGATGGCTATGCTAGCTCTACACCTGTTGTGGGGGATCCCTAGCAGGGGTACAAGAGTGGAGCTGTATTCCCTTTGGACCACTGGGGCAGCACAAAGAGGGCAGAGTAGACCAAGGATTCTGACCTGTTAGAAAGAATAATTAAACTCTACTGCCAACCAACTTTCATCTTGGGTAATTCCATTCCATTCCCCTCAATTCTCCAGGGCCTTCAATGGAAGAAGTTACTTTTTTCTTCCTACAGAAGTGTTGCTGGTACATTATGCCCTAGAGGTGACTATATTTCAGTGGTAGCTGAGCGATTCCATTACATACAGCTTAGGGTTCTTTCCAGATGAAAGATGCTGTATCAAGGCACGTTATGTATTTCAGTAATATGCACTTAAGTGTAAGTTCTGCATTGCTAGAAATGATTCCCGTCTCCAGCCAGCTGCTCCAAGTTACTAAACTGATAGTCAGCAAGGGCAATTCTGTACTGGGCTTATTTCAGAGACCCCAACTTCTCCCAGCAAACTGTACTTTGTCAGACAAAAAGCCTGCCTAGCTACAGTACCTCAACATTATCATAAGGCTGTCGACAGCTTGTCTATTCCATGGTGCGCAACTGCTGTGAGTGGCAGGGTAGTTTTAACATCCCTCGCAGTGACAGGGAAACTCAACCCTTGTTTTGGAATCACTATGAGAAGACAACTACATACAAAAAAAAAAAAAAAAAAAAAAAAAAAAAAAAAAAGACACACACTGGGAGGGAAGCCAGCAAGCAAGAGCCCTCATCACCTTTGGTTAATCTCTAACAAAAACCTTTGGTTTCCTTGTTTGGTGGGCTCTATCTCACTGTCTGGAAGCGGGTGACCTCCTTCATCTGAGAAGCTATCCCAGGGGCTTGCGCTAATGATCTTTTGGAAAGTCTGCAGTGCTGGAGCATCAATGAGCTGGCTGTCATATTTTAACTCTTGCTCCCTCTTCCCCTTCAGTTTAGAAACCTGGGAGCTGTGGGAAAAAAACTGAGCTAACTTCCTGTGGTCTCCAGGATACAATACTTGCAGCTGGAGAAAGCAAACCAGCAGCTACTTATAGCCCCAAGAGTTGCTGCTTGGTCAGCAGCTATAGTGATGTGTTCTTGGTTGAGTGGTTAATTTATTGGCTGTCAGAAATTACAAAATAAAACAATAATCCCAGCTGTGTTGGTGACACCGCTCTGTTCTAATTCAGTTGTGTCTACTGCAGAGATGGTCATTAACGTGATTTAGTGGGGCTTGTCAGGTGGTGGATTCATTTAGGACAGGAAACAGTTCACAGGAGATGCAGGTGATGCAGCAAGAGCATACCAGAGAGCAAGTGGAACTTGGAATTTTTTTATTATGAACCAGAGCGGAAGCTATTCACTCTGATTACATCTACCCTACGTGCTTTACCGGAAGAGGCAATGCAAATGAAGCGCAGATTAGCATTTTCTCATGCTTCATTTGCATAATATTTTCCAATCTGTTTTTGCGCAAGAGGTTTTTGCAAGTAAGCAGTGTGGATGTTTCCTTTCTGTGCAAAAACCCCTTTTTGCGCAAGATCCTTATGCCTCAAAAAAGGAGATAAGGATCTTGTGCAAAAATGGTTTTTTGCGCAAAAAGGTAACGTCCACACTGCTTGTTTTTGTGCAAAAACTCTTCCGATCCATTTTTGTGCAAGATCTTATGCAAATGAAGCACGTGAAAATGCTACTCCATGCTTCATTTGCATTGCCTCTTCCAGCAAAACCCGTAGTGTAGACATAGCCTCTGGGAATCACACTGTCTGCTGCTTTGTTTACGGAAGCTTCCAAGTCATAACACCCTTTTTAATATTTTACAGGGACTTCCAGACCAAGGAAAATCTCATCTGTTGTTTGTGGGAAGATTTTGTAATCTAGGTGCTGGCGAGAGATGAGTCTGTCCATAACAGGAGCGACATACTAAAGGATCCTTCTCCAATGGAGGTATTCCTGAAACTGTAGCTGTTTGCCATTGTGTGGCAAACTACTTCTCAGTTCTCATTTGCTTTATCACCATCTGCTACAACAGTGCTAGGGCATCTAGGAAGATTTTACAAAGTCCCCTTGGACAGCCATCCGTTCAATAGGCTTTGTTTTTTTCCCCATGCATTTAGCAGTGTTTTGTAATTCTTCCTCTGCATAGAGCAGTGATGGGCAACCACGAAGTGTGTGGGCTGCAGGAATGGCCCTCCTTCACCTCAATGGGCTGCAGCAGCAGCCGCCCATGGCCCACTGGATTTCTACTTGCAGCCCTGCAGGCACCCTGTCTATCCCCTCCCCCACATACCTCTCCCGCACTGGGCACGTGCCTCTTTGTCTGCTCCTTTTCCCCACGTGCCTCTCCCACACTGGGAATTCCTACACTTCCTATTCCACCATCTCCCTCCCAGTGCTTTCGGAGCATGCAAATCACCTGTTCCACACTTCATCTCCGCTCATGCTTCTCCCTTCCAGAGCTTGAACAGCCATGACCAGCTGATTCACGGTGTTCCACATCTGGGAGGGAGGGAGAGGAGTGGGGACGGAGTGTGAATCAGCAGAGTCACAGTGCTCTGCAAGTGCTGGGAGGAAGGGAGAGGAGTAGGAAGTGCCCCAGTGCATGGGAGGCACATGGGGAAAAGGAGCAGACAGAGAGTTTGGGGGCCACAGGTTGGCCCATCACTGTCTTAGGTTTAATGAGATGATCCTTCTATTCATTTGCCAGTTTTAACGTGTGGGGGGACGTCTCATTTAAATATGTGACCGACCAGCCATCCAGAGTGTAGTGTATCTGTCACTGGCTCAGAGGAATGTTTATAATGTTCCTAGAGTGACTGTATTATATAAAGAGAAAAAAAAATCTATAATTAGAACAGGAATGAAAGGCACTAATTTAAAGGACTACCACACTAAACAATTAATTTAATGTAAAGGGATACAACACTGAGCAAGATATTGATAATAGATTCCACAGTTTTTATACACTACAAGACATAAAGCTCCTAAACTAAATGATACATAATTTGGGGATAGCATGGGAAGATTAGTCCTTTAATGTCAAGCAACTTAACACAGGCAATATGCCAGGAACTAATAGGCACCTGACCACCTTCTACAATTAATTAAAACTAATATCTTAAATAAAACATTTTCTGGAAGCACTTAATCCTGGCTTTACCACCCTGCACTCTGGAAGAAACCTCACACCAGATCTCCCGCTAGCTTAAATTGATGTTGCTTCATTGAAGTCAATGCTGGTTTACATCAGAGGATGATCTGGCACAAATTATATTTTTCAAATCAGATCACTGGGATAATTTTCTTAAATTCAAATGCCAAAAATAATTGCCAGAATCCTAGCACTGCAACATAGAAGGTCATTTGTTATTCGTTAAGATGAATGAACGTTCTTGCAGTATAAGAATGGGTGAGGACCCTTTTTAACTGGATGTTTGCACGTTGCCTAGCACAGCAGTTCTCAAACTTTTTGGGCTCCGGAGCCCATTACATGTGTAAAAATGTATGTGGTGCCCCAGCGGACCACTGATTGTATGTGTTGTACCTATCGATGTTTCCAGTTTGTCAACTTCGCTGAGCCCCTGGAGATGTCTCATGGAGCTCTGGCTCTGGGGAGAACAGTTTGAGAAACACAGGCCTAGCACAACAAAGACCCATTGTATGGCTGTTGAAGTCCCACCATCTATGCAGGATCACATTTTGGAAAGGATTCACAAAGCACTGGAAGCAAACGCAAATGCTGTGCATAGGCCTGGCATAAAATGCAAGTTGGAATCATACCATCTAGCATATGGAAACTCAATGGCAGTAGTGGTCTCAACTTCCTAACCATGAAAAAAAAATGAACACCCCTGGTACCCCTTCTCTGAGGCCCTACCGCTGGTTGCTCCATTGTTCCACCCTCCATAACTCTCTCCCGCCCTCACTTTCACTAGGGTGGTACACGGGTTTGAAGTACGAGAGGGAAACGAGGGCTCCAGATTGGGGTGTGGATTCTGGGTTGGGATTGGGGATGAAGGGGTTGTGGGTACATGCGGGGGCTCAACACCAGAATAGGCAGTTTGAGGTGTGGGGGTTAGGATGTTCTTACTGTGGTTCACAGAAAGTCAATGGACCTAGGTACCACAAGCGTGGCTAGGAAGACTCTATGGCCACTTTTGAGCCACATGGTGCCAGGACTGGTAGGGAGCCTGTCTTACCTCTGTGCTACCGATCAAACTTTTAACAGCCTGGTCAGTGGTGCCAACCGGAACCATCAGAGCCCCTTTTTTGATTGGACACGTTAGTCGAAAACATGAATCCTGGCAACCTTCTATGTCAGGAAGCTGCAGTCAGAAACATCCAATTTGGTAAAAGGCATATTTTTAAGAATAAGTGTAAATAACTTCTGGAAAAGATGACATAAGGATGGATCACTGGACATCTTTCAATCAAAACTGGATGTCTTTCTAAAAGAGAGGCGATAGTTCAAGCACACATTGTTTTGCTCAGTGTAGGCATCACTATGAAATTCTACAGCATGGGTTGGGTCAGAGACAAGACTAGATTACCATAATGCAGTGGCGTAGCTAAGACAGGAAAAGTGGGTGAGGACCAGCTGGCAAGTAGGTGGGCAGTGACAGGAGGCCAGGGTAGAAGGGATGCAGGACCCTGCGGTCGGTGGGCAGGCAGGATCAGGTACGCAAAAGGGATTCTGTGCCTGGAAAAAGGAGATGGGGGAGTAACAGCCTGTCTCGCCCCCACCATTCCCCCTTATCACTCAGCAGGCACGTGGGCTGCTCCCATGGGGCAGAGGGTGGCCCCACTAGGCTTGAGCTCCATCCGTCTCTCCCAACCCCGGCTTGGTGTCTGTCAGCCTGGTCATATCCCCTTCCTGACAGTGCCAAATGGTGCTGCCCCAGCTAGGGTTGACAGGTGACTGGTTTTGAACCGGACAGTCTAGTATTTGAACTTTCTGTTTGGGAAACAAATTGAGAAAATAGAAATGTCTGGTATTTTCTAAATAAGATGTAATGTAGATTGTGATGTCATGTCAAGTGTGTCCGGTATTTTTGTTGAAACCATCTGGCAACCCTAGCCCCAGCACTGCTGCCATCTGAAACCTGCTCCCACATGCACACCCCTGTGGAGTTAGTGTCGGGGCTGGAGACCGAGGCAGCAGCATAGCACCAGCTGGGCTAACAGACACCGAGCCGGGGTTGGGAGTCCCAGCCTGTGGATGAGAGGAGTTCTGGCCTGATGAGGGAGGGCCTGGATCCACAGTGCACTCAGGCTCATCCGTGGCTATGCTGTGCCAGAATGGTCCTTTTGGCATCAATATCTACAGATATTGCAGGCTGACAAGAAAGACTTAAGCCAAAGACCCTGTAATATCCCCATCAGTACCCAACAGGCCTTAGAGAAGAACAGTGCTGCACTTGTTTAATAAAAAGCGACACTGGTGCTTGGTAATGTGAGGATGAAAAGGTTTGGGATCAAGGGTGTTATTAAAACTTCCTTTTGATCTGACAGCATTAAATTGTGGTTTCAGGTTTGTATTATGGGACTCTGGCCTGCTTGTACCATTGTCACCGCATTGTAGAAATCCTTGAGATTTATTAAGTATACATGAAAAACAAGCAAAGCAGAAGCATAATGATACTCGCAATTCAAAGTTAAATGGTTCTTCAGTTTGCAAAAGCTCCCTTTACTTCCATTTACATTCAGCAAAGTCCCTCAGAGGGAACAATATGGTACCAAAAGCTTATCCTGGGGAAAAAGAAGGAGCTGATTCTCATTTACACTGCTCTATGAGGGAAAAGCAGGTCTTAAAGATGCAAAATACATGTTAGTTTATTTTAAGGGCCCTTTAGACCACCACAGCTATATACAAGGGACTTTGAGTAAATGAGAGCTGGGTCCAAAGAGCTGTCTACTGATGGATTTTGACTGGATGAATTTTGCTAAGATAATCTGGGCTTTTGAGACAAACTTGACAAAATGCACATCTACTGTATATTTTAGAGAGTTTGTCTGTCTGTCTAAGAACTCCTCCTAAACAGTAAGAGCTAGGAACACCAGATTTGGTATGCAGCTTCCTTTTTTCATAACTTAAAGCAAGATAAGGGTTTGGTTGTGCCAGGAAACAGGGTATGCTCAGAATGGGATTGCTTCTCATAAAACCACACAGAAAAGAGACAGAATCATCAGGCAGGTGAAAGGGGCTGGCAGGCGGTGGTGCCCTAGTTGGGGACTGCTCCAATTCCGAGCTGATTTGTACAGGAACATTGCTGGCTGTTTCGCTTTATTGCTCCAAGGGAACGAGTACACAAACTTAATTGAGATAAGTACTGTGTAACATTACATCTACACTGCTGGTTTTGCCGGCAGTGAGTATGCAAATGAGGCATGGATTAGTACATTGCAGTGCCTCATTTGCATAATTTATGCAATGTGTTTTTGCCCAAAGGGTTTTTGAGGGGAAAAAAAAAGCAGTCTGGACATTTTCTTTTTGCACAAAAACCCCTTTTCCCACCAGATCCTTATTCCCCAAAAAAGGAGGTTTACTGATCTGGCAGGAAAAGAGGTTTCTGAGCAAAAAGAAAATGTCCACAGTAGGTTTTTTTCCTGGAAAAAAAAATGCCTTGCATAAATTATGCAAATGAGATGTAACAATATGCTAATGTGTGTCTCATTTGCATACTCGCTGCCAGCAAAACCAGCAGTGCAGACATAGTGCCAATAAGGGGAAAAAAATCAAAATACAGTTAATAGTTCACTAATGTGACTGTTCATGTTCTACAGAGGGGGCACTTTAAATATCCTGTTCCCATGTTCAGTCTGAGCCAGCACCTGCCTGACTTGCTCTAGCCTCCACTCACTACTTCTGCATGCTGAAGCAAAGCTTGCTTGTGCCTCAACTGCTCATGTTGGCGGTATTGCGAAGCTCAGTGAATTCCAAAGCTGGCCACTACTCCTCTTGTGCCTTTTGTGAATCAGTTAGACAAAAGGCACAAGAGGAGGATGGTAAAGAGAGAACACAGCACAAAAGGAAAGGGAGAACAGGAATCTTACATTTTAAACCCCATAGGTAGCCCATCATTCAGATGGTATCACTGTGATTAGCTGGACGTTCTCATTGGTACCAATGTGGCCTAGATGCATCAGAATGTTCCCCCATAGTCCACAAGTCAAGATGGAATCCCTAAATAAACAGTGTACAACCCAAACCCTCCACATTCCCTCCTGTGGGTGAGGATTCTGACCTACCTTGGTCATAACTCCCTTCTAGAACATGCATGCTCTCCTTTATTCCTCCTCCAGGTCAGAATCCTCTCCTGCGCCCACACCCCCTCCCTGGCCCTGCACCCCCTCCTGAGCCCCTATCCCCTACCCCAGGACATGACCCCCCCCACACCCAAACTCCCTCTCAGATACCACGCCACTTCCTGCATCTCATCCCCTACCTTGAGCTCCTTTCTGCACTCAGCCTCCATCCTAGACCCTATATCCCCTCCATAGAAAAGTGCAGCCTTTTGACCACTTACCAAATTTTTGGAGAGGCCTGCCCATCAAAAATCAATGCCCATCCCTGTTCTAATCCAACCTCTTGCATAATATAGGCCATATAATTTCACCAAGTAGTTCCTGTGTAAGCAGGGGCTGAATTGCTGCTTGTTATCAGCCAGCTAAAAGGAGGGGTGGGTGTGCCCACTACAGTTGTTTAGCTCTGCAAGGTAATTAACTGTTAACTGTTGACATGTAAATACTGCTCAGGAGAGAATCTGAGGTGTGGCTATGTAAATCCCATTCAGCCAGGGCTGATGGAAGGTAAGTGTTGGAATGGAATGTGGAGAATTGTATATAATTTGGGACTGTTGTGGGGGTAACTAATCATGCTACTCCTAAATGCCACCAGTGCTTGCAGGAGAGACACCACCATCATGGGAAGAGGTCTCGGAAGAACAAGCTTCCCCCCTTCCAGAGTTGAGTGAACTGAGCTGGGGGAAAGGGCTTGAATCAGCCTGCTTCACACCTGCTAGGTATGAGCTATAAGACTAGCCCAGCCTGCACCTTTCCCCCTTTGTTTTAAGGACAGACCTAAAGCAAACTCCCTGAGGAGTCTTTTCTTTTGCTAGTCTAGTGAAAGCTGGATTCCTTTGCCAGTCCAGCTGGTGGCTAAAGAGTTGAAGTCACTGAGAACTAAAATCACTGGTTTGGCTGAGAGCCAGACCTATTGCAGCCAGTGAAGTGGCAGGCGAGGAGAGGCCATCAGCGGCGTGGCGTGGAGCGGTGGCAGGTGCCCAGCGGACCAGGATGAGACAGCTGGTGGAGTGTGGCGGAGTTTCGTATAAGGTGCCCCCTATCTATCCTCTCACCACCATTTCTACCCAGGTTGGGAGGTGAAACCCTGCGGGTGAACTTTGGGTGGCATGGATCAGGAACAGAGACTTTTGGGGTGTCAGACTCTTTGGACTCGGGTGATTCTTGGCTGGGGTGGGGGCTTGGCTCATGTTTGGGTTATGAACTCTGTTTGTGGTGTTTTCCCCAAGTTAATGCTGTATGAATTCTCTCTGTTTCATTAAATGTTTCTTTCCTACACTCAGACTCAGTGCTTGCGAGTGGGGAAGCATTGCCTCTCAGAGGCTCCCAGGGGTGCGTGAATTTCCCAGATTACTGGGTGGGGGCTCGAGCCGGTTCTTTGTGAGATTGACCCCAAGATATTGAACCCAGCCCTGGTTACTGCCAGGCCTACCCGGCAGAAGGGTTACACCTGTGTGAAACTCATCACAGATAACTAAGTCACACCATATATTTTTACAAAGATATCCTCCTCTTGATTTAAAGACTGCAGTGGTGGTGATGGAGAATCCACTGTAGCCCTAATTAAGTTGTTCCCAATGTTAATTTTATTTTTATACTAGCTGGAGTTACCCGGTGTTGCTCAGGGCGGGCGATGGGATCCTGCCAGGGGTGCCCCATGTGAGAGGTAGAAGGGGGCAAGCATGAGACCTAGGGTGAGCGGGGCAGCCCAGCTCACACCCGGGGCTGCAGGTGCCATGGGGGGCAATGACCCCACTGCCCACCCCAAAATTTTCACCCCACTACCTGCTGCACCATGGGGCTGTGCCAGGGGCTCCCATCTCCCACGGGCTGCGGTGAGCAAGTGCCGGGCTCCCCGCCACATGACCAGAAAGCTGCGCTAGACCCCGGGCTGCTTCCAGCGACGCCGATGCCACCAACTCCACCTCCCAGCTGGGCTCGCCCCGCTGTGCCCGCAACTGCCTCCTAGCAGCGGCCGCAAGTTCCAACCCACCACTCGGCAACCCTCGGCCACCGCTGGAGGGGAGGGGCCTGGGCCGAGTGACATCATGGGCGGAAGGGAGGAGAGGTCTTCCCCACCCCGGACGTGCCTGCGCAATGGAACGGTCTGGTAGAGTTGAGTTCAGCAGCTGCCGCTCGGAGCACCGCCCCTCCCCTCGTGCCTCCGCTACCGGACTTAGTGAGTGACTGTCCCTGCTGCTTCCCCTAGGAAGCTGCTTCTCCCCACACTGCCAAAAGTACCTTAAAACCTTCTCCTGGAGGAAAGGTTACCCCATGCAAAGTTTGGTTGTGGTAGCTCTAATAGTGCCCAGGTTATTAGCGCACAAACATTCTCCTTTACATATTAGATATAACCAACGTCATGTAGGTACTTGTAACCCATGTTCAAGTCGCTCCTTAAATCTTCTCTTGGATAAGCTAAATTGAGAATCAAAAGAGGCTCAAAAATCTCTGTAAATTTAGTTTTCTAGAATTGAGTCATTATTGCCACTCTTTTATGAACCCTTTCCAATGTGTCAACTTCCTCTTTGAGGTGTGAGCCTTCAGAATGGCCATAACAGTCCAGAAACAGTCTCACTAATACCATGTACAGTGATACATACATTTCTGTTATTCCCCTACTTATACATCCATGGATCCTTTTTGCTCTCTTAGTCATCACGTCCCACACAGAATTCATGACCAACTGGTTATCCACCATGGACCTGTAAGATATTTTCTGAGTTACTGTTTCCAAAATGTGTGCTTTTTCCCCCATGTGGATCAGGATAATTTTCTATTATTTGTAGACGTTCTCCCTCTTACTAAACTCAGAAGCCAATATGACAAACTTGGCAAGACATCTTCGCTCATTTGGATATTTGGAAGAAAATCACAAGCAACGATGAACAGTTTGCCAGCTCCAAATTCCAAACGATTGAGATTCAGTATAATTTCAAGCATATTACTTCCACCTCACCAGCCAAAAGAAAATGGCCTGATGGAAAGAGCAATATAGATTGCTAAGAGCTGGCCCATGACCACATACCAAAATTCATGAAGTAGACTCTCTTTAAAGTATTATTGACCACTCCTGCTCTACCACATGAGCTAAAAACCAGCAGACTTTCAACTAAGGGTGTAGATCAGACTCATTGTTTTTCTCTCTGTAAGTGGTCTCAGTGCCACTAGACGAGACAGTACACCAGACCCAGTAGATGTGTGGGTTCAGTTGGATTTAGTGCATCTTGAAAACTGATCAAGTATTTGGTAATGAAGAAAGAGGATGCATTATTAGCTGGCTCCAAACTCAGTTGGATTAACATAGATTCATAATAGCAATGGGTGTTCATGCTGTTGCCTTAATGAAGGGAGAAAATCGTGCTGAGAAGAGTCCTAAATCCATGGACTAGACCACCACACCTTTTTGATTTGATAATCCAAATAAATCAACTGGACAAAACCATCATCAAGCCGAGATGATGAGAAGATCTGGATAAGTGCTATGGAGTTAGTGATTTATCTAGTTCTATCATTGTCAGCCGACGGTCAGGGCAGTGTGTGTGTGTATGTTTCCGAGAAAAGGTTTAACGTCCGTGTCTTTACTGCTAGGACCGGGGTCCCATCGCAGAGGGTGGCCAGCAGGCCAACAGACGCCCCGTTATATAGGAAGAGCTTATTACATCTTAGATTTCAGCTGCTAGAATTTCATAATTCCTTCGCAGCGGGCAGCCTTGAGGAAAGACTGAAAGATGCCCCAGTGGGTCCTGTCACCTGGGAGTGACACAGACGCCCAAGCTCTTCCTATAACTGTCCCTTTAGACCGGCTGAAGTTCTTTTAAATTGTGCTTGGTTCTGTACAGCAACTGAAGGAGTCAGGTTAAAGCTTAAACAGTTACAGGTTTATTGAGGAAGCTTATAAATCATATGGTTACAATGGCTATTGCTCTATTTCTTAACTATTAGCAAAATATAGGTCTTAAAAATGGTTACAAAGAAGATAAAGATAGAAAAATAGAAATAATGGTACCAAGTAACAGCTTACTCTTTCTATGTGTACACTTAAGACAGAGGACCACATCCAGGTACCATTTTTACCCCCTTCTGTGCCTCTCGACTCCAGCATATCAGGCCAGGGCCGGTCCCTCAATTCCTAGGAAAGACGAAAATACGAGGTGGGCGTCCCCATAGAACCTCGGGAGGTCAAACACCTAACCCGACCAGCAGGTAGAGGGTAGAATGACACTCAAAGTGAGTGTGTGCTGGGCCCAACTTTTATAATCATGGGGTCACGTATTTCTCTTTCTTATCTATCATGCCAATTAATGCTGGTCTGTCTGCTGTGAGACCAGTTCTTACAAGGAAGTTGTGAACTTAATTTACACTTGTAAGAGAGAATTGAGATGATTAAATTGGAAGTACAGGACATTGTTTTCTCAGTGGGAAATTCCTCTTCCTGGGACTGTGTGTGTTCGAATCAACATAGGTGCCAGCCGCAGCCTCGAGGCCAGCTTATTGACTCAGCTGCTCTCTATCCACATATCTGTGTTTCAGCTTCTCAGGATCAGATGAGCCAGCATAGACTATGCTGATATTATTGCTCCTTCTCTGCCCTGTGCTTCAGAGAGGCAAATAAGATGGATAATATGGAGGCAGGCTGTCTGGCCACAATCATTTATTGTTAAATATTCTCTCGTTTGAGATTGTTTATGTAGAAGAAAGAGGGAATACGAGAGGGTATGGGTACTGTGGCAGGAAGGTACTACCGTGGCCAGTATCCCTAAGAGGCTAATATTGTTTCCTATATGTTAGGAAGAGTCCTTGTTCAGTATTAAAAGAAAATAATGTTTTGTATTATAAGCAGAACATTTGATTGTGGAAGAGTTGACCAGCGTGGTGAATTTGGCACGTAGAGAGGAGGGGAGGTAAGCTACTGTGTACATGTAGGAGCCATTGCTATAAAAACCTCTGAAAAAAATCGATCAGGGATTGGTTCACCACTTGTGCTTTTTGCATCCATTGCCACTAAATAGATGCATTGTTTATTCCCAAATCAATTGCATTTCAGCTCCATTTCATTCTAATCAGATAGTCAATAATGCCTGGATAGTATTTAGCAGTTGGGTAACCACTAGCTCTCTATTTTTTGCTTCAACTGCTGTTTGGAAACTAACATTCAGTTTCTTTAGCACAATCTACTGCAACCTTATTTAATACACCAAGTGGCTGCCTTGTCAGTTGCAGCAGAAAGGTTCATACAAAGGCCCATTTCTATTTTCTAAGAACTTATGCAAATTGAGACACCTGCTGGTGTGACATTCTTTAAAGTTAATTGTAGGGGGAAAGCTGAAATGACTGGTCTCCAGATTTTTGCTCTTACTGTTTTCCCTTTGCTTTGTTATCCTCAGAAAGGTGGATACTGGAGAATTAGAAACTGAGGCTATATCTACACTACTACAAGGATCGACACTCTGAGATTGATACACTAGGGAGGCTACGTCTAGACTGGCCCCATAAGACGGAATAGCCATGCAAAGCAGGTAAGTCAGAATAGGGAAATCCGCGGGGGATTTAAATAAACATGTCCGCCGCTTTTTTCCCGGCTTGGGGAAAAGCCGGAAAAAGCGTCTAGACTGGCGCGATCCTCCGGAACAAAGCCCTTTTCCGGAGGATCTTTTATTCCTACCTGAAAGTAGGAATAAGAGATCCTCCGGAAAAGGGCTTTATTCCGGGGGAATCGCGCCAGTCTAGACACTTTTTTCCGGCTTTTCCCCAAGCTGGAAAAAAAGCGGCGGACATGTTTATTTAAATCCCGCGGAGGATATTTGAATCCCCCGCGGATTTCCCTATTCTGACTTACCTGCTTTGCATGGCTATTCCGTCTTATGGGGCCAGTCTAGATGTAGCCTAGCAGTCTATTTAGTGGGTCTAGTGAAGACCTGCCAAAGGGCAGGTCTACACTAGGAAATTATTTCAAAATAACTACATTTGAAATAACAAAATCAAAATAGCGTGTCCCCACACCGGAGAGCCTTGAAATTAGTCCAAGGCAGGGTCCATTACTGTGGACATGCTACCTTGACTTAGAGCTCCAGGAAACGCTGGGGAGTAGTTATTTTGAAATAGCAGAAGCGGAGCATCCACATGCTATTTCGAAATAACTATTTTGAAATAAGCATTATTCTCTGAGGAAAGCAGGCGTACAGATTTGGAAACAACTAACAAAATAACGTGCTTGGTAGTGTGGACGCTCCACTTATTATTTTGAAATAAGGTGCGTTATTTTGAAATAACTCCCTAGTGTAGACCAGGGCTAAGAATTTAAAAAGAAAAAAAAACCAACAGTAGCAATGTCTTGCATAGTATATAGATCATGGTTTTATACAACAGATATGGTCCCATCCCCTTCTCCTGGTCTCCTGTACTGGTATAAGCTGCTGGCCAGACAGGGAGCATAAAGAAGGAGTAACATTACGACCTGAGGAGAAAAGCAACAATGATCTCATGGTGTGTATAAATGGGTCATCTCAAAGATCCCAGCTACATTATATTCCACTGTGGATTTTACAAAGGTAACATATCATGCTCAGTGTTCCAGACACTCTGAGACAGGGTTACACTGTATAACAAGGCAGGCAAGGGCATTCAGAGGAGTTCTGAAATTGAGAACATTTGAACACGAACAAGAAAAATCACTCCAAGCTCAGCTAAGCACTCTAGTTTTGATTCTCTTGAGACTTATGCAAATTTTTGCATTAATTTTGTTGCCGGGGGTGCTCAAATCTCCCTCCTGACTTCTACACATGTATTCTCAATCTAGGATCCAAACAAAGTCAAGGTGAAATTCATCCCAGTGCCGCAGGTTAACACAGGGCAGAACAATCTTAATAGTCAATTGTACTAAGCTCTCAAATTATGGCTAACGTGACACAAGCGATCCACAGGCCTGTTGCTGGCCTCAATGTGCCAGGGTGATATTTATGCTTAAAGCAGGACTCAGTCCAAATCTCCAGTTTTCCCCCTCTGGCTTTGTATCAAAAGCTGCTGAGACCAGTAAGTTTTCTGCAGTTTTAATGAAATGGACGCGCTGGTCACAAATCCCACCCCAAAAATAACAACTGTCCCAAGGTGCAAAGCTACATTATTGATCCTAATCCTGGAAGTTCTAGGGTGTTGAGTTTCAGGATGTTGGTTCACACCATTATTAAGCTAGAGCTGCCAGCTGCAGCCTTCATAGTTAAGAATGAGATGAATTTTACACTTAAAGCAGGGCTTCAGTTTTGGTTATTTCTGAAAAATAATCTGTATTTTGCCCCCAAACTGCAGTGCTTTCATTTTAAATGAATATAGGCAAGCTCACATCTCCAGTTCACATCTGGGCTTGAACTGCCCCAGGGTTTGATGTGTGTTCCAATGCTGGGTTTTAATTTGAGTAATCTCACCTAGGACTGTTTGCAACCCCCCTCACAGACCTGAGCTGAAACCTGGAAAATATCCCAAAGCTCCTTGTTCAGAAACAAACATTTCAAAGAGTTTTCATTAAAAAAATAAAGTCTCCTGTCAGTTTCAGGGTAACTGCATCTGTATCCATCCTTCTTCTCTGTGGTGCACTCCAGGAGTACCCAGTCAGGTGTCAAGCCTCCAACCAGCCAGAGACCTGTGAACCACTCCTTTCAGACGGGAGAGTTTAAAGGCTGCATAGCCTGCTGGTGTACACTAGATACCTTCCCAGCAAGACAGTCTGCCCAACAATCTGTGCTTTCTCTGAGGCTATAACCAGTGTCCAACAGCAATGACAAGTTACCACAAGTCACAGTCTTTGGAGGGAAAGGTGCAGGTTGTTACACAGACAAGAACACCAACCGTATCAGCAGTCTCCCATTAGTCTTATGAGGTGCTGGTAAGCCAATGTCTTTCCAAACCTGAGGAAAGGGTTGGGGCTCCCCTAGATCCAAACTAGAGTTAAATAGAAGACCCTGTGTCAAATTCAAGTTTAATTTTTTATATCCAATGCCCTTTCTTTGCTTGAACTAGGATACAAACTGCCTATGAGGCTGTAACTTTCAGTGACCAGCTGTAATCACCTCTCTTTATTATAGATACTTGTCTCTTCAGATGTTTCTTTCTTCCTACGTGAAGTATGTGTGTGCAGATAGTGATAGCTATAGCTAACCAGCGTGAAATCTATATTAGAAGTTCATTAGTGCCTCTTCCCCACAGCTGCTTAACTTAACCAATTTTAAACTAGGCTGTATTTACTTTGAAAGTACAATTCTGGAGTGGGTTATAAAAATATTGCTGCTGATATGATAAAGAACATTAATACATTAGATTCTGTAGTTTAATCTTTGTGCTGTCGAAAGCCCACCTGCCCACAGAGACTATATTGGAATCCCAGAGTTATTTTCCTTCAGGCCAGATTTTGGTAAATGAAGAACTCTCCCAGGGTACATGTTTAAAACTCAACTAAGCACTTACATTTCAATATTTATTTTTCAGCTTGGTGAATAATAGTCTAAATATGAATTGCAAGCCCATGCAGAAGCAGTGCAGCTGTTAAAGGATAACATTTTATGAATTCTTGGAAGATATAAAAATATGGCTAGAATCAAAGTGCAATTTTGGAGCACTGGATGGCCTGCAGAGGTGAGGGTACGGGGAGGGGGGACACACAGAACCTTCTCTTTCTAGGTCACTGAACGGAATATAGCCTAAGTTAGTAGTTATTGAGAGCTGTTGCCCTTGGCTACCTGCCTCTGCAGAATTGTTGGTTTTCAGACATGTTCCCAGGGAAAAAGCGATCTACACCATGAAAATCCACCTCAGTTCATACCTCTTGGCACAAGAGAGAGGGGATCTGAATCCCATGAGGGAAGCTGGCTTTGCTACTACTACCTGAGCTGTATTGATTGTGAACTAGGAACTCTAGTCTCCAGAGCTGTTGATGTGGCACCTCTAGCATACAGCGAATCTGCTTTATATATATTTAAAAAAAAAACTATAAGAAAAGGGAACTATAACTTATCTAATTGAGGCCATTTAGGGAGAAATTAAGTCATCAGAAGGATTTTTTTCCAAATAGTTACAGATTCAGGACAACAATGGACATACCACATGATTTCAGAGGTACATTTAGGGTCTGATAAACATTAAGAAGCTCTAAAAGCGGCAAGGAGTCCTGTGGCACCTTATAGACTAACTGAAGTGTAGGAGCATAAGCTTTCGTGGGCAAAGACCCACTTTGTCAGATGCATGTCGTGTCTGATGCTTATCCATGCCTCTTGGGGTGGTATGTTACCCAAAAACAGGTGCCTTTATGAGATTCCCAGTACTTTCTGGTCTTTGATGTGTCAAACATTCTGGGGGAAGATTATTCTTGGCACATCAGCCCCCAGATGAAATGCGGAAGCACAAAACTTATTCTGAATACAGAAAACATAAACCTGAGTTTTGGAACCTTAGAACATTTGAGGTTTGATTTGAGTTTGGGGTGAATGGCTGCTTATTGCATCTGAATGGATTTGCACCTTCCTAAGACAATAGAGTTATGTGTGTACCAGACTAATAGGGGCTACTGATGAACACAAATGGCTGTGAGCCTTATGCTGGAATAGGAGACATTGGGAGCCCATGCAAAGGCTAGGAACAGCCACAGTCCTTGTGCTCTGGAAAAGCAGGGATTGCTCCATCTGTCAATCTCTAGGGTTGCATATTGACCCATAGCTCTGCTCCTGCACTAGCCTACAGCATGGAACGTCCACAGGGAGGGGACCACCCAGCACCATCCATTCTGAAGGAGAGTGCAGCATAAGTGCTCTTTCCAGACACGGAGCGGGCAGTGTGCTTTTTGAAGCATAACTCCCCTCTCCCGCCGATTCCCCTACAAGGTTCTGGAGCCCCACATTGGCCTCACTACAGCTGAGTCTCTCCTTCCTTGCATAGTCACTTACAAAGTGGGTTTAAAATGTTCCCATTCTGGTTTGGCACAAGCTGCAGTGTAATTAACACAAGCAGGAACCAAGACCCTATTTCTGCTCTAAGTTACAGCATTCATTACCCTGCTGAAGTTAATGGCACTGATTGTAGCTAAGTCCATAAGATCAGCTCCTCTGAAAATCAGATCACTTTTATAGGAGCATGGATTTAAGCATCTAAGTTTCAAATGGTATGTCTACACTGCATCCCTCTGTCAGCACAGGGATGCAGATTAGGCAGGTCGACATTGCAAATGAAGCGGGGATTTAAATATCCTGTGCTTAATTTGCATAAAGACGGCTGCCGTTTTTGCCGACTCGGCACTTTGTCAGAAAAAAAGCGGTAGTCTAGGGGGGTATCTGTCAAGAAAGAAAGCCTTTTTTGACAAATCCCTTATTTCTGGACAGATACCCCTCTAGACTGCCACTTTTTGCTGACAAAGTGCTGAGTTGGAAAAATGGCAGCCATTTTTATGCAAATTAAGCACAGGATATTTAAATCCCCGCTTTATTTGCAATGTTGACCTGCCTAATCTGCATCCCTCTTCCAACAGAGGGATGCAGTCTAGACATACCCAAAGTGTCCCAGTCCTGGATGTTGCTCCACATAGAGAATCCACCCCACATGGGCATAAGCAGGAAGTTCCCATGCTGAATTAAACCTTATATGCATGGGCACCAGGTTGTATAATTTCTGGTGATGCCCCGAGTGGGTTCAAGTAGAGACGTACCATCTATGGGACAGAACAGGGCAACCGCCCCAGACCCTGTGCTTTGGGACAGAGTTACTTGCTGCTCCTGATTCCAGGCCCTTCCACTAACCCCACAGATTGTCCGGATCCCACATCCCCCTGAAACACAGCCCCCCCCCCCCTCCCCCCCGCAAGCGTGGCATCCAGGATAGTTGTCCTATTCTTTCCTATGGACAGGATGACTCTGAAAATATAAGCCCAAACACTGGTGGAGTCAAGTCCACGTTCCTGAATATTTGTGGAACATGGGCACCATGGGCCCATAAAACTTGCCACCTATGCATATGAGTTGAACTAGCCCATCAGATTGAGAACTCAGGACTTCACTGCTATGAGGCACAGAATATATAGGATCTGGAACTTGGAGTATGTTGAAATGGGTGTGTAATACCTAATAATCTAAGACGGGGCGATATTTCATCCTCCGCATGTACCCATTCTCTTACAGATACAGCCTACATGCCCATATGGCTCTCTCAATCCTGGCATATGGCAGCATGTAACACCAATAGTCTATTCCTGTGGTTTCCACCTGGACATCCACGGCTATTCAAGCAGCAGCCAAAGGCTTGCATTGCTCATTTCTGAAGAGGGGGTGGAAAGAACCCAGAAGTTTTCCCAGGAAGAGCCCATCGAGCATAATACATTTCCAGACAGCAGGTGCCTGAAATTTATGGCACAGTAGATAAAGTGAATGATAATATTATAAAAGGATATTACAAAACCGTAGAGTTTACATGACAGTTAAAATATATGATTTGACACACCATATATTTTAATCTTCACTTTCTAGGAAAATTGTAATCAGAATCCATTACTTTTCAGAGGGAGTTGAAACATTCCACTGTAAAGTCATGCAGACAAGAGACAGCGGGGGAAAAGTGATGCAGAGAAGACAAGGTGAAAGGCAAGATTGTGAGTCTCCTAGAAGGGATGATCCCAAGGAGTTAACGAAGAACTACATTTTTAGGCCCATGTAACTGAAATCAGCATCTGGCCCATATGCTGCTGCACCTGCCTGTTAAATGCCATTCAAGCTCTCGGCTCTAGACCAATAAAATTGCTCATCATTCACCATTTGGATTCCAATTCAGAAACAGTTTGGAGAGCTGCACAGGACAGACAAGTTGGTGCATACAGGGAGAATTGGGAATTGTGAGTTGAGGTATTTGCCAGAACAAGAGCCACAGCAATGCAAGGTTGTGTTCCAGAAATGCCCTGGCAGACTGAGCCTTCCAGAACGTGGAAACCCTTCCCCACCCCCTTCATGCAATATCAGCAGCTGGGAGCCTGGCAGTGACTGGAAATCCAACAAGAACCTTGGACTGAGGGGTTGTTTTGAGGTGAAGGGGATATAACAGCGTACAGTGAACGGGATTAGAAATACAGACCGTGGAGGACTATGGCCTATCATCCTTCCTAGTTCCTAAGTGTCTTAACTTCCTTCATCACCACTGCACAGTGAGATGACACACCTCTGAAAAGAGTGTAACCACCACTAGGCGCATTTGAACCTGGGACCTCTGGAGCAGAGTATAGGAGCTTCTACCCTCTGAGCTAAAAGTCAGCTGGCTCCCAGCCCATCCTATAGACGTCTCTTGGTCTTAACTGTTGCTGTGGTCTAGGTGCAACTGCATTGCTCAGTAACCACACTAGGGCTATGTCTACACTCTTGCGTGAGTAATATGCAAATAATGCTAAGCGTGGTATATCACCGAGCCTCATTTGCATACCTAATGAGCCATGCATACCTAATGAGCCACCATTTTTTCCAGAAGAGGCTCTTGCACAAGGAGCGTCTACAATGCCCGTTCTTACACAAGTAAAACCCTCTTGCGCCATGCCGTTCTTCCTGAAAAGTAGTAGGTGTAACGGCATTGCGCAAGAGGGTTTTTCTTGCGCAAGAAGGGGCAGTGTAGACACTCATTCTTGCGCAAGAGCCTCTTCTGAAAAAAAATGGTGGCTCATTAGGTATGCAAATGAGGCTTGGTGATATTCCACACTTAGCCTCATTTGCATATTACTCACGCAAGAAGCCGCGAGTGTAGACATAGCCTAGGTGTGTGAGTTACAAAAGCACCAGGGTCCCATGGCATAGTTAAGTCTTCTAATATCTCAGAGAAGCACTGGACATGACAGCTCCGTAGTGCTGGGGGGCTGCAGCAGTCACTTGGAACAGCCCCCCTCCTGTTTTCTGAACACTTTTTGATAAATAGATCATTTATACCAACATTTGAAAGAGCCTGTGAAAGAGCTCTGTAGGACCCAGATGCGAGCCCATATTAATTCCCTAGAGCACAGCCCATAGTGAGGGGCAATGAATGGAGGCATCACTCCAGGAGCATTGTGAGGAAGGAACAGTGGCCTTAGGAATAGTTGCCTTCCTGTTCACTCCTTGCTCTGTGGGGGGAGGGAACATTTGCTATAGTTTACTTTAGTACCTCCTCACAGTATTGCCTCGGATTGTCAATGCATTGGGAAGGTACAGCCTATCCTCCCCCACCTGCTTCAGGAAGAGGTTAAGTGGGTGTGTAGCACTTAGTACCTCTGTGCACCCACAAAGGGGCTTGAGTGGGCATTCTCACAGCACCTTACCCTCCTGTACCAGCACCAATACCACACGCAATCTAGCCCAGAGACATCCAGAAGAGCACGTTGGGATTTTGAGGTCTTTGGAATAGGCAGCTAGCTCCTCAGACTGCCTAGCAAGGGGCACCCAAGCAATCTTTGCTAATGGGCCAAGAGAGTCATGCAAGGTCTTTGTGAAAGAGCATGGAAGAATGGGAAGTCTCTCTGCCTTCCTACTATAAGGCTTCCTTCACTGAGACTAGTCATTTTCTAGTCTCACATCAATATAAATTTGGAGTGATGTGAAGAGATCCTACAAGCTAAGATATCAGCCCGTAGTACCCAAATCCCAGACCATCTTTCCAGATGGGGATTCCACGTGGGATGTGGACACCAAATATCGGCACCTAAGCCTGAAAAAAAAAAAGTCAGGCTTCCCATGTGACTATAACTATAAAATAGAGGGAGCCTCTCCACTCCCTACACTTTTTTAAAATCCACCTAAATAAAATAGAGGCTATAGAAGTTCCAAGAAAGCAACATCATTCTCTGTAGAGGATGACACGTGTTATGCGGGATGAATGAAATAATAGATCCATAGGACCATAGGCGCGAAAGACAGAAAATACCCCGCTGCCTGCCAATGCTGGCCTGGTTTCAGCCCTGTCTCCAATTCATGAATGACTCCTTTGCTTTGGAAGCTAGGCTAAACAGGATCATATTACATTCTCCTTCTCTGTCAGAGACCAGCTGCCCATGGCGGAGTGCTAACCATTTCAGCTTGGCTTGGAACGCCATCTGCAACAGGGCTTGACCCTTGTCTGATTAATACCCATTGTTAAGCCTGCGCTTCCTTTCAAGCTTTGTCAAATCCCTGAGCATTATGCCTTCCCTTGCCAGATTCTCTTCTTGCCTTTTATTTCTCCAAACCTTTCAGTTCCCATTGAAGGGAGAGATCATTGCATAGGGCTTCAAAGCACATTTTGTTATCTCAGGTAATGCAGAAACACACTGCTAATCCTTATATGGGCAACTTGCAATACCTTTCACACCCCCACTCACCTATATTCTCCCCACTCTCTCAAACCCACCCCTTTGCACATATAGCCTCCCTCTCCTACAGTCCCCTCACTCTAACACTGAGCTCTCCCTCACTTTTACCATTCTGCCCACATGCACACACCTTACACTCTCCTGTCCCCTACAAATGTCTATCTTATTCACAATCACCTATCCCATCCTTCACACCACCTTTCTCACCTCCCCCACGTTCCTTATCACATCCACCCCACAGATGTTTACCACCCTTTTCTCTCCCCTAAATACACCCTTCTGTATCACACCACCCCTCTGGGGCACATAATCCCGCCTCCATGCTCTGACACACCCATCTCCACCAAAGTCACCCTTCCCCTGCACAGGTACTTGTATTAACTCCAGCTTATCTATGGGTGCCCTTGCTATGCCCTTTCACCCTCACTCATGCACATGGATACACTATGCGGCCACTTCTAGCAGCAGCCTCTCCTGGTGGAGAAGCTCAGAGGCTCAGGATAGGGATGTTAAACAGTTTATCAGCCGTTGTTGGTGAACTCTGGCGGCAGCCAGCTGTGCTGGACTGTAGCAGCCCTGGCTGCTGAGGGCCACGGCTAGGCCAGGTGGTGGGGGGGGCAGCAGGCCTTGAGTTAAAATGATTAAACGTTTTAACATCCCTAGCTCAGGGGGCAACAAAAATGGTGGAAAAACAAGAGCAACTGTTTGCCAAAGATTCTCTTGACAGTAGGCTCTAGTGTGCTTTCCAGACACATGGCCCTGTGTTGGGGGCATTGTAATGTGTGGGCACATCTAAACTACATTCCTCTTCCAAAAAAGGAATGTAAATGAGCCTGATCGAAAATGCAAATGAAGCATGGATTTACAAATCTCACACGTCATTTGCATAATCGCATGAGAGCACTTTTCGAAAAAGGGGTTTTGAAAAAGAAACCACAGTCTAGATGGTGATCTTTTGAAAAATAACCCCTTTTTTGAAAGAACCAATACTCGTGAAAAAGAGGTGTACGAGTTCTTTAAAAAAAGGCAGGGATTTTTTTTTTTTTTTTTTTGGAAAGAACCCTGTCTAGCCTGTGGTTTCTTTTAAAAAATCCTTTTTCGAAAAAGTGCTCTCACGCGATTATGCAAATGAAGCGTAAGATTTGTAAATCCATGCTTCATTTGCATTTTCGATCGGGCTCATTTACATTCCTCTTTCGGAAGAGAAATGTAGTTTAGTCATAGCCACAGTGTCCAAGTGGGAGCTCATATGAGAGAGAGTGACATGCGGTGAGAGCCTCCTGTCAATAGCCAGCCAACTGGTGGGGTGGGAGACGCAGGACCATGCTTGTCCTTCTCTGCCCTCCTGCCCCTTTTCGGGAGGCCAGTAATGCTACCTGGGGCAGTTCTTGTGTAACCCACACATCTTCTGGCTGTGGTATACTGTCCCATCTGTTGGCACTGAGACCACTTACATAGAGAATAGTTAGCCTACTCTACAGCCTTAGCGAATGAGCAGCTGATTGTTAGTATAGATGGTAGGTGCTCATGCATTAAGCTCCAGAGGTTCCGGGTTCGATTCTGCCTGGTGATTCTGATCGCCACTTGGGTTTTCTCTTCCACAGAGGATGTAAAGAGGGAAGTTCCTTCCCCTTGCCTTTCCTCCTGCTTTGCACATCTGCTGGTCACAATCTGGAAATACCAGAAATAAACCGGGATGCTGTTCTATACTGCGGCTGCTATCTAGCCACCTAAAATGGTATTAATGCCTTTCCAACCGGGTTTTCCAGTCATAGACCATGGTATATCATTACTCTTAGTATAGTCATGGATAGATTTACATTCTGTCTGCAGAATGAGAGATACGCTAATATCCACACAGTGCTTTTGGCAGGCATTCCAACAGCCATATGGTCACAGAGAAGACATGCATTTGCAAACAATGCAAAAGGCACCCAGACAAATGCAGATTGCGGTAGTTTGTGAAACTTGGAGTAACTCCACTCAGTCCAGCAGAGTGATTCTTTAAAGTAAAGGAAAGCTACACAGACTCAGAAGAGCTGTTTGTGGATGACTTTGAGATCTTCAGATGAAAGGTGCTAAACTACTTTCATTGCACTGTGATTTCAACTGAGACAACACCAGCACCTCATGGAGACCATCAGAAATAAATCACTGTGAAATGTGACTGTCACTCTCTAAGGACTATCCTCAGCAAGAGTTACAACCTTCTGGTTGCTCACAGATAAAGGCACTACCTCTGAGAGGGAGGACTTCTGCTATCAGTGCTAAAGGGCCAGCACTTGCTCTTCATAGACAACCCACAACATCTGAATGTATGCAGGTATGGTTCCACTCACAGCTACATCCTGAAAATTATTTAAATGATGTGGGATTCTTTGTTTAAATCCCACCCCCCCTTGTTTCCAGATGCAACTTGCTCAGTTTTTACAAGAAAAATATGACTTTTTAAACTTTAATTAGTGGCCCTGCAAACTCTACCTGGGATATGATTACCAAGCCTCTAACAGCATCACCAGCAGTAAAGGAAACTGTAGGCAATACAGAACTCACAATCTGGTCAAGGATTCAGTGGTAACAATGGGATCCAACTCACTTTCCTATAGTTGTGTTAGATGTTTAGGGCTAACAGCTGCAATGACTTGGCTATGACAGTACTGTCAGCCACTGGGACTTGGCATTATTCAGTAGCCAGCAGGAGCACCCTTACAATAGCATCTTGAGCTAGACAGGTAACCCAAGAGTTGTTATTAATTATGAGCTTGGCTGATCCACACTGCTCCATTGCTTAGTCTCCTGTAACAGTACATTGCAATCTGGTGGGAAAACTGATTTATTTTCCCCTCAGAAACACCAATAGGCAATGAAATCAGATGTAGCTCTTAAGTGTCTACAGCAGAATATTCAATTAGTTTCCCGTGTACTCCTAATAATAATTAATTAGGGCATTATGAGCTCAATTACAGAGTCTGAAAAGTAGCAAAAGCTCACTAACAAAAATGGCAGACCACCTGAGACCAGTGACTGACATTGTCTCTTGCCTGCGTTGCTCTGTTCACAGCCCTCACTGCTCAGGCAAGGAGCTTCTGAAGCACCACTAAGATTTCAAAATGAGATGCTAACAAGCACACAAATGATGTACAGGCAAGGAGCTGGCATTTGCTGCTGGAGGGTGTGAGGCTGGTTCTAATTAGCAGGGGGGTGCACTTGGGGTGAACTTTGCTCTCCTCCAGTCATCATCTACCTGGCACACTCATTTCTCTCAGGCCTGTGTAGCCAGGCAGCTGTAGGAAGAGAGCAGAACGGCATATTGAAAAGCTTTTGAAAGGCAGCTGGTGTTTGCTGAGCACGCGATGCTCCTCTCATTTAAAACCTTTGCTCCCATTGGATGGAAGAAGGTGTAGATAACAGAACTCACGCTCATTCCCAGTGCCTGGGGGTCTTGTTTTCAGTGCCTCTTTGCCCTTTTGTCTTGGCTCCCCATGCCCCAGAGTTGTGTGCTTGTGCCTGTCTGAAAGGGCTGTGAAACAGCTTCCCTGTATCTCTTCACTTCATCGAGTCTGTTTCATTTCAAATCTCTGCTGAAAACCACTCTTCTCTCTTTTGCCTCAGCCCCTTCACTCCTCCCTCCCGCCCCCCCCCCCCCCAACTATTATTCATTCCTTACCTCTGCTCAGTATTTCTGGAGGGGGATAGAGCTTTTATGGGAAGATGTCACAGAAAGAAAGTTGCATTGTCCTATATTAAAGTAATGAGATAACAGGTCTCTGTGAGGAGGAAGTAGTGATCAATGCATTAGATTTTTTTGTTTGGCCAGGGGCAGGGAATTACGCCATTTCAAAGGAAGCATGGTATTGTTGCATAGGGTTTGGACTTCAGCAGATGTTATTCTATTCCCAGCTCCTTCGGGTTTCGTGTGTGACCTGAGGCAAGTCATTTCCCCTCTCTGTTCTTTGGGTAGATATCTGCAAAACAGGAATAAATCATTGTATCTGTTTTGTCTGTTATGACTAAGCTCCTCAGGGCAGGGTCTGTCTCTTACTCTGTGCACATACAGCACCTCACACCATGGCCTCTGATCATAGATGGGACGTCTAAACATCATTGTAATACAAATAAGTAAAAAAATAATAGCAGCTTTTATTTTAAAGCGTAACTGTGGTTGAGGAGAAATTGCCTTAAGGATCTGAGAGTGAGACAAGGGTTAAGAAGCAGTAGTACCAAGGATAGAGAACTGGGCAATACGAAGCTTCAGTAACTGAGATTTATCTCCTGGTAAAGCTGACTGAATAACTGGTAATCAATAATTTGTCTGATGGATTTTGCCTCTGTTGTATAGAAACATCCACTCACAGGCTGATTGTCTCAAATTTCTTTATTTGATGGTATTTTCATTAGGGACCTTTAAATCTGCAACTTGCTATCCAAAGTGAGCGCTGTTTCATTATGCTAAGTGGCATCATTTCTGCTCCGTGATTGCAGGAATGCAGTAACCCTTGGCATCCAGATTCCAGTGCAAATGTTTGTGGAAAGCCAATTTCACATTCTCTTTTCACACGTTCTCAAGCACCTTCAGCAAGCTTAAAACTAATTTTCCATAGATATTTAAGCAATTAAATCTAACCAGTTTAAACAAGCTGATGGATGTCTGAAAGAGGCATGAATGAATCGAAGCCTTTTAGAAAGTCAAGAATCTTTGCAGATGGTTGCTGGTCATATTCAGCCATCTCTAATAATTATTCTTGATGTCTTTGCATAGTAGACCTCCACAGCAATCATCAGAAGGAAAGGAAGTCCTGGCATGCTGTGGAATTACTCACATAGTCCCCATTCAGCACAGTAGCAGTATACGTCAATCATAATTATACATTCATACTCACATTACTGGTGAAACAGAGAAGTATTATTCCTATTTCACAGATGGGGAAACTAAGGCACAGTCTACACTGTGGACTCTACACCTGTTCAGCTGCACTGTTGTGCCATAACCCTCCTATTGTGTATACTGAAACCCCCCTAAAGCATGTTTCAGAACAGGCAGATGTTAAGCTAGCTAGCATGCCTGAGGGTTGAGTGTAAATACAGGTTAGTTGCAGAATGGCCCCCTTCGGAGTTCATTCTGTCATACAGAGGCAGTTAAGGAGCAGGTACCAGGTCTTGAGTTTTCATAATCTTCCATCCATATTGCCATAATACAATGGAACCTTTTCTACTCTTACACAGTCTACAAGGGTCCCTTTCCCTTTGCACGTTCCATGAATTCCATGGTGCACTGACCACATCCAATCACCTTTCTGCTGCCCTCTGTAAAAGTTCAATAAGAGTAAAAATGGATACACAACCAACAGTAGTAGCCCACCAGTCATGCTTCTGGGTGAAGTACACAGTCCTCCATGGTTTTGGCCAAAGTGGAGGGAACATACTCCTCTCTTGGGAAATGTCACAGAAGCTGGAAGAATTGGGCTTCTGGCCTCCATTTTAGTGCAGAGAATGGATGAAACTCTTGAAATGGCTATACAGGAAGGCCAGAGATGCTAATTTGAACTCTTATCAGGTGACTAATGGAGGCTAGGGTACTGCTGACATCACTTAAATTCTCCTGCATCACATAAAGAATAAACAAGCCATGTTGATTCCAACATCCAATGTGGATGAGGGAGATATAGGAATCATCTGCAGCATGTGCTAGACAGGAAAATAAAATCTTATCAGGGAAGAATGTTTTATTCTCGTATTCCTAAGGGCTATTACAAATAATGGAGGGTAAGAAAAAGAAATTAAAATCCATAAAAAGCACTTGACAGCGTCCCTTTGTAACATCACCATTGATTTCTGAGAACCCGGCCCATGTTCATTAAGCTCGGAGAATTATAGCCACCCAATTTGGACCATGGCAATGTTCTCTCTTAAACAGACTTGTGATATATAATTTGGCTTCAGTTACCGGAATAGTGAGTGATTTCCTTTTCATGGTAGCTCCAATTTCACATATTAAAATTATATAGCTCTAGAGTGATGAATAATCCTCACTCCAAGAACTCTTTCTTATGAGCACTGAAATACTATGTCAGCATATAAGTCACATCTTCCCAATGGCTTTTTGATTCAGGTCATTTTCCTTTCCTTGTTTTCTACTTTTTCCTTCAGTTTTATTTTCCAACTCTCATCCCATGCTATGCCCTTCCATGCAGATGGATCCATTGTCCAATATTTCTTATTGACAGGAGAGATGCAAGCTGGGCCAATTTTCCTACAGCTGGAAAATTTCATTATTCTCATGAATTTGCTTTTAAAGCTGACATTTTAGACTACTGGGTACCAAGATGCATGTTGTGTCTCTGCAAATGGATTTGTATTCTTTTATTTTGACTGATATGCAGAACAAATCCATATATATTCAAATGTGTTAGAATATCTCCATCCTCTAGAACAGCAGGAATGCAGAATTCCCAATAGAGGTCTGTCATGGCTCAATTCCCCAACCTTATACACTGCATGCAGAGATAGGGGTCTGGCTAGCAGAATAAACACTGCAAAACCTGTCTCTGATTCCCAGAGACTAACTTCTTCAATCTCAGTCTCCCTGAGATCCAAAAAAGACAAGATTGTTTCCACACTGCCACCACCCAAGTGATTATAAGAAAATATAAAAATAAACTTTTCAGGGAGAGAACATTTGGGAATCTACTCCCCTAAATTAGAGATCTCCCAACTGCTCCCACCCTCTCTTTTGCTTGGAGTTGGGAAAACAGACAGAGGGAATCCACAGACAACAATGGACTCTACTTTTGTAACAAGGCACTTAATCCTAAGGACACAAAAATCAACCAATACCAATTAATTAGAATAAAAAGAAAACTTTTATTATCAAAACAAAACTCCTGTTGCAAGCATAGTAAATTGGCTAGGTGGCAAACAGCCACAGCTGACACACTCAGGAAGTCCCTGGGCTGTAATCCTTAGTACAAAAGAGGAAGACAAAATTAGCCAGATCATACATGATTTCCAAACCTGGAAAACAAACCCTGATGGACTATCTAAACTTTTCCCTACTTACACATTTCAAGAAGTCCGTTCTTGGAGAGAGTTTCTCCTTCAATACCTGGGAGAAACTGCTCTGATATCAAAGAAGAGAGAGAGAAAAACCCCTCTGTTCCAGTTTGAAATTCCTATCTGCATTGTTACTGGCTGATTGCCCAACCCCTTTTCCCCCACCGACATCTTTGCTAGGTACCTGAGTTAACCCCTTAGTCATCTGGTGCTGGTCAGCACTCCTTCTGATCATGACAAGGGCCCTTCCTGATACTGTCCTTGACCTCCTGTGTGACCTTCCACAAAGCTCTTCATCTCTCTATTTCTGTTTCTCCACTTCTAAAATGGGGAGAGCGTTATTTATCTTCTATTGTAAAGTGATTTGGATTTTACAAGACAGAAAAGATAAAATAAAGCTTTACATGCCAGCAAGGTTAACTCATCTTTCAAAATGGCACCAGACCTTGCTATAGCAGATGCAAAACCTGCAGACATAGCTCTACTGTTACAATCAATACTCGCCATACAACGCCTTTCAGGACTCATGGATCCTAGACAGATGACTATTACAACATGTGGTATACTCATTTTGTTGCTTAACTGCCCCAAAAATGGATATGTAGGTGAAACCAGACAATCTCCATGCTCTTGAATGAACTCTTACTGAAAAAATAAGACAAAAACACACCACATTGCCTGTAGCTGAACACTTTTCACAAAAAAGTAATTGTTTCATATCTGACCTTTCTGTCCTCAGCCTCAAAGGAATCCTGCACAGTGTCTTCAAACCATGATCCTAGAAGCTTAAATATGAAACTTTGCTAGGACACTACAAACCTTGGTCTTAAAGATCCTAGATTTGTGGCTTATTACAGCAATTTGTTACACACTAACCTCCCCTTTCTCTCCCCATTTTCTGTCCTGTAATTGCAGAGGTTCTAACAGACCTCTTCACCTTGATCAGTCCCTGAGAATGTGTTAACCACCTATACTAAGTCTATTCTACCTTGTATTTAGCTGTGACACGGAGTATCTTTCCTAGATATGAAAAATCTTGTCTCACCAGTGGAATTTGGTCTAATAAAAGAAGTTACCTTGTATCTTGGGACCAACATGGCTGCAAACAATTACCCTTCCAAGACAGGCAACTTTTTTAATACCACACTATTCTTTTAAGAGACCCAAGGTCTGATCCTGCTTTCATGAAAATGAATCAAAGCAGGGGTAAGTTCTTCATAACTATGTTCCTATTAGCCCTCTATAGATATTATGCAGCAATGACACCTTCATACTAAAATGTTCTGCTGGCCTTGTATAGCCAGAGTCACATCCACTGATTCCAGTATAAAACATATTACCTTTTAAGCCCTACAGAGCCCACACAGCTACAGAAGAGGGAACTAGATTCCACTCCAGCTCATGCCTCCTTTCAAGAAGTGTTTATGAAACTCCTTTTCTGGAGCCTTGTTTCTGGTGATGATTTCTGACCCAGAGAGAACCCAGCTGGTCAATCAGATCCCAGAATGATGTTTCAGTGCTGGCTTTTAGAATACTGCAGAGTAACATGCAATCTGAGCATATCTGACATTGAAATCATTAAGACTATGTCTACACGAAAAGTTAGGGGCCTGAGTGCTAGCTAGCACATTCTCATGATAGCTCAATAAGAGTTAGTGTGAGTAAAATAGAGGCACATAGAGTATAAACAGCCACAGCAGCTTGGGCAGCAGCATGGCTTAGCCATGCCAAGTACATGTAGACTGTACATATTATGGGAGTGGCTGGCAACAACACTCATTAAACTTTTCTGGGAAATTTCAGTCAAAATGGTTAAACCAATCCTACTCAGTCTGGCAGGTGGATAGCTTATGTGCCTTTTGCCCATCCCTATGAAGCGCCTCCCAAATCCCAAGGCGGGAGCAGGGACTGTCTGCACATACTCAGAAGAAACTTTGATTTTAGAAGCTATATTCCCTAAAGATTCTGTCCAGTCTGGTCATGAATCCACCTGGGCAGAGCAGAACTGGGGACAAGATGGCCCTGGATTAGGGGAGGACTGGGAATGGTAGGGCAAAGACTGGAATGAGAAGGCTAAGGAGTGGAGAATGGGATTAGCTCTGCAAGGAGAGCTGAAGTGGAACATGAAGCAGGGAAGACATCCTACTAGTAGAAGGACAGGTTGGAAATGACAAAATAGAGGCGCTCAAGTTTGGGGAGAAATGGGCTGAAGAATCTGTGCCCAGTAGAGTACACTCCCATCCTGAGCCTGATCTAGAAACCAGGATTCCAGAGTCTCACCATTCTTCTGTCAGCTGTTAAATCCTTTGGCAAAGTGTCCCTAAGTACTGGTCCACATACAGGATGACAACTTATTACAACAACCAGGTACTCTATTAGCACTAGTGGCAGAGATCTGTGCAATAGATCCGAAGATCTGTCTACATTAGGAACTGGCAGTGATATTGCCATCTTGAAGCGACATAATCATGCTATTTCTCATTGAGCTAGTATGCTAAAGATAATAGTATACTACAGCCATGATACGGAGGACAGTGGTGAGAGATGGGCAAGGCTGGCTACCCTGAGTATAAACCCACAAGTAGATATTCAGGCAGCTGGCTCAGGTTGCTGCCTGTGCTACTGCAGATACACAACAACGTTCAGCTCTTATGACGCTCCAATAGAAAGACTAGAACTAGCTCTAAGTAACAGCTTCAACTGTGGACATATCCTACATTTTCCAGACCTGCTGATGATCTTGTGAGAGTCAATATGATGCCATTTTATACCCTATGGTTGGTGCAATTACATAGACTTGGAACAAAAAGAAAGAGCTCCTAATTGGCTGACACACTGAACTCTGATCCCCATGAAGTCTCCACTGCAGGCAAATCACAGAAAGTTTAAAACAGGGAGCTTCTGAATTTTGCCAAGTGGCAGGGATACTGACAAGTTCTGAAGGGAGTTTCCTCCAACCTGCATTTAGCAGGATGGTGCCACAGTACATAAAGCCATAAGAGTGAACATTAAAATGATCGGTTTCTCAGCCTGCGAGATATACATCAAGGGCTTTCATGCATACTCCCTTTCCACAAAGAAGAGTAGCTTCACTTTACCAGTACTCTGAGACATGCTGAAGAATGTCTTACCCAGCAACTCTCTAAATATAGAATGGTAGCACTTTATAGACTAGGCTTGGTTTTTTATGATAGTTTCTAATGCGGAGAGCATCTCCTTGATTTTTTTGTTTGTTGTATAGAACGCTGATAAGCTGGTTCCTTAGTGCTACCAGACCATTTGTTGTTTAAGTTTCATCTTAGACAGACTAACTCGGATACTCCTTGAAGCTTCTAAATATAGAATTTGTGATTGCTCTTGACCCTATCCAGTATCTCAGCACACACAGCCATATCTGACCAGAACAGGGCACAGGGTCTCTCTCCTCCTCCTCTTCCTGCCATAAGTATTAAGTGTTTGCCATAGCTTGACAGCAGCTGTATAAACAAGTCCTTGATAGTGAATTAAGGTCAAAGCGGCTGTGAGCTGCATTTGTGGGGATGAAAAGAGGCTGAGTAGTTAACTGTAAACACAAGCTTGGCTGTGTCTAGACTGGCCAGTTTTTCTGGAAAATCAGCCACTTTTCTGGAAAAAACTTGCCAGCTGTCTACACTGGCCATTTGAATTTCCGCAAAAGCACTGACTTCCTACTGTAAGAAATCAGTGCTTCTTGTGGGAATACTATTCTGCTCCCATTCAGGCAAAAGTCCCTTTTGCGCAAAGCTTTTACGCAAGAGGACCAGTGTAGACAGCTCAGATTTGTTTTCCGCAAAAAAGCCCCGATTGCGAAAATGGCGATCGGGACTTTTTTGCAGAAAAGCGCGTCTAGATTGGCATGGACGCTTTTCCGCAAAAAGTGCTTTTGCGGAAAAGTGTCTGTGCCCATCTAGACGCTCTGTTCCGAAAATGCTTTTAACGGAAAACTTTTCCGTTAAAAGCATTTCCGGAAAATCATGCCAATCTAGATGCAGCCCAGCACTATGGTTTAACTAAGATTTCCCCAGCCAGCATAAGGAAATAGACTGACATGACAGAGAAAGGAGACAGGGAAGGAGAGAGACAAAGTTGGAAAGAAACATTTGTTGACATGAGATATTTAAAAATATATATATATATTCATGGGAAATTCCCACAAGTTTCCATGGTGTGAATTCGGAGTGGAGAAAATTTTCAAAAGCACTTCAGTAGCTTAGGAGTCTTAAGTTATTTTCAAACATTATTGGGGCATTTATAAAGTGGCAATTAGGCTCTGAAGATTCTAAGTCACTTTTGAAAAGGGGACTTAGGCACATTAATAATTTGGGCCCAGATTTGTGAAAGGTGTTTTGTCATTGCTGCACTGAACAAGGGCAACAGACTTGCTGAACCCCTGGGCAAGGAGGTAGGGGAGACAGGATCCACGTTCTAGGAAGGGGTATGGACTCAGAAGGGATAGGGCTGAGGGCAGCCAGCTCTCAGCACTGTCAGATGTGTGCCATGCCATGCCTTGCCTTCTCCCCCACTCAGCCTTTAGAGCCACCCAGAGTGTGCACTGCGGGGCTCCAATGGTGATTTAAAGGGTTCGGTGTGCAAGCCTCCACTGCTGCGGAGATACTGTCCTACAGAGACACTGCCCCTGCAATGCTGCTGAATGCACCTGGGGACAACATCTCTGAAATGTCCAAGAGTCTAGATACATCTGCTGGGCTTTCGGACAATGCAGGAAGACCCTCACATTCCATTTATGTACCGTATATTCCGGCGTACAAGACGACCTCTGATGTTAAAAAACATCCCCCAAAAATCGGGGGTCGTCTTGTACGCCGGGTATACATCCCAGGCGTGCCTGGAATGCCCCGCCGCCGGAGCCCCTCCGTGGCTTTGAAAGCCTCGGGGGGGCTCCGGCGGGGGGGCAGCCCAGGCACGCCTGGGATGCCCCGCCGCCGGCTTCCCCCGAGGCTTTCAAAGCTGCTGCGGCTTTGCTCCCGGTGCCTCTGGTCTGCTGGGGACCATCTCCAGCAGACCAGGGACACCGGGAGCAAAGGAGGCGGAGGGGCGCTGGGGTATAAGATGAAACCCTATCTTTTAATTAAAAAGATAGGGGGTCGTCTTATACGCCCAGTCGCCCTATACGCCGGAAAATACGGTAACTAGAAACTTACCTCATAAAAGCAGCATACAGAACTTTGTGACTATCTTCATATGGGTCCCTCTTTAAATAGGTAAAGAGGTCTTAGCCTCCAGTCTTATGGTGTACTGGCTCCTTTAAACAGAGATGATTTATTTTGCTAGCAGCTGACCCACTTCATTGTTGTTTTTGCATGATGCATGCCATCCATTTCTGGTAACTCTCTGATATTTCACCTACCAAATTTAACCTCTAGTTGTACCTTTGTGAATTACCTTCAGTAATTCAGTTAATTGTTTTTTCTGGTATTCACACCAATCAAATATGTGGTCGCCCTCTTCCCCAGTTTTGTTGTCTGTTAGCTAGCAATACGCATACATTTTATATATTACACACATATGCACGTGCACAGGGGGAGAGAGATTAAAAACTGATCAAAATACACTGAAGTCAATAAGAATCATTCCAGGACTTCAGTGGGCCCAAGATCTTCCTACATAAATCACTCACTCCAAAACTCACCTCTACATGCCTTCCACTTTGTTTTCTCTCCATTTATTAAAAGAAGCAGTGCAGAGAATTTGCCTCCTCAAAGCCTGCAAAATACTCTTTTCAAACTGGAGTATGTCTGCACTGCAGAGTTTTTTTCAGAAAAACAGCCATTTTTCTGAAAGAACTTCCCTTATGTCCACACTGCAATTGCATTCTTTCAGAAAAAAATCGGAAGAACAGAGAGAGATTTCCAATATTGGTAAACTTCTTTCTATGAGAAAGAAGCCTTTTTCCAAAAGAGCTCTTTCGGATAAGGCATGTGTGGAAGGGGAAGAGGGAATTCTTTCAAAAGAAGAGGAAAGAGGAAAAGACACAGGTGCCCTGATAGCCATTCCATCCATAGTAATCACAGATTAAATGTAAGACAGTGTCCATTCAGTGTGGGCGCTATCTTTCTAAAAAGCAGATCACTTTTTTGATGTGCTTTTGCTGTGTGAATGCTCTCTTTTGGAAGAAGTTTTTTCAGAAGATTTCTTCCAGAAAAGTTTCTTCCGAAAGAAGCCTGCAGTCTAGACATAGCCTGAGCTTCCTTTGTGCTTTTAAGTTCAGCCAAAGTCCTTCCCTAAAAAAGCAGCAAGATGTCGGTTTCACAGAAGGGGGGGGGGGGGGGAGGGAGAACAGACTTCTAAGCAGGAAACCCCAAATTTGTGAGCCATGTGGATTATGAAGATACGTATGCCACTCATTCTACATCTGCAAAGGGTGAAGCGAGGTGAATATGAGATTTGTAATTCTTTGTAATTCCTTTTGAAGGCTTTACTGTGTGGATCTGCTGTTCAATTACCTATAGGGCAGCAAGAAGATTATAAAGGGAAAGAATTCTGTGTGTCATACAAAGGGACTTAAACCTGAAGAGAGAGTTAGAAGATTTAACAGACTGAGCAGTGTGGTATCTTAAAAGGGGACCTACAGAATTTTCCCATATGGATCTAATGGCTTCAGTTTAATTCAAGTCACCAGTTTTCAGAGACTTGCATGGGGCAGAAACTGGCCCTCCCTTTCTTCACCCTGCCTTGTCTTTCATGTGGGTCATACAGCATGAACCCCGTGCACTTGCTATATGGGTAAGTATGTTCTATCACTTGCTTTGATACAAGACAACACGGGCTTGGAAGGAGCAGGGGGTTAAATTCCAGTCTGGCTTTGTTTCACTTGTGTGAATCACCATTGTCCTGGAGGGTCATTTTCTAATATTGCCAGAATTGTGAGCCACTCTTACAGTGGCACAAGATGCTTCAAGTTCTGAGGGATCCAATGCTTAGATTTTGCTTTCATTCCCAGGTCCCTTCAACAAGCTTACATGCAAAGCTGCCCTATTTTCCTGGGGCTGATTGTATGTAACACCGACTGTGTCTACACTGTAGGCTTCTTGCGGAAGAGATCATCCACACTGCAAAAGCACATCAGAAAAGTGATGCACTTTTGCACAAGAGAGCGTACAGACTGCATGGACACTCTCACCAGAAAGCTCTGATTGTCATTAACAGAATGGCCACCAGAGCACCTGTGCTTCTTTCAATAGGCTGGTTTTGAGCATCACCCCCCCCCCCCCGTTTCCTGTCCACAGACACCTTTTTGCTCAAGAGCTCTTGCGCAAAAAGGTTTATTCCTCATAGAAAGAGGAATACTTACACTGCAAAACCCCTCTGTTCTGTCAATTCACGGTAAATTTTCTTGTGCAAGAACACGCTTGAGGTGCGGACGCTCTGTGAATTTTTGTGCAAAAACTCTGCAGTGTAGACATAGCCACCTACAAAATGGGTATGAGTCAGCTGTGACATTGTCCTCTACTCCCAGCCAATCAGGATTGTTTCTGCGTAGTAGTTCACTAGCTGGGAATGTTGTCCATCACTAGGGATATAAAATCCCATTTAATTGGTTAACCTGCCCATGGCAGACCAGGGCGCATTGTAGGTAGGAGCTGCTCCAGATGACAAGAGTGTCTCCTGTTAGTGGTGGGCTCCCCATGGGCCTGGAGCAGCTCTCTTCCCACAGAAGCTGGGGAGCTTCTCCAGCCCCCACCGGTTAATGGCTAACTAAGCATCGCCCATGAGGGTTAAACAGTTAACCTTTCACACCCCTAGTTGCCACCTAGCTGATATCTGACCAGCCTAGCTAATTTTTTTATGGATTTGCCAATTGCCAGAAAAATTTAATCTGCCAAATTTTTTTAAGTGGCTCTAAAGATTTGAATTATCACCACAATACACTGTGATATCTAAATGTTAAAATGTGTGTGTCCCACTAAAGGTTGCAGCAGTGTTCCCACTTCCGCAGTTTAAGTGATAACAGATCAAAATGGTTGAAAAAAAACAGCAGCTGCCTGCTCACTGACATGCGAAGCAGCATGTGTGCATGTGATGAGAGACACAGCAAGAGAAGGTCCCAGTCATGTGAGAGTGAGCAAACGTGTGATTGTGTCAACCTCTCTAGATCAGGGATTCTCAAGAGTCATTGTACCATGGCCTCCTTCTGACAACAGAAATGACTGCATGACCCCAACAGAGAGAGATCAAAGCTAGAGCCTGCCCAAGCACTACTGCCCTGGGCAGGGGGTTCAAAGGCAAAACCCAAGCCCCGTCACTCAGGGCTGAAGCCTTAGGCCGTGGGGCTCAAGCTTTGTCTTTTGCCTTGGGCCCCAACAATTCTAATGCCGGTCGAGGCAACTCCATTACAATGTGGTCACAATCCACTTTGGCAGGGGTGGGCAAGATACAGCCCACAGGCTGGATCCAGCCCACCCAACCTTTGGATTTGGTCCACAGACTGCCCCACTGGACTCTCAGACTGGCTGCATGCCTGCCTCAGCCCCAAGCTGCTGAAAGCAGCTGACTGTTCCATGTGCCTCTCTAAAGCTCCACATGCCTGGATTGAGGGCGAGGGGAAACATCATACGCTGCCCCACCCCCAGAAGAATCACCACAGTTCCCACTGGCTGCCTTGAAAACTTACTAACAATCTGGAATGGCCCCCCGTCAAAATTATTGCCCAGCCCTGCACTTTGGGGTCCTGATTCACAGTCTGAGAATTGATGCTTTAGATATTTTTGGTGGTTGTTGAAGGGGAGGGTTGTGCAGTTGCCCTGTGGTTGGCATTCTGGTGGCCTATGTTCTACCTAAACTCCAGTTCTTAGAGCTAAGTAGGGGAGCCAACAGCCATGCCTGGGCCCTGAGGAAGGTGGGGGAGGGGAGAAGTAACTTGATTTGCAAGCCCTCAGCGTATGGCTATGGCTATCCTAGCGACTTCTAGGGGAGTGCTGTGTGCGCAGAGCTTGTAGGATAACATATTATGTAAATATATTTGGACTGCTTCAGCATGTCCATTAGGGATCAGAGCCCACCGCAGCAGCTCCCTATACATAATTCAATGTCAAGATACAAGCACCACTCCCATATCTCCTAAAGGCTCGTTGCCCTTTGCACAGTCACGGAGGATTAGCCTTGCCTGTCAGAGCTCATACAAGCTGTGTCCACAGCAGCATTAAGTACAGGAATTGGGGGTCACATCCCTTCAGTTGACTCAAGACCCCTTCCACTCAGCTGCCTGTAGGTTTGTTTTAATAACTCAGCTGTTTGAGTATCATTAATAACTCAGCTGTTTGAGTATCATCATTGGAGCCTGCGATAAGATAGCAGTCGGCTCGCAAACCAAAGTGACTCACTCCACAAATTATATTTGCCTGTACTGTTGCCAGAATAATGAGGTCGCTGCTGCAGGGGGAGCTCTGCACAAGGTGAGGGGGGAGGAAATGAGGGTGAGGCTGTAGAGAGGCCAATAAGGGGAACAGTGACAGGCCCATCCAGTCAGTGCAGTAGAATTTCCCTCCTGCAAACTGAGGTTCAAACCCTGGCACATTGTGTGTCACTCATGCCCATACTTTGCAGGGGGAGGAATCCTCACATGTACCACACTGTTTGACAGGCTCTTCCCAAGAGCTGCCTGGGTACAGCACTGCAATGGAGGATGTGGGTTACAATGTGTAGCACCTTTCATGGAATAGGAGATTCAGGACTCAGCTCCAAAGGAAACTCCATCAGGGCTGCTGGACACAGCCAGACCTGTGGTTATCCCCACTCTGTCTAGATCCTTGACCAAACACATACCTAGTATTATCACAGAAGGTCTTGGTAAACCTGGACCCAAATGAAGCAATCCCAGAAAAGACTACTGACTGCCCTTCATAAGGCAAGTATATTGGCCTGGCTGCAGCAGTGTGAAAGCACAGAGCAGGACTGAAGTATTGGGGCAGGTATCCGGAGGCAGCTTGCCCAGCCCCAGCTTGCACTGATCCTGGCTCTACTCAGTGCTCCCTTTCAGGAGCACAAAACTCAGTCAGAAATGTAATGTAAAAGGACACATCCAAGAGCAGAGTGATGCATTCCCCCACGCTGAGTGCAGGGAAGACTCAGAACATTATCATTCAAATTATGCAGCTACAACCAGCCATTCAGCAGGAGATGAAAGTGAAACCTTCCTGGTTAATAACCAGCGTTGTTCCAGAGGGCTCTCTGCAGTCTGCAACTGAAAACCCCTGGCTGGCCATTGCCAGCTGAGTCAAGCTCCCTGTGGCATTTACTAGCAATATGTAGATATTCAGGCTGGAGCATAAGCTCAAGATTTCTCCTTCGTGCAGGTCCCAGAACCCAGGATCCAACCTGACCCCAAACACCTGCACCTCAGTTCAACAGCCTCTAAGCCAGTAAATCTGTTTATAAGTGTGCGCATATGCAGCCCACAACATATTAGACGGGCCACAGGTTAAGAACCACAACTCCCACCCCCCAAAAAAGGCTCAAACTCCCATAGGCCCACACCTGCCCAGAACAGGGCCAGGAGCAGAGCCCTGGGTGCGGGGCCAGGCAACAGCTGGACAACAGCCAGTATGTGCATACAATGGCATATGAACAGGCAGCTGTGCCTCCCAGCACTAGACACCCTGAGACCAGCCAGAAGTGAAATGCCAGGACCTAAGAAGCAGGGCCAGGAGAGGAGCCACACCTGAAACTTGGGGTTGCTGCAGCACTCCAGAAAACCTTAGCTCCTAGCTTCTCCCAACCCCTCACTTCCCACCCCAAATAGACCCACTCTCCTGCCCCCTGTGGCACTCACCAGCCCAAATGGCTGCAAGATGCTCTCTCCTGGCCAGCCCGTCCTACCCCTTGCCAGACTAGAACAGCGTATTTTGGGGGTGGGAGTAAGCACATAAGTTGGGCCACATCTGTGTGCTAACTGGGCCATGTGCAGCCTGCGGTTTGAGAATTGCTGCTCTAAGCCAAGTCAGCTGATTTCTCAGAGCCACTCATTAGAATCCGGTCAGCACACTGAAAGGACAGTTAAGGTGATTTCCCAGGCTTTGATGGATTGAGCCCTCCCAGGATAGGGCTACACTATCTGTCCCTAGTGCTCTCCCTGGTGTTCATAAAGCCACTTAGAAAGAACAATGACCCAATGGATTTTCCCCTAGCAGCAAATGGATTTTTTTCAGCCACACTGACATTTTCATATGGAAAATTTTGATTCTGCATAAAGGACATTTCCCATCAGAAAACTATTCTCCCAACTAGCTCTATTGCTAGGCTGCTCCAGCATCTGCAGCTGTCAGGTTCATTTTCATTAGTCCATGGCTCTTTCCCAGAACAGTTCTCTTGGCCAGCCCACATGGTTCTGGGAGAAAGGTCACTCCTGCATAATACTGGACCTAGAAGATGCTGGAGAGCAAGGCTGGTTCCAGCTGGGCCCCATCTTCCTCCCTCTCCTCATGCTGCAATACTTTCTGCAATGGGTTGTGTGACTGCTGCAGGTTTCAATTTCTGTGGCCAGGTCTACACTACTGGATAAGTTTGAATTAAGATATGCAATTCCAGCTATGTTAATTGCATAGCTGGAGTCAATGTACCTGCATTCGAACTTTGGCACTGTCCCTAGAGCAACTCTTTTTCCCTCATCTAGTATCTCGTCAACAACCAGTATGGTCGTGAGCTGCTGAGGCCTCTTTTCTTACAACTCAGCTCTCCAACCAGGTCACAGTAGGTTTCTCCCCTTTCAGAGTAACAACAAGCTCAAAGTGTCCAGCACCAGAAATGCTTCTGCTCCCTCTTGGGCTACTCCTCAGACCATCTTTGAGGGGCTGTTTTCAGCCCCACCCTAAATTCAACAGTCTATAGATCAAGCTTGTACCCTTTTGTTGAGGGCTAGTAGGAGAACCCAGTGACCACCCTCTGCTCTAGGGTTGTCCTCTCTTCAGGTTTTCCTCAAGATTATCCCTTTTTTGACTCAGACTCCTAGGGCTGGAAGAGACCTCAGGAGGTCGAGACCAGCTCCCTGCCCAAAGCAGGGTAGCTTTTTTAAAGGGGCTCAGTTACACCCAGCCAGCTATCCAGTTGTATAGGCTGAGGATCATCCTCAGTGTCCCTGGCTTTTGTATCTCAGAAGTAGCAACCCTATTCTGCTCTGAGGGGGAGGGGCAGAGGAGGGTATACCTGGGAGGTCGACAAATGCCTTTGATGTCGACTGCGGAGCGTCCAGACTACCACGCTAAGCCAACAAACAGCTGATCAGCTCAGTGCAGCAGCCATTTAAATTTAAATGAAGCGGCAATTATTTAAATCGCCGCTTCATTTTCCTATGCTGGGTACCATGTAGTCTAGACATACCCATAGAGTCCTGCTAAACCTTTGTTCTCCTATGTGGTGAAGTAGACACACCAAAACAGTCTTCTGCAGTCAAGATTTGAAGCAGACAAAAACATTTCTCTCAAACTTTCCCTTCAGACCTGGAGTAGGTCCCAATTATAGTCTGGGGATATAGGGGGCAAGTACTTAATTTATCACAGGTGACACAGCCCTGAAAATCACCCACCCTTATAATTGGTGCATGCAGCTAATTTTGTTCCTTCCTATACTCAAGAACACAGTGTTAACCTGCTTCTTTCCGATCTGTAATGAGGGCACAAGAGAGGTGTCAATAAGCAGGCAGGAGACAGAGAGGGTGAAAATATATGGAGAGCATGGATTTGAAAGGATATGCCTGAGTCTGGAGATGAGTAGTGAGAAACAGGAATATGGATGCAGGAGAATGATAGGGGGAAAAGCAAGGAGAAAAAGGTAAGGAGCACCCTGGGAGTAGGAGACTGACATAGCAGGAAGAGAAGATGAGGACAGGAAAGTATCGGGGGCTAGTGAGAGCAGAAGAAGAGGTGCCTCAGTGGGAATGGGAGTGAGAGAAAGGAGAGGTACAAAAAAGGAGGGAGATTTAGAGAACATATAATTATAACTTCCTCACATGTACCAAGGGCTGTTGATAGAGAGTGGGTGTCTCTTCCCAGTAGCCAAAGGCATAGCCTGTATTTTTGAACATCTAAAATTCAGCCTGCAGTATTCACATACAAACTAGGTATGTCAATGGAAGGGAAAGATTTCCCCTACAGATGCAGAATACAAACCTGTTGCTTACATGAGAGGCTGATGGAAACACATCTTAGGACAAACAGACCCCACATGTATTACTGATTTAAAAACTTTTGAATTTTAAGTGGATCTCAAGATCTCTGTGGGGTCTGGTTCATGATGCTTGATCATTATCAGATGACAGGCTATTAGGCTAGATAGACCTATGATCTGACCCAGAATGGCCTTTCTTTTGGTCTTAATGCTGCTACTACTACTGGTCCAACTCCAATGCTCCTTTCACAGGAAAGGGTGGATTTGATGGTTTTCTCCCCTTGAAATAATTTGGGGGAAAGTTTTTTAAATGATCCATTAGGATGCTTTCTAAACAAAACACTCCTTTTTTACACTTCAGTTAGCCTTTCATTTCATTTCAAAATATAAATGACTTATTTAAAAAAAAAATATTTAAAGGTCAAGATCAGAACAAAGCACTTTGATTGACCCATACCATTTTTTTTGCTGATTGTTGCTACATGAAATCATTCTGGAATTTGTGGTTTTGTCCCAATTTGGGGCTTGAATATTTTTAATCACAAAGCTTTTTTGCCCTCATGGGAAAACCATTTCCAACCCAGCTCCAGCACAGACACCAGGTTACATCTACACTACAGTCAGATGCCCTCAGATGACCTGGGCCAGCCAACCAGGGCTGAGGCTAATAGGCTGTTTAATTGCAGTGTGGCCTTTCAGGCAGAAGCCCAGAGCTCCAGCAGCAGCCTGAGACAGAACCTCTGACACCTCAATTAAACTGCCCATTAGCCTCAGTAAACTTGAGTCAACTGGTGGCTAAGTGCAGTACAGGCATACCCTGGCTCATATAGGTTATGCAGCCCTAACCATTACCAGAGTTCCTTCCTATGACAGCTATGCAAGCTTTACTTGTGCAGATCACCTGCTGAATGCTACCAAGAACTTCTTGAAAGGTAGTCAAGGAATGTGTTCTGAACAATGCAATTGAAAAATATTAGCTGTTAGATTTTAAAGCCTAGACATATGAGCTGTCTGCAGTTCATTTCAGTTTTCCCCAAACCACCAATTCCTTGGAAAACCTGTGAATTTTTGCAGTATTTGCTAAAAATAGGCCTATTTTATGAGCAAATAATCCTTGACATTGCCAAAATCTGTTTCCAATACATGCAAATTAGTAAAATTTTACATTTTCTATGTGAAAACCAGCATTTCATACTCCCCAAGGAAAAAAAACTTTCAAAAATTACCACTGAGACAGAATTTTTAAACTTACTGTGCTCCTAGCAAATGTGGAGTTTGTAACAACTCAGATTGAGGCAGGTGCTCCAGGAACCAGAAGGAAGGGCTAAGTTCTGACCACAGAGCTATAGGTCATGCTTATCAAATGCAGCTGGAGGAGGAGAGGGGAATGTAGGGAAAAGGGTCCCATTGTGTTGTATGCATTACAAACCAATAGTGTGAGGTAAACTCTGCCTTGAAGATCTTATCATCTGATTAAACTAGACAAAAGACTTATAAAAGATAACGTTGTAGGTCAGGAGTTCTGTGGCATCTTATAGACTAACTGAAGTATTTGAGGCAGAAATCAGGCTCATAAACAGGGGGTGCAAATGCACCCCCAATGGTCCCCCAAGTAAGTGTACTCTGGCCGGCCAGGGGAAGGCAGAAGCAGTGTGCTGCCTGAGCCTCCCTCCCCCCAGCTCTGGCCAGCCAGGGGAAGGCTGTGGCTGATTTCCCCACTTACTTGGAGGGGAGGGGTGGAATGTATTCACATCCTTGCAGTCCACCTTTACCAAAAAAAAAAAAGCATCCCCCCCCCCAAAGAAATTCCTTCATTCGGGCCTGGAAATAGAACCCCAGTTTCTTGAATCCCACACCAGTGTCTCTCCACAAAACACTTGTGTTATGTAAAGTGTAAAGTTCTTCAAAGAGACACACACTTAGTGGCTGGTCCCCTGTGATATTTTTAGTGCTTAATTGTTTCCCTAATTTCCTGAATGAGAGGGTGTGGGAAGGGAGAAAGGAAATGGGCCAGATTTAAACAGATGATATTTTTGGGTGAGATTTTATGGGAGAAAATACTTACAATTTTTACACAACTGTGAAAAAGTTAGTCAAAAATAGATGCCTCTTGAATGGAGGGGGAAATAGCTTCCAGTCCTGCAGACTGTCATTCCACTCTGCACTTCCTCTGTCATCTGATCCTTTCCCCAGCTTTAGATCAGTGTCTTGCTTGTGAGCACGTGAGAAGTTGGGTTTAGCTGTCAGCATTCAATTCTGCCCATGCTCATCACAGAAAATATGGAGATGCATTGGCCCATGTGGGCAAAGCAGAGCCTGGTCCAAATCCTAACACACAGGGAGAAAGGGGGGAGAATCCAAACCCTGATTCAGAGCTGAATTTTGCCTCTGGCCTTTCTCTTCAGAAAAGGCACTGGGCTGGTACTCAGGAGATCTGGTTTTGATTCTTGGCTCTGACAATTGCTTTCTGGATGACCTTAAACAAAGCACTTAATCTCTGGACTCAGTTTTGCACCTGTTAAAATGGGGATAAACTTTCTTCCTCTCATCTTGTGTCCTATCCATTTGGATTATAAGCTCTTTGGGGCAGAGACTGTCTCAGACTGAATACAGCTTCTCATGCAAAAGGGCCCTGATCAGAGCTGGGGTTTCTAGGAACTAGTATAATACAAACAATCAATAATAATAATAAACCAAACTAAATCATCACACTTGCACACTCCAGACTTAAGGGATGTTTGAAATTTGGACCCAGGTTTTGTGATCTGATCCCATCCACAGTGCAAATCTATATGTGCCATGGATAGCATGTGCCATGGAAGAGCCATTATAAACCTGGCCAAACAAATTCTATGGAACTTTTCTGACAATACCAAAACATTTCATAAAATGGAATTGTTCTCCAGCCCATCCCAATTATAATACTTGGCCAGTCTGAGCAGAAGGCCACTGCTATTGGGAGTGACTAGGATTCCTTACTATGAAATCACTGCCAGTGCAGCTGCAAAAACAAACAACACTGTCCTGCAGGCAGCTTTAAGGAAGATTTGGTGACTTATTTCAGAGAGACAGTTAAAATCTCACTCATCAGTTTTGGGACATCTCACTCATTCAAATTGTCACAGTTCAGTAAGCCTGGGATTTAAGTGCTGAAAATGGTCTGGCTTCTCAGCAAAAACTCCCTGCTAATTTCTCAGAGAACAGAGAGAGCAAACCTTTAGAATTGCAGAAAATTGCAGAAAAACCCGAAACTGGGATAAGCAGCTTGGATCTTGTCCATCGGATGCAGAATTAAAAACAAAACAAACAAAACAAAAAACCAACAACACTGCAGTGTCTTTAATTCTAACCTCTATCAGCCAGTGCATTATAAAGAGCCTCCAGATGCTGTCCACATTCTGGAATAGTTCTGACCCAACAATTGATATACAGGCAGTCCCCAGGTTACATGGATCCGACTTACATCGGATCCCTACTTACAAACGGGGTGAGGCAACCCCGCACTAGCTGCTTCCCCCCCAGCAGACCAGGGAGACGTGGAGCTAGCGCCCCCCCCCCCCCCCCCCCCGCAGACCAGGGAGACGCAGAGCGGCTTTTCTCAGCAGACACCTCAGCTTGAGAATAAAGGACTGAGGGAAGTGAGGTGTGGGAGAATAAAACTGAGCTCTGGAGAAATGTTTGGCTAGAGTTTCCCCTACAATATGTACCAGTTCCAACTTACATACAAATTCAACTTAAGAACAAACCTACAGTCCCTATCTTGTATGTAACCCGGGGACTGCCTGTACTGTACCTGCATCAGTATAATAAATCTCCAATCTAGAAAAGGACATGCAGGAGTAAACCTCATGGAGTAAATGGGTGCAACCTCTGTTACTTGAGTGGGTGCACAGCCTGGCTCACTACTGTCTGTACTTATGGGTCAGAACCAGCACAGCCAGAACAACTGCTGATTCAGAGCTGTTCCCAGCAGCAGATCCCTCAGAACAGTAATAAAAAACCTTTCTTTCAGGTACCCCTCCATTTCTATGTTGGCCCCCATTTTTCAGCCTCTCTTAAAGATGTGCCTACCATTCTGCTGTTGACTTCTATGGGAGTTATGGATATTCAGCAAAGATATGCCCTCTCAGAATCTCCCAGACATTGTAAAGACATGCTGTCCCCATCTGTATTCTTCTCTGCTTCCGTCCCTGTGCGAGCTCTTCCCAACTCTCCATTTCAAGCGCTTCCTACCCTTTTAATACACCCTATGGGCACTTTCTTGAGTGAGTTTCCTCATGTGGAGGCCACACTCAATCAGCCTGTGGAACTCCTTGCCAGAGGATGTTGTGAAGACCAGGACTTTAACAGGGTTCAAAAAAAGAATTAGGTTAATTCATGGCGGTTAGGTCCATCAGTGGCTATTAGCCAAGATGGCCAGGACTGGTATCCCTGGACTCTGTTTGTCAGAAGCTGGGAATGGGTGACAAAAGAATGAATCATTTGATGGTTGGTCTGTTCGTTCCCTCTGGGGCATCTGGCATTAGACACTATTGGAAGACAGGATGTTGGGCTAGATGGACCTTTGATCTGACCCAGTATGGCTATTCTTATGAGGCTGGTTAACATTATCTGCACAACTCACTCCCAGTAATTTCTAATATAAAGATATCATTTTCAAGTAACTGCCTGAAACTGAAGCACATTAGAGATTGGGTGAGCTTCTGAAAGTACTTTTCCTCCTGCTGTCCATGCTAAGACTGAAAAAAAAAAAATGGTAGGTCCCCCAGCTGGCTTCATGGGGAAACCAGTGTTAACAAGTCTGTAGTGGAAATGCCTTTAAATATCAGCAAGTGAAGAACAGCTCCACAATGTGGAACGTGATACCATCTATGTTCAGGGAGTCTGGGCTATGCCATAAATGTCAAAGGAAGAGAGTGAAGATTACTTTGCTGATTCAGGGCATTACTTGCATAAGGGAATGCTTATGAAGTTTGGAGTTGTTCTCTTCTAGGTAGCTAGCATGAATGAGGCCCGGAGTAGAAGCGAATAAAAGTTTGTGGTCTGTGTGAAATGAGCTGGTGAGTCTCCATTCACATCCCAGTAGATAGGAGTCCAATAAAATAAAATTTACCACCACATTAAAGCTAATTGGCCCCTTTCTTGGCAGTCTGGGGAAGGAAGCCATGGACTGAATGAGACTAGGCTGTACCAGGACAGATCTGAGTGAGACATTGGCAGGTTTTACAATGGAAACTTGCTCTCTGCCATTCCCCTATTGTACCTGCTCTGTGGATAAACAGAAATTCTTTTCTCAAAAGTGTCAGTATGGGTTGTCTATTGCCATACTACTGCTCAGCTTTCACCTGGTGCCTTACAGTCCTGATTCACCACTAAGCTACTCATGTTGAGTGTTTGTATAAATATGTTGAACTCAATGGGCCTGATTCATGACTTCATAATGTCAGCTGCCTGGCAGTCTAAATCTAGTGACATCACTGCACCTGATTCTGCGAAGCAGTGCTCCTATCACACAGTGATGTAAAATGAATGGCATTACTCTGATTTACAACTGGAGCTTTGTAGCAAGGAAGCAGACCATGAAACTTTAACATCTAACTAATTAATCATCGCCACACCCTCCTAATGCAGATATCTTCTAGAGCTTGTGGAATGGTACACAGAGAAATTAACCAATAATTGTTATGAATAACCACAGAATATTCACTCCGCCTTTAATCAAATTTGTTTTCAGATGATCATTCATTAGTGAAAATGCATCTATTATTTTAGCATCTATTTTAGCATTTATTATTATTTATCTGAAATGCCTGCCATAAAACATGTTATTTATTATTAGTTCTTTGCTACTCAGGATTGGTCATTCATAATTTTTCTGCTTAGAATGTTTGGCAGAAAGTTGAAACAACACCATGTGACTTTGGCGACCAGTTACACACTGACTAATTAATTAATAGTAGACATTCAAAGAGAACAGTGATTCAGTGAGCTTCCAGTTAACACTGTAAGACAAAGGGTGTGGGTTCCATCACTTTAATCTTTCCTTAACCTTGGGCAAATCACTTGGTCTTCCTGAGCCACTGTTCCTCATCTGTATATTAGGGATAATCGCACTGTCCTAGCTCCTAAAGACACAATGAGGAGAAATACATTAAAGATTGTGAGGTGTTCAGATGCCCAGTTATTGGGGCTGAGAGATTACTTAAAGCAGAAAGATGAATGATTTGCTGGCTGAAGTTTATTTCCATAACTCATGCAGTGAGTGCTTTATGAATAACCATGACAGTCAGGATCATTCCATAAAGAGAAAAAAAGGGCTAACGTCAATAGCTTATTTATATGTAAGAACTGAGCTTGTGTAATGGTTATTATCCCCATTTTATAGATGAAGATACTGAAACAGAGAGATGAGAGTTGTTGAAAATCGTAAAAAGAATTGGTGTCAGAGCAGGAATACAATTGAAAAGTACAGCTAAGAAAATACCTGATTTTTCAATTTAGTGCCCAATATAAACACCCAAAGGTTTCATCTCAAATCAACTCAGAATGATAATGATTTTTTCTGGGGGGAGAGGGGGGGGAGGTGTGCCAAACTCAACCTTATTTTGCAAATAGTTTCAGGGCAACTTAAACTGTATTTTTCAGCAAATAAACTATTAGTCAAAAAAATTCACCCACTTCTACTCAGAAATTTCTATCTCACATGCCAGTAATCAGGTTGCTTAACTACAGAGTCTCTCTAGTCTGGGTCAACCTCAGAAGTCTGGAGCATTGGTTTAGATAAGAATGCAAATGTTTATCCCAAAAGTTAGCAAAGTGATGCTGGGAACCTGTTTTTTCACCAGATTTCCAATCATTCCTCTCTACAGGCAGTCCCCGGGTTACGTACAAGATAGGGACTGTAGGTTTGTTCTTAAGTTGAATCTGTATGTAAGTCGGAACTGGCATCCAGATTCAGCCGCTGCTGAAACTGACCAGCGGCTGACTACAGGAAGTTGCTCTGCCCCGGGCTTCCTGGAATCAGCCGCTGATCAGTTTCAACAGGCTGAATCTGGATGCCAGTTCTTACATACAGATTCAACTTAAGAACCCCAGGCATCCCCAAGTCAGCTGCTGCTGAAACTGATCAGCGGCTGATTCCAGGAAGCCCGAGGCAGAGCAACTCTGCCTCGGGCTTCCTGTAGTCAGTGCTGGTCAGTTTCAGCAGCGGCTGACTTGGGGACACCTGGGGCAGAGCAGCTTGGGTGCTGCTGGGTTGCTCCAGTAGCACCGCTCCTCGGCGCTACTGGACCAACCCAGCAGCACCCAAGCTGCTCTGCCCCAGGCGGCCTGATTCAGCCGCTGCTGAAACTGACCAGCAGTGGCTGAATCAGGACGCCTGGGGCAGAGCAGCTGGGGTGCTGCCGGGTTGGTCCAGTAGCGCCCAGAGCGGCATTACGGGACCAACCGGCAGCGCCCCAGCTGCTGTACAACAGGCATCCGGAGCAAAGCCGTGGAGCACGGGGGCAGCGGGACAGCCCAGATGCGCTGCGGCTGTCCTGCTGCCCGCGTGCTCCGTGGCTTTGCTCCCCGTCTCCCTGGTCTGCTGGACTCCCTGGTCTCCCTGGTCTCCGCGGCGTGTCTGGGCTGTCCACTGCCCACGTGCTCCAGGGCTTTGCTCTGCTTTGCTCCCCATGTCCCTGGTCTGTTGGTCTCCAGCAGACCAGGGAGACGGGGAGCAAAGCCACGGAGCACGCCGGCAGCGGGACAGACGCGGCGCATCTGGGTTGTCCGCTGCCCGCGTGCTCCGCGGCTTTGCTCCCCGTCTCCCTGGTCTGCTGGAGACCAGCAGACCAGGGAGACGGGGAGGAAAGCCTCTGAGGACGCCGGCAGCGGGACAGCCGCGGCGCGTCTGGGCTGACCGCTGCCTGCGTGCTCCCCGGCTTTGCTCCCCGTCTCCCTGGTCTGGGGAGATGTGGAGCAAAGCCACGGAGCACGCGGGCAGCGGACAGCCCAGACGCGCCGTGGTTGTCCCGCTGCCGGCCTCCTCAGAGGCTTTTCTCCCCGTCTCCCTGGTCTGCTGGTCTCCAGCAGACCAGGGAGACGGGCAGCAAACCCCGTTCGTAACTGCGGATCCGACATAAGTCGGATCCGCGTAACTCGGGGACTGCCTGTACAGTCTTATTACCCATATCCGAAGAACAGCTTAATGACAGCTAAATGTACAATCCTCCATTAATTTAGGCAGTGCTACAAAATTAACATTGGAATGGAAGAGGTTAGAAGTTTCTGTCACAGAAACTATAGAAACACAGGGGTAGAAAGGACATCGAGACATCATCTGGTCCAGCCCATAAAGGTAAGCCTGGGACAAAGTAAATCTAGATCATCCCTGTGGGGTTCTTATCTAAACCATGTGAAAAACCCACCAGTGGCAGGGATTCTCACAGTAACCTGTTACAAGGTGTGACGTAGTGGGGGTACTTGCTGGGCTGTGGTGACCCCTGCTGTCTGGAGCAAGACCCAGCAGGGAAAACCTTACTATGCAAAGGTAGTGCCAAACTTGTTGAACCAGTGGCCAGACACCCCCCATAGAGAGGAACAAAGGAAGGTGGAATGCTGCCCTGGCTGGGGGGCAGGGCTGGAAGGGAATTTAGTTAGTTGGTTGGTGGCTGTCTGGGAGCATGGAGGAGACAGCCTAGGGAAGGGGCTGGAGTTTAGGGGCCCAGTCTCCCCCATCTCAAGGGGGCCTGAGGCATCCTAGCCCAGCTCTGTGACCAGATTACATCCGTGCTGTGCTGTATCCTGGCGAGGCAATAAACTTCCTCTATTCCACCGGTTGGTGCGGTCTGTTTGTGCCATTTCGGGGTGCAGGAGACGGGGGACCCCAACGTGCCGTCACACTGGTGTCAGAAGTGGGATGCACTGCACCCCGTGGATGGAGCTTCCAGCGGCGAGTGACAAGGCACAGTAGAAGCAAGAGCCCTGGAGCCAGGCGTGCTGGAGACAGAGCGAAGCGGTTCCTGGGAATCGTGGGGTGCTGCAGCACTAGACTGGTGAGTCTGCACCGAGGGGCCCAGCGGGCAGATGGCCTACGCCCGACTCTTGAAGGCAGAGCTGGTGGGGCTGTGCAGAGAGAGGGGCTTGCCTGTGCGGAAAGCAACCAAGGCCCAGCTGATTGCCCAGCTAGAAGAGAATGACCAGCCACAGGGCCAGGATCTTGTCCCCAGGGGAAGCAGCCAGACCCCCCCTGAGAGTGTGTCAGGCTCAGAGAGGGGGAGGAGTGCTGGAACCCACCGGAGAGATGAGACAGCGTCTCCCGGGAGGCCTGCAAGTAATAGCCCATCTAGGGCAGGAGCTAGCCCAGCGGAGCTGCGGCGGCTGGAGATCCAGCTGCGGATCAAGGAATTGGAAGTAGAGGACCGAGAGAGGGAGCGCCAAGATCGAGAGAGGCAGCGGCAGCATGAGCTGGCCATGGCAGAGCGGAGAACCGGCGGGGCACCGGCTGCGCCAAGTGCGGATGGGCCCCAGGGTCCCAGGACTGCCAGATGCTTGGAGAGGCCCGTGGTGGCCCAATTGAAGGACATGGGTGACATAGACGGGTTCCTCAGTGCCTTTGAGAGGGCCTGTAGACTGCAACGGGTTCCCCCAGCTGACTGGCTGCAGGAGCTCATCCCCGCACTGAACCAGGAGGCGGCCGGAGTGCTCAGTCAGCTGGAGGACCTACAGCCAGGGGATTACAACCGAGTCAAGGAGGCCCTGCTGCACAAGTTCGGGCTGACCCCCGAGATGTACAGGAAGAAGTTCCGGGGGGTACAGAAAGGGCCACGGGAGACCTATGTGGACCTGGCCTCCCGCCTGGCGCAATACTGCCGCAAGTGGGTGTCTGGAGTCGGAGCCCAGACTGCAGAGGAGCTGCTCAAGCTGGTCATGATGGAGCAGCTCTATGAAGCGTGCCCACCCAAACTGAGGCTGTGGCTCAAGGACCGGAGACCAGAGAACCCCCAGGAGGCCGGGAGACTGGCGGATGAGTTCACGGAGAGCCGGTCCGGGTGTGAACCGGAGTCCCGGAGAGAAAGAGAATCGCGCAGAGACCGGTTCTCGGCAGAGCAACGGAGAGAGACACCTCCGAGGCGAGCCCCAGGGACCAGGACCAGTCATCGATACCCCAGAGAACCAGCCAGGCCCTGGACAGAGACAGCCCAAAGCCTAACTTGCCAGCGCTGTGGGCAAAAAGGCCACAAGAGGGCTCAGTGCACCAGGTCCCAGGACCGGGGACTTTCCAGGGTTAACTGGCTGGGGCGGGAGGAAGGGCAGGCTGCCCCAGAGGCAGGGGCTGGCCGGCAAACCTCAGCTCAGAGAGAGGGGAAGGATGCTCAGTGCACCTCCCCTGGGAGGTCTGATTCTCAGGAGGCGGATTTCTCCGTGTACCGGGTGGGGACAGGACGGCCCCTGCGGAGCGAGTGCCTCATACCCCTGGAGGTGGATGGTAGGAAGGTGACGGGCTTCTGGGACACGGGGGCGGAGGTGACTCTGGCCCGATCCAACATAGTGGCCCCAGAGCGGATACTACCCCACACGCAGCTGACCCTGAAGGGCATAGATGGACCCCCCGTTTAAGGTGCCTGTATCCCGGGTGCATCTGAAATGGGGGGCGAAGGAAGGCCTCAAGGAAGTGGGGGTGCACCCGCACTTGCCCACCGAGGTGCTGATGGGGAATGACCTAGAGGAGTGGCCCCATGAATCCCAGCGGGCTCTAGTCACTACCCGGAGCCAGAGCCAGCGGGGGGCTGACAACGTGGGTCCAGGGAAGGACTCCTGGCAGCGTCCTCAGGGTCCCATCCCAGTGGACATGGGGTCCAGCCAGGCTGGGACTCCGGACCCAGGCAAAGGTGGGGGACAGGTCCCGATCCCTGCCTCAGCAGCTGAATTCCAGGCTGAGGTGCAGGCAGACCCCTCCTTGCAGAGGCTGAGGGACCAGGCTGGCCTCCGTGCAGCTCAGCCCTGGGGGAGAGGTGGCCAGGAGAGATTCCTGCGGGAGCGTGGACTCCTGTTCCGTGAATGGCTTCCCCCCAGGAAGGCGAGGGCATGGGGGGTCCAGCGGCAGCTGGTCGTCCCCCGAAAGTATCGCCTCAAGCTGCTGTATTTGGCCCACGACGTCCCCGTTGGGGGCCACCGGGGGATCCGGAGCACCCGGCTGAGGCTGCTCCAGCACTTCTACTGGCCGGGAATCTTTACAGCCGTGCAGCGGTACTGCCGGTCCTGTGACTCCTGCCAGAGGGGCGGGAAGGCCCAAGACAGTAGGAAAGCGGCTTGGGGGTCCCTACCCCAGATAGAGGACCCTCTGGGCTTGCTGAGAGAGTTATGGGAGGGGAAGTCCTCCCTGGATGGAGCATCGGGGATGGAAGCCGCCCTGGCTGTCCAGAGAAGGCTCGCTGGGCTCATGGCCCCAGCCCGAGAGACCCTGGCCAGAGATCAAGGCCAGCGGAAGGGTGGGTGTAACCCCCGAGGACAGGCCTGTGCCAGTCGCCCTGGAGCGGGGCGGCGAGTGGACAGAGGGAAGCCAGCTCATGTGGGGCCTCGCCACGGCCGGCCCGAGTCAAGGGGAGCACCCATGTCCCCAGGGCGGGTTCCCACGCAGAGGACCCGAACTTCCCTAGGTCACGAGCGGAGTGACCCTGCTCAGTTCGCTCTCGGAGGGGGGAGAACTGTGACGTAGTGGGGGTACTTGCTGGGCTGTGGTGACCCCTGCTGTCTGGAGCAAGACCCAGCAGGGAAAACCTCACTATGCAAAGGTAGTGCCAAACTTGTTGAACCAGTGGCCAGACACCCCCCATGGAGAGGAACAAAGGAAGGTGGAATGCTGCCCTGGCTGGGGGGCAGGGCTGGAAGGGAATTTAGTTAGTTGGTTGGTGGCTGTCTGGGAGCATGGAGGAGACAGCCTAGGGAAGGGGCTGGAGTTTAGGGGCCCAGTCTCCCCCATCTCAAGGGGGCCTGAGGCATCCTAGCCCAGCTCTGTGACCAGATTACATCCGTGCTGTGCTGTATCCTGGCGAGGCAATAAACTTCCTCTATTCCACCGGCTGGTGCGGTCTGTTTGTGCCATTTCGGGGTGCAGGAGACGGGGGACCCCAACGTGCCGTCACACAAGGCTTAATCAACCTTATGGATGGAAACTTTTCCTAATATCTAACCTAAATCTCCCTTGCTGCAGCAAAGCCCATTACTTTCTTGTTCTATCTTACATCGACCTGAATTGATATCCTCTTGATGACAGATATCCCTCTACCTCATTACCTTTTCTTAAGATTAAACATACCCAGTTCTTTTAACTTTTCCTCATAGGTTAGGTTTGTCTCCCTCATATGTTCTTGGAACAATGAAATTGATCCCCAAGATTCACGGACCAAATAAGAACCCCAGGCTGAAGATGAGATGGGCACCTCAGAGACTCCCCGGTCTCTTGTACCCAAGGGGACAGGAATTCTAACCCAGCAAGGCCATAGTCCCACCAATGTCCCTGGCCAGGATCCAGCTGAGCCTTTTGCCCGGGTAAGATACACGGCTATCTCCTCAAAAGAGGCTGGCTACAGTATGTAGATGTGTAATATGGAGCTTGGCCATTTTTTCATTCATTTCATTCCCTTGCTAGTCCTAGAAACAGTCAGAATTTTTAAAGGGCAGCAATGAGATTATGATATCAGCTCAGTGTCAGTGAGCTGTGGAAACTTGGGAAATGTCAAATATGTCGTAGTCCTATCAGCTGGGAATCCAAAACTAAGGGCCGTTGCATTGGACAAGCAAAAAATAATGGTCAGAGTGGTATCAAATCAGTGATGTCTGAGCCCATCACTAGTTGTCAGTGAGACATTCCATAAACTGTAAAACAATAAATAAATAAATAACCCTCAAGATGATATTTTTTAAAAATCATCTCTTTCTACAAGACAAATTTCTTAACAGCCTCTTATCTTACTGTCTTCTTTCGAAGTCAGCTTCCTTTCCCTTAAACCATTTTCTCAGCTCCCTCTCAGCACTAACCTCCTAAGTATTTTGTTGTTTTCCTCACAAATTATTAGTTTTTGTGGATCATAAATCTTCCATTTTCTAAGGAAAGCACAGAGGGCCTGATTCACATTTACACTGTCTCCTTTTTATACCACACTGGCAGAGTAAAGGGGGCTGAAAGTGTGTCAGACTAATCCCCACCCCCTGTGAGGCCCTATGCACTGCTAAAGTGATGTAAAAGGGCTTTAGTGTAAATATTAAGCAGTCTAGATGCCTAACTGCAATAGCCCTGATAGTACTGCCAAGAGACCTCAGCCAAGGATCAGAGTTGCACTGTGCTGGGCTTGCTATACACATGCAATCAAAAGACAGTCCATGTCCCAAAAGAGTTTACAATCAAGAATCACTGTCCTATTGTTGGATTCACATGGACGGACCTTTATACCTTCATGGAGTGCCACTAAATTCAGTGGAGAGCAAAAGAGTTCACAGGCAAAGTGCCAGTGGCTGGATCAGGGCCTAGGTGAATGACAACTGGGATATGTGGATGAAACAAAGAAATTAGCATGGTGGGTTAGGGCAGCGGTTTTCAACCAAGGGTCTGGGGCTCCCTGTGGGATCCATGAGCAACTTTCAGGGGGTCTGGCAAGCATGGCCAACATTAGACTCAGTAGGGCCCAGGACAGAAATCTGAAGTCCTACTGCACTAGATTGCAGCCTGGGGCCTCAAGTCCCACCACCAGGGGCTGAAGCCAAAGCCCAAGCAACTTAAATATATAAACCCTCTGTGGCTCAGAGTGGGCACAGAGTGGCCAGCCATGGTGGGGAGAGGGAGCTCAGAAAGGAAAAAAAGTTGAGAATCCCTGGTTTAAGAGGACAAGCATGGTTTCATAGGGTATGTCTACACTAGCCTCCTAGTTCGAACTAGGGAGGCTAATGTAGGCATTTGAAGTTGCAAATGAAGCCCGGGATTTAAATATCCCGGGCTTTATTTGCATCTTCCCATCCGGGCACCATTTTTAAATCCCCCTAGTCCAAACTAACTGCCCGTGGCTACACGCGGCAGTCAAACGTTAACTCGAACTAAGTCCTTACTCATGGAATGAGGTGTAACAGTTAACTTGAACTAAGGACTTAGTTCGAGTTAACGTTTGACTGCCGTATGTAGCTGCGGGCAGTTAGTTTGGACTAGAGAGATTTAAAAATGGCGCCCGGATGGGAAGATGCAAATAAAGCCTGGGATATTTAAAGCCCGGGCTTCATTTGCAACTTCAAATGCCTACATTAGCCTCCCTAGTTCAAACTAGGGGGCTAGTGTAGACATACCCGTATAGATAGAGCCCTGCAAATCCACAAATATCCACTTTATAGTTGCAGGTATCCACATCTGCAGATGTGCATATCCCCAACTCATTTTTGCAGATATGGATGCTGATGCCGATACAAATTTTTTATCTAGAACTGTGCAAATTTGTGTATATCCGCTTTATATCCATGGGTATCCACATCCGCAAATTCAGATATCAGTGGCTCATTTTTGTGGATACAGATGAGAATACAAATTTTGTATCCAACAGGGCTTTACATATGGACTAGCAATGCGAAGTTCAGATCAGAGTACAAACTTCTCCAGCATTCCAGGCTATTAGAAATCTGCATTTTTTCTTTAAGTGAAATAATAAAACAAGTTCCTTTACAGGCAGTCCCCAGGTTACATGGATCCGACTTACATCCCTACTTACAAACGGGGTGAGGCAACCCCACACTAGCTGCTTCCTCCCAGCAGACCAGGGAGATGCGAAGCTAGCGCCCCCCTCCCCCACCCTCAACAGACCAGGGAGACGCGGAGCAGACACCTCAGCTTGAGAATAAAGGACTAAGGGAAGTGAGGTGTGGGAGAATAAAACTGAGCTCTGGAGAAATGTTTGGCTAGAGTTTCCCCTACAATATGTACCAGTTCCGACTTACATACAAATTCAACTTAAGAACAAACCTACAGTCCCTATCTTGTACGTAACCCGGGGACTGCCTGTATATATTTATATCAACTAGACTTTTGAAGTCATCTGTGGGTTTATGAATTAAATAGTCCTCTCAACAATACCTTTTGAAGAAGACAGGAACTACCAGCAAGAATTAACTTGGTTGTCAGACTGCAAGTTGGAATCTTTAAAATGTCTCCTGAATATAATAGCTTGCATTTTGTTAATTTTCATTTAATTAGCTCTGCTGTGATGCCTCTTTCTCTGAGCCTCAACATCTTACAATCATATTTAAATGAGGTTTCTTCAGAGTAAAAATCTTCACTGGTGACACAAAAAGAGACAAGCAGATCCCTGCTGTGAATGTAATGCTTTTCTTGATGCACTCCAACTAAGGTTCCCATTACTTTAGTCTCTGAACACCTCACAATTTTTAATGTATCTATCCTTACAATTTCCCTCAGAGGTAGAACAATGGTATTGTGCAGTTGGAGAAGGGGAGCAGAAAAATTAAATGCTTTTTGCACGGTTACACAGGCAGTCTGTGGTACACCAGATATGTGAATTTGGGTTCTTTAAAGGGCAAGCTAGAACCCCATCCTTCTCCCCATCCTTCCTCATCCAGTTGATTCAACATCTGGCTCACAGAGTTTAATTAGGCTGAGCTTTTTTAAGGCCAGGTAAGGGATTTGGTGGCTCCATTTTTAATAATAGTATTGAAATGCCTAGGAGCCTTAGTCATGACCTAGGACCTTATAAGAATTGGGCATCCATATCGCTTAGGAATATTGAACTTCTCAGCCTTACTACTCAAGGAGATCTTGGAGTCATTGTGGATAGTTCTCTGAAAACATCAACTCAATGTGCAGCAGCAGTCAAAAAAACTAACAGTATGTTGGGAATCATTAGGAAAAAAATTAGACAATAAAATGGAAAATATCATATTGCCTCTATTTAAATCTGTGGTACACCCACATCTAAAATGCTACATGCAGATGTGGTTGGCCCCATCTCAAAAATATTTTGGAATTGGCAAAGGTTTAGAAAAGGCAACAACAATTATTAGAGATACGGAACAGCTTCCATATGAGAAAAGATGAAGAAGATTGGGACTTTTCAGCTTGTTAAGAGATGATTAAGGGGTGGGGAATATGGTAGAGGCCTATAAAATCATTACCAGTGTGAAGAAAGTAAATAAGGAAGTGTTATTTACTCCTCATAATATAGGAACTAGGGGGCCATCAAATCAAATTAATAGACAATCAGTTTAAAACAAACAAAAGGAAGTATTCTTTCATACAATGTACAGTCAACATGTGTTAACTCTTTTCCAGAGAATGTTGTGAAGGCCAAGACAATAACAGAATTCCAAAAAGAATTAGATAAGTTCATGGAGGTTAGGTCCATCAGTGGCTATTAGCCAGGATGAGCAGGAATAGTGTCAGAAGCTGGGAATGGGTGACACAGGATGATTCCCTGTTCCATTCATTCTCTCTGGGGCACCTGGAATTTACTACGGCCAGAAGACAGGATACTTGGTCTGAATCAGTGTGGCCATTCTTATGTTCTTAATCTAAACTCTGTCCATCTTACCTTGGAGAAAAAAAATCCACTCGGTAGTCTTTTACTTGAAACACATTCATTCAGCATTCAAGTGTGTTTTCTTTTCTCAGTGACATTTTGATTTTGTTTTACACTCCTATTTGTTACACCATTCAGACCAGCTGGTGGACTATATAGAGTGTAAAAATGAGAAATCTGATAAATCCTGAGTGATTCATTCTTCACTGAAGTGGAAGTGGATCTGGTAGTGGAATGTGAGATCAGTGTTATTTTTGTGTATTCCTTTCTAGTACTGGATGAATGTAGTCTTATCATCCTTGGCACTTAGCGCTAACAAATCTAGAAAAAAGGCTGCTGAAGACGTTACACTGTGTTTCATTAGGCACACTTGCAGATTTCTTTCCTGTGAGGTAATTCTGGGGCTCGATTTTTTGCCCTATACAAGTGTAAATGATACATCTCATAAGGACAGAAGAAGCCACCACTTCTGTTTATATCTGGAGTTTTAGAATTATAAGTGAGAATAAAAAATAAAATGGAAAGCAAAGGTGGGCTTTGATCCTCCACTGAGACAGCATGAAGAAAAAGGGGCCACATAGAGCAGGTTGCAGCTCTCTTCTACAGGGATGTCCCACTATGTCCACATTGAAGCAGACCTATCAGTGGATTGCTCCAGAAGTGCACTGGAGGACTTTATAGGAGAGCTCGACTCCACCATGCTCCCTCTCATAATGCTGCCCATGCCTTGTCCCTAACACGCCCCCTCCAAGGGTGGGGGCAGCTGACTCAAGAGACAGCAGAGCTACTTCTGTCAGATGCACACAGATGGAGAGTTCCCCTGCAAAAGGACCATTTTCCACCAGCTTAAGGCCTCTTTGTCCTGATTACACAGCCCATGGTTACCTTAGAGAACTGGTGAATCCAACCCATTTAAGCTGATTCTCCTCTTACTAGCATCGGTGTAAATTAGGAGCAACTCCATTGCGGTCAGTGGAATAGCCCAGGTTAAAAACCAGTGTGAATGAGAATAAAGCTATCATTCACAGATAAGGTTGGTGCTGAAGAATGGTATGTTCCAGGTGGAGGGGAGTTGTAAGATGTGTATCAGTACTGAATGATTGCTGTTACTGAAACCTACCAAGAAAGTGGCATTGTATAATCTATGCACCTGATTCTCAACTTTCTTCCTTCTGTGCAAAGGGAGTGTGAAGTGCTCTTATTCTGACCTGATAGCATTCTCTATGGTTTAGGGTAAATGCCATTGATTACACAAGGAGTAAGGCACAGAGAATCTGGTCCAGGGAGTTCCCACAGTTATGGGTTGCTTTGTTACAGGGTGGTGTCGCTTGTTCAGTATTCTATCATTCCCTGGTTTCGCTATCTGCTTGAGAGCAGACAGAAGAGCAGAATTGGACAAATTACTTGGAATCAGAGTTCACAGTAAATTTCCTGATAAGTAGCTTCCCAAATTCTACTCTTGTCTGTTGTAGACAGTGGGCTCCATTCTTAAGGCCAGATTCCCTGCTTGAATAAAACAGCTTGACGCCACTGAAGTCAGTGGAACTATGTAAAATTTCACTAGCTTAGATCTGGCAATGTTAATTAGAGTGACACTGGATTTACAACAGTGTAAATGAAATCAGAATCCTACGGTCAGTGACTGGGACCTGGGCAGTCATGCTTAGATGTCTGAGCAGGAGTCAATAGTTGGGAATTGAAGCCCAGGGTCAGAGATAAGGGCCAAAGTTAGAGGTCAAGAATCCAAGCTGAGGCACAGAACTAAGTTCTCTGGAGAAGGCAAAGAAAGGGCAAGGTTGGGTCTAAGAACGTAAGAATGGCCATACTGGGTCAGAACAAAGGTCCATCTAGCCCAGTATCCTGTCTGCCAACAGTGGCCAATACCAGATAACCCAGAGGGAGGGAACACAACAGAACCAGGAGACAGGAACTATCACAGCTATCGGCAAATGCTTTGAGTAGCCATTGATCTCCTGGGCTTAAGAACCTTCCTACCAATCAGGCAGTGTAGCCAATTAGGCAGCCTACTACAGACCAGTTGTGCTTGTTAGGCTGCCTAGAGAGCAGCTGTGCTGCAGGCCTTGCCACCAGATATTCGCTCTCCAAGGGAAAGACTGACTTGGATTTTACAGAGTGACACCAAGTGCATTCATCTGCGTTATTGGGGAGCTCTGGCCCAAAAAGTATGAGACAGGCTGGAGAGAGAGGGTTCATATGGAGAGTGCATAGTATGGGCTGGAGACCATGACTGTGCTGGCTGTGCCCTTAGTCCATCATAAGGTCACCAAAGGGAATGAGAGCTTGTGTGTGGAGGGGTCACGATGAAGGACGTACCATGGGAGAGCTTGAAGGTCGGAGGTTTTGCTAGCACTTCAGCTGGTTGCTTATGGGGCTGGTGGGGTGATCCAGAGATGGGATGGAGTGTGCAATATCCTCTCAGAAAGAGCTGGTGCTGATCCAATACATCACGATTGATGTACCACACTCTCTAGCTGCTACTGAACCTTCTGAAAACTGCTCATGCCCCATTCTGGACTGGCCTCTGGGTATAACACCACATCGTGACAGAAAAATATTCAGCCAAAATAGACTGAAACCTACCCACTAGAGCTCTGCATTGGCTATCAGCTGGCATATCCCTCTCACTAGGACACAGTTGCTTCTTAACCTCTTAGCCCATCACCTTAGGCAATGGCAGGTCTCCGGACACCCCTCCACTCCATCCTGCATTCCTGTCATTTCACACCAAGCTCTGCTTAACTTTGAGCTCACTGAGTTCCCATTGTTTAGTCATCATAGAGGTGAGGTAGCTCAGCCTTCTGCCCCCACTGGTAATCTCCACAGGATCAGGACTTAGGTCTCATTAATCTGAATGCAAATTGCTCTCCCCTATTTCCAAACAGGTCTTCTGATCTCCTGCAATTGTTGCTGTTTTTTTTCCCTGCTAGCATGCAGGCAGTTAGGTAAGCGCACAACAGATAAAGCTAAAGCTAATTGCAAGGCATATAAAACAAAATAGATGTGCTGGGAATCTATATATCCATACCCTTGGGCATTCCTATGTGGGCTGCATAGCTAAGTACCTCAGATAAGTTGCTGGACTGGGAATACATGGAGGAGACAATAATGGATTTCTAGCTACAAACCCAACAATAAATAAATAAAAAAGGCAGGCTGCTGCTTTTGTTCATTATTCTTATAATCTTAGGTTAACAAAAACTCAGGTCTATGATGGGGATAAAATATTCCCCCTACCGCCCCCACCTGCCTCCCAATTACAGCTTAGGATTAGTGTAGTGAGTTGCCGAGGGTGGTTTGGCCAGAACTCAAGCTCAGAAATCATTCATCCTTGACAGACGCTGCAGTGAGATAGAGCTGCAGCAAGTGGGAAATCTCAGTGAGGGGCTGGCCACATGCCCAGAGAGAGAAAGCAGCTTCTGCTTTGTCTAAGCCCCATTCTTAATCAGAATGGTGAGCTCTGCCTACTCCCTCCTTCACCCCTGCTGTGTGTCCCTGAAGAATAAAACTGGGAAGCCTAAAGGAAGAGAGCCAATGTGGACATACGATGCCAGAGGAATCCTCAGTTTTTGATTCCTGCATCAGCGGTATCTTAGGAGTTCAGCAGGTCACTGAAAGATTTACAGAGACTGGCAGTTCTCATCAACCAAACAGCTTGTTCTGAACTCGAACAGCCTGAATCAGAATGATACTGAGCCACCCAGGGGATCTCAGCACTTCTGAGGCCCTGGGCCTACATGATTAGACAATGCAAATTGTATATGAAAAAACATACCAATTTGAAAATCATTTTACACATTTTTGTTCTGTTGGTTTCCTCTTAATTGAAAACAAAAGGGATCCTGGAAAGAGCACAGTTCTCTCCCTCAGTAACATACTGCATGTGTATGCAGAATGGTAACTACTCCTGGTGACAGTCAACTTCTAGAACTTTAAAGGTGAATTACACAGAAAATACAATCACAACAGCTACATAGCTCAATGCATCACACCTTCTTATCCCTTGCTCTCAATCTGTCACTAACCTAACCTGGGCTTATTAATTACATTCAGTTCTTAGGCTTCTGTGTAAGAGTTTTTTTGAGGGGTCATTTTAACAGGGAGGATGTTGGACTGTGGATTGTGTCCCCAGAAAGGTTTGTTGCTGAACTCCTTCTTTCGCTACACATCAGAGAAAAACCTGGAAGTGGGTCTGGCCCACGAAAGCTCATCATCTAATAAACCATCTTGTTAGTCTTTAAAGTGCTACATTGTCCTGCATTTTGCTTCAGCTACCCCAGACTAACACGGCTACATCTCTACCACTATTCTATAAACTCTCAGGCCTTGTCTTCACAGCAGCGTCAATCTTCTACGGAGTGATTGATTGTCCAGAGTTTGATTTAGCAAGTCTAGTTAAGACTCGCTAAATTGAACTCAGAGGGCAACCCTGCTGGTGGCCAATATTCCTGCTCTTGTGGGGAGTAAGGGAAGCCAAAGGGAGCATTTGATCCTGTCAGTCTCCCGCTCTGGGGACAACACCAAGCTCAACTTAATGTAACATTCTCTTGTTAGTGTTCTATCACTACAGCATGTTTCAGTCCAAACTCTTTAGAAGAGACGATTGCTATTTAAGGGCCCTTTTTTACTGAGTAGCTCTGGCAAACAACCCAACCTCCCAGACAAGGGGAGTTGGTGATGCTAATGACAAGGTAATGAGATCTTATTCAGTTGCTTTCTTCCTCCCCTGTAAGCCTGTCACTTCTTTATGTTTGCCATCAGTTACTCTAGATTGATATATTAGCAGTTAAGACAGGAATGCTCTTTAATTTGCTCACACCCAAGACAGACAAGATAGCTAGAAATGTCATTATTTATTCATATTTATAGACAGAATTGTGAAAGGCACTTTCAGGTATTCAAAATAATTCTATACGCTTTAAGGGCTATGGTATTAAATACTGCTTGTGATATGAGTGCCTAGTCAAATGGACCAATGAAACTGGAGCTCCCATGCAGAGAGTTGAACATAATGGAAAAGATTAATCTCCAGTATAACTCCATGAACTTCCACGGAAGCTGCAGGTCACTCTCATTCAGGTGCCTCAGTAGGGATTGAGGTACTGCTGCATTCATTTAGATAGAATATATGTGGCCAAAAAAAAGTTAACATAACCCAGTCGCTGTCCAACATGAAACAGTGTTAAACAAGATCAGGGCTTTGGTACACAGGGACCTCAACCTCCTTAGTACCCTTAAAGATGTACCATTCAAAACCCTTTTAACCTTTTATTACAGATACAGAAAATAAGGGGGAAAAGTTAAAGTACTTGAAATGTAAAGTATTCAAAACATTGTTCCTTTTAACAACATCCCCTGTTCACTTTCCCATTAGTGGGAGAAAGTATTAGAAAAACCAAACTTGTCTGACAGTCTCTTAGGTGGCATCCAGGATGGTAATAGCTGTCCTTTGGGAAAGATGAGTTAGGTCAAATGAACTTGAACTGTTGTGTTTGAAGTCCAATCCTGTGGTGTTTAAAACTTAGCTGGAGTTGGTAGAGGAGGTGACGTAATCTGGATCCCTCTCTCTGTCATGAGCTTTTCCTAAACCTGAGGGAGGTCCTCACCAAAAAGGTGGTAGGTCCCAGCAGACTGTATGGAGTGCAGCCATGATGATGAAAGTAGCATCTGTCTGTTCTTCGGATTTTTCTACTGAAAGTCCCTTTCTCTAAGCACCCACAAAGGGAACAATGGGTGGAGTGGCAGATCTTTCATTTTACCAACCAATAAGGCCTAATAGCTGATGCACCATTTTTGGTTCCTCAATTTGCAGATCCACCGCTTTGTTGTTTACCAAACATAATTCAAGACGTATGTTAAAATCATACCAGCAAGCCTTTTTGTTTAAATTAATTTGGCATTTGTCTCCGTCTTACCTTTTCTCCATCAACCATTGCTGTTATAGGTTACTGTGACATTTTAATAACTTGTACATACTTTCTACAGTTGAGCTTACCATTAGGGTAAATTTGTAGACCTAACTGTTACAACAGACCCTTATTTGAAAAATCTGCTAGCATAAAGACATCTTTTTGCGACTGTTCCCATCAGAAATATCCTCACAACCATTGTGAAAAGCTCTTATTATTTAGATAAGAAAGAGTTGTCAGTCAATGAATCTTTGCAGACAATATGCAAATAGAAGAATAAACTCCTTCCATTTATAGAGCTACGGGCAACACCTGTCTACACAACTCAGAGAACCATGCAACCCTTAATGGAATGTATCTTTTCAACACCCCTCTGCAGTAGGGAAATACTATCCTAATTTTATAAAGGGGTATTGAGGCACAGGGTAGATAAAGTTATTTACTCAAGATTATCACTCATGGAATATGTGACTCAGCCAAGAATTAAACCCCGGTTCTATCTAGTGCATTATTTCTAGACCATCCTTCTTCCCATCAGCTAATACATCCAGAAACAATACTGCACAGAAGCTAGACGATTTAACCAACCATCCATAGAGCCCAAATAGCTAATTCTCACAGAGACCAACTCACAATCATCAACCCACAGAGTAAAATGTGTCCATTTGCCAAATAATAATGAATAATGAAAACAATTCATGACAGTCATAATGACCCGTTTGTAGACAGTTTTCCTGCATAAGCAAGGTTGAATTCATCAGATGAGTGGTTCACAGTGAATAATTTCAAGCAGCCCTAACAGATCAGCCCTTCTCTGAAATATTCAGATCAATGGGCAGAAATCTTCAAAGATAGAAACCAAGACTCTTGAGCATGACACAACACTGAAGTTAAGATCCTGCTTCTCCTTCAAACCATTAATTTACAAATACAAAGCAAAATAAAAATCCTGCAAGGAAATGGATATGCCTCTATAGGAACTGATAATGGAGCTTTTCCCAATAAATAGCTCTAGCATGAAATCCAGTAGGGCCAGGTAATGTTCCTATTCAAAGATGAACAAGAAATGGTTTTCTCTTCTCAAAAGTTTGAGGTCTTAAGCTGTTCTCCTTCTACATCAAGGCAAAACTGAGAATTTTGAAATTTTTCATGTAAAAAAAATGAGCAAAAACAACAGACTATTGGCTAGGACCTTACCTAGGAAGAGGCTGACTGGGTTCAAGTCCCTACTCCAAATTGGGCACAGAGGGAATTGAACCTGGGTGCCCCATCCCAAATTAATACACTAACTACTTGCCCTCCTCCCGTCCCAATAAGCACGTTCTCCTTCTCTTAATCAGTTATATTCTTGTTCCTCTTTGCTTTAGCAAACAAGCGCACCACAATTCCAGTCTCTAATTTCTCCTCTTGCTAGACAGTTAAAAGCTTCAAAGTGATGCCAAGTTCTATTACTCATGGCAGCTAGCACACATTAGTTCAATCAGAGCTAGCACGGGTATTTCTCCTTGAAGTGGAAAACATATCCCCAGCTCAAAACACAGACATACCTAAGCTCACACGGGCCACAGGGGAAGCAACTTACAGCCTTGTTTACATTGGTGCAGAGCACCTACAGTTCTCCCTTAATTCACTGGCAGTAGATATCAGACAGTTCCTCTGAAAACCAGGCCACAAATTTTTGTGCCTCAGTGTCTCCCTTTGTAAAGTGAGAGTAGCACACAATGAGTGCCCAAGTATGTCACGAGACTTAGTCACTGCTCATAGCAGGGCATGGAGGGCCTTGGTTGAGAGGGCTTTAGAAATGCTGAGGATTAGACACAGGGGTGGCCCGTCCATATAGGCAAACTAGGCGGTTGCCTAGGGCACCAAGTTAAATGGGGTGCCAAATGGTGGCGCAATATCATTGAGGGGTTTGGAGGTGGGGGCACCGATTGCATGGTTCGCCTAGGGCACCAGTTGCTGGCAGCTAATCTAGGGCCACCCCTGATTAGACATGAATGTGGAGTCTGAGGTGGTAGAAGGCACCTCCGAAAATTCTTTGCTCCCAGAATGCTAAATAAATAAATTAATAATGGGCCATGAAAGAAGTTTCTGTCTGAGAGGCCACATGCAATATGAGAATGCTGTAAAATGGGGTGGTACGCTTGTCAGGGAGGGAATGAGCAGATTGTATATGTAGCTGTCTCCAGGAGATACAGAAGGTGCCAGTGCCATATACGCTCCCAGCACAAAGAGATGTGGAGCTGCACTGAATGACAATAGCTCTCATCAGTGTAGGATGCAAAGTGCCTGAGAACTGATTAAAAAAAAAAAAAGGCAGCCAAGCTTTTCATTTTTGCAAGTGTATCCCTTCATTATATTTTCCTTTTAAAAATATCTTTTAACCACATTTACTGCCAGCCACAGGCTGCTGACTTGGAAGCTCTGGAGATTGGAGACTTCTCCAGTTATTTGTAGTGCAGACAAGGGCAATGCGAGCTTCTATCAAGCACTACCCTGGCAACGTGCCTCCTTGAGAAAGGAAAGGTGGCCACTCTCAATGCTCAATCCATCCTTGACCCCTCTGCAATGGCATCCATGAACGTAACCCGGCCTTTTTGTGGATATCTTTCCTCCAGAAGGGGACAGAACTCAATCCATTCATTTGGCATAAGACAGCAAGCAGCCAGCCGCTGGTGAGTTATGCTGCTTTTTGCAACAGTGGCCTAATGGTGTGTTGTGTGGTGGTGAATTACAAACCCCTGTTTATATTGCAGTAGAAGTATTATTATTTGTATTAAAATAGTGCTTAGCAGCAGTAATCTAAGTGGCTTATTGTGCTGAACACTGTGCTAACACATAGTAAGAGACAGTCCATGGACCAAAGAGGAACCAACTAAATAAAGAGAGAACAGGAGAAAAGAATTATTATTATCAACACCTTTTTACAAGTGGAGAATGGAGACATAAAGAGACTCCCGAGGTCACACCGGAAGCCTGTGGCAGAACCAGAAACCATATCATTATCTTCTGAATACTTGTCTAGCATCTTAATGATGAGGTCTTTTCTTAAGTGCTTACACAACAGCTGGTTATGTTGTGTGAAAGGACATTGAGAGCCCAATTATAAGAAAAGGCTGCTTCAATCAGATGTCCAGTTCCCCCACTGGGACTCTTAAATCGGCCTTTACAATGTTGCCAATATCATGAGCCTTATATATTAGGTGTATTTCTGAGAGGCTTAGTTCTTGGAGTCATGTGGCTGGCTACGTGTGACTAGCAATGGTCAGGAGTCTCCTGTTTGAATGATATTTCCAGGGAAAATGCAGTTTTACATAAATTTCAATTATGCCAAAAATCAACATGAGACACATTGCCTCATGGGAGTTCTCATTTGGGATCCCATTCTCACCTGTGGTCTGGACTCCTACCCGACTACATTTCCTATAATGCAGTGCAGATCGTCTTCTGAATAGGTTGTCTGGTGCATCAGGTGTATTATGCCTGGGGGCATGATTGCATGTACATTGTGGGAGATATAGTCTAGTCCAGAAAGTTAGCCCATAGATAAAAATGGAGGCATTAGTTTTCTGACCTAAGATCCTATGAGTAATGCACCACAATGGGAAAATGCTGACTAATGCTGATGTGACTTGAAACAAAATGTTTTGGGTAAGATTCCTGGCTCAGCTGTGTGGCGCTGCCACTTTTAAGTCTTCCCTCCCCGCTTTGCTGCCTCTGTCATATAAAGGCAGCAAGGGAGCGGGGGGCGGGAATCGACTAGTCGATAGACTATCTGATAAGCAAATGCTTATCGGATAGTCAACTAGTCCTTAACATCCTTAGAGTCAATATACCGAGTTTCCCCACCATGCCCACAGTGGGAGGTTGATGAGAGCAAACACAGGAGCAGGGGTACCAGCTGCCAATGGGGCACCCTCTGAGTTTGATTTAAAGGTTCTTAACTAGATCCACTATATCAAACACTGGAAGATCAATTATGGTAGCATCAATCTTCAGCTGAGTGAAAACATGGCCCAAGTGTTACAGACTGATGGTAGATAGGTCGGAAGAACCAGGAACTCATAATGAAGATTATGCACGTAATAATATGATGACCATATTAAACAGAATAGATCTGTCTGCAATACGAACACACCAACATTGCTTTGAGGATGAGACATCTATTGTTATTCATAACCCTCCCTTATCCCTTAAAATAAATATCAACAATGTCTTTTAAAATTACAAAAATGCTATTTAAATGGCCATACTCTACTGCCATCTATAAAGATCATCAAGACATAGCCTTGTAAATCACTTTCAAGACATATGTTTTAAATGCCAAACCATGGGCTAGATACTCAGTTATGGCCCAATAGTACTCAGCAGCGTTGGGGCAGAATAGAAAAGAGAGGCTCAGAAAAGTGCCCTCTATATTCCCCCAAGCCTGGATCCATTCTGCACTGGAGTAGTTCCCCCAGGAAGAGGTTAGAGCAACCTAGTGGCTCCTTTAACTTGTGCCAGCAGCCAACAGCGCCAAGAAGCAGTTCTTGCAGCCAGAGATCAGTGGGGTACAGGGAAGTGTAGAAGAATGATTCATCAGGTGGCACACCCCCTCCTGGCTCAGCAGGGCTTGTGAGACTTAGGATCAGGGGTGGTTGGATTGTATTGTAGATGTTTAGTCTAGTACTGGAGGCTCAGATCTAGGACCCTGCAAGCAGGGAGGGTCCCAGAACTGAAGCTGCAGTCTCATCCTCCATGTCTACACTGTAATTAAACAGCCCCTTAGCCCGATTCACCTGACACAGGTCCACTGTGGGTTTTTAATGCAGTGTAGAAATATCCAATCCTGCCATCTTGAACATAAGCTGGTGGGTTTCCTGGGTGTGAAAAAGCATGAATAGTCTTTTTGTGAGAAGACTGAAGTGGAACTTCAACATCCTTATGGAGGAAGGATGGTATGCAGGCAACCCACCAGCCTAGGCCACATTAGCCAGGGGTTCCATTCTTTCTCCAGGAGAGACTTGCTAAACAGGCTCATGCATCTCACTTCATCTCTCAGTGCCTCAGTTCTCCCTCTATCAAACAGAAATAATAATGCTTCTATACCTGCCAGGAATGCTGTGAAGTTAAAGATTGTGAAGCACTTTGAACGCCACTGATGAAATGGGAGTTACTGTATGTGGGAACCCCCTTAAATTAGTGGGTGAGAGTTTATTTTCATTTTCACCAATTAAAATCTGGATTTCTGTGGGTAGAATTAAGACATTAGCCATGTGTCTTACATTCCCTTTGTCTGCCCTTTCATTAAGAAAAGGCACGTTTTCATTTATGCATAACAGAATCCAGTGAGAAAATGTCATCTTGAGGGAAAACATGAGTATTAACAGTCTCTTCATACCCAGTGAACTCTGCTAAAGTCATATTAATCCACTGATTAAAGAGCTAGTCTAAAGCTGGTCAAAATTTTTAAGCAAGAACTTCTACCTGGACCAACATGGGCTTCATTTGTTGTAGGATATATGCATTTCTTTTCCACTCTTGTAGCTGCAAACCAGCACAGGTTGGACTTCTGTGGTCCAGCATCATCAGAACTGGACCAGTCCCTAACAAGAGAATTTTCTGGACCAGAGGAGGTCTCCTGCCACCAGCCCTCAACCCCATTATCTGCTGCTGGCAGGCATCCCTGTCTTGCCCTCACCCTACCCTCAACCTGGCTCAGCTGTTTGCCCAGCTATTGCTGGCTCCCAAGGTGGCACAGACTCCAGCTCCTGCTGTGGGGCTCTGTTCCTGTGCTTCTGGGAGCAGCCATGGGGATGGGGCTCTGACCCTGGCCCTTTGAAGCCGCAGCCTTTGCCTCACACAGCCAGGGAAAGCCATGGGGCTCCGGCCTCACACAACCTGGGGAAGCTGTGGGGCCCCATCTCTAAGCAACTAGGCTATGACCCCGGCCCTGCGCTCCTGGGGTCTGCTGGAGGGCTTTAGCCCTGATCCCACACTGCTCCCAGCCAGGATGCCAACTCTGATGTCCTGCCCAGATGGCCTTCCTGCCCTTAAGGTCCTAGACTCTCTGCTCCAGGAGCATCCATGGTCCTGCTGGACCACAGATGTTGCCGGACCAGAGAGTCCCGGATTTTGGAGGAACAACCTGTACTATATCTGCAACACCTTGTTTTGTTCCTTGGAGGAATAGTCATTTTTTATATAACATACTTTATCCAAATCAGGTCTTGTAGCTCCCAGTCTTGCACATAAATGTCTCCTTATTAGTTTTTCAGCCCACGTACGTTTTGTAGAACTACACTATGTGGTCTTGTTTGATAAAATACCAAGAAAGAAGCTATTTTCTGATTTAAAGATAGTTTATCTCCCTTGACAGTTTTCATGGCAGTTTTAAAAGTTCTAACAAAACATTTGACTTCCCCATTAGAACTCAGATGGCAGGGGGCAGATAAAACATGTTAAATTTTATTAACCTAACAGAAAGTTATTGAATTCTGGTGATGTAAATCCAGGTACATTCTCAGATATTAATTTTTGAGGTAATCTGAAAATGAAGCCTAAAGCCTAAATGGCACAGCCTGTGTTAAAGAAAGATACACAGAGAATTTATGGTCATTTTGCCTGGGTTCCTACCCAGATCAGAAAGTTGTCACCTAACAGAAAGGCCAGTAATCTCAATCTGGATTTGGTCCCCTAGATACTATGACCATCTTCAGGGATCCCAAACAAACCTATGGTTGTTCAAATTAATGTGGTTTTCGGTTAGAAATGGGTTTCTCCACAGATTTCCATACCAACTCTCCTTTGACTAGCTCTTGTCGGCGTCTCATTATTCAGTATGTTGCTGACACGCATGCTCTCTAGCTGTTGTTTTCATGTGAACCATACCTGGATAGTTTCCATAGATTCTTTTTAAAATCTGATCTAATTACTCTTCCAGGTACCTGGCCAGATGCTCAGCTGCTGTAAATCCACATAGCTAGGTTGACATCGGTGGCATCATGCCATTTTGCATCAGCTGAGGATTTTTGGTCCCATTTAATTTTATTGGAAACCCAATAAACTTCTGGATGTTCTTTTGATTATCCCATTTTTTACTGTATCAACTGACAACTAATTGCTCTGTTCTGAATCACTTCCCTCAGTAACACTTTCCCCTCACTGTCATTTGCTGTATCTATTTGCTTGGTTTATCCATTATTTTCCCTGAATTTAATTTCTTCTTCTTAGCTCATGTTCATGCTTTTTTCCAGGCTGCCTTGCTTCCCACACGTCCAGATAATGTGCCCAGACACTTGGCATATGTGACATTTTGCATTTTTATAATAGCATACATCAACTGAGCAGTTGTGTTTACTGCAGTAAGAACAGAGTTGCTTTGAGTTTATCTTGTGAATTGGGGCACTGCACATTTTTAACTCATTTGCTTGTTTCTCAACAATCTTAGGCTTGACAGCTATGTTCACAGCCTTGCTTGGTGTAAGGTCTGCTTTTGCTAGTAGCTCCCTTTTGTGTTACATATGAATGTTGTATCCCACACACAAAATCTGTCCCATAAAGCTCCCTTTAACATTGTCAAAAACTGGCAACTCGCAGCCATCTTTCTTAGTTCTGCTAAGAATAGTATCAAAGGTTTTTTGTTTCTTCTGATGAAATGTAAACAGTTCAGATGAGATCTTAGGCTGATATAAGTCAGCATAACATCACTGACTTCCAGAGGGCTACACTGATTTGCACCAGCTGAGAATTTGGTGCATAAGCCAGTATCAGTGACTTTTGCATCATGTGTATTTTAGCAAATGTACATATTTTTATTAATTTTTGACTATGGAACATTTGGGGTCACTAAGGCTATGTGTACACTATGGGATAAGGTTCAATTAAGATACACAATTTCAGCTACATTAATTTCGTAGCTGAAGTCGAAGTACCTTAACTTGACTTTTCGCACTGTGCACACTGCATAAAGTCAAGGGAGAACACTCTCCCTTCGACTTCCCTTACTACTTGTGGAAGCAGGACTACCAGCATTGACGAGAGTGCCCTTTCAGTTCCAATTGGCATGTCTTCACTAGACCCACTAATTTGAACCCTGGAAGATCAACAGCAGCAGCTTCAATCTTCTCTGTAGTGCAGACATACCCTAAGGTACTAAGAATGGGTCTGATTCTCCACCGCCTTGCACCGTGTGTAATCATTTACACCAGGGAATTCTGATTTGGCAGCATTTTACAGTCATTTTGCACAGGGGTAATTCACTACATTTGTTGCAGGGCCACGGGAGATTCAGCTCCTATGGTCCAGATGCTGGTCCCCAGCTTTTCTCCCTTTGTACCTTTCAAGAGAGGGAAGCAGCTGCAATCACAGCTGGCAATTCACTGAACATGGGGGAGACCTTAGCAGGCACAGAGCTAGTCAAGCTGCTACACTCCCCAACCTTGATATAAGGTCCAGACAGAGAAGGGAAGGGTCTGGATAGAGTGCAGCATGTTCATATGACCCCTATGTATCAGATGGTCCTTTGGTGCCAGAGCCAGCCAACCAGCCATTGAAATTTAAAAGAAGCTTTAGGCTACTCCAGACCCAGAGCCAGAACTGGTTTAGATGATGGCCCAAGGTTTGGGAGAGCCATAACTAACTCCCTGGTGCTCCCCTCTTAGCTGTGGCTCTGATCCTATATGCTTTCCCTCCATATGCAGACAAAGACCACAGACTTGGTTATCACCATATTATTCTAGTTTTATGCCAGACGTTATTTTATGCTAAATCTTTTTCTTTTCCTATTGTATTAATTACAAAAATGTTCCAATAAGGATAATCTTTCCTAGTATTCACCCCCATCTAATCTTTTACTATCTCTTTCCCCACTGGCTGTTACTTCCCCCTGTGAGATGTACCAAGCAAAATACTTTGCTGCTTTTTCACAGCTGCCTAGTAGGTACTCAGGCGGATTGTTTCTCCAGGTTATTTCTTTCTCAGGACACACAAATCAGCCATTTATTGACTCTTTAAACTTAAGCTGTTCAAAGTATTTTCTTTTCTTTGTTTGTTTTCTCAATTTCCAGCCACAAGAACAGCAGTTGTAACAACATCGTATTTTTTGTCTTTCCAAAGCTTTTTATTTTTCTTACCATAGCAATGGGATTCCCCCTTTCATGCCTTTTTGACAATTTGTTGTTATCCCACCACTCAGACCAAAGGGAATTGAGACTGTTCAGGAGTTACAGCTTCATTCTGTATGGCCACACTGCATGTTTTACTAGTACAGATGGGGTTGTCTGCAGTATGGCATGTCTGGTAAACCAAGCTATTGCATCATTGAAGATTGCTTTTGACAGGCAACCCCATAGAATTATTTATACCACGAAAGCTAAAAAGAGCCTGGAAACTGAACTCTAATCTTATACCTCCAAATGTGACTCACGAGGGGGCAGGCCTGACCTAGGCAAGCAGGCTTTAAAAGCCAGAGGCAGAGTGAGCAGGAGAGCAAAGCGGACGGGGGCTGCAGACAGGGAAGTTTAAGAGGGAGTTTGACAGAGGGAGACCTACGATGGTCAGGAAGATGCACAACACCTGTGCCAGCACTGCTTCTGTCTCCTCCACCTGCGTCTGTAGCCAGACAGAGCGGCTGAGCATGGATGCCTCTACCCAGATCCTGGTGTGGTTTTGCAGGGACTGTAGCTTGCAATTCCCACTTACTGATATCCAGGCTGGGGGGACCATCCAATGTGAAAGGTGCCTGCTGGTGGACAAAGCTGGTCCAAGGTACGGGCTGACCGGGCTACCGCCTGGGGCGCCACATAGAACTGCCGGGCCAGGCGGGGGTGTGGCCACACATGCACCGGGAGCCCGGGGGTGGCACCACACTTCCAGAGCCTGGGGTGTACAAATGGCTCAGGCCGGCCCTGCTGGTGGAATCTCTCAGGCAGCAGGTGGGAGTGCTACAGGAGGAGGTGGCTAGCATCCGAATCCATAAGCAATTCCTGGACAGTGTTCATGTAGAGACAGCAGAGGTAGCTGTCCCAGTACACAGGACTGCAGACACACCACTGGTGGAGGAGGAGACAGCTCAGAGTGGACACTGGCAGCTGGTTACTTGTGGCAGTAGGCAGTGCTCCACCCCTGCTCCAAACCCTCCCATTGTGGTACTAGGAAACAGTTTTGCTCTTCTTGATACAGGAGATAAGGAATCCCCCCCTACAACAGAGGAGAAGAAGCCTCATACCCCCAAGGCTGGGAGGTTTGCTGCCACCACTGTGAATAGGAAACGTAGGGTAGTAGTGGTCGGAGACTCTCATCTGAGGGGGATGGAGGCACCCATCTGTCGCCCTGACATGTCATCTCAGAAGGTATGCTGCCTACCAGGGGCCCGTATCTGAGATGTTACAGAGGCGCTGTCAAGGATTATCCGGCCTTCTGACTATTACCCCATGCTACTCATCCATGTGATCACTAATGATACTGCGAGGTGTGACACTGAGCGGATCAAGAGCGACTATATGGCTCTGGGAGTATGGGTGAAGGAGTTTGGAGTGCAGGTGGTATCCTTCCTGTCAAAGGTAGGGGCCCAGGCAGAGACAGGTGTATCCTGGAGGTGAATGCCTGGCAGTGAAGAGGGTGTCTCCAGGAGGGCTTTGGCTTCCTCGACCACGGGATACTATTCCAGGAAGGACTGCTAAGCAGGGATGGCATTCACCTTTTGAGGAAAGGGAAAACTGTATTTGGATACAGACTGACTAACCTAGTGGGGAGGGCTTTAAACTAGGTTCGACAGGGACAGGTGACCAAAGCCCACGGGCAAGTGAACATGGAGATGGGTCGGAAATGGGAGGGAGTGTGGGCTATAATAGCAGAGAGAAAGGAGGGACAAGGCAGAACTGGGAGGCAAGATCAAATCAATATCTTAGATGCCTATATACAAATGCAAGAAGTATGGGTAATAAGCAGGAAGAACTGGAAGTGCTAATAAATAAATACAACTGAACTATGACACCATTGGCATCACAGAGACTTGGTGGGATAATGCACACAATTGGAATGTTGGTATAGAAGGGTACAGCTTACTCAGGAAGGACAGGAGGGGAAAAAAGAGAGGAGGTGTTACCTTATATATTAACAATGTACACACTTGGACTGAAGTGGAGATGGACATAGAAGACATGCATGTTGAGAGTCTCTGGGTTAGGCTAAAAGGGGTAAAAAACAATGGTGCTTTATCTGGCACCATTCGCCGGCACTAAACTCACTTTATTTTAACATAATAGAATACAAAGCCAGTGAACCTCTTGCAGGTGATTTGTCAGCAGATATGTCAATTCTCAAGCTTCTTTACATTGTTCACCTTTTTTTTTTATGCTTAGGTGACATTGTACAGTGAGAGGAGGCAGTTGGTCAGCACTGTCACTGTTGAGTAGATTATAAGCTCAGCAATGGACTGACAGAAAAGAAGGCCTGGTGCCAAGCAACTGGAACGTTATCTGCCTTTAGGTTTGCTTGGCATCTGGTGCTAATTTTGCAGGGCCACAATGATCCATCATTCTTAGCCCATAGACAAACTAATGATCTGTGCTCACTATCTGCCTACAGCTTGTCTTTTAATTAACTGTCAAAGGAGCCACTCAATGAAATGCAGAATGTTCAGTGAATTACTTGCAAAGGGGAAGAACCAAGATGATGCCCATTGGCCTCCACTGGCAAGGCCTGGGAACTTGCTTTGTGGTAAATGTTGTATCTTGGAATTCCAAAAGCTATGTAGCTTAAAGGCCTACGCTGCTTGCTTGCCTATAAATGTATATATATATTCTTATAGATGTATTTCTTCCTTATACTTTTGATTATATGTTTATTAGAATAGGTTATAGTAGGTTTGTACTTAAGTAGTATGGCTGTAATGCAAGGGACTTACAGGCCACCTTCTATATGTTGAGCTAAGGCAAAACTAGCACACACATGCCTGGGACCTTTCATCCAGATAGCAAAGTCAATGTGTATATATTTGGGACCTTTCACCTAGATTAAGCCACCTTCCGTGGCATAGGGACTTCCAAAAATACCCTCAGACTTAACAGGTACACTACAACTTGGAAAAATCCAAAATACTAGTTAAGACCAGACCAGGGAACTGCATAGGACAGAAATAACAAAAGGGTACATAACCACAAAAAAGGCCATAGTAATGAACTGATGTACAGTAAACTTCCGATAATCCGGCACCTTTAGGACTCAGGGGGTGCCGGATTATCAGATATGCCGGAGCACCAGAAGGGGGGCTATGAGGAGTTGGGGGGGGGGGATCGGCGGGGAACTGTGCAGCATGGAAGAGGGTGGAGCTGCGGGACCAACCCGGCAGCACTCCAGCTGCTCTGCCCTGGCTTCCCCAAGTCCACCGCTGCTGAAACTGACCAGCGGTGGACTTGGAGAAGCCGGGGGCAGAATAGCTTCAATTATCCGGCTGGCCAGAGCACTTCCGGGTTCCAGTTGGTGCTGGACTATCAGGAGAGCTGGGCCATTGGATGCCGGACAATTGGAGTTTTACTGTATATGATAATAAGTTGACATCAATGATATACTGATCTATAGGACAGTGGTCTCCAAAGTGGGCTGCGTGCACCCCAGCGGGTGCGCAAGACGATCCATTGGGGGGTGGGAAGAACATATTAGAATTTCTATTTCTATTTATTTTTTATCTAAAAAAATAAGAAAGAAATTAAGCTTTACTAATATTCTATATACAGATTAACACTGGTGCCCTCATTCGGTCTGTATATCAGATGGCCACATGTCATGTACGTTACGTGAGGTAACCTGAATGAAGAGTGGGAGTTCCACAACGCAGAAGGATTGACAGTGGCACCCTCACTCGTTCATTTGCTTTTAGCGTATTGCGACGTATTGCAGTTTACGTGTGCCCAGTTAAGTGGATTTATGGATTATATTATCTAGTTTTAACTAAACTAACCCTCACAAAATGGACAAGTGGCTTAAAAAGATTCCTGCAAAGATAATACTAATAATGCAAGCACATGCAAACAACAAGAAAATGGCAGAGATGACCCTTGTCCTACTCCTAGTACGAGCTCTTTGTCAGTCACATTACGAGGTAAAAACATTGACGATCTAATCAGATCTGACAAGAATTCGGCCAAAAAAATTCGAAATTATCAAGAAGACTATTTGAAATATGGATTTACATCCACTATCATTAACGATGAACCTCACCCTAAGTGTATATTGTGCCTTGAGATGTTAGCTAGCTATACTATGAAGCCATCACGATTAGCAAGATATTTAAAAACTAAGCATCCAGAACATGAAGACAAACCTCTACAATTTTTTCAGCGATGTTTAAAGTCATGCAATACTCAATCCAGTACTTTACAAAATTTCACTAAACTTAATGATAAATGTTTAGAAGTCTCTTTTTAGGTTTCTTACTTAATAGCGAAAGACAAAAAGCCACATACTGTTGGGAAAACACTTGTTCTTCCTGCCGCAGTAAAAATGGTTGAAATAATACATGGAAAACAAGATGGCGACAAACTAAAATGCATTCCTTTGTCAGCAAATACTGTAGGAAGACACATAGAAAACATTGCTGAAGATTTAAAGAAACAAAGCATTAGAACAAATTACGCAGTGTGGGAGGTTTTCTATACAGTTGGATGAAAGTACAGATGTTTCTAACATGTCTCAGCTTATGGTATTTGCTAGATTCTGTTTCAATAATGAAATACACAAAGAACTATTCTTTTGTGTGCCACTAAAGGAAAGATGTACCGGAGAAGATATATTCTCAACAGTAAATGACTTCTTTAATAAAAACAATGTTCTATGGAAAAACTGTGTAAGTGTAACCACTGATGGAGCGGCTGCTTTGACTGGAGAAAAAAAAAAGGATTCCGGGGTAAGGTTACAGAGATAGCACCACACGTGAAATTCATTCACTGCATCATTCATAGACAAGCTATTGCAGCAAAGAAGTTGGAGGCAGAAGTGCACTAGGACTGGTGGCTGTAAACAAACTTTATCGGACCTCGGGAAACTTGGTCACACCCATGAAAAGTGAATAAAGGCACACTTTTAGAATAATTCAACACTTTTATTTACTATTTAATAATGCCACAGACCAACCACTTACTATTGTGTGTGTGGATGGGGGGAGGTGCTGGCAAAGGATTACAACCAGTGTTCCCTCCAAGCTGCCCCACCCAGTCAGTCAGCTCCTTGCATGGAGCCCTGAGCCTCTGACTGGGATGGGCTGATTAATCACCTGTGAAGCTGTGCGGCCTCTCAGCTTAGAGGGAACACTGGTTACAACTTATAGTTGTGTGTAAGTCCAGGTATCATAATCAGGGGGTGGGAGAATGGGAAAATTTGGACTCCCAGAGAAGGAAAAGGAATGTGAGGGCATGGTGCAGAGACTGCTGGATATGTGCTTCCTGTAAAGGAAGGCATCCCTTTGTTGTAGGGCAGGTAGGATGCTAAGGCTGCTGCACTGTAACTACAGTTCTTAAAAAATTCATGAGTTACAATAAACAAACACTGAGAGAGACGACAGCAAAATGCCTTCAGTGCTATATGGGCCATGCTGTGTTTGTTTGGTGCAGGTTTGTAAATGGTCATGCACAGGCCCATCACCCCAAGGGGCCTCCCAGAACTGCCTGTTTGGACTAAGGGTCAATAATTCCCTTGACTTCTGTAAGAGGCATAACATGTCCCCTGTCCATATAATCATCCAGTGGATAGAAGTGGTGAAAACACATTGCCTCTGAAAACACATTGTCCCCACCCACTCCTTTTCAAAGGAGCTTTGCCCGAGGGATGCAGCCCCCTATACTTTCCAAATGCATTCTGGTCAGCCTTTGTGTGGGCTATGGGGATGAGGGAATCCTTAGTGTCCCCCTCTGACCCAGCAGCATTCATGTGAGCAGTAGCCCCAGTACAACACCAAATTATGAGACTGTTCATTTAATGATACAGAAAGGTGACTGATGGCCCCCAAGACTAGCGAACAACAGCAGTGCAAAATTCTCCCACTCCTACTTCTCCCACTACATGCCTCAGATCTGACCTAGGAGAATCACATTTAGGGACAAGAAGATGCATGGCTCACGCAGTCACAGGCTTCACTTCTGAGTCTCTTGACAATGGCTAGATTTTCCAAAGAGCTCACCTACAATCTAACCAGCTTGCTGAGCTCGTTGGAGAATCTGGCCTTGCTCTTGTTGTTCAAAATGTGGAGATCAGCTGTTATGAAAATCTGACCCTGTCGGTGAGTGTAAAGCACTTGAAAAACTGTCCCTGAACTCTACTGAAAATTTGGCCTTTAACAACAGTGCTAATGTTGGGAACAAATAATTGATGGGACTTGGACTGAGACCAGCTGATTTACTTCAGTCAAGCCTTCAAATGTTTGTGAGACAGTAACAGCTTTGGGTCAGTCACTCACCTACATTGACTTTGAACTAGTGTCCTAGAAGTCTCTGAGTCCCCATTAATATCATCCTTAACAATGCCTAACTTTAGCCTGAATGCTCCTTGGGGCAGGGAATATGTCTTACTATATGTTTGTACAGCATCTAACACTATAGGATTCTGATCATCTCATGGAGGTGCCTTTAGGTGCTACTGTAATATAAACTATTAGTGCTAGTAGAGGTAGCAGTAGTTTAAACCCTCTCCACCAGCAATAAAATTAATACATAATAATAATAATTAATAATAATAACCAGAAAGATAAGTCCTATTCCTTGATGCTACCACAAAAGGAACAAGTGTGTTTGTTTCTATGCCGCTTTGTTATTCTATGAACGATCGTGAGAATTAAGAAAGTGCACGGTAGTTGCAAATCAATACCTTGTAAATTAAAACAAATCAAGTCACTAGCAAAAGGCCTAGGCAACTTTTTCAGTTTTAGCTTTTCGGCTTAAGGGAGAAAGTACGTATGAATGAGAGATACTTCCAGTTCTTCACACTCAGGAATATACACATTGGATTTGTGCTGCTCTGAGGTACAAGCCAAACACCTTGATTAATCCTATGATGTGCTGCTTGATTGCAAACTTCATTTTAAAATGGAAATAGGAGCCGGAAGCTATTTTGCTCTCTTTGCCAAGACCCCACCCCCAACCAAATACACAGGGGGGTGCTACTTTCAATGGAATAATTCATAGCTGGAGCATTTGCATCTGTTTTTTTCCTGCCGTAAGGATGGAATCTAGGATCATTTGGAAGTCTGGCATAATCGGCTATTGAGGAGCCAGTCCTAGGTACAATTAAGCCAAAGATGTGGTAAGTAGAGGGTACTACACTTTTGATAAAAGTCTGGATACTTCTGTGGGATCAATGAAAGAGAGACACTGAATAACGAGGTAATAGGTGTACTTTTGCCCAACAGAGAGTTGTAATTGAAACAAGCTGTGTAATTCAATGGATAGTCTATAGAAGCCCTTGCCTCACTGAGCAGCAGAGCATTGTAAGCAAAGCAAGGATTCACAGGGACCTTGGCTTCACTGAGCACAGTGAGTGAGGTGGTGACTCACAGGAACATTTGCTTCAGAGGCACATGCTTTGCATGAGATGGGACAGTCTGTGGGTGTGCAGTGCAAAATTTCCTTTAAAAAAACCCAATAATAATTTAGGCAATGCCATTAAAAAAACTATGTTAAGAAGACACTGAGACTACGTCTACACTGGCAGCTTCTTGCGCAAGAACTCTTTTGCGGAAGAGTTCTTGTGCAAAAACTCTTCCAGAAGAGAGCATCTACACTGGCATGTGCTTTTGCGCAAGAGATGTGCTTTTGCGCAAGAGCATCCATGCCAGTGTAGATGCTCTCTTGCGCAAGAAAGTTCTGATGGCCATTTTAACCATAGGGCTTTCTTGCGCAAGAAATTCATGTTGTCTGTCTACACTGGCCTCTTGCGCAAGAACAGTTGCGCAAAAGGGCTTATTCCTGAGCGGGAGCGTCAGATTTCTGACACAAGAAGCTCTGATTTCATACATTAGAATGTCAGTTTACTTGTGCAAGAACACGTGGCCAGTGTAGACAGGCAGCAAGTTTTTGCACAAGAGCGGCTGCTTTTGCGCAAGATTGCGCCAGTGTAGACATAGCCTGAGTCTGTAGAACTAAGAGCTCCTCCCCATGAGTGTATGTGAGATATAAGTATTAGGTTTCAGGTGTTGTGCTGGTATCCTGCACAGGACAATTTCACTCTGTGAGATACAAATTAAGTTAATTTGTTGAGAATTTGGACTGACTATTTGCTGGGAATATTTTGCAGTAGTTGCCCAGCTCTGGTCATGAAGGCAAATTGTGATGTTACAACGGATCTTTTCCATTTCTGATTTCTATCATTCTGTGAACATGAATGGCTAATGTTATTCCAATAACATAAGAAAAAACTGCCTCTTCAGGCTTTTACTTTATATCCTTAGCAATTAAACATTGTTTGCTTTTACTTCTACCTGGAATTAAATTAGATCATAAAACCTCAGGCCACTGGTATCAGAGAAGTAGGTATCAATGTAAGATCCTGCTGGGAAAATGTTCTGTTCATATTGAATTTAGAAACAAGTACCTTCAAAATAAAATAATGCTTCTTAAACCTCTATAGTTCAAAAGACAAAGTTGTACGAATCAATAAGGAGACATAGTTTTTGGAATATTTTTTCCTGCTCTTGAACATCTAAAACCTAATATTGATTCCCACTGGTTGTATTTTGATGGCTAAAAGGAGACATCAAGGAACTGTCAAAAGTTTGGATGTCCCTACAGCACAAGGAGTTATAAACTACTTGTTCAGAGTCATAGGTGTGCGCAGGGGGCGTGCTGGGTGTGCCCAGGCACACTCTAATGTCTCAACAAAAAAAAGTGGCTTTGCATTTTAATTTAATCACATGATACGCTCTTTTAAGTAAAGTTTAGTTGTTAATTTAAAAAAATTAAGTTTAGTTAAGTTTTAGTTTCTTTAGTTTGTTTGATGAATAAAAATAATGTCCTTTATGAATGAGTATTCAATAAATGTTCGCCTTTAAAAAAAAATTTCCCTGGGTGCACACCCTAATGTAATGTGCTGCACACGCCTCTGATCAGAGCACATGTTGTGTCTCCAATTGCAAACCAGACAGAAGACTTACAGTCTCCTCCCCACCCTTATTGTGATCCATGCTAGTGTATCTCATCAGATCTCATATGTTAAATCCATCCCAGAAGAAATACTCCAACCGCTCCAGGAAATGGCACTGGTGACTCAGTAAGTGGCTCTCTTTGCTTCATCACAGAACAGATCCACTGCCCTGATATAGGAATACGAGTGGCTGAAGATGACAGTGTATGTATTGTGAAATCAAGGCCTCACTCATTTGTACCACTGATCAGTACAAGAGCTATAGTGGGGTCTAAGTAGAAACTGTATTCTGTATGGTCATTGATCAATAAAAAATACATTGACTATCCTTAAGCTCCTATCAACCCAAAGGCAAAAAAAAAAAATGCCCCCCAAACTCCCACAAAAACCAAAAACCCTATTCCTAAGCAGGGTTTTGAATCTCTAAAGGGAGAAGTGCCAGGCTCTATAACTAAGCCCTTCTCCATTGCTACTGATTTTATCTGTGAAAAACTCAAATAATGTGATGATGAGCAGCTGTACAAACATTTAAAATAAATGGAATTGATGGCATGGATTTTAGCCTTGATACCTTAGCTAAACTCCAGTGTGGGTCATCACCCCATTCTGCCTGCAGTCTCTGTTAGATATAGTATTTTTCTAGTGTTGTTTCCCTGAACAGTTATGCCAACAGCTTTCCAATATTCAACAGAGTCCACACCAGAAGCAGCTGCAATGCAGTTATGAATAACATGATTTACAGCAGTGGTTTTCAATCCTTTTTATTTTGTGGACCCCTAAAAAGGTGAATAGAGGTGAGGATCCCTTTGGAAATGTTAGATATAGTTTGTAGACCACAGGTTGAAAACCACTGTTCCATAGTAATGATCACCTTTTGCAGACTGCAAACATACTTTGTGGACCTCCCTAGAGTGTGCAGATCACAGGTTGAAAACCACTGAATTACATAATTACCAACCCCAAATGTTTAAAATTATGAGTCAAGCTACCAAAAATCTTGAATGTTTTTGCGAAAATGGACATTTGTCCTGTTTGTTCTTGTGAACTGATGATCATTTGGTAGGAACAAACAAGACAAATGCCCACTTTCGTGTGTGCGCAAAAAAAAAAAAAAAAAAGTTAGGACAGCCAGGACAGGGCTTTAAAAAAGTGACTGTCCCAGCCAAAGTGGGACATATGGTCACCCTACCGCAAGCTTTCCCATAACTCATGAAGCCCTGATTGGTGTTATCCCCCCTTCTCTTCTCCTCTTACTCCTTTACTTTGACTCAGCCACCATGCTGATATTATACTCCTGCTGTCCTGACACCCCTTCTGCATTCTTGCCTTTTATCCTCTTCCTGTCCTGACCACTTCCTGAACTGCCTAGTGTTACCTCCCTCCAGCCCTGTCCTGCTGCTCCATCTATCTAGTGTTCCCCACTTCCTGCCCTGCCCAGGCTAGCACAGTGTCCATGTGTCCTGCAGCCCATGCTGCGCTTTCTAGTGTTCTTCCCTGTCCTGAGCTGCTCTTTATCATGACCTGCCTGGAAGCAAGCAAAAGCTTTTCTGAAGGACAAATTGCTTGAACTCAGTATGACTTCCACTTATCCATCTCTTACACTTCCTATTATTTAAGACAACAAAGACATAACCACTCCACACTGACCAAGACTGATCAGAAAAAAAGGCAGCTAGTTGGGCATTGCTGCTGAGGCCAAAGTGTATTCCCAGAGATGCCAATGAATGAAAAGACCCCTCTTAGTCCCCACTGACCCCGCAAGACTCTAGATAGTGACAGATTCCTTTTGTACACTGCAGCTATGACATGATAATTGAGAAGGGAGAAGACACATGTCACACTGAATTAACCAAGTGACCATTTTTTCACACTGTGACAGGGCACTTTCAAATAGAAGCTCTTTCTGGATGCTTAATAGCAATGGCACAGGTCTCCTAGGTCATTGTCTGCTCCTTTGGGGAGAGAGAGTGGAGAGCTTCCTACAGTCTATTCCATGGAGTGATTTTGAATTAATCAAATGGGGAGTGAAAGACTCCAGATTAATGGCTGGATAAACTGGAACAAGATGGGAAATGTACAAAAATTACCCAGGCACAGCACAGATGAATGGTTTTGATTCACTGGCTGGTGACCTTCTTTGTAGGAGTATGTTTAGACACCTGTGGCTAGTCCATACCAACTGACTTGACTCACAGGGCTGGGCAAAGGGGCTGTTTAATTGCAAGGTAAATGCTTGGCCTTGGGCTACAGCCTAAGCTCTGGGATGTCCCTACTTTGCAGGATCTTGGGTTTCAGGCTCCAGCTCAAAAATCTGTGCTACAGTTGGACAGCCCCGTATGCCAAACCCCATGAGCACAAGTTAGCTGAGCTGGCACAATACAGACTTATCATTAGTCATAGTTGGTCCACTGCCCAGCATCACGCTAAGGGTTTTTTTACTCCTGGATGCACCATTGTTTAGCTGAGAGGTCAAACCAAGGCACTGACTGTTTGGTCTTGAAAAGTCTGTGGCACTTCATGTAGGATTAAGGAGGTTTATGCCATAATGATCAACATTCTAGCTCAAGCCATCACAGATGAGATCCTGGCAGCCTAAAAGCTGGATATAGAATTCCCCTTCTTTTCCTTTCCTAAGAGGTTGTGTGGTATTGGAGTGCATTATTAAATCGTTGTGTTCCATCCCAGGAGTGGTTATGACCTAATGGTGGATAAAGTATACAGCTGTGCGGGAACTGGAATTTCCCTTCCACAGAAAATTTCACAGTTCTGACATAAAAAGTCATTCTGAATTTGAATGAGAAGCTGGACATGCAACATTTCCTTTGGGAAGGAGCATTTCAAAAACTTCCATTTTAGAAGAACCAAAATAGATTTTTTTCAAAAATATCTGGCCCAAGCTCCCAGGCAACCTAGCAGGCAGATGATATTAGACCTGGAGAGTCCGGAGGTAGGGGAGAACTGGCCGGAAAATAAGCAGCCTGCATGCAGATGCTGGAATGGTTTTAGTCCATCTAAATATTTGGTGGTTGTTAGGGGGTCGCGGGGTCTAATCCTTCATCGGTGGCTTCTCTACAACCGCCTATTTGCTCTCGCCCTATCCGGGGCCCCCACCCGAGTCAAGCCCTGCAGGAAAGGGGCCCCTGTATGGGCTTCTTGCCGCTTATGGTGCTATCTACCACTTTCACCCACTGGAATTGAGATTTGGTCCTAATGGGGAGGGTTCAGGTGGGAAAGGGAGACTCGGGCCCTCCCACTCTCCAAGTCTCAGCCCAGGACCCTAAGGACACAGGGACCCGCTGTCCCTGTCTCGACTGGCAAGGCTGTTGCCCTCAACTCGCCAGCCCACGGGCTCGCAACTCCTGCACCTGTCCTAAGCTGCTTCCTTTCTCCCTGTTCGCCCTTCCTTATGTCCTACCGCTGAGTCCTGTCTGGCACCTCCTCTAGGGATGCTAATGCCAGATTCACTCTCCCCCGGTCCAGGGTCCGTCCCATCCTCTCTTCTGCACCTCCTCCTTTCTCCCCCCTTCAGGGTTGCATTTGGCATCCCGCGGGTGACCTCCCCTTCTCCTCTGGTCCTCCCTGGCATCCCTCGGGCAACCTCTTGAGAGGCCCACTCCTCCCAGGCCCCTCCCCTTGTGGCAGCGTCAGGACATTCCCTCATGCCTGGCACGCCCCCTTCACTTCCAGCCCCGGCGTGCGCTGCGCCAGCCAGCGCGTCCCCCATCCTACTTCTGAGCCCTGCCAGTTGCAGTCCTGACTCTATGTCTGTGCTGTTCTTGGCGCGAGTGCCGGGCCGTATTGCCCAGTCACAGCGGTCAACACATTTTGATCCCATCAGATTAGCATTTCTGATAGGAGAAATGTTTTGTCAGAAAAATGTCAACCAGCTCTAGGGAAGCGTGTATGCAGGACAAAGTATTTCTCTTTGATACACAGACAAGGAGGACATACATTTATTTTGGACTCTTCCATTTTAAATGAATCACCATCCCTCAGCCACCTGAATTTTAGCTGCTGCCCTTTAATAGGTTATTGTTTGGCAAGCCCTGTGACCTCTCTGTGTTCAGTGACTCATCCTGGCCTCCATAGTGATAACTGGTGACTCCCAGATGAAAGAAGACCCAGAACACTGGTGTATTACAGAGGAAATGTATAATTTTAAGCCACAGTAGTAATTTCATTGCATGGTATTGTTGATTGGCACCTATAAATAGTGACAACTGGTAGAGCTCAGAGCAGCTCTCAGTTCAATCCTTCTCTATAGGCCAGCCCTATAACTCTGCTGCCTCATCTGCAGTCTCCATAGCAACCATCCTGCTGGTTCTGAGAGACCCATGAAGAGCTCTATTATTCTGCAGCAGTTATTTTGAATATTGTATATGGAAAGGGAGAAATGATGAACTGAAAGGGATTGGACAAGACTTTGGAGGGATAAGGTATGTGTGTAAGGGGGGCATTGCTATTCACAGCACTGAGCACTTCTGCACTGAAATGTCAAGTGAACCTCCCTGCACCTACCAACCTTGGGCATTCTCAGAATAATAAAGCAGGGCCAGAAAGGCTCAGAGACTTCACTTTGGCACTAGTGACAAGTGAACATCAAAAGGATCCGAGGTTTAGCTACATATCTAGAAGTTGGTCCACTCCTCTCAACCTCTTGGCCGAGAGTTTCAAAGCCAATTAGGGGATTCCCATTCATTTAGGCAGATATGAAAATCTTGGGCATTGAATCTGCAAACTTTGGGCTGGAAATCTTTGGAAAATAAGATTTCTCTTGTGATTCCTGGTACATTGCAGTGTACAAGGAATCCTGCAAGACACGAGGAATGCAGCAGATCTAGCTGGAAGTGTAAAGGCAGCACAAAAAATCAGAAAGAAGAAGAAAAACATTTCTGAACCTTTTATGAAATTCCTAACTGGCCGGGATTGAGCATAGAGTTAGAATTTAAGTCTTATTTTATCCAAACCAGTTCTCCATTTTTTAAGAGTTGTAGTATTCACTATAGATTGGAATTGGTCAAAAAAATTCCAACAATTGAAAGTTTTTCAATTAAAGTATTATTTACAAAAAATATTTTTTCAACAAAAACTGGTAACTATTTAAAAATTTCATTTTTCCCTAATTTTGCATGATTTTGTTAATCAAAAATAGCCTCTGAATCATCACAGAAATAGTCACCAATAGTTTTTATTTGTCAAAGAACCTGATTTTTGGCACAATTTCAAGTACTTTTCAATTAAAAAAATGAAAGGACAGGTCCAGTTTGATTCCTGAAATTGAGAACATCTTTGAAAGAGATAGGTTTTGAAAATATCTATCTATCTAATCTATCTATTTCATCTAATCTAATCTAATCAGAACTCTATATTTGCCTTCCCAAAGAAGGGTCTTCTGTATCTTCTGTAATGTAATATCTTCCTACATTACAGCTGGGAGATGGTAGCACCATTATAGTTAAGGGTGAAAAGAGCTTCTATAGTATCTGGGCAACAATATTGATATGACAGTGTCATAGATTGGACTGAGTCCAAAGATGACTGTATTCAGAACAAAATGTAAGCCCCACTTTTTTTTTCTAAAGCCTTAGCGAAGTATCATCTACCTAAGGACTGGTTATCAATAGAAATGATAAGATAAAAAGCGAGGTATGGAAGAGCAGAAGAGAAAGCACAACCCTAATGTGATGAGATGGACAGCTAAGATTAATTATTTGGGGCATTAATAATGATACTAACATTGTTCTGCATGTGGCACTTAGACACCTGAGAGAGTGCTACCTTACAAGTACTTACAATAGATAGGAAAGATGAGACAGCTTGTCCAGTATTGGAGTGTGGGAATAAAGTTTTCAAAATTTACTACCCCAAGATATCCATAGGTAATGAGAATGTACCATTTTTGCCAACCTTGTTACCACTTAGCTTTCTGTAGAGACCTAAAGCTTACAGTATATCTCATTTCCAGGCAAACGACTTCAGACAACGAGCTGGGGCCTTTATAAAGTTATTGTTCTCAAAGGTAATTAAAACTTATATCAGATCTCACCAAGGAGCTAGGAGATATTGAAAGCAAATGGAGGCAAAATAATAATATTAAAAGAACCTCTTGTCTCATCTTCAATTAGCCATGCTGTCTGCAGCAAGTTAACTGCATGGTTCATCACTGACGAATAACTACCATTAAAGTAATGGACTAAAACCTGTGAGACCGGGATCATTCATTGAGGGAATGTTTAGTCCCAGACCATTTGGCAGACAATGAGGAAGGAAAAGGAGCCATTCTCTCGCCTGTCTGGGTATCGACCGGCATATATGCTGAGTGCACTTGTCCCAATCTCATAAAGTTTTTCCTCATGAGATAGCACTGTAAATATTTTTAACTGGCTTTGCTCTTCTAAAGAATGAGGCATGACAATAAAAGCAGACCCTTCCAAGCAAGAGGGACATAAAAAGGGTTGTATCATTCTTTTGCCTTCTAGCTGATATTACAAAGTGCTTGGGGAAAATGGGGAAACTGAATGATCCAGAGACAAGATTCATATCCTGGTGAGTCCTGTGTAAATTTGTATGAACTCCCTTGGAACCAGTAAACCCGATTCTGTTCCTATTTACACCACACTAAATCTAGAGTAAGTATCCTGAAGACAACAGGACAGACTGCTCTCAGTTAAACCAATGTACATCTGGAATAATCCTATGAACACAGTGAGCCAAATTCTAGGGCCTGTGACACCTTAAACACTAACACATTTATTAGGGTATAAGACTTTTGTGTGCTACAGCTCACTTCTTCAGATGAATGGAGTGAAAGAAACAGATGGCATGGATATATACATACATACAGAGATAGGAATGTTACATCAGTACTAATGAGGCTAATTTAATCAGGGTGTAGGTGGTACACTTCCAACAGTGATAAGAAGGTGAGAATACCTAAAGGGGAAAATTCCTCATTTTAATTAATATAATTAATTTTAATAGGGAGCAGGTTTAAAACAAACAAAAGGACGTATTTCTTCAAACAACATGGTCAACTTTTGGAATTGCTTACCACAGGACATTGTGAAGACCAGGGTTTTAACAAGGTTCAAAAAAGAACTAGATAGCCATTGATGGACCTATCTTCCATGAATTTAAAAACCAGGATGGGTAGGAATGGTGTCCCTAGCCTCTATTTGTCAGAAGTGGGGAATGGGGGACAGACAAGGGGTTAGTTCATGATTACCTGTTCTGTTTGTGCACTCTGGAGCAACCTGGCATTGGCCACTGTCAGAAGACAAGATGCTGGGCTAGATGGATTTTTGGTCTGACCCAGTGTAGCCATTCTTATGTGCTTATATAATGAGAGAGCCATTCCCAGTTCTTGTTCAGACCCATTCTGATTTGCATATGAATTCTAGCTCTGTGGTTTCATGACACAGTCAGTCTGTTTTTAAAGTTTTTTTGCTCAAGTATGATAACTTTCAAGTCTGTAACTGTGTGTCCAGGGAGGTTAAAGTGCTCTCCTACTGGTTTTGTATGTTTACCATTGTTGATGTCTGATTTGTGTCCATTTATTCTTTTGTGTAGAGACAGTCCAGTTTGTTCAATATATATGGCAGTGGGGCACTGCTGGCACACATGATAGCATATATCACATTAGTAGATATGCAGGTGAATGAGCCCTCGAAGTTATGGCTGGTCCGAATAGGTCTTATAATGGTGTCATTAGGGTAGATATGTGGGCAGAGTTGGCAATGGGGTTTGTTGCAGTGATTGGTTCCTATGTTAGCATTTTTGTTGTGTGGTGTGTAATTGGTGGTGAGTATTTGTTTCAGTTTGGGAGGTTGTCTATAAGTGAAAATTCATTTGCCTCACCAGGTCAGTGAGAGTGAGGGATCATCATTTAGGATAGGTTGTAGATCCTCGATGTGTTGGAGAGGTTTTAGCTGAGATCTGTAGGTAATGGCCCATGGTGTTCTGTTGCTCTCTTTGTTGGGTCTGTCCAGTAGTGGGTGACTTCTGGGTACCCAGCTAGCTCTTTCAATCTTTTTCTTCACTTTACCAGGTGAGTATAGTAGTTTTACGAAGACTTGATAAAGATACTGTAGGTGTTTGTCTCTGTCTGAGGGATTGGAGCAAATGTGGTTGTATCTTAGGGCTTGGCTGTAGACAATGGATCATGTGGTGTGTTCTGGATGAAAGCTGAAGGCATGTAGGTAAGTACAGAAGCTGATAGGCTTCAGCTATAGGGTAGTATTTATGTGACCATCACTTATTTGCACTCTCGTGTCCAGGAAGTGGATCTCTTGTGTGAACTTGTCCAAGCTGAGATTGATGATGGGTGGAAATTGTTGAAATCCTACTGGAATTTTTCAAGGGTCCAGATGATGAAGATGCCATCAATGTAGTGCAAGTTGAGAAGGGGGCACTTGAGGATTCCACCAGGATTTCAACAATTTCCACCCCACCAATGCAAATAAGTGATCGCACCACAGTGCTGAGGTAGGCCAATGAGAGGTGAAAGGCTACAGCAGTGCTTTGATTTTATTATATACCACTCTCAGTTGAACCAGATCCTCTGCTGCTGTCAATCACTTAAGCTCCATCAAAGTCCATAGAGCTAGGCTGGCATGTACCCATTGAGGATATGGTCCATTCTGTTTGTCCAGAAGCCTGTTGATTTTCTGTCCTTTTATTTCAACAGAGTGCATGGACTCTAGTCTGTGGGTTTGAGTCACTACCCCACGCTCCTGGGGGATGGGCGGGAGGGGGCTCATCTCAACATAAGCAATATGCTCTTGACCTAAACTCATTTACCATAGGCTTATGGGGTTAGAAATGCTCCTTAATTAAATATCTGGTGCCAAACTGCAAAAGAAGAGTACAATGATGGGAGTCAATCAGTGATGATGGGAAATGCTGCTGTGTAATTTTCATGAGGGTAAAATAATATACAATTTAGCTCAATTCAGTCTCTAAAGGGCATTATAAATGCATGGTGTTATGACAAATTTGTGGTTGTCTGGAAACTCATAGAACTTGTCATTATGATGTATACAGTGGCTATTCAGAAACTTGAGAAAGCAGCAGGGATAGAACCAAGCGCTACGTCTAGACTGGCATGATTTTCCGGAAATGCTTTTAACGGAAAAGTTTTTCGTTAAAAGCATTTTTGGAAAAGTGCGTCTAGATTGGCACAGACGCTTAAAAGCGTCCGTGCCAATCTAGACGTGCTTTTCCGCAAAAAAGCCCCGATCGCCATTTTTGCGATTGGGGCTTTTTTGCAGAAAACATATCTGGGCTGTCTACACTGCCCTTTTGCCCGAACGGGAGCAGCATAGTATTTCGGCAAAAAGCACTGATTTCTTACAGTAGGAAGTCAGTGCTTTTGCGGAAATTCAAGCGGCCGGTGTAGACAGCTGGCAAGTTTTTCCGGAAAACTTTTCAAGCGGCTGATTTTCCAGAAAAACTGGCCAGTCTAGACACAGCCAAGATGTTCTAAAAGCAAAAGCACAAACTCCCTTCCACTTGAACCAAAGGAGAATCTCCATGAGCTGTTAGCAGTACAGGAGCAGTGGCACACAGTTGATCCATTCTGAATCTATCTAGACAAGGGCATTGGTGCATGTACATTCTAATCATTTCATTACAGTAGCAGACTATAACTCAGCCTATATATAGCACACACTTTTAGCTCTCCTTATAGTTGTTCAAAGAGGCTGCCTTTGGTGCAGCTCCAGAAAAAAATACAATTTATTTAAGATGTTGGTCCTGCTCATGTGTCTCACTTATTATTCCATCAGGTGCTGAGCCCTGACACTTCCACTGAATGTTAAGATGCTTCTTATTGCTTCACCTGAACAGAAAGGCAATGACAAAACTTCTGCGAGAAGGAAACGGGATCAGTATGAAATGCAATGGGAGATAAAAGGGAAAGGAATGGTTAATATGTGATTCTAAGCAGATGCTTTCCTGTGCTCTGTACCTCAGCTGAGACCTATTCTGCATCATCACAGATGTGCCTCTACTTCCCTATATCACCCTGAGCTGTTTTCCCTCAGGGCAGACCTCTAGCATTTCAAGAGCCCCTTCCTGGGTCAGCCTGGCTCTGTAGCCTCACAGGGACTCACCTGTTTACTTTATCCCCCGTGGAGCCAGAGCCATCCTTAGAATTCATGGGTCCTATGCAACCTCCCCCCACCACAACTTCTTCCCACCCCCAGCCCAGGGCCACTGAACTCTCCCCATCCCCGCCCTGTGGCATGTTACCTAAGAGACTCCAGCAGGGCACGGGGAAGGGGATGCCTGGCTGCTTTGTGGCTTGCTGTGACTCAGAGCCACTCTAGTCTCCAGCAAGCAAAGAGCCCAGCTCAAGTGGCCTACAGCCAGAAGGAACGGGCCGTGGTAGTAGCCAGGTAACCACCCCTCCCTACACCATTTGCATCCTTAGGTTGCCAAGGCGTTCTTCCTCGTGAAATGAGGTTTACCGCCATCGAAAGAAAAGCCGCGTTCTTTCGATTTAATTTCGAAAGAACGCGGCTTGAGTCTGGATGCAGGGGAAGTTTTTTCGGAAAAAGGCTACTTTTCCCGAAAAAAACCCTGAGTCTGGACACAGCCTATTACATTAGCAGCAGGTCCAGCAGACGTGACTTCAACTTTGCATGGTGTAAAGAGATAGAAATCTACACTAAAGGCTGCTGAGTTCAGTGCATGGGATGAGAATATTAACATAGTAAGTAACTGAACTAATACCATTTGTGTTACTTTGGAGTACTTTGAAAAGGATATGATTGGAGTTTTCTTAGATAGCCTGCTTGCACTGTATGTATTAGCATTACTAGGAGGTCCTGGAACTTAACCAGAACAAGTCAGAGCCTCAAGAGCAGAGGCCTTTGAGGGAAATGACTTTGTGAGACTCTCCTATCTGACTGTGGGTTGAGCATCACTCTAGCTTGATGTTTCTTTTTCAATTGGCTGTGTGGAGTTGGCAGGCTATTTTAATGAGAGGGGTCATGCTGCTCTCTGACAACTTGGAAGTTTCAGTGCAAAAGCCTCGATTCACCTGACAACTTCCTGGCTTTGTTTGAAGGGCTAGAGACCACCAGGGAATGTATGGAGCAAGAGCTGCAGCCTCCTTAACACACTGAGGGTATGTCTACACTACCACCCTAGTTCGAACTAGGGTGGTAATGTAGGCATACCGCACTTGCAAATGAAGCCCGGGATTTGAATTTCCCGGGCGTCATTTGCATAAGCCGGCCGGCGCCATTTTTAAATGCCGGTTTGTTCGAACCCCGTGCCGCGCGGCTACACGCGGCACGGGCTAGATAGTTCGAACTAGCAAGCCATTCCGCACTATCTGTACACCTCGTTCTACGAGGCGTACAGATAGTGCGGAATGGCTTGCTAGTTCGAACTATCTAGCCCGTGCCGCGTGTAGCCGCGCGGCACGGGGTTCGAACAAGCCAGCATTTAAAAATGGCGCCAGCCGGCTTATGCAAATGAAGCCCGGGAAATTCAAATCCCGGGCTTCATTTGCAAGTGCGGTATGCCTACATTACCCCGCTACTTCGAACTAGCGGGGTAGTGTAGACATACCCTGAGAGAGATGCAGCTGTACAACATGTCCTTTCCCTTAATTCTCACTGGCCTGCAAAATGCCTCTAATGACAAATGTCACCCATGAAGCCAAGAATCCAACCTCATCCCTCTGCCAGTGGCACCTCAAACACACACTGGGATCTCTACTTTGCATACCCAGAGATCATTGCCCCACACTTCCCAGAATCCCCTCCACGTTTATGCCAGGGTCACCATCACCACACACCTACTCTGGGATCCTTTGTTTATACCAAGGTTACCTCACAAACCCTGAGATCCCATTGCTTTACACCATCCAGAATTCTCCTCCAGCCATCCATCTGCTGGGTTACTCCCCTATCCCATGCACACCAGGATCACATGCTCCAGAATCACCACCCCACAGATACAGGGATCCCCAGCCCCTTTACCAGGATTCAAACCCCATTGCACAAGCACCCCCTTTTTCAGGGGTCAGGACATTATGTATCCAAGTGATTCCACTCACCCATCTCCCAGGCTCACTACTCTCCACAGCCCAGAGATATCATCAATCTTCTCCACATAACTCAGTTTCCCCATTCCTGCCCTTAGCTTACCCATCCAAACTCTTGCTTTCCTACACAGCTCATACCCACAATGACAGATCCCCTTTCTCCACAGTTCATTCACCCTCCGATCCCAGAATACCTTCCTCCTTGTGCACTGCTGCGCACAACACAGTATCCCTTTCCTTGTGGGTTTCCTTCCTCCCCCAGCTTTTCCCATCCCACAAATCCCTCATTCACATGGCTCAGGCAGATCAATCACTCAGGCTACGTCCACACTACAAAAATAAATCGGAAAACGAAATGCAATTTGCAGTATGCAAATTGCATCTCTTTTTCTGTTTTACTTTTGGCTTTTTCTGATAAATGTTAGCTTTTCTAAAATTTGGCCCATCTACATGGGGCCAAATTTCAGAAAAAAAAAACCCTTTTTCAGAACATCCCTTTTTCTTCATAAAACAAGGTTTACAGCAATGCCGAAAAACATGTCTACTTTTCCAATTTTTTTCAAAAAAGAGGATGCATTCCTTGGATGTAGCCTCTGTCTCACTCCTCTAAAGAAAGAGGGCTGGAGAGGAAGAGGGACATGTTACTCCTGATATCAGAACCACAAATTTCCAAGAGCTGACACTCTGAACAGCTTCCATCTGCTTCATTACAGAGCTGAGATACAAGTCAGGCTATTTATTAGGTACTAAAATTTAAATGGAAGAGTTTTTGAAGAACAGAGCTTCCTAGTTTCCCAATATTGTGTAAAAGTGCCTAGATGCCACAAGTCCCATGCACAGATTTAACATTTGTCTGTGGTTTTGTTTCATAATTTGCTTACAATGTTGCTCTCTTTAAAATGCAACATTTTATTTTGTTTGATTGGAAGGAGGGGAAGACTTGCCTAGAACCCTCTAACTTATTGCAGATTAGTCTGTGATTCAAATGGGATACTATGTTCTGGCCTGCTGATAGGGGCAACTGTCCCAGGGCCCAGCAATCGAAAGGGCCAAGGTTTCCTGGCCACTGCAGCCACTACTCCAGAAGCTGGTGCCCCCAGCTCTCTAAATCACCAGCAGAGCCTCAGGTAGTACACTCCAGGCAGCACTGAAGAGCTGGCAGGGGGAGGCCAGCCCCCAGCTCTGCCTCTTCTACCTGAGGTTCCACCCCTTCCGGGAGTGAGGAGCTGGGTACCCCTCCCCCACCTTACCCAAGGGTTCTGCAATTGTCAGCCCCCCAACTGTGGGTATGTCTACACTACGACTGGAGATGTATTTTCCAGTTTGGGTAGATGCACATTTGAACAAACTAGCACATGCAGCAGCTGGCCACCTCTGTACCTATGTCTTGGACAGTATTGTATTCAGACAGCTAGCCCATGCTGCCACACCCACTGCAAGTACTTCTACACTTTCAGCACAACTGTACTTGATATCAAGTATGATAGATAGAGCCGGTAGCACCACCTGTTATTAAGGTTGCCCAACACTTCTCATTATAAGTCCCTTTATTCAGTTCATATAAATTTGCCAAACTTTAACTATTTGAGCTAAAATTTTCCCTGTTGGGTGTCTGCTTGAGGCTGCCTATATTTATGTATTTTTTCCTGAAATGGAAATAACAACCATTTAAAATTGCATTTTGGGGGGGGCTGTAAAAAAAAAACTCCTGATAATTTTGCAGATTTTGGTTACCAAACTTTTTAAATCATTTTTCAGTTAACACCCCTCTCTCCCAAAACATTACAATTAAAATTAAATCAAATGGCTTTTTCCCCCCACGGGAAAAACACATTTCCTGACCAGCTTTAGCATGTGTCCCATCTGCCTTTAGTGGCTGATCCACATAGGGGCTAATCACTTACTTCTTTTTGCTCAAGTAGCCTAGTGGTCTAGATCTAAAGGTCCCAACTCTGCTGATCACCCATACGGGTGTCAATATAATGCATTATATTGTTGCAATACATAACATGATGAAATTTCTGATTTTTTGTATTTGCTTTTTTTAATGTTAGGAGGAAAATATGGGAGTGGCAGAAACCCTGACGGTGCCTTTAACAACCTGTTTTATATCATTCTTTTATATTTATGCATAGTTGTTAAGATGCCTTTAATTCATAGTTCCACATCTTTGCATGCTTGGATTTCTTTCCAATTTAATTTTTGCTCTGAATTTCCTAACTTTGCAATTCTTCTTTCAAGGGAATCTACAACATCCCTATAATGTTATAGACCTGTAAATTACTGGTATGTACTCTCAACCTTAACGTCATCTTTATGTTCTTAGGTTTTGTTTTTGCATTTGTTTTGGTCAGATAAAATATATCAAATGTCTGATTTTGAATTTGACAGCATGAGAGGAAGAGATATAAAAAGAGCATCTGGAAAGGTAAATTGCTTTTTGAGATGAATGTTTATCTATTTTTTTAAGTGTGTTCCTGTGTGAAATGCCTCTGAATGAACCTTCTGCTGTTTCTTATGTAGAATATGTAATATCCACAGGATGTGATCAAAGACTGAGATTGAATATTGGATATGAATTGGCATTGGGTTGTTGAGCACACTGGAAGTTTATGAAAAAAAATCTCAGGGCCAGTGATACTTTTGTGATGATGGGCAAGTGATGACATGTTTCTACTGTTTACATAGTTTTTAGCTTCCATAGGATATTCCAGAGTGCCTAACTGACTGTTCTGGTCAGCACTTCTGATATCTAAACAGACATCTGCTCCTCCCCCTAAATGTCCCCTGGAGCTTTAAACTCCCCTTTCTGTTTTTTGAATGAGTGTTTACTTGTCATTTGGTCAGGTGACAATGGCTGCTCCATAGTGTAAAACATCCCCTGCCTGGAGCAATGCTGAGGTACTGAAGCTAATTAGCATTTGGGGAGAAACCTGCAACTATCTCCCCAATACCAACAAAATGTATCCTCAAAATGAGAGAGCTGCCCTCAGGGTACTGCAAGTGCTACAAATGTGAACATAGTCGGACACCTGTAGAAGTAAGTGAAAACACGAACCAGAGCTTTTCTTTTACTGGATCCCTATCATGAGTGAAACTGACAAGTGCAAAAACGCTTAAGTGTAGACATAGCCTGAATGTTACCTGTGGCAGAATTTAGCCAACCACACAATGATGGTACGAGATGCCAGTTTTTGGAAGAGAAATATAATTCCCCCCACCCTCCCGTGAGCTTTTAAAGTTCCAATGGCATTTTTCCAAAAACCAGAGGAATTAGGTGCTGGGCAAAGACTCTGGGGTTATCGAAGGTAGTTCAGATCTCTCTGCATAAAATACAACTTACAAGTTCAGTTGGATATAGTATTCTCCTTCTCTTCCTGAATTGCCACCCAGTGTTCTGGATGCTGTAAAACAGCAGCCATATTTTACTTTAAATGTAATTTGTATTGCAAAACCTGGTGAGGCCAAAGCAATCAAAGGACAAAAGCAACAGTGCAGTTTGGGTGGGAAAAAAAAAGAAACCTTCTCCTTCTATAGGGTTTATGTTCCCTGTCTGCATTCTGGTAGCACAGATTCTGTATTAGTAACACAAGCCCCTGTCATTCAAAAGTCATGAGTGAAGCCTAAAAAATGATATATTCTAGGTCCCTTGTGTTTTTCTCCTGGTTTTTAAGCTTTTAGGGTGTAGTCAGGGTCATATTCCCAGCTCTTCTCTGCAACCAAGAGGCTAGCAATTTAATATTTTTTAATGAAAGGTGAGATTCTCACAAAATCATATGACTCCAGTAGCTAGGCCTTTAAGAAATGCATCAAATATCAGGAGTAGATAATACCACTGATTCAAGTGCTGAGCACCCCAACATCCCCTCTCAGGAGTATCTTTTTCCTTAAGCTTTTCCCCTACTTCTGAAAAGCCAATTTCTCAGGAAGTATCACAGTCTAAAACAAATTCCTCCTCCCACAGATTTATTTTTGACTGACTTGGGGGATGGGGGCAGGGAGGAAGGAAGGGAAGGGATTCAGGGAAAGACCCTTAAATAGGCTGCACTGGCTTCTCATTTTTTGGAATACTCTTAATCTTTCTGGAATACTTCACGATTTTATAAACTGAAAAAGCTACTTAAATACCCACCCCTTTCCCAGCATGCCTTGTTGGGTTCTACACTACAACTACAGCTGCCCTGGAACTACATTTCCCAGAAGCTCCTTTCATACTGAGGTGGAGATGTGATCTCACCTACCCTTCAAACTGGGAATTTTAGTCTCAGGCCTTGAACAAAGGCAGAAACCTCAGAATTCTTCTCAAACTACTCACTAACTTCCCAAAACCAGAGTGCTGGAGTGCACCAAACCCCTAGGAAACCAGAAGCATGTCAGGTCTACCATGATTCAGAAATAGAGAGGTAGCTGTGTTAGTTTGATCTTGGTAAAACTCAGAAAAGCGCTGTAGGCACTTTAGTAGCTAGGCCTTGAAGGGTCCAGCTTTGGTGGCTCCCAGTAACCACTCAGACACACAGCTAGAAGAAAGGGTAATTTTATTGGGGTTCGCAGGAAGAGAAAGTTTGCAGCTACCCCCTGGCTACGTCTACACGGCATGTTCTCACACAAAAACTCTTTTGCGGAAAAGTTCTTCTGCAAAAACTCTTCCAGAAGAGAGCGTCTACAATGGCATGTGCTTTTGCGCAAGAGCATCCATGCCAGTGTAGATGCTCTCTTGCACAAGAAAGCTCTAATGGCCATTTTAACCATAGGGCTTTCTTGTGCAAGAAATTCATGTTGCCTGTCTACACTGGCCTCTTGTGCAAGAACAGTTGCACAAGAGGGCTTATTCCTGAGCGGGAGCATCATAGTTCTTGGGCAAGAAGCACTGATTTTATACAGTTGAACGTCAGTTTACTTGCGCAAGAACATGCAGCCAGTGTAGACAGGCAGCAAGTTTTTGCACAAGAGTGGTTGCTTTGGCGCAAGATTGCGCCAGTGTAGACACAGCCCTTAGGTACAGAGGCTTAAACAGGTACCACTCAAAGGGAGCAATAACGGTTCCAATTTGGGACAGCTCAGCCAAGACTCAGGGTTCTTCAGGCCTAATACCAGAGATGCCCTTCTCCAGTCTCTTTTCAAGCAAACAGAAGCTTACATATTTCCAGACTCAGTGCCTCTCGCTGAGTCCCCTCTGCTCTGGCCCAGTTGCTGCTGCTCCCCCCATAAGCTCCATGAAGACCTGCACTCAGCTATAACGGGTGGGTAGCTTTGATAACTGTATGCTGTGCATACAGTTTCTATAGCTTCCCCTCTGCATCCAGCTTCTCAGCAGCTCCTGGCTTGTCATGAATTTGCTGTTTCATAAAAGCCTGGCTACTTACTGGCTCAGGGCTCTCTCCCTTCCAGAAGGAAAGAAGGGCTGTGCAGTGAGGAGGAAGTTGATAAACTGTCATGCCCTCCATTGCAGGCTCATCAACCTGTTTCTTCTACCTGAATACATCTAATCTCTGACTCTCCACAAGGAATAAAACCAGGGATGTCCTTAGGATTTATTTAAAAAACAACAAATGGTAGCACTTTAAAGACTAACAAAACGTAGCTGGTATCATGAGCTTTTGTGGGCACAGATGTGAAGATTCTGAAGAAGTGGGCTGTGCCCACGAAAGCTCATGATACCATCAACCTGTTTTGTTAGTCTATGATGTGCTATCAGACTATTCGTTGGTTTAAGTTTTTCCTGTTACAGACTAACTTGCTTACCCCTCTGAAACTTAGGATTTATGGGGGTCCACACTATACTATTAAACTGGTACCCCTATGCCCAACAGCAGCCCTGGGAAGGAGGAGATGGTTTTTAGAGATAAGATTTTATAATCTTCAGCAACACACTGATTTAATATTTTAAAGCAAATTTTAAACTAAGGTCCTGTAAACTGACACAGTAAATTCAGAGCTTGCTAGTATATGCCCAGGGTTGGCATATGCCTGTTAAATGGTTTCATTACTACTTGAACTGGTTTCATTACTACTTGAACAGCTCTTTCACAGGTTTGATGTTCTGCTAATAGGTCTCACAGGCTTTTTCACTTTTAAGTTAACTAGATCCTTTCCAGAGAAAGTAGAGCCACAGAACAGGGATAAGAAGAGATGTGTAGGGTGGACATTAAAACTCAGTGGTGCCCCACATTTTTGGGTGCCCTATACAGCTGCATATTTTATGTATGGGTAAGGATGACCCTGAATAAAACCTTAGAATAGCATGGTGATGGATCTGGCAGCTTCCCTTGACCCCCTTAAATGGAAAGTTTGTTCCACTTCAGGACCCAGACACCTTCCCATTTTAGATATTGTGAGGAGGAAGCAGGCCTTAATAAGGCTCATCTCTTTTTGAGACACAACTCTGGATGATTCAATTAAAGATGTGTTTCAGGAAGTTTCAAGTCAGCCGAGTTAACACAGCTCCTGATGCTCAGCCTGGACTGGAAAGAAGATGGCTTCTGCCATGAAAGGGTTTGACTTGGTTTTGTTTAGTAACAAGCAAGAGGCATCAATGCCCTTTGAAGCTCTGGCCAATTTTGACAGTAGCTGTTAACTTACAAAGACACCCATAGTGACAAAAAGAGCTAAGGGTCAAATATTAGAACCATCTCAAACACCTTTAATTAGTCAGACTGTGGCTCAGCTTCATGAAAGTTTCCTTTTAAGCCCGGCTCATAGAAACCCTCCATCATTCAGTGTTCTCATTCACAAGTGTGGTTGCATGGCCTAGTGAATAATTTAGGTGGAATGAGCTGTGAAACTTCCATTCCTAAGCTAGCTTACCAAAACTTCTTCTTGATTTAAAATGCAGGACAATGTAGCACTTTAAAGACTAACAAGATGGTTTATTAGATGATGAGCTTTCGTGGGCCAGACCCACTTCCTCAGATCAAATAGTGGAAGAAAATAGTCACAACCATATATACCAAAGGATACAATTAAAAAAAATGAACAAATATGAAAAGGACAAATCACATTGCAGAACAGAAGGGGGATGCGGGGGGGGGGGGGTGGGAAGGGGGAGGAAGGAAGGTAAGTGTCTGTGAATTGCTGATATTAAAGGTAGGGAGAGTGGGATGTTTGTGAGTTAATGGTATTACAGGTGATAATTGGGGAAACTGTCTTGGTAATGGGTGAGAAAGTTCAAAGTCTTGTTAAGTCCCTGGTGGTAAGTGTCGAATTTTAACATGAATGATAGTTCAGAGGATTCCCTTTCAAGTGCAGATGTAAAAGGTCTTTGTAGCAGAATGCAGGTGGCTAAGTCATTTAGAGAGTGTCCTTTCTGGTTAAAGTGGCAAGAAACCGTTTTCTCTTTGTGATCTTGTCTGATATCTGTTTTGTGGGCATTAATCCTTTGGCGAAGTGTCTGAGATGTTTGTCCAATGTTTGGACAAACATCTCAGACACTTCGCCAAAGGATTAATGCCCACAAAACAGATATCAGACAAGATCACAAAGAGAAAACGGTTTCTTGCCACTTTAACCAGAAAGGACACTCTCTAAATGACTTAGCCACCTGCATTCTGCTACAAAGACCTTTTACATCTGCACTTGAAAGGGAATCCTCTGAACTATCATTCATGTTAAAATTCGACACTTACCACCAGGGACTTAACAAGACTTTGAACTTTCTCACCCATTACCAAGACAGTTTCCCCAATTATCACCTGTAATACCATTAACTCACAAACATCCCACTCTCCCTACCTTTAATATCAGCAATTCACAGACACTTACCTTCCTTCCTCCCCCTTCCCACCCCCCCCCCCCCCGCATCCCCCTTCTGTTCTGCAATGTGATTTGTCCTTTTCATATTTGTTCATTTTTTTTAATTGTATCCTTTGGTATATATGGTTGTGACTATTTTCTTCCACTATTTGATCTGAGGAAGTGGGTCTGGCCCACGAAAGCTCATCATCTAATAAACCATCTTGTTAGTCTTTAAAGTGCTACATTGTCCTGCATTTTGCTTCAACTACCCCAGACTAACACGGCTACATCTCTATCACTATTCTTCTTGATTTGCTATTGCAACTCCCTGAAACCTGAATGGCAGAAACTGTTGCTGGTGACTCATTGTCTGACCTAGTATTTCTGAAATATATTAAAAACAGTTACTAACTGGCACATTTTTCTCTTCAGAAATCATTCCTTTTAACTGTTTCTTATGCAGAGCAGGCACTGGGCTATTTATGGAGTGGAATCACATACAGAGTTTGTGCTGATATTCTTAATCACTTAGGTTAGTGGATCTGAGCACATGAAAATGCAGACTGACTGTCAGAAAAAATTTCTTAGCAGTGAGTCATTTCTCAAGGAATCAGTGGAAAGGGAGAAACTCCATTGCTTGAGCCATCTAAAACAAGACTGATCAAAGCACTGGATGATAGGGAACAATCCTGCATTTGGACTAAATATCCTAAGAAGAGGGTTCTTTTCTTCTCTGTTTCTAATTCCTTTGCCATTGAACCAGAATTATGTTCTTTCAGGGTGAGACTTACCCCTTTGCAGATGGCTCCCTATAAGTTTAAGTGGGGCTTTAGTATTGCCCATGCCTGGTGTGAGCTCTGTGTCCAGAGCTGAATTTCAGCCCTAGTGGAATAGTTAAAATCTTTAGCAGAAGATTGGATGGCTGTAGGGGTGGGACAACAAGCTCCTTCAGTCTCTAAATCATTGACCTAGTTGAGACCAGGTTGGTGAAGATTAAAGGAGCCAAATTATCTGCTGCTGTAAATAAACATAGCCCTCTGGCTTCAGTACATCAGTTCATACCAGTAGGGATCTGGCCCAAGAAGATTTGATGGCTATTCTAGGGTTTATATGAAGGGAGTCAATGGTCTTGGTCCATTGCCTGGTGAACAAATAAATGTCCATGTCAAAGTCACATCCACAAGCAGTACCCTTGTTGTCAGACAGCTTCTGCTTAGAAATGCCTTACAGAATGAGCAGACATAGAGAGAAAGCTTTTTGTGCACCCCCTTTAGGTTATTCCTGAGGTACATTGGCAGGGCAGTGCTGAGGAAGTTTTCAATATCACTGACTGCCCTTTCTGGGTAGAGAACTTCATTCTCCTGCCCTGTCCACCCAGCTCCTTTCACAACTAGTCCCACCTTAATGCATTTTAAAAGACATGAATTCATGGAGGGGTTGAGTATTTCTAGTGCGCAAGGGCAAAAGGAAGTTAATCTCTCCTCTGCAACTTTAATTCCAATAAAGCTGATATGTCTCAGGACACAATTCCCTAAAACATTCTGGCTGTTTTACACAACTCTGGTAACTCAAAGCAGCCAAAACCCAAGGTAAAACAGCATTGCTGCTGCTTTTTGTTCCTGGGGTGGCATTGTAGCCAAAATGTAATATTTTAGGCTGTATCTAGACTACAGGTTTCTTTCAGAAGAAGCTTTTTTTGAAACAGATCTGTATACTCAAACTCTGTATACTCAAATGGGAGCTTACATGTGTAAAATGGGGGCTTTTGCCATTCGACTCTGGGTTCGGTCCTGCAAGCCAAGCCTCAGAGGAGCCTCACATCGCGATTGATAAACCCCCACTTCAATCTTACTTGGCCAATAAGATTGACTTGAGCCACAACAGACTGGTAACTATAAATAATCTGCAAGGTGTGTGTTTGTGTGTGTGTGTGAATGCATATTTCCATATTGTATTTTTAATAAACACGGCATATTGCCTTTTCCCCTGAAAAAGATCCTGTGTGCTTCTTATAAGCATAACAGTATGAAGGTGCTATGATAATACAGGTGAATCTGGCCTTCAGTTTCTCTCTATATACCCCCTCAAAAAAACCCAAAATAAACCCCACAAAACAAAACAAAACAAAACAAAACAAAACAAAACAAAACCAACAACCTAGGGAGAATAGCTAGAAAACCTGGAATTCATTGCCATTCAAGTTATCACTATCAAATTGAAATTTTAATACAGAAAATATAGCCAACCGGTGTCACTCTTCAGTGAGTGCCATTTACTACCCCAGACACTTGCCACCCCATGGTAATTGTATAGGAAGACATGCTGATTCTTGCAAAGATCTGGGGCAGTAGATGCTGATCTTCAAAGGCTGCTATTATTGCAAGTCACTGGCATCCCTGGAAACCTCTATCCCTTTCTTCCCTTTTGACACTTTTCCTAGTGAAGAGTATGGCAGCACCCTGGAGAGTAGGGAGGATCAGAATTCCTTTTCCTCCATAACAGGTTCCTGCTTCTCCTGGGGGATTCCCCAGCATTCCCTGACCAGCCAGGCAATATAATCCATACAGAGTGTCCTGGGTCAGCCTCGGGACCTCTTCCCATTAGGAAGCTCCCTTTAAAGTTCCAAGAGAAGCCTTCCTTATGTGCCTGAATCACCTCAGCCCATACCTCTCACTTGGAAGAGCAGCAGCTCTACTCCAAGGCTGTCCTGAATAGCTGAGAGGAGTAGAAACTGAGGAGTATGATTCCCCTGTGTTTGGAATACACTCTCAGCCCAGGCCATATGGTACTAGCCTGTTTTCTGCAATGGTTCCTGCTAAAGTTATCACAGACTTGTGTGGGAGAGTGCCCTACTGCAGAGGAAGAAATAAGGCTGCTATCCTTAGAAACCTTTGGGAGAGGCCTGCAGTGTATCTACATGGAAGTTTCAAGTGACATACCTATATTGTTCCTCACAGTTCCCCCCTGTTTACCTCTGGAGTGGAATGAAAAAGTAGATAGCAACTCTACCACTCTTGATTGTGACAAGTAAATGAATGAAAAAGTCAAAAGTTTTGTTCTGCTAAATTAGGGGCACCATACCAGTAATAGGAAATAGTGATAGAGATGCAGCCGTGTTAGTCTGGTCTAGTTGAAACAAAAGACAGAACTATGTAGCACTTTAAAGACTAACAAGATGGTTTATTAGGTGATGAGCTTTCGTGGGCCAGACCCACTTCCTCAGATCAATATGTGGAAGAAAATAGGCACAACCATATATACCAAAGTGATACAATCAAAAAAATGAACACATGTGAAATTGACAAATCACATTTTAGAACAGAGTGGGGGAGAGGGGGGAAAGTTAGTGTCTGTGAGGTAATGACAAAGGGGTGATAATAGGGGAAGTTTCTGTGAGGTAATGACATTAGGGGTGATAATTGGGGAAGCTATCTTTGTAATGGGTGAGATAATTAGAGTATTTGTTTAGACCCATACATAAACTGTCAAATTTAAGCATGAATGACAATTCTGAAGCTTCTCATTGAAGTCTGGAGTTAAAGTCTCTTTGAAGCAATATGCATATTTTAAGGTCATTGAGGGAATGGTCAGTCTGGCTGAACTGGCAAGCAACAGCTTTCTGTGAGAGAGTCTTATGTCTGTTTTGTGCGCATTGATTCTTTGGCGAAGTGTCTGAGAAGTTTGTCCAATGTACATAGCAGACAGACACTTTAGGCACATGATGGCATAGATTATATTTCTGGATGAACAGGTATATGTGTTCTTGATCTTGTAATAGGCATGGTTAGGTCCAATAATGGTGTCAGCAGAGTAAATATGTGGACAAAGCTGGCACTGGGGTTTGTTGCAAAGGAAAATTCCAGGGTTGGTATTCGTGTGGTATGTCCTGTGGTTGTAGGTAAGAATCATCCTGAGGTTAGGTGATTGTCTATAGGAGACTATGGGTCTGTCTCCCAAAGCCTCTCGGAGTATAGTATCCTGTTCCAGTATCCTGTTCCTGGCACACACTTCCTGGTTTGAATCGGCTGTGATTCAAACTAATGCACCAGTGAGATCATGCTAATGAAGCATGGGATATTTAAATCACTGTTTCATTAGCAATTTCAAATGCCTTCATTTGCATCCCTAGTTCGAACTAGCATACAAATGTAGACATACCCTGACAGATTTACTAGAGCCGTGGTCACCAACAGGTCGATCGCGATCGACTGGTTGATCGTGAGGCCTCGACCAGTCGATCACAAGGCATCCTGTCTGCCCCGCCCCCATTTCCCTCCCAACCCCGAGAAGCCCCACTACCTATCTCAAGTGAAAATGGAGGTAGTGTAGGCTTCCCGGGGATGGACAGAAGTCCCGCAGCTTAGCACCACTTCCGGCAATTCCGGAAGTAGCGCTAGCTGCTCTGCCGGGTGTACTGCAGGAGGGAGCATCGGCTCCCTGCACCACACAGGAGGGGTGAGTCAGCCCCGGGGCAGGCGCACATGTGGAGGTGTCGGCCCCAGGGCAGGCGCACGCGGGGTTTCCCTGCACCAGGGGGGTCGGCCCCGGGGCAGGCGCAGGGGGTTTCCCTGAGCGGGGTCGGCCCTGGGGCAGGCGTGTGCATGCACGAGGAGCTTCCCTGGGTGGGGGGGTTGGCCCCAGGGCAGGCGTGCGCGCGTGGGGCTTCCCTGCACTGCAGGGGGGGTCGGCCCCATGGCAGGCACGTGCTGGTTTCCCTCTGGGGGGGTATCCTGGGAGGAGGCAGATGCAGGGGACTCTCTGCCTCCACTGGCACCCCACTCCCCAGCCACAGAACTCTGTCCCCACTCCCCTGTCCCCACTCCCCGAACTCTGTCCCCTGTCCCCAGCTACAGAACTCTGTCCCCACTCCCCTCCCCTTCCCTCCCCATTCCCCGAATACTGTCCCCACTCCCCTGTCCTCACTCCCCAAACTCTGTCCCCTCTCCCCAGCCACAGAATTCTGTCCCTATTCCTATCTCCACTGGCACCCTGTCCCCTGCTGCAGAACCCTGTCCTCTGCCCTCCCAGCACCCTGTTCCCTCTTCCCTGCCCCCCGCCGCAGAACTCTGACCCCACAAAATGTATAATTAGAAATGCTTCATTTTAGATTTAAATAGCATGAATAAAAAACAGACCATTTATTTCATAACTATAAACACGTGATTTTAATTTTATATATCGCATAATTTAAAAATAAACTGTTTATCAGAGTGTGTAAGTAAGGGCTGGGGATAGCAAGTGATGGACAGGAGGAGAATAGAGAGGGCGGGGCTTCAAGGAAGGGGCGGTAGATCTTCTCCTGTTCAGAGATTTAAAAACTGATCTTGGGTGTAAAAAGGTTGGAGACCACTGTACTAGAGCATAAGCTGTCTGTCTGCATAATCCTTAATAAATCTGTTAGTCTCTAAGGTGTCACAGGACTCCTCATTATCTTTGAAGCATAGGTGATGCCACAGATTGTCATGGCCAAATTCTGTTTTCACTTGTATCACATAAGGCCGAAGTACTTCCACTGATGGCAATGGCCTTACTTTCAATTTACTCCAGCATAAGAAAGAGCAGGCAACGGCCTCTTATCTAAAGTTCTGCGCATGCCTATGGTATTACAGAAACAATTGCAATTAGAGAAGTTGCACAGTATCTCTTCAGTAGAGGACAGAGAGGTACTTAGAAGAGCAAGTACAATCAAATGACTTTTCAATCCATTTATGAGAACCCCTGGCATTTGCTTTCCAAGGCAAGTGGAACGTTAATTTACAACCCAGACAGCATTCTAACACCTAAAAATGTTAAAATCGGAATCCAGTCAGACTCCTCAGCTGTTCAGGCCCCAATTGTTTTCCTTCTGCAAGTTACATGCACTCATGTCTCTGGCAGACAAAGGGCAGTTTCTTCAGTCTTTCCCCTGCAGACGATTTGTCAGTAATGCACTCCAAGCAGAGCTCAAGCAGAGATTTAAGATGGATGAGGATTAGCATGATGAAAAATAAGTTGCCATTAGTTGTGCTGCAAACGAAGCTCGTCATTATGCTTTTGTACTTGGCTGCATTCCTGATGGGATTAAATCCAAATCAGAGCTGCCATCTCTATTTCCCAGTGACACCAATGGGTTCTGATAAGCTTACCCTTTGAAAAGTCAACATCTACCAGCCCCAGGTGCTTGCAGTAACCAGTGTGTCTTCCAGGGCATGTCTACACTAGGAAATTGTCTCAAATAACTAAAATTGATATAACTCTAGATTTTTCAAAATTGAAATCCCATGTCCCCAATACAGGGAAGTCTTGAAATTAGTCCAAGGCAGGCTCTGTTAATGTGGACATGCTACCTTGATTTAGAGCCCCAGGAAACACTGGGGAGTGATTAGTTAGAATTACTCTGCAGAGTAGTTATTTCAAAAAAGCAGCATCGGAGCATCCACACTAACACTATTTTGAAATAACTATTTCTAAAGTAGCGTTATTCCCCCTAGGAAAACAGTACAGAGTTCAAAATAAGTGGCCCATTATTTCAAAATAACAGGCTTGGTAGCGTGGATGCTGTGCCGGGGTTAGTGATAAACAGAAAGGGGTGTGTGTGTGTGTGTGTGTGAGAGAGAGAGGGTGGGGGGAGATTTAGCCACTAAATCCTGACAGCAAAGCTGTCCCAGCCAAAGGACGGTTCAGGGCAGCCACCCCAGACCTCATGCCTTGGCGGTTACCCCAACCATCCGCCAAGGGCCTGGCATGGTGCAACTGCAGGGGTTGCCCACCCCAATCATCAAGTGGTCAGCAGGAGCTAGAATGGCCCAGCAGCCTGCTCTACTCTGCCTCACTGCCCTCTCCCAGCCCTCTGTGCTCAGCTTCTCCATGGCAGCAGTAGCAGAATGCCCCAACCCCGGGGAGCAGCCGCTATGGAGAAGCAGAGTGCAGCAGGCCAGGTGGGGTGGGGTGGGGTAGGGTGGAGCAGGCCGCCTGGCCACTCCAGCTTCCACCACCCATGTGGTGAGTGCTGGGGGGCAACCCCGGCTGTCACCATGCCAGGCCCCCATAATCCTCCAAGCCACGTTGCTTGTGGAAGGGGACAAAGGGATTGAAGGTGCAGGGGCAGAGCCGGGGGAAGAGCAGGGCCTGTGGTGGAGTGAGGGTTGTCCTAGGCCCTGCACACCCCTTGGGATGGCTCTGTCTGAAAGCTACAATTAAGTGCTCCCTAGAAACTACCGGGTAGCTAGCAGCCTCCTGGGATAACACTATGGTAGTCAGTGGAATTACAGTGTGTATGTAAGAGGGGCCAAATTCCCCACTCACACAATGTTATTGCTGCCCCACTATAAGGGATGTCTTTTTCTATGGCTAACAAGGCCCTCCTGCCAGTAGAGTAGTCACATAAAGGAAGGATTGTATAGTGCACATGCCCTATGCAGAGCTGAGCTCCATTATGTTAGCATGGGCAAAAAGAAGCTGAGGGAGATGTGGGGCCAGAAAATCTGCAACCTACGGAGGTGACAGGTTAGGCCAGGAGTGAAAATCACTAAAAATTTCTTACAGGTACTATCCTATTACAACCCAGACCCCTGCCAGCTCTTTGCTGCAGCTTAGCCAGCTCTTGCCAAAGCTGCACATAGGGTTGCCAGGTGTCCGGTATTGACCCAGACAGTCCGGTATTTTCACCTCCTGCCTGGTAAAAATAATCAGAAAATACCGCACACCTAAAATATATTTTCTGATATTTTTCCCTGCCAGGAGGCAAAAATACCAGACGCCTGGCAACTCTACACACACTCAGCAACTGAACCCAGCCTCTGCCCCACTCTCCGCTTACCTACTTCCGCAGGGAAGCTGTCTTGTAGCATGGAGGAATATAGCAAGATGGCCACCAGCCAAAAAAAAAAAAAAAAAAAAAAGCCCCAAAGGCCTTAAAGGGGCCATGCTGGTTTTTTGTATTTTTAATTTTTTTTTTTTTTTTTGCTCAACAACTTTTCTTTTTCTCAACAGTGTTTGTTTTTTGTGCAGCTGGGTTTGATATTTTTGGTTAAACTATCTGGCAACCCTAGCTGCACACCAGGACAAAGCCACTTACTTTCACCTGTGGATTAGGCCCGTGGCTACTGCAATCTCAGTGGGTATGTCTGCACTGTAATTAGACACACAGCTAGCCTCTGCTTGCTAACTGGTGTTCATGGGGCTTGCGCTAAAGGGTTTAATTGCCACAGAGACATGCAGCCTCAGACCTTTCCATCTCCCGGGGTCCTAGAGCCGGGACTTCAGCCCGAGCCTAAATATCTATACAGCCATTAAACAGCCCTTTAGCCAGAGCCCCACAAGCCTGAGTCAGCAGGCACCAGTCAGCAGTAGGTTTTTAATTACAGTGTAGCCATACCCAGGAGAGCAATACTGTGGTTGGGAGAGGATTCTTTCCCATTCCCCATCTCCTCCTGGGCTGAGATTTCCTCCCACCTCCACCCCAGAGAGCAAAGCTGGGAGGTGCCAAGGCTCTCTGGCACTTTGGAGAGGAAGAGCTACAGCCTGTAGTTTCTTACTGCCGGTGTGGGAACAGAGACAACATGCATTCTCCACCCTTAGAGCAGAATGACTTAAACAAGCCTGCTGTAATCAGCCTGAGCCATTTACAGTTCCCCCACAGTTATTTTGTCACCTTTGGGAAGCATTGCAAGCAGGGCTGATGCAGCATAGTGCAAAAGTATTTACTTAAATGAATTACCAGGCTGCAAGCCAGCAGGAATATTTCTTACCTTCTGCGGTCCCACCCCCAAATGCAATTGGAATGAATGAATATCAAATACACAAGCATGTTTTACTTCCTTCCCAGGGCTTTCACATGGAGCTTGGTTAAATGAGCTCTTGACTTAGGGGTCAGATTGACATCCACGCAGACAAGTGTAGGAGGAGAAAAAAGAACAAAAAACTCAGCAGCTATCACTAGCACAAAATTAGCAACATATATAAAAAACTACCGCAGGAAACCAAATGATCTTAATTTAGATATTTTTAATATTCACTGTGCTATTTTACGTGAGTGCATTTACTGAAGAGACTGCATGAATGGTGAATACATTTCAATAGGAGTCAATCTCTCATTTATGGTTCATTGCCACACTTTGCAGACTTGGCACCTCAGTTCAGATCAAGAAGACTCCAAGGACTGCAAAGATGTATACAACTGAGTAACTTCACTCACATTGGCAGTCCCATTCTAGCCATCAGGGCTACTCAGAGGAGTTCATTTATGCATTTGTGTCAAGCTCTGCAAGAGTAGGCCTCAGTGGCATGCAGACTAAAAATAACCTGCCTAGATTCTCTCTCTGTTTGCCTTGAGCACTGCTTAATCATAAATAGGGAAAAGTGAGGTTTTATTAATAGTTTAATAATCCAAGATCTTGTTGTTACATAGGTGAAGAAATTTGTAATTTCAATTGATTGTATGATTCCATAGCTTACCGTGTCTCTTAAAACATGTTGCGTTAGATATATAGCTGGAATATATTAATAAATTATTTAGTCTAGTGAAAATCTTTCTGGACTATCCTCTCACTCTTCATATGATAATATAATTTAAGAGTACTGCCAAGCTGTTGTGGAGCATTTTTCATCAGTAGATCTGAGAGCACTTTACAAAAGGGATAAGTATCATTATCCTGATTTTATAGCAGAGAAACTGAGGCATGCAGAACTAACTTGGCTTACCCACATTCATTCAGCAGGAAGATTCAGGAATATAAAGTGGTTCTCCTGAGTTCCAGCCCTGAGCTGTATCCAGTAGGTCACACTGTACAATATAATAAGGAGTTTTCAGTGTTGTTCTACCTGTGTTGGTCCCAGGATACTCAAGAGACATGCTGGAAGATGTAGCATATTTTATTGGACCAACTTCTGTTGGTGTGAGAGAGACAAGCCTTCAAGCACACAAGCCATTCTTCAATTCACCTTACCCCTCTTGTCAATATAACAGAGTAATTAATTAATTGGCAGAGCTGAGTGTGTCACCTATGGCTGTTGCTGAACACTTCATTATAAGACCCTACTTGCAGCTACTTACTTTGCAATTTTTTTTACTATTTAGACTTAAATTTGTCATTTGCCAGCTGCCAGCCTCAGGCTGAATTTGTTTATTGGAAAGTTTTAGCCAAAAAAAGGTTCAGTCATTTCCAAGAAAGAAATTAAGGGAAAATACTTTGTTTTGTCCATCTTAAAGTCTTCCATATGTTTCCTTGACTCTGTTGCCTTCATTATTTGGGGCAGGTACTTGGGCTACATCTACACACTGCAAGGTTTTTGAGCAAAAACCCATGGTGTGTCCACACCTCAAATGCACTTTTGCGCAAGTATTCAGGTAGGAATAAGAGATCCTCCGGAAAAGGGCTTTATTCCGGAGGATCGCGCCAGTCTAGACGCTTTTTTCCGGCTTTTCCCCAAGCCGGAAAAAAAGCGGCGGACATGTTTATTTAAATCCCGCGGGGGATATTTAAATCCCCCGCGGATTTCCCTATTCTGACTTACCTGCTTTGCATGCCTCTTCCGGAATTAGGGGCCAGTCTAGACGTAGCCTTGGTGTCCTCTAGTCCTTCTATTATGGGAACTAATGAAGAACTTCTCTTTATGCACCGTCTCCACACCACTCGTGCTTTTATAGACCTCTATCATATTCCCCTCAGTCTCCTCTTTTCTAAGCTGAGAAGTCCCGGTCTCTTTAGCCTCTCTTCATATGGGACCTGTTCCAAACCCCTGATCATTTTAGTTGCCCTCCCCTCTCCCACCCTCTCTCTTCCCCTCTCCCAGCTCCTTTTCCCAGTCTCCCCAAGTTTTGTTCAATAAAGAGAGTTTCTATTTTTGAACACACGTGTCTTTTATTTTGTACATCAGGAAGGAGGGCTAGGGAGGGCTAAGTGGAAGGAGGTGAGGGAGGAATGGGGTACGAGCCCCCGATGGGGAGGACTGGGGTGACTTTGTGGGCTCCTCGGGGTGGAAGCTCTCCTGCAGCCCCCCGATTGACCCCACTCCCCCCGGATGGCAGCCTGCGGCAAGTGCAGCCTGGCTGATGGCCGAGTGCTGTGATGTGCCGAGTGTGGGCACTCAGGGCACTCCAAGCCAGGACTGCTTTGCAAGTGGGGAACCCCTGAGAACTGTCTGTCTGGGGTGGGGGTTGGGTCCCTTTAAGCACAGCCCTCAGCTAGCCTGAGACAGCATCTCCACGCTCTAAGTCCTAATCTGATGCCCTGCCGGCACTGCTTCCGGCCATCCTTAACCTCGGTTCGGGGTCCACTCAGTGTGGACATGCTAGTTCGAATTAGAAAAACACTAATTCGAATTAGTTTTTAAGTCTAGATGCGCTAATTCGAATTAGCTTAGTTCGAATTAACTAAGTTAGTTCGAATTAGTGCTGTAGTGTAGACCTACCCTATCTGTGCTGGGAATGGTCCATTTCGGGGTTACAGGGACTGATCAGGTTTTTCTCTGCAATTGTTGTTCCTAGCTGCTGCAGGCCATTGTGGGACCTGACACCAGAACTGACAGCAAGGAGCCAGTCTCTCCTGTGCTCTTGATGACACCTGCACTAGCACGCAGGCAGTACAGAAGAGGCAGCTGCCTGACTGGAAAACAGAGAGGACAAAAATTGGACCAGGGAGGACAATGGAGGGAATAAATTGTAAGAAGGCTGGGGTGAGGAGAATGCAGCTGAAGCATGAGGGTGGGAGTTGAGGGAAGGGAAGGGGTCTAGAACAAAACAGGGACTCACCAAGCAAAAAGACTAGGGATGGGAACTGAAAAGGAAACAGAGGATAACTGGGAGCTATTTTGTGGGGGAGAGATTGGACAAGAAGCTCTGAAGGGAAGATGGAGACTGGCTAAGCAAGGAGTCTGGGACTGAGAGCCAGTGCGAGGAGGAAGAAGATCTGTAGAAAGAAGATCTAAGAGAGTGTGGTACGAACTGTAATGGGTCTGTGCATGAGGAATTAAACAAGGAGCTGGGGAAGGGAGATTGGGATAAAGTTTCCAGGATAAGGGGAAGATGGGACTCAAAAAGGGCATCTGGAGGCAGAGATGAGGACAGGATGGGCAAGAAACTGGAGCAAGGAACCGAAGAAGTGGAGATTGGGGCTGTTCTTGTGAGGAGACTGGGATTGGGACAAGAAGCTTCCGGAGAGGGAAACTGGGAAGAAGTGACAGAACTGGTACCGGAATGGATTGGAGGCAATAGGACAGAGTGGTCAGGCTTGGTAATTTTGCCATTTCCTAACTCTTCAGTATTTGACTATGCAATCTTAGTGTTCATTTAACATAGTTTGTATATTATATTAAACAATAAGTTCATAATGAACATACAGGCTGAGACTGGGCAGTGTTAGCTATCTTTAACTATTGGTGTCATTTCCAGTCTATAACGAAATTGTATATACAGGTTGAACCTCCAAAATCTGGGACGCTCTGATCCAGCAACATCGATGGTCCCCCAGTGCCCCAGATATTGCTGGACCAAAAAGCCCCCGGCTGCCCAGTTTCAGAAGTGCAGCCCGAGCTGGGCTGGCGGTGGGGAGTGCATCCCCAGCAGGGCTGGCATGGTAGGGAGCACAGCGTTGGCCAGGACTGACAGCAAGGAATGTAGCCCCAGCCAGGACTAGAGACAATGGGGCCAGCGGCCAGGAGTGCAGCTCCACTGAGGCTGGCGAGGTGGGGAGTGCAGCTCCAGCTGGGGCTTACACGGTGTGAAACAGCCTCGGTCGCTGGCATGGTGTAGGGGCACAGCCCCAGCCAGGGCTGGAGGCAGCAGGGCTAGCAGCCTTGGTGTGCACGCTGAGCTGGCGCTGTGGGGAGTGCAGCTCCGGCAGGGTTGGGGGCTGGAGGCAGCGGCAAGTGGAAGGGAACACAGCCCCAACTGGGAGCAGAGCCTTGACCTCCCCTTGTCCAGCAAACTCTGTGGTTCAGGACCACTCAGGTCCCAAGGGTGCTGGACAAGGGAGATTCGAACTGTACTTGGTCACAAGGAAAGCAAAATCAAAACAAGCTAACAAAAGCAGTGGAATGATCACAAAAACCAACCACAATGTGCAGCTATGACAGAAAGAATATTCTGAAAGCTCATGAATATCAAATACAATACAGAGGAAAAGACAAAATAAAATTCTCCCCTCCTGCTAGACTAAGCAAGCTCCTTCCATACAATATTCATTTCCTCCATTCCCCAACAGCTTTGAAAAGAACCAGGATATCTTATTTCCTTTCTGCTTCAAGTCTCTTTTAGGAATCACATATGTGATAAAGTGAGTGCTTGGTGGGTTTGCTTTTTTTTAAGCTACATCACCATTAATAATGAAGTTTCTACTTTGATGAAACTTGAGGTGGGAGTGTGCAGGATTCATGGGAATCCAAAGAAAGGAGGGAAATTGACTGTGCTGAATCTTCCACTTCATGCATTTAGAGTCAAAGAACAAGAAGTAAGGAAGAGTGGGTTGATTTTGGTTAGTTTAAATAGAAAATGACAAATGGAGAATCTGCCTTTTCTAAGATGAGGAGTAGAAAGGAAGTTACATTCGAAAGCGGGTCTGTCTCTCACTTTTTATACCTGCATTCATCTCAGTAAAATGAAAATTGTTTCCTGTGTAGTAGAGGTATAAGCTGCCACTTGATATCTATCATCTGTAATAGAGAGAAGTGAAAGTCCTTCCCAGATAATGGCTGTTTGGTGACCTAGAGGATATAAATTGAGTTTATAGTAGAGCAGGATGGGAATTTTTTTCCTAACTTGGCTATTTTTTTAATCTACTCCCAAATTGGGACAAAAAGTCAAAATCTCTAAAATTTCTGGAAACTAAAACACCAGACAAAATTTCAAATTGGGTCAATCAAAATATTGCATGTGGATAGATTTGAAAACCTGCATTTTGATCTTGACTATTTAAAATAAGTTATCCACAAAAAAGAAATGCCTGAAAAATTCACAAGTAAATTGGGCTGTGTGATTAATGTAGATCCTGAAAACAGATGTCACTTTCTCCCTCTTTTTTTCCTAACCCTCTATATTTACATTGTGCATGATGATGACTCTGGTCATGTTTGTTATATTTGGGGGGAAAATAAAAAGTTAACTAAAAATTACTTTTTACTGTAATTAACTTAACTTTCAAACCTAAATCATTGTAAACCCTCCTCCAAAACAAGACACATGTTGTCTCTAAAATGTCAAAATGAGATGTTCTGACAACTTCACATTTTTTTCAAAATAGGATATTAATCCTATGATCTAGATCAGGGGTCTCCAAACTACGGCCCGCGGGCCGGATGCGGCCCGCGAGGCCCTCTCATCCGGCCCGTGGAGACTGTGACGGGGAAGAAACTCCCCGCACTAACAGCCCCTCCCCTGGAGAAGCACCGAGCGGCGCAGCGCCGCGGAGCTGGGGCGGGGAAGAAACTCCCCACACTAACAGCCCCTCCCCCGGAGAAGCGCCGAGCGGCGCAGCGCAGCGGAGCCCAGGGGAAAGCCCACGGGGAGGGGAGCGAGGGCGCACAGCCGCAGGCGCGACAGGCGAGGAAGGCAGCAGGACCCAGGAGGAGAAGGGGCAGGGACACCAGGGTGAGCGGCACGCCCCGTGCGTGCCGGCTCAAAAGGGGGAGGGGCCGGAAGGACAGGGGCGGCCGGCACTCACTTTCTTTTGGGCAGGCAGCCAGGAGAGGGAAGCCGGAGGAGCCAGCGGGACGGAGGAGGGACTCTGGACCCGCGCAGCCCTTGCCCTGGGCAGCGAGACTCCCCGGCCGGGGGTGCGGGGGATCGGAGCCGCCAACGGACGGCCACACGCCCTGCGGACCGACGGCCGAGCCCGGGCTCTGCGCGTCCCTCACAGCAAGAGGGGTTGGGACTTGGCGTGGACAATTGCTCCCTATTGGCCAGTGCGTTCTTATCCTATTGGCTAGCTCTCTCATGAGGTCACTAGTGGGCTGGGCTCTGTTTTGGCATCCAGGAAACAATTTCACCATTCACACTAATACAGGTGTTCATGTGTAGTGTATCAATGTGTTATTAAATAATAACTGAATAAAATAATATTAAATCAATAATTAAAAACAACATCCATGTTTTGATTGTTTTTTATTTGGACCTCAAGTGTGTAGTCGGCCCCCGAACTGCTGTTTGATAGTTAAGAAAAGTTTGGAGACCCCTGATCTAGATAGTGGTTGGTCCTGGAATGAGGGCAGGGGACTGGACTTCAAAACCTCTCAAGGTCCCTTCCAGGTCTAGTGTTCTAAGATTCTATGATCCTTTCTCTCAAATAATTTTATCTTTCATGACTTAACATTTTCTGTTGGGGGGGAAGCGTAGTTGAAAAATTCCTGACCAGCTCTAGTTGCTAGTCTCAGGTCCGGTCCTAGCAGATGAGAATCTGTGCCTCAGGAAACTCCAGGAAGAATGAAGTGAATTCATTGTTAGCAGAGGAAGCAAGGATTGAGAGGTCATGAAGACTAAACTACTCACAAAGCTGTAGAGATAGTGAGAGGCACAGGAGAAAAGAGGAATTGTACAGGAAAATGTTCCAGTGGTTAAGGCACTGAAGTGGAACACAGAAGAGTTTGGTGCAGTTCTCAGCTCTGCCATGGATTTCTTCTCTGACCAGGGGCAAGTCCTTTTAGGTGTGTGCTTCAGTTCCCTTTCTGTAAAATGAGGATCATAATGCGTCCTTTGCCTATCTTGTCCTTAAGGCAGGACTTTCTCCAACTTTATGCTTGTACTGCATCTAGCACAATTAGGCTGTGACCTTGTAGGAGCCGGCAACTATTATCATAATGCAAATAATAAAGAGCGAGAGTATACATACTCCAGGGCTTCATTTTCCTGGACTGTCAATTCTGCAACATTTGCCAGCAGTGAATTTGTTCTAAAAAGAGAAATACAGAATAAGTGATGTGAGTCATCAAGCATTTTGGAAACAAACTGATTTTGGTTCAGATCCCAGTTGTGAAAGCAGGTAGTGACAAGCCTTCTAGCAAAACAAAATGAGATCAGCAATGGGTTTGGCTTGTGTGAGAGGCAGGCGGACAATAGATAATGCCCACCAACAGATTATCGAGGCTGGGCCCTTTTCACACCCAGGGTTCCAGTATTAGTCTTCTGAGATGGAATGCGGAGAGAGTTTGTCCTATTTTTCAGTACCTTTGGGCACTCTGCCACTTTTTTCTGAGGTAGAAGATAAAAGCAGAAGCCAAGATGACTTGGGAAGGAAGAGGGATTTGGTTTTTCTGGCAGTTGCTTTTCAGGGCACCATGGATACAGTGATAATCTGCAACTGAGCCTCCTCAGATCCAAAGATTCCTAGAACAGCATTGCTGGCTGTTCCAGCCAAGCTCACATTTGAAATGGGAGAAATATAATAAACTTCCTTTATAAAGCAAATTTCTCAGTTTTCTGTAAGCCATGTGTGATGGAACGAGAAGCCTACTGAACAATTCTGGACAATTGATTCTTTTATGCCATTTTCAACAGGGAAATCTGCCCTGAAGTTACTCTTCCCTGAAGTTTCTCACCAAACATGGGGACAGGGATATCATGCCTGTGCCTGACAGAGAGAAGCACCTTTGTGGATGATGTATCCTATAAGGGGAACAGTAAAAGTGTGGAGAATGGTCAGCTCCTTTGGGCAAGGGCCATGTTTTCTTGTATTTAGCACTTAGTGGACATTAGCAGCAACAAACACCAAGATGTCTGTGTTGATACATTAACTGAAAAGGAGTGTTTCTTTCTTTTTAAAATACTTTCCCATCCCATGCAGGCTCCAAAGTGTGTTTCAAGTTCTCAACTACCAATAAAATGCAGCCATCTGTGGAGTGGAATACACAGTCCTTCTGCATCAGCAATGCTACAGGAGAATTTTTTAGCAACTTTCTGACTTAATTGTATTGCATGTTTCCCTACCCCCATGATCTTTAACTCTCTTTGGGATCTCTTACTACGTGCCCCATCATGTACAGGGAGGCCACCTACTTGAGGAGAACTATGGGGAGGAGGATGGTCCTGGAAACAAACCCAACTCTTACTGATTTATATCTGAAAAGAAAGAAATGAGTTTTGGAGCCTGGGGCTGGCCTTCTGCAAAAGCTCTGTCTGCTGTGTAAACAAGCATTACCACTGCTATAGATCATTCCGCTGTGCCATAGCAGGCAGAGTTGATGACTGTGATCTTGATCCCAGAGCATCAGGCAATGTTGAGGTATCCAGGCCCTGACTGTTAAGTACCTGGTCTGAATACGAGGACAAAGATCTTGAATGTACCAAAATATTCTGTGGTGACAGAGTCACAGCTGCGATTTGCACGCAGTAACCTATGTTGCTGAAGCACATGCTTGCATTCTGTACAGATTCTAGTTTCCTTAGCAGTTACATGAAAGTAGATTGTGTTTGATAGTCCAGTCAGGAGAGAATAAACACAACTTTGCATGCAGTCCTTGCAGATGATGACCTGGCTTTGTTCAATCTCCGAGCCTGGAGGTCTGCAGACTATGTTGAAGATTTCCAGAGGGGTCTGCACCTCCATCTGAAATTTTTTAGGGGTCTGCAAATGAAAGAGATTGAAAATCACTGCACTAGCCAGCCAAAGATGATAGAAGACATTTTTACTCTCACACATAGTTCTGTGAGAGCACAGCATCAGCAAGGAAAACTCCCTGCCCTGTCTTGCTTCTGGCCTTTTCCCTTCCCCTTCTGACAATTTAAGTCCTGGAATTCCCATTGCTACTAATGATAATACCTTTGTGATCATGGTCTGACCCAGTGTGTCTATAGCCTGGAGTTCAGCTGCAGATGCCAGAGAACAGATGGGCAGAAAAGGACTCTCCTCCCCTTACCCCTTTGCCATTTCTTTGGAAAGTGTTTCTCATTCTGAGCTCTAAGGGAGGAGGATACTGAGAGACAGAAAGGAAAAGAGAGAGCTGAGACTAAATTAAAAATGAATGGAAGGTTATGGACAAAGTGCTCAGGGCTAGGGGAATTACACAGATGTCTTCCAGGCCTTGAGGGATTTTCAGAAGGAATACAAAAGGGAGAAAGGTTTATAATGGGGAGGGGGAGGGAGGTAAGATGAAGAAAGCTTTGCAATGTGAGATCTTAAATCTCTGACTATATATAATTGAATGGCTATACTACATTAAACTTCCGATAATCCATCACCTTTAGGACCCAGGGGGTGCCGGATTATCAAATATGCTGAACTATCGGAAGGAGGTGCTATGAGAGGTCTAGGGTGGAGTAGGGGTGATGCGCCCCTCGATGCTGCGGGACCAACCCGGCAGCACCCCAGCTGCTCTGCCCCTGGCTTCCCCGAGTCAGCCGCTGGTCAGTTTCAGCAGCGGCTGAATCGGGGAAGCCCGGGGCAGAGCAGCTCCAATTGTCCGGCTGGATTCAGATCCTCCCACCCCTGCACAAGCAGAAATACAAGTTAAACTTCTCTAGACCAGCTCCCTTGGGACCTGACCGGTGCTGAACCAGAGAATTTGCTGGGCCACAGGAGGTCTGCCCCTGCTCACTGGGCTCTTAGAAGATATTTAGGGGTAAATTAGAGCTAAATAACAGCACAGAACACGGGAGCCAGAACTGCTGAATATAAACAAACTTTATGGGACCATGGTAAACTAGACCACATCTATGATAAGTGGACATCCGGCCAACTAAAATCATGCCGGACCATGGATGTTGCAGGACCAGCCTGCCAGGCTAGAGAGATTCAACCTGTATCTACTTGCTACTCCCTAGCAAATGATGCACATGTAGATCATAATAATTCTTAATTCCTCTATAGCACTTTTCAATCTGCGGATCTCAGAGCACTTTACATATGAAGGTTATTATCTCCTTTTTATAGATGGGGAAACAGTAAGACAGAGAAGGGAAGTGAATTGCCCAAAGTCACAGAATAGTTCAGTGGAAAAACCAAGCACTAACTCCCATTCCAGCAACCTATCCATTAGACTGTGCTGAATTCCATCCATGATTCAGGTTTCAGTGAGAACTACAGTTATTCAAATAACGGAAACCTGTTGCCGAACAAATTTAACTTATTTGCCCCCTGAACTGATTAAACTTGACCCATTTTTCATGGTATTTTTATTTTCAAAAGTCTCATGTGTGCATGAAAGAAAATGTTACTGAAATGTTTCTTAGAATTTTTTTCCTTCATGAGACCCAGATATATTTTGTGCCCTGGAAAGGAGATAAGGGTACGTCTACGCTGCAACACTATTCCGAAATAACTTATTCCATGTCTACACCGCAAGCAGTCATTTCGAAATAGTGTTGAAATACTGTCAAGCTGGAGGACTTCTTACTCTGAGTCTTGTAAACCTCATTATATGAGGAGTAAGGGAAGTCGGAGGAAGAGTGCTCTATTTCTAAATAAGTGCTGCATGGATGCTCCCTATTTCAAAATAAGCTATTTTGAAATAAGATACTCAATTAACATAGCTCAATTTGCATGGCTTATTTCAAGTTAAGCCCCTAAGGGTATGTCTACACTTGCCCCCTAGTTCGGACTAGGGAGTCAAATGAAGCATACCGAAGTTGCTAATGAAGCGCGGGATTTAAATATCCCGCGCTTGATTAGCATATTCGCAGCCAGTCGCCATTTTAAAATGCCGGTTGCAGTAAGTTAAATTGGGCGACCGGCATTTTAAAATGGCGACCGGCCACGAATATGCTAATCAAGAGTGGGATATTTAAATATCTCATGCTTCATTAGCAACTTCGGTATGCTTCATTTGCCTCCCTAGTCCGAACTAGGGGACAAGTGTAAACATACCCTCAGATAGGAGGACCCATGTGTGCTGAAATATGAGGCCCAGTGCCACGTGTTTAAACTCTCTCACTTAGGTGCTGGAACGAAGAGTGTGGGGAACAGTGCTATAGCACCTCATGGTTTGAAATGCTTTCCATTATATACATGGTTTCCAGAACAGTACAACAGCTGCCAACAGCACTCCTATAAAAATGGCTCCAGCACTCCTGCGTTCTTGGGATAATTCTGAGCATAATCTCACTTTCCTTTGTAGGCAGAGATGAGTTGCAAGGGTCCAATGCAGAATCATATTTGAATGAAAGTGCTGGTCGAAGCCCACCTCTATTTCAAGCCAGCTTCCCTGAGCACAGCTCATTATACAGAGAGCAATCATAACAGCCTGAAAACTCATTCTATTGCAGTTCCAGCCGTATTTTCTTTTCTTTTTTAGAGGCCAAACCCAAGTTGTTCTCAGACTGCCACCTGTTGGCTGTATCATTTCTCAGTCTTTGCCCTAAAAAGGTAACGAAAACCTCTGTGAAGAATGTGTCCTCGCCTACCTGCCTTTTGCCCCTTTGCACAAGCACACCCCCACGCCGCCCCCATGGTCCAAAAAGATCAGGCTGCTGCTGGATTCTTATGGCTTATTGCTTCAATCAAGCCCTTGCTGTCTGTCATGGTTCAGAGCTGAATTGATTTTAATAGTGTTCTGATTTTAAAAAATGCTACAGAGACAGGCAGGTTGGAATGAGATTGTTATTAGTCTTTTTTATTTTTTCATTTTCTTTGGATAGACATTAAAAAAGCCATTTTGTGAGGAACACTGCATCTGCACTGAGCAGCAGATTGCACAGCACCCAGTACAGCAGACTGTGGCTTTGGGTTTGCATTTTTAATCCATCAGGAACGTTATTTGCCCCCTAAATTTGCCCCTCAGCCTGGAAAGTTTTAGCTGGGTGACTTACACATACATGTCTCTGAAAACTTACTCATGTGGCAGGTGTGGTACAGAATGGGAAGCCATGGTGCAGTGGGGACAATGTTAACATGGGATTTGGGAAGCCAGAGTTCAATTTCTTGTTCTGCTACAGTCTAGACGCAGCTTGTGTGTAACCTTAGACTGGTTGATTAGTGGCACTGTGTTGGAACTGAAAGTTTTATTCTTTTTATATTTCTTATCTTAGGTGTAGTAATGTAAGGTAATACTACAATCTTAAATATGATTATATAAGTCAAATCCTTTAGTTAGGTATATATCTCCTATATTTCCTTGTTCTAAAGTTTAGTAAGTAAAGAGACAGGATCTCATATTGGCTGCGTCTAGACTGGCAAGTTTTTCCACAAAAGCAGCTGCTTTTGCGGAAAAACTTGCCAGCTGTCTACACTGGCCGCTTGAATTTGCGCAAGAACACTGATGATCTAATGTAAGATTGTCAGTGTTCTTGCACAAATACTATGCTGCTCCTGCTAGGGAAAAAGCCCTCTTGCGCAAATGCTTTTGCGCAAAAGGGCCAGCGTAGACAGCTAAAAACTGTTTTGCGCAAAAAAGCCCTGATGGCGAAAATGCCGATCGGGGCTTTCTTGCACAAAACCGCGTCTAGGTTGGCATGGATGCTTTTCCGCAAAAAGTGCTTTTGCGTAAAAGCGTCCATGCCAATCTAGACGCTCTTTTCCGCAAATGCTTTTAATGGAAAAACTTTTCTGTTAAAAGCTTTTGCGGAAAATCATGCCAGTCTAGACGTAGCCCAAGTGTCTATGTTAATGAGATTAGAAATATTGAAGGCCCAGGCCTTCAATGTGAATTGTTTTGATTTTGATTTTGCTTAATATAAAACAGTATTGTCTACCTTTGAAGGATTCTGTGTGAAAGACTGTTTGTATGAATGAGATATGGTGTGAAGGTCATCGTTAGAGCCAGATGGTCAAAAGAGAAGGGGGAGAATGTGGGGTGAAGACAAACTGTAAAAGACAGACTGCGAAGAGCAGAGAAACCATCAGTGCGTACCCATGGTCAAGAATGGATCAGATTGGCAGAATTGACGGCTCTAATGGTGAAGGGCAGGCACCCCTAAAAACAACTGATTAACAGTCCAGGACAGGATGAGCCTTCAAGAGATGTTTGGGAACAACTGACATCAACAAGATGTTTGGGTCACAGGCTGAAAGAGCGGAATTCATTGATTTCAACAGAGAAAAGGATTATAAATGCAGGGTGCTTTGCTATGGAACTTTGGGTTCGTCTTGCCAATACCAAATCCAGAGGAGCATCGGATTGATCGACTGACAAAGGCCCTGCTCCCCCCTGTGTTCAATCTAGCTGACCACTAGATTGATACAGACTCTGGACTGGTAACTATGACATTGTCTGGTGAGACTTTGTGTGTATGTTGTTTGTGTGTATGAGTGATTATGTTGTTTGTGTGTATGAGTGTGTATTCTCAATAAATGCGGCATACTGCCTTTTCCCCTATAAAAGATCTTGTGTGCTTCGTTTAAGCAGATAACAGCTGTGCCTCAGGTCCAGCCGGTTGGGTATACAGATGTGGTGGGCACCCAGACGGACGAGAGTGTACAGGTATCCTGGAGACTGAGAACATAGTTGGCTAACAGGTGCAACACAGGCACAGAATGGGATATGTATGTAACCCACACTATGAGCTCACATGGATCTTTGTCCCCCACTGATAGCTGTTCTCTAAAACGAGGATAAGCATCTACTGCAACTGCTGGAGCCAGAGCTCGTGCTTTTCGTACTAGAGAACCTATGTGCAAACCCTGCTGTTGGCCTAGAAGGGTTCACTCTACCTCCAGGTGTGACAGACATACAGAAGCAATGTGAACCCAAAGCGGATTGATTGTACAGGTATGACACAGACCTGGGACACTCACATAGGCAGGATAAAACTCACAGTGGGCGTAAGAATGTGAATCGGGGTATAAGCACACTGAACATGGCGTATAGAGAGTGTATGAGCATCATACCAACCTCAGGCAGGTTCAAGACCAATTAGGACACTCACTGGAATATGCATATACATACTCAAACATACAGGGAAGCTTTTTAACAAATATAAATCCTGCCTGTGAGATCCAGGAGCAATTCAACCCTTACAACAGGTGCAAATTCCTTGTATGAACTAACAAAAAATGCTGGTCTCTTCAGCACTTGCCTTATATAAGGCAGGCAGCAGCTACTATGCCCCTTAACTTTTCAGTAAGCTTGCCTCCATCTGCACCCTACTGATATCATGTGTAAATATCAGCATATTGGTTGAAAAATGTTGCTGAGATGAGTCAAGTGGGAAGATTCTACAGACGGTGTTCATCCTACTCCCCTGAACACAGGATCTCCTGATTTCTCCGGGTCACCATAACCTCCCCTTTCTAATGCCTGCATGTAATTCTCTATGCTATTGCCTTCCGCATCTGAGGATAACACTAATCGAAGTGTTCTCTCCACTGACTGCTCACAGGACAGTATAGAGATGGGAAAGGCATTTAGACTGGAATGATTCAGAGACTCTGGCAGCTCAGTTACACAAGCTGGTCATCTGGCAATACTGAATATGGCCCAAAGAAAAGTAAGTCACACAGGTACCATATTAACTCTGGTTCTGGCAGGGGAAAAGTGTCCTGGTTTGAGAGCTTGATTAACATTTCATGTTTTTAATAAAACAAAAGGAAGTCTCAGCTCAGCTCCGCGGGTTATCCTGAGAGGTCTTCCTCATCAGCATTCTCATTATTTTTTCAGAGGCAAGTTAGGGAGCCACTTCGAATATTTACACTGTCCCCTTTCCGAGGGTACATGCCATGTGCCACAGTGAACAACATGTATCCTTTTAATTCCTTCCTTTGGAGATCTCCTTTCCTTCACAGACATTTGTGCAGGAGACTATGCATCTATTGACAAACAAGGAAGAAAATAGCACCCATCTGTATTCATGAATCATTCAGAGATTGCTTCCTTTGTGAGACACGTTATTTACTTGGAATCCAATATCAGGGACCTCGTCGGAAGCTGGATGCAGTGTCTCAATAGGAACAGGGCACGTGTGGAGACAGTATATTCCTGAGCACTCATTCGAATGTCCAAGTAACTGCTCTTCACTTTATTCACGCTGCTTTTTGATTCACTTGCCCTCCAAGGTTGGTGCCAAGGGGGGGGGGGGGGAACGGTTTATTGGCACATTTAGGAAAAGGCTGCTTCTGACCTTCTGCAGAATTGTCAAGAATATTTAGAATATGTACAAGGTTTCAGGGCAATACATATTTATTCACTGCACAGCAGAGGGAGAGAGAAGGGAAACCCAGTCAAGAAGCCAAATGAAGAGGAAAATGTAATAAAACACAGAGCACAGACTCTCAGACTTTAAGATCAGAAGGAACCATCCTGATCGTCAGGGCTCGACAAATTATACAATCTACTCAACTGTGGCGAGTAGATTGTAACCTGGACGAGCCGGGTTCGGGCGATCTGCACATGCGCAGAATGATTTGCTCATAAGCAGATCACCGGACAGTGCGGCTGGCGAGCGGGGCTCGCCGAACCACGGCGAGCCCTGCTGATCATCTGAACTGGAGGGCAAGTGACGGGCTGTCAAGGCGTACCTCCCATTTTTGATCCCCAGTAGCGATACTCAGGTGTCCCAGTATGCTGTCACCTGCGCTGGTGATTTGGTGATATTGGGCATGGAAGAGTAAATCTTCCAGGGTTAAATTAGTTCTATCTTCCCACGGGCATACTGTTCGTGACGCCATGTCGCGAGAATCACAGGTCCGATAATGAATACCCAAGGGGGGAAGGACAGAACCAGGTGGACAGTTTTATCAAATAAAAAATATTTATTTATGACAGTGGTGAATTTATAGTATTATTCTAAGATTTTTAATAGACCGTATTAATAATGAATTTACAGTATTTATTATATTTATTCTATGGTTTCTAGTAAAACGTGTCAGAGATATAGGGATGGGAATGGCAAGGGGAATAGTCTCTAATCTTAAAATATCCAGCTACAGTAATAAAATAACAGTGATAACTACAAACTCTTATGTACTACCCACAAACAACTACAACACTAAGCTTATACAACAAGAAAAAATCAAATCATACATACCAACTTACACAGCACACGGAACATTTCACAGATATCGGTTCAGTTGCGAAGGCCTTGGTTACACCCGAGAGTCGGGGGAGGTAGCTGGTCGGTTGATCAGGCCGGCAGCGCTTTGAAGTGTACGAGAAGGCACACGCACGGTGGTACGTGTGTTGCGAAGACCTCCTAGAGCGAACTGTGCGATGGGTATTTATCCCCAAATCTGCACATCGCTTTCCCGTGCTTGCATATTACCATCTATGGCCCAATGGTCACCAAGTGTGGGGGTCTGTGTCCCAGGGGTTGGGCCGAAACTGTGCAGGTTTCATGCGACCAGGTAAGCCCCGCAGTTCTCACGCCAAGGTGACCGGTGGGAGAGTCTGAGGCTATTTTCCCCTTTTCACACCTTTCCTTTTTCTAAAGGCAATGGTATGCAGGAAGGGTGTGGCCGGTTTCTCTCAAGGAGTACTGGCCAAACGTTTTTGCTGGGGGGAGGGCAGTTTCTTTTCTCTAACATTAGTCTGAAGAAGAGAAGTGTGAGGAGGGATTTGATAGCAGCTTTCAACTTCCTAAAGAAAGGTTCCAAAGAGGATGAAGAAAGGCTGTTCTCCACAGTGACAGATGGCAGAACAAGGAGCAATGGTCTCAAGTTACAGTGGGGGAGGTCTAGGTTGGATATTAGGAAAATCTATTTCACTAGGAGGGTGGTAAAATACTATAATGAGTTACTTAGGGAGGTGGTGGAATCTCCATCCCTAGAGGTTTTTAAGTCTTGGCTTGACAAAGCCCTGGCTGGGCTGATTTAATTGGGATTGGTCCTGCTTTGGTCAGGGGGCTAGATTTGATGACCTCCTGAGGTCTCTTCCAGCTCTATAGGGCTGGAAGAGCTGTCTCCCAGTGCTCCTTCCATGACACTACTGTTACTTTAAAGCAGCGCTTTAAATTTTAATGTGTAGACAAAGCCTCAGGCTAAGTCTGCACTTGAAAGTGAAATTGTGGCCACGGCACCAATACTGGGAGGGTATATCTACACTGCAGAGGGTTTTTTTTTTTTTTTAAAAAAGCCATTTTTCTGAAAAAACTTCACTTACATCCACATTGCAATCACGTTCTTTTGGAAAAAAGAACAGAGGGGTCTTTCTGACACTGGTAAACCTGTTTCTATGAGGAAGAAGCCTTTTTCCAAAAGAGCTCTTCATTCCACATCCATTCAGTGTGAATGCTATCTTTCGAAAAAGCTGATGACTTTTTCGATGTGCTTGGGCAGTGTGGATGCTTTCTTTCAAAAGAAGTTTTTCGGAAGAAAGAATTACTCACCTGGTGCAGTAACGTCTGTTCTTTGAGATGTGTGTCCCCGTGGGTGCTCCACTGAAGGTGTCAGGCTCATCCTGGCACCACAGCTCAGAGAGTTTTCTCTAGCAGTAGTCCTGCTGGATTGTGCATGCGCAGATGCCGCCTCGCACCGTTTGTGCCCTTTTGCGGAGTGCGATCCAGCCCCACCAGTTCCTCCTAGCTGGAGTCATCTGAAAGACAAAGATAGCAGTTCCAAAGCAGTGAGGAGGGCAGGTCATGGGGCATCCATGGGGACACACATCTCGAAGAACAGACGTTACTGCACCAGGTGAGTAACTCTTTCTTCTTTGTCGAATAGTGAACCCCTGGGTGCTTCATTGAAGGTGAGTACATAGCAGTGGTCCAGTGCTAGCGATGTGCTTTGAAGTTAAGGTCTTTGCACTGTGGACAGGACAGCCTGGGCCACTGCAGAATCAGTTGTCAGTATATTTGCGAGGACATAATGCCTAGCAAAATCAAGGTAGAGGACTAGGTAGCTGCTGTCACGTTACTGGATTTTAAAGGGAGCAGCCAGACCACTGCTGCATCCATGGGGGGAAGGGGTTTGCCCTAAATGTTGGTGCAAAGGGGGCCATGCAAGGTGTCAAATGAAAGCTTATCTTATACTGATTCTATATATGCTATTCATGTAATTGTATAATGTCTTTGTGTGAAGTTATAAGCATGTATTCTGTGTGGATACTGAATGTTTATCTGTATGTGGTTGAGCAATGGGCAAAAAAGCTCAGCCTATGGCCATGCTAATGAGCAAGTCTCCATGGAACAACAGCCCTCTATAGGGCAAGGACACACCTCAAGAATGGTGACTGATACCTAAGGGCTACCAGCAGGGAACACAGAGATAGGCCACTGGCCAGGTGACCTGCTGCAGCCAAGAAGAGACAAGGAAGGAGGCATATAGGGGCCATGTGGCATCCTCCATTTTGTGCTCAGCTCAGCTCTTCATCCCAGATGCAGCACTGCAGGGATCAACGAGCTGGAAAGAACTGTGGACCCATCCTGACATAGGATGTACACCAAGGACGTTTAAGCCAGCAGTTATAACATCTCTGCTGCGAGCCTGCATTGAGAGCTGGGAGATTCGATGCATGTAATGTATGATACTTTAACAGCCTTACTCTCATGCTTTTCCTTTTTTTAGTAATAAAATTTTAGATGTTAGATTCTAAAGGATTGGCTCAGCGTGATTTTTGGGTAAGACTCAGAGTTTAAATTGACCTGGGATCTGTGGCTGGTTTCTTGGAACCGGACAGAACTTATTCGGGGTAGGTGAGATTGGGCTCTAAGGCCCCTCACCTGTGGACAGGCCCAGGGCCATCTGGGGCACGGATATTGCTGGGGTGTCAGAGGGGTTTTGCTCGTGAGGCTTCTGGCTGGCCAGGCAGGCAGCTGAAGCACTCTGTGGGACTGGTTTGTTGCCTATTTGAGAAGGTCTCCAGTCTGGGGGCTGTAAGAAGCCTCGAATTTGAGCAATTTCCCCTGAGTGGATACCCTCAGCGATGCCCAGACCCAGCCCGGTCTGTCACAGCCGCCCGGCATATGTCTTGCAATGGTACGCCCTTGCCTCGCACTAAAAAATTAGTTCGAATTAGCGTTTTGCTAATTTGAACTAGCATGTCCACACTGAGTGGACCCTGAACCAGGGTTAAGGATGGCTGGAAGCAGTGCCGGCAGGGCATCAGATTAGGACTTAGAGTGTGGAGCTGCTGCCTCAGGCTAGCCGAGGGCTGTGCTTAAAGGGACCCGATCCCCACCCCGGACAGATAGTTCTCGGGGTTCCCCGCTTGCAAAGCAGTCCTGGCTTGGAGTGCCCTGAGTGCCCACACTCGGCACATCACAGTACTCAGCCATCAGCCAGGCTGCACTTGCCGCAGGCTGCCATCCAGGGTGGGGGGTCAATCAAGGGGCTTCAGGAGAACTTCCACCCCAAGAAGCCTGCAGAGCCACCCCAGTCCTCCCCATCGGCGGCTCGTACCCCATTCCTCCCTCACCTCCTTCCACTTACCCCTCCCTAGCCCCCCTTCCTGATGTACAAAATAAAGAACACGTGTGTTCAAAAATAGAAACTCTCTTTATTGAACAAAACTCGGGGAGACTGGGAAAAGGAGGTGGGAGAGGGGAAGAGAGAGGGTGGGAGAGGGGAGGGCAACTACAATATCAGGGGTTTGGAACAGGTCCCATATGAAGAGAGGCTAAAGAGACTGGGACTTTTCAGCTTAGAAAAGAGGAGGCTGAGGGGGGATAGGATAGAGGTCTATAAAAGCATGAGTGGTGTGGAGAGGGTGCATAAAGAAAAGTTCTTCATTAGTTCCCATAATAGAAGGACTAGAGGACACCAAATGAAATGAATGGGTAGCAGGCTTCAAACTAATAACAGAAAGTTCTTCTTCACAAAGCAAATAGTCAACCTGTGGAACTCCTTGCTGCAGGAGGCTGTGAAGGCTACAACTAGAACAGAGTTTAAAGAGAAGTGAGATAAAGTCATGGAGGCTGGGTCCATGGAGTGCTATTAGCCAGGGGGTAGAAATGGTGTCCCTGGCCTCTGTTTGTGGAAGGCTGAAGATGGATGGCACAAGACAAATGGCTTGGTCATTGTCTTCGGTCCATCCCCTCCAGGGTCCCTAGTGTTGGCCGCTGTCGGCAGACTGGCTACTGGGCTAGATAGACCTTTGGTCTGACCCAGGACGGCCATTGTAAACTCAGCGCTCAGGGTCGGGGGTCTCAGTGGACCACCTTGATTTTCATAGAAACCTGCTCCTGGGTGGCCAGGCTGGCAGCTCTCCTGCCCTAGACGGCCACTTTCCTGTGCCTAGTGCGGAGGTCATGGATGAGGTCCACGATCTCTGCACTAGACCAGGAGGGCGCCCGCCTCTTGCGGACCCGGGCAGGCTCCCGGGAGCCGCCAGCCTGGTCCTGGGAAGAGGCGGAGGGCTGGGTGGCAGCGGGTGTCTGGCTCGAGCCGTGCCAGGTGCAGGCTCTGCTGGCTGGGTGCTGGCAGGCTTGCACCTGGCACTGGCACCGTAGCCAGCCCGTGCCCCTTTAAGGAGTCCGGGGCCGGGAGGGGGGCAGATGAGTTTCCCTGGTGGTGCCCAGAGTGGCCATTAGGGAAAGCTGGGGAGGGCTAGCCTCCCACTAGTTCAAATTAAGTGGCTACACAGCCCTTAATTCAAACTAGGCGTTAGTCCTCGTAAAATGAGGTTTACCTAGTTCGAATTAAGCGCTCCGCTAGTTCGAATTAAGTTTGAACTAGCAGAGCGCTAGTGTAGCGCCTATCAAAGTGTAGTGTAGACATACCCTAAGATAGTAGGTGTAATGGCGACTGTGATGGTGATATGCGTGAGAGGAGGCCTTAGGGAATAAGTACTTGCACTCCTATAGTGACGAGAATACCGTGAAAGAGTTGGAGACCTGGGTGACCTTGATCACACTGTATAGTGCGAAGGCGAGCGGGAGTGGTAGGATCAACAGTAATGTTGCGGTGTGTGGGATCTATGCGGAGATCTTAGATACTGTTCTCGAGGGGGGGGTGTAATTTCCATGTTGGTGGCTTCATGAATGCTAAGAAGATGGAGAAGGCTCAGGAGAGAAGACAGCTATCTCAGGGCTTGGTGTTGGTGTACGTACCTGCCTAGCCTTTCGCTGTGCCTTGGCAGGTATTGAAGAGGCACACAAAGGAGGTGAAGCTGTGCCCAAAGGGCTAGTCGGTGCGGTTTTAACATCTTTCAGTTGTGACCTGTCCCGGTGGCGAGATGGTGTTAGCAGCATTGGTGTTGGCGATGCCGGTGCCACTGTTATCGCCGGTGCCGGCAATACAGGCACCAGCACCGAGGACGTCGGCACCGATGGCTGTTGCTGCAGTGCCATCAGCACCGATCGCTTCTGTGTCAGAGGTATCGGTGCCAATACTGGAGGTCTCGATGCGGCATGGGGATCTCTCAGTGACATCGCCGGTGCCAATTCTGGTCATGGTGCCGCGCTGTACTGTCAGTGCCAGGTCAGTCAAAATGGCGGGGCTAGGAGCTGATGTGCTACTGCCCTTTCTTGTCTTGCCAATAGCATGTTTCGGTGGCAGACCCGAGGTGCCCGGTGTGTCGCCCGCACTGACAGTCCTAGAAGGAGCGGAACTCCTCTTTTCATGGGACTTATGTGCCCCAGGGATTTCGTCTGCTGAATGCTCCGTGGGCAGCGGCTGTAATGCTCTATTAAAAAGCAGCATTTTCAGCTGCATCTCTCTATCCCTCCTGGCGTGGGCAGTTAGTTTGGAGCAGTGCATACACTTTTGGGGGATATGAAATTCCCCAGGGCACTTGATACAGCATGAATAGCTGTCTGACGCAGGCATGGCATCTTGGCAGGTCACGCACTTCTTGAACCCAAGGGAACCAGGCACGATGGCTCTGAAACAGTCTGTCAGGCACAGTCTTTCTTATTATTAAGATTTTTGTTGTTGTTTTTTGTTTTTTTAAGCTGGCAGTGTTGAACCATTGAAATTCTGAATACGTATATACATGAACTTCTTTTTTAAACAATATGAAGTGGAACTATAACTATTGGGAAGAGGCTAAACTGGGACGAATAACAAAACTTTCTATCTTCTCAGTTTTTTTGTGTTTCTCCTCAGAGAGGAGGAGGAGGAGCTCGTCCAGATTCTGTCTGCGGCCATGGATGGTTAGGAGCAACTGGCCGGGGCTGGACTGCCCTCCGCAAAAGGGCATGAATGGTGCGAGATGGCATCTGCACATGCGTGGTCCGGAAGGACTACTGCTAGAGAAAACTCTCTGAGCTGCAGCACCAAGACGAGCCCGACCCCTTCAGTGGAGCACCCACGGGGACACTACTTGACAAAGAAGATCTCTTCAGAAAAAGCTTCTTCCGAAAGAATCCTGCAGTCTAGACATAGCTGGAGAGAGTTCTCTGAGTGCTCTCAGCAAACCACTTAAACAAAGGGAGTAGCTAACAGTGCTAGAAGTCAGTTTACACTAGCACTTTACAGCGCTGTAATTTGCTGTGCTCATGGAGACAGGGGGGCTTCACGCCCCTGAGTGAGAAAGTTGCAGCACAATAAAGTTGCAATGTAGACATGGTCTGAATCTCTATATCTTATCTTTGATATCTGTACAGTAGGGAGGATGATAGTTAATTGCCTGCTTTACAGGATGGTTGTGTACTACGGATTTGTAAAGCTAGCTGAATATGAAGTAATAACAATACTTTATATTACTATCTCAAAGCTTTCTCCAAAAGCAAGTCACAGCTTCATTATTCCCATTTTACAATTGGCGAGACTGAGGCACCAGGGGATTAAGTGGCTTGCTGATGCTCACACAGGGTATGTCTACACTACCCCGCTAGTTCGAACTAGTGGGGTAATGTAGGCATACCGCAATTGCAAATGAAGCCCGGGATTTGAATTTCCCGGGCTTCATTTGCATAAGCGGGGCACCGCCATTTTTAAATCCCCGCTGATTCGAACCCCTTGCCACGAGGAGTAACGGTAGTTCGAACTAGGAAGCCTAGTTCGAACTACCTAGTTCGTGCCGCGTGTAGCCGCGCGGCACGGGGTTCGAACGAGCGGGGATTTAAAAATGGCGGCGCCCCGCTTATGCAAATGAAGCCCGGGAAATTCAAATCCCGGGCTTCATTTGCAAGTGCGGTATGCCTACATTACCCCACTAGTTTGAACTAGCGGGGTAGTGTAGACATACCCACAGTGAGTTAGGAGTACCAGGGCTGGGGGTCAGCAGAACTGGATGCTATTCCTGCTCTGTCACTGTCAACTGTGCATATATGTAGGACCTATGTTCCCAGGCTCTTTGGATGCCATTAGCTTAGCTAATTGAAGATTCCGAACAAACACTCCAGAAAAATGCACTCAGCCAATTTGCCTACAAGTGGTAAATGTCACCAAAGCACATTCAGGGAGCCCGCCAAGCACATGGGCTGCCTTTGTTTGTTGGCAAGTAATAAGAAAAATGTAGTGTGCAAGCAAAGTGCCTGCCACTTTGTAATCAAAGGGCACTTTGGAATATTTATAAGTTCTATGGCCAGGAACATATGAATTTTTTAATAATTGCTCTCCTCACGTCCTCACCACTGCATAATGAACTCAGCCCATTTAGAAGCCATTAATTAATCATTTATTACTGATCACACTTCACAATGGCATCCCATATTGCTCCTCTGGTAGCTGTAGTAAATATGTCAGGTGAGGCCATTGCTTTGTATGCCAAAGCCAAGCACATCAGCTCTTTTTCATCTCTCATTACTCATGCAGAAGTGTTGCTTTGCCTCTTTGTAACAGCACCAACTCCAGAGCTCAGCGGAGCATGGGTATGTCTGTGATATACCCTAGTTTCTTAGGATCTATCATGTAGCTGTAAAGTCGCCCTGCCTGGTGTCTGACATAAACTACATCTGCCTGGATGCAATAAAAATATTGGGACAAGTAAAGGCCTGGCTGTATACTTGCCCACAGTGTGTCTAGACTACATGGTTTTGTCAACAAAAGTGGTCTTTTGTCAACAAAACTATACCTGAGTCTACACTACCGCCACATTCTGTTGACAGTAAGTCGACAGAACGAGGCAGTTCTGTCGACTGCGGTAAACCTCCTTTTACGAGGAAGAATGCCTTTGTCAACAGAGATATGTCGACAAAAGGTGTGTGTGGACTCAGGGAGCCAGTTCTGTCGACAAAAAAGGCCTCCAGAAAGAAGCCCTGGTGGACAGTCTAGCCTTTACAGGTACAGCACCTCTGTGGTTCCTGGCCGCAGCCTCTTAAAGACACAGGCACCCAGACAGGCCTTGCTGTCCGCAGCTAGCCAGAGCACCCATGCCAGTCATGACAGCCATCTCCCAGCCTCAAGGCCCCCCTGGCCCTTCTCGGGACAGAGACGAGGACCCACCCAGGGGCAGCAAAAGGCAGGCACCAGCCTGGTCAGGGCCAGAAATAAAAAACCTCCTGGAGCTCTGGTCCCAGGAAGAAGCCCTGGAGGCCCTGCAGTCACACCGCAGGAATGCAGACATTTATGAGCACCTGGCTCAGGGACTGGCCACCAAAGGGCATCACCCCCGCACCATGGCAAAAGTGAGGGCCAAGGCAAAGGAGCTGCAGCAGGGAGATGCCTGGGCCTGGGACCAGACCTCCCACTCCGGGGCAGCTCCCGAGACCTGCCCTTACTATGAGGAATTGGAGCAGATCCTGGGCGGTGGGAAAGCCCAGACTCCACTGTGTGTGGTGGAGTGCAGGTTACCCCACCACATTGTGGACTGACCCCTCCTGAGGGAGGAAGACCAGGCAGGGGAGGTGGGAGAGCTGCACCAGGAGGAGGAAGAGGAGGCAGCAGGGACCCAGACCCCAGAGGCCTTCCAGGCGTCTGTGGACATTGGGGATGGAACATCAGGTGAGTACTATGAGGGGTCACCACACACGGGCGGGTTGGCAGTGTAGGGGGCCAGCTATTCCCATTGCCACTGTGGGGCCCCTGTGAGACTTTCAGGCCACTGTCCAGCTCACACGTGGTGTCATGTGTAACACCCCTGAGTCTCCTGTCCAAAGGAGAGCCCCTGACAGCCACAGCATGCCCTTGGGGACAGCAGGGGTGCACACAGACAGTGATTGTCGCCACCTCTTTTCCTCCACAGCCGGATCCTCTACCCAACAGAGGAGCACCACACCTGCCCCACCACCATCCCGAACCTGTGGCACCCGCAGGTACTGGTGGGTGTTCACGGACCTGCTGAGGGAGCATGTTGTGGCTCTGCAGGACCTCAACAGGACCCTTCAGCAGAGGATGGAGGCAGAGGCCGAGTGGCACAACAGGCTGCTGGACGAGCTGGTCCAGCAGCGCACGTCCATCTGTGCCACAGTGAGAGAGCTCTTCACCTTGCCTGCCCCTGTCATGGGCCCCGGTCCTCCTGCACGCCAGGCCCCTGTTCCTCCAGCTCCCCCAGCCCCTCCGACCCCCCCCCAGCCCCGCTTGCTCCTGAGCCCTCACAGGCCCAACAGCTGCCCCCCCCTCTATCCCCAAGCCAGGACTAGGTCTCGCTCCACCCAATCCCAAGGCCGTGGGGATGCCAGGACACAGGAAGGTGGCAGGACCCCACAATCAGAGAAGCAGCGGCCTACTTGAGCCCTCCTCCGTGCTCCAAGTTTTCAGTCCCCTACCACCCCAGTTAAAGGTCATTTCAGTTATATAACAAAATCTTTATTTTTGAGTGAAAGATTTACCTTTACACATTTGAACAGTACACAGAGAATTTTTTTTAAACAGTTAGCACATTTTCTTTACTGATAGTGTTTCTAATAAAAAACTAATGTCTATGTACAAAGACAACCAGCTGTGTATGTATTCTTTATGGGAAGAGGGTGCGGGTAGTGGAGGGAAAGATAGGGGTGGGCCAGGCCAAATTCCTCATGGGGGAGGCCCTGGGGAGGGTCAGTGGGCTCCTTCTGAGAATCTCTCCCACAGGGCCTCTCAAATTTGGACACCAGCCTGGTGAGTCTGGAGAATGGCAGCCATCTAGGGCTGCTGAAATGGCCTCTCCTCACCCCTCACTCTGGCAGGAAAGCCTCCCCTTTCCTCTCCACCAGGTTGTGGAGGGTGCAACATGCGGCCACCACTCCCGGGATGTTGCGTTCACCCATCTCCAGCCATGTGAGAAGGCAACGGAACTTCCCTTTCAGATGGCGGAAAGTGCATTCCACCTGGATGTGAGCCTGGCTAAGATGCATGTTGAAAAGCTCCTTGCTCGCATCCAGGTGGCCGGTGTAGGGCTTCATGAGCCACGGCATCAGGGGTTAGGCCTCATCGGCCACTATACACACTGGCATCTGCACATCCCCGAGCGCGAGGTGCTGCTGGGGGAAAAATGTTCTTGCCTGCAACCTGCAGTATAGGGTGGGAGTTCCAGAATATGTGGGCATCATGTGCCCACCCCGACCACCCGACACAAATATCCATAAAATGTCCCCGGTGGTCGACCAGAGCCTGCAACACCATCGAATAGTAGCCCTTCTGGTTTATAAATTGGGCTGCTCGATGGGGTGGTGCACGGATTGCGATGTGTGTCCCATCAAGGGCTCCTCCACAGTTTGGGAAGCCAAGGGTGGCAAACCCCACAAGGATGTTGTCCAGGTCCCCGAGACGGACAAGCCTCTTCAGCAGCTCCGCACTGGTGGCCCTCATCACCTGCAGCATGAGACAAATAGACAGACAGAAACCAGAGAGTTAGACAGGTTACCTAAGCGCTTGGGGGGAGGAGACCCTCGGGGGGGACCCTCCCCTCCTTCCAACACACCTCTCCCCTTGTCAGGATGCCCCCCTTCCCTGCATCAGTGTAGGGGTGGCCAAGGAGCTGCCTCCAAGTGCCACTCCATCCCCCACTTCCTCTTGCCCTTGCCTGGCAGTCCCCCTTTCTCAACCCCCCCCACTCAGCAGGGCCTGTCCCCTGAAAGTGACTTACATTCATCAAGATGGCCCCAATGGTAGACTTCCCCAAGCCAAACTGGTGTCCCATGGAGCAGTAGCTGTCGGGGGTGGCCGGCTTCCACAGGGCGATTGTGACCCACTTCTGCGGAGGGATGGTGGGCCGCAGGTGGGTGTCCTGGTGTTCCAGAGCAGGGGCGAGCCAGGCAAACAGCTCCAGGAATATGGCCTTCTGCATCCGGAAGTTGCAGAGCCAGTGATTGTCGTCCCAGAGCTGCATGACGAGTTGGTTCCCACCAGTCTGAACTCGTCTCGTGCCTCCAAATCTGCCTGTCCCCAAAAAAGTTTGGGGGCAAGTGCAGATCACCTGCATCCTGGAGGAGGATCGCCTTGGTGCAGGCCGAGTCCATATGGGGCAGGAGAGTCCTACAGATTGGGAGGGATAGCTCAGTGGTTTGAGCATTGGCCTACTAAACCCAGGGTTGCAAGTTCAAGCCTTGCAGAGGCCACTTAGGCATTTGGGGCAAAAAGTTTGTCAGGGATGGTACTTGGTCCTGGTGTGAAGGCAGGGGACTAGACTCAATGACCTTCCAAGGTCTGTTCTAGGAGATAGGCAATCTCCATTAATTTAATTTAAGAAGCTGCAGTATGGCAGCTTGGGGCCATCACCAGCCCAGGGGCAGCTCAGGCTCCATGGCCAAGTGAAAAGCAGAAAAAAAAACCCTGCAAATAAACTGCTGTGGTGTCCGAGGAAGCAGAGCAAAGCACTACAGCAGTTTTGCTTTCCCTCTAGGAGGTAGGCAAGCCAGAAGCAGGAGCAGAGCAACGGCTGTCCAGGGGGATCCCTTTAAGCACGCGTCTCTGCGAAGGGCAGGCAGCAGCACCTGGAAATAAAGGCTGCCCCCTTGCCCTGCCAGAAGCACTTCCAGGGGCCTTCTTTTGTCGACAGAGCGTCCGGCAGTCTGGACGCTCTTTTTCAAAAAAGCAGATCAATTTTTCAATCCGCATAATGTAATCTAGACACTCTTTTTCGACAGATGCTTTGTCAACAGATACTGTCAACAAAGCCTCTGTCGAAATAGGCGTGCAATCTAGACATAGCCCCAGAGGCTAAAGAAGAAGCATGATCCTTCCTCCCAGCCTAGCTTCCCACAGAGGCACAGGGACTCTCTCATTCATATTGGGCTCCAGTTCAATTTTGCTATGTTTTTAAAAACTCCAGGGCCTTGTTTGAACTTTCATCAAAAAATCTGCTCAGCTAGCTCGGGCCTCTTTTCTGTCAAAATAGCTGGTCAGTGGTGATCTGAGCTTGTCACTACAGCTCCTGCCATCTCAGATAGCCTTCCCATGCCTCTCAGCTCCATTGTCATTTCAAGTCTCATTCAAGAACATGTTTTTCTCCTTGGTTTGTGCTCAGCACTGCTACTTCCCTCTATTCTCGTCCTTGCAAACAAAGACTTTAATTATTCACCATATGACTTTAACACCACCATTTCTTGTAATTTATAGCATAGACTGTCTTGTATTATTTAACTCTGCAAAGCGGTTTGGGATACAGCTTGAGATGCAGCATGAAAGATGCAATGAATTGTATTGTATAAAACCCTAGTCAATAAAATGAAGGACTATTAATAGCTTAATGGCTATTGTCTTCAAGAGCGGATAACATATCTCTCTTTCATGTTCATAACCAACTTGATGTGTTTATTATACTGCTAAGGGGATAGGAGCTTTTAGACTTGTTGGGCTGCCCTTGGTAAAATTACTTTGTTCTTTTTAGCTATCAAAACATATTTGTTAATAGGATGTTAATAATTTCCATGCAATAAGTTACATCTCCTGGACAATATAGTCCATTTGAATAACCTCTAGAAGAATCTTACTTTCTGTTATAAAATTAAGACCACAGCTGCTGGCAGTTTATTCAGCTTTCATCATAATGTCATATCAGACTAAATTATTGAAGATGACTGGTAATTTACATGTCTTGTCTCCAACTAAAACAAGCTAGAGTTCCCTCACTATGTTACACTGCACTACATTTATAAATCTCGACTTGCAGTCCAACTTGTTTGCATATTATACAGTGAGATGAGTGTAAAGCAAAGTTGTATTTGACAGGTGTAGTAGAATGGAAGTATGTTCCAGAGAGAAAATATAAAGATGTTTATCAATATTTCACAAGTGGTGCAGAATATTTATTCCAGTGCTTCCTAATCCTTTCGTTTCAATGTTCTACTTTCTCAGAAATCAAAAGGTTAACTTCAGTGGAGTTGCTCCTGGTTTATACTGATATGGACATCAAGATATATTGGTTCAGACTAATATACATTGTGAGTATCGGTAAAATCTTTAAGTTAATTGAAATACGAAGTTGTCATTGTGTACATATTATAACAAATTCTGAATGCCTTCTTGAGATCTATCATTAAACTCCTCCATTGTGGGTTTGATAAATTCAAGAGTCACAGGATTTCATTTTACATCAACGTTCCAAAGGAATTAATCTGTCATCCAGAATAAAAACAACAATATGCTATTCTGAGTTGAGAAATAGCTTTCACCAGTCTCAGCCATAGCCAGTTAAGATACACAGTTTTGCACAGGCCATCAGGTCAGCTAACACTAGTCCAGTTCCTCAGTAGTTCCAACTGCTGTGACATGGTAAATGATAGCAATTAAGTTTTTAGACCTAGATTACATTAGGCATCTTTGTTAAAGTGGTTTGATTTTCAGAACTGCTAAGCACACACAGCTTCCGTTGAAGCTAATTGCAGAACAAGACCTCTGACAATCAGGACACATTTATTTAGGTGCCAAGGTCTATTGTTTTGATGCCCACTTCTGAGCTTCCTGTTTTGAAAATGTCACCCTTACTCACTGGATGCCATGTTCTCCCCTAATATTCACTTCACAGAGATGTGGTGAAAAGCTGTAAGTAATTAATAATACCGGGTATCTGTTTTCATTCCATTCTGAGGAACAGGGACCAGCCCATATTTTCCCTCTCCCAGTTGCATATCAGTTCAGTTAACATCTACTCCCATTGTGAATGACTATTCAAAAGAAAGAGAACATATTACCTGAGTTCTGTCTCTTCACGATGTTGCTGTTATTTCTCTTTCTAAAGCCTGAGGGTGCAACATTTAATGAACTGATCAGTCCTTCACTGGGAGAAGAATCTTGACAAAAGTGCTGTAATCCATGAATTTCCAAAATGTTGAAAATATGGAAAGATGTGAGAAAACAACTAGCACTGTCTAGGAGCTTTTCTAAATCTACCACTGGGTAGAATATTACAGTTTCACAAAAGAGAAAATAAGCACAAGAAAGGATTAAATGTATAAGAAAAATGTATTTAACAAAAGTGAACTAAAAGCTTTCATGCAACTACAATAAGAACATAAATTAGAAAGGTAGTAATTTTTTTACAGTTAAGACTTTCTTTACAAAATCATAAGAATCAGGGACAAATAAAACTTGATTTATCCTCACCAGAAAACTAGGTAAGGAAATTACAAGATAAACAAATCTCTGGTAAAAATAAACCAAATTCATACTTTGTATGCACTTTTTTCCTACAGAACTGCAGGATAATATTGATTATGTAAGGTTAGGTCGGGAAAAAGAAACAAGATAGAAAATTGGATTGGAAGAATAGAATACTAGCTTCTGTGAGCACAGCCAGTAAGTACACACACACAATCTCAGTGGAAGATTTTCTTACATTCATACCAGTTTGGGTAACCAGCGTAGGCAGGGGAGGGGGAGCATCACTCCCAATTTGAAAGATCTGATGTTAGAAAAATGATGGTTGGATCATCAATGCCAACATTGCTATTACTATGGCATTAGTTTTGCTAAAATTAAACATCAATTTAGTATTTTCATGCAGCCAGTAGGCCTAATTCATCCCGGTGGTTGCAAAAATAAAGGCTGTCTATAGAACTGCAGTTGACCAGAATAAAATAACGAAGAGAAGCAGAGCCACTTAACTGCTTGCTTGAGATTAACAGCTCCATGATTTAGGTAAAGAGGGGCCAAATGAGATAAACTAATAAAAATAATTGATATAACTTTTTATGAAGCCAGTATAAACAGGATTTTCCAAAATACTCAGTGCCAGCAGAAATCCTCTGCCATTACAATCAGTGGAAGTTTGTGCTTGTCTCTCTTGGTAGCAGAACTAGGCAAAGATTCACATTTTGGAAACACCTACTCTGTGTATACCTGCAGCAACTCATAGTCGGCACTTTCACAACACTTCTATGTTCCCTTCCCTTTTGTATTTATTGCCCTGTCTTTTAGGACTAGATCTTAGCTTAAGTCAGTGTGTGTTTTGCTATTGACTTCAATGGGAGCAGATCAGACCCTCAGTGCTTATACAGGAAAATGATTTGGGCTGTCAACAAGTATTTATGCTAAATAAAAAGTTAGTGACAGGAAAAGTGTTATTTTAATGTTAGGGCCGTAGTTAAGCACATACCTAACTCTAAGCGTGTGAATAAGCCCACTGAAGTGAATGAGATTTTTCCATGTGCTTAAAATTAGGCATTTGCTTAAGTGTCATGTGAACAGAGGTCTGAGTTATCCAGCAAGCCACCAACTGTAACTGATTAAAAAGCCAACAACAGAAAAATCCAATCCTCCTTCATGTGGCTTTCAATAGGTCTCAAGCTGGGACTTGGATGTGCAATCTTTCGACTATTGGCAGCAAAAGGTTGAAATGTCTTTGTGAATGCAGATGATGCCATTGTACTATATTCTCTGCATGCTACTGATACAGACTATACCTATGAATAGGGGTGTTGATGATGAGCACATCTGAAGAGCAGGTGAAGGGAGTTAAGCCCAGGTTTACCTGCAAATGTAATTAATTATTGAAAGCTAGTCAGTCTCAGGCAGCAAAAATTGGGAATGTAAATGTAAGAAGAAACTCTGAATATCAGTGGAAGCAACATCATTGAGTTCCAAGGAGTTACTCTTGATTCACATCTGCGGGAGGTCAGAATTAGCCTTAGAGTTTGCCAAAAGGCAAGGGTCACTGTTAGAGATTGAACAGCTCCAGATCCCCACTCTTTGGGACAGTCTGCAAAGGGCCTGGCATTTTGAGATGTCTCTCTATAATAGGCTTCAGCTAGAACTCTGAAGCCAAATACTCCTCTGAGCACACTTGAGGAAAGCTCAGATCCAAACTTCGCTGCTTGGGTTTATGTCTAGTGCATGTTCTTTTTACAGCTAAGAATCCCAGCTGACTGGGAAAAGGGGATGCGGTGGGATTTCTGTGGAATATTTTTTAAAAATTGGTAAAAAAAATCCCAAACTGAAGTATTTCACTTTAACATAGGAAATATGTTACAGTCTCTATAGTGCATTATGGGAGTTATAGATCAGGCACTTCATGATCCCATTCTCCTCATTAGCCTGGGATCTTTGGTCAGAGTATGTCTCTCATGATACACCATGAGCACCCCTCATGTTAAGGACATGAGAAATGAGATCATCATGAGAGATGAAGTTCAGTTGAGTTGTCCAGCTCATAGAGGAGATTGGGAAGATGAGGCAGAGGATCTATTATGCCCCTGTGGCATCACACTGGCATAGTCAGACAGAAATTTTCTGATTTGGGCAGAAATATTTTGTTTGGAAGGGGGTATTTTTTCAGTGAACATTTGAAATTTCAGTGGAAAGCGGAGAGTTTTTTCTGTACCTATGAATTTCAAAATGTGCTTATGATTTCTTCCTGCTCCTTAATGTGACGCCTTACTTATAAATTCCATATGGCACTTGGTGAAGAATGGGGATGTACTTTTTAAAAGGGAATTCGAGAATTACCTGGTTTTGAGAAAAAAATGTTTAGCCAAAAATCCAATTTTCCATTTTTACAATCAGCCCTAGTGCTAACAATCCTCAGGTTCTCCTCAACTCCTCATCCATTATTCCTCTCATCTTGTTCGGTTTCTTACAGTCTCAGTGCTGTTTCTCTAGACATCTCAACTCTTCTCTAAGCTAAACCTGGATAAAAATTAACTTTTTAAATTTTCCATTCATTGTTTCTTTTTTCTGACAGTCTTGCTTCAGCAACTGGATTAAATTTCTTAATTTTGCTACTGCCCCAGGCAAATTTCAAGCTATTTTTTAACCTTTTGTTATTCTCAAGTGAAATGTTCTCTAGTCATTGTAAAAGACAGTTCTTGCCATCTTCTTAGTATTTCTAGAATCTGCCTTTTTCTCTTTTTCTTTAACTAATCTTCTTGTTCCTGCTCTTATTATCACCTGCCTTGAGTGCTGTAATTTTCTTCAGCAGCAACTGGCCTTTCTGCTTCTTCTCATAAACCACTCAGGATTGTTGTTTCTTTCCACAATGCTTTTGCACATTTCTCATGTCACTGTGACATATGCAGGGCCACAATCCAGACTAATGAGTAGGAGTGTCCTCTTGCTATATAATCGAGGGTGCCCTTTAAAGTTTACACTGCTTTGCTGCTGTAGCCTCCAGCTGGGAATGCTCACAAACAGCCTCCAGCAAATAAGTCACTCCCTGCTATGTCTGTGTGTGGGCTGCAGTCAGCCACAGGTTGGCTCTTGCCAGCCTTTTCACTGCCGGGTGGCCCCAATATACTCCCCGTTATTAATTCCCCCCACAAGCGAGTGTCCTGTACTGCCCAGCCCTTACCTGGACACAGGTCCAGCCTGAACCCTTTTGGCGCCCTGGGCCAGGGCATGTGGCGCCACCCCCAGGCGCATGGCGCATGCGCGGGCCCACCTATGGGGCACGGGCTGGCACCCTCCCCTCCAGGGTATGCACTGCCCAGCCTGGCCCGGCCAGTGCTGCTGGCACATGCTGGGCCGTGCAGGGCCCCACAGCTGTGGGGGAAAGGGCGCTGTTGGTCGGCACTGCGGGAGCCGGGCACGTGGCGCCTGATGGCAGCTGTAAGGGACACCGCGTGCCCCTTACAGCAGCCATCAGGCAACCTCCATCGGTTGGTGCCTTGGGCAGCTTCCCGGCTTGCCCATGCCTCCATCCGGCCCTGCCTGGACATACAAGTTTATGCAGAATCCCTCACTTAAGCAGTAGAAATGGTGTGCACATAGGTAGGGGAAGGCAATGCCCATTCCAACTTCCAATAGCAGTTTTCAAGTATCTAAAGGGGTGTTATAAGGAGGAGGGAGAAAACTTGTTCATCTTCGCCTCTGAGGATAGGACAAGAAGCAATGGGCTTAAACTGCAGCAAGGGAGGTTTAGGTTGGACATTAGGAAAAACTTCCTAACTGTCAGGTTGGTTAAACACTGGAATAAGTTGCCTAGGGAGGTTGTGGAATCTCCATCTCTGGAGATATTTAAGAGCAGGTTAGATAGACATCTATCAGGGATGGTCTCGATCAGGGCTACTCAACACACGGCCCATGGGCCGCAGGTGGCCCTCAGCCTGTTGGTTTGTGGCCCGCAGTGTGGTTTGGGTTTACGCGGGGCTCAACATGTGGTCTACGGGTGGTAGCCAAATCAAAAATGTAGTCAATACAATGGTCTTCTGTTGATATGTGTTTTAGTAGTTAAATTTCTGGACTGTCATTGCTGATTCAAAGTGCTGATATGGGTGGAAATGGGGTAAGTATTGCATTTTATTATTATCAGCAGAACTGACTTAAATGGGGCCTGTGTGTGGTGTAGTCTTGCCTTAATCTTTGTATTCACGCCATCAGTGTGAAAGAAGCTATTTGCATGTATATGTTGCAGCCTTTGGCATATGCTGTGAGTATCATTTTGGCCTCCAGGGCTTCCAAAGTTGAGTAGCCCTGGTCTACATGGTGCTTGGTCCTGCCATGAGGGCAGAGGACTGGACTCAATGACCTCTTGAGGTCCCTTCCAGTCCTAGTGTTCTATGATTTTATGATTCCTCACCTGGCCTCTCCCATGCTCACCCTAATTCCCCAAAGCCCTCTCCCACAGCCTGCTGTTGCAGTGCCAGAGGCCGGGGCAGGCAGGCTGGGATCCACAATGCTTACCTCCCCAGACACTGGGGCCCTTCTGCAACCCAGCTCTGAGGGCTTCCTGGAGAGGGGTCAGTCTAGGCTAGGGTCAACCTGCACCTCTTGACTCTCTTCTCCAGTGTTCTGGGGCTTGGAAGGCTGGGGCAATGCTATCCCAGGATGGGAGGCCCTATCCTGGGGAAGGAAGCAAGGGCCAGCACCCATATTGGGGAGGGTTGGGCAGGGACCAGAAGTGGAAGGGCAGGGCATTGGACAGAAGGGCCTCCCAAAGCCATGGAGTCATCCAGTGCCCAAGGGTGCGCACAAGTCCTGTTACTCCAAATGGAGTTTCCCATACACTTCAGTTCTAACACACTGGCTGAGATAAAACAATGCAGCAGATGTATTAACTACAGAGAGATGGGTTTTAAGGGAATACTAATAGCAAGGCATAAAAGTCAGAAATGGTTACAAGTAAAACAAAGATAAAAAGTAACTAGCACCTAACTTAACAAACTATATTGAATTCCAAGCAAGGTTTTCTCACTACGTACTTTAGCAGATTACTGGCCAAACTCTTAGGTCAGGACTCCCTCCCCATTCCAACGCTGTTTCCTTTGGTCCTTCACATGCTGTAAAGGGGGTGATTAGAGGGACAAAAAGGGATGCTCTTGGGGTGTCACCCTTTTCTTTTTATAGTCCTTTCCTCTCCCCCCTCCCCTTTTGGAAAGCATCATTATCTGAGAGAAAAGAGAGACAATCTGTGTGGATCGGAACCCCAGGTTGTTTCTTCATGAAGATTTAGATTTTTTGCTCACATCCCATTTCCTGCCAAAGAAGGCCATTTATCAGGTAATGGTCCCTTAACCTTATTTGCACCTTATTAATAGTTTGCCCTTTGTAACTGAGGCACTAGTTTGGCCACTCCCCAGACTTGGAATATGTATTGGTTACACGATAGAGTGGAATCTTATAACTTTACATACAATGTTGCCACACAGATTTTACCAGGATAGTAATGATCAGATTATGAGTTTTTAAATGATACATCACCAAGCATACTTTGTATAAAGATTATTATAATAATGTGCAAGGAATAAAAACTGAAGTGCAATCTGTCAAAATCTCTCCACTGCACTTTTAGCTCTCTGCCCATCAATTCAGCTCCACATGAAGGGTCCAACTCTCCCTTTAACTTATACCGGGTCTACATTGTTGTAACTGTCTTTAGTGGAATCACTCGGGATTTATAACTAGTGTGTGGGAGATCTAAATCTGGTCCCAAGTTTAAGCTTTTACTTCCAGTCTTTTCTGCTTTTCTTGTGATTCCCTCAGCCCATCCCTAATAACTTTATATATAGACTTTTATCCTTCCCACTGTCATGCCTGAGACATTTGCATATCCCCTTTTACCTGCTTTGATTCCTTTATTTTCTCCCACTCTAATGGTGGACTAAGCTTCTATACTGATTCATTCTACTATATCTTTGCCTTCTTTTACATTGTTTCTCTTCAAATTCTCTGCCCCTAAGCCTTCCTTCCTCTTGTGCATGTGAGATGCTAGTCTCTCCTTCATGGCTGAATGTAAGTGCTTAACTTTTTCAGAGGTAGAGAGAAGACTGTCATAACATCAGGGGCTGCTGGCACAGATGAGGCCAGGGCTGTTGGAGCTGCTAGGCTGCATTTGTGGCTAGAGTTGCAGTAAGGCTGTAATGTCACCTGTTCCTGCGCAGGGCCAGGGCTGCTGGAACTGCCTCTGCAGCATGGCCAGGGCCAGGGCTCTGCCTACCCCCATCTATGGCTGGGGCTGTGGGCACAGCCAGAGCTACCAGGGTCCTGCCCCTGCCCAGTATGCAGCAGGACCAGGGTGGCACTGCCAGCATGGCCAGGACTGCTGGGGTTGCTATGGCCCCATCTCCTGGCATGATCTGTCTGGGTCCCAGACACTCAGCTCCTCCGATTAACTGGTTACCTAGTAAGCATTCCAGTAAGCCTAATGCTTACTGGGTACCAGGTAACCTTTTACATCCATAAAGAGAAGTCTGTAGCAGAGCTGGAAATTCACCATGAGTCTCTGGATCCTGAGGCTTTAACCAGAAGCCCATCTTTCCTCCAATAAAAGGCTATGTTGTCAGTGAGGAAAGATGGGAACAAATGAATGGACCCCACAAGAGTTAGTCATATGCGTTTTCTCAACCTTGTTCGCCATGAGCAGTAGCTGCTGAAGTGATCCAAAGTGGCTCCTTTTCCATTGTCTGAAGCTTTTCTCTATTCATTCAACAGAAAATAAAAAGAACAGGAGAAATATGATAAGCTATTAAATGCTGCTGCTCATTATACTCAGGTTGTGACTGGGTTCACTTTCATATGGGGAATTTGGCTTTTTGTTTCACAGCAGAGGGATGAAGATTCATCGGCCTTTGCTAGGCTTTTTCCACCTGCGGGCTGCCTTCTAAAAACAAAACACGAAATACATGTATGTATTTTAAGTGTCTCGTTTGAATGGAAGAGCAGGTTGTATCATCAACTGGCCTTCTGCTCACTTCTTTCACGTGAATATTATGTGCTCTTCTGTACTTTGTGGAGCTTGTCAAGGACTTTGGTTTATTCCCCAGAAAAAGCATTATATTGTTTCATAAAAATAAAATAAACTACTGTTGCTAGTAGAACATACTTTGCTTAACTCCTCTGTGTCCAGCTTTCCATAGTGTGAAGCCCACATTGGCAACAACCAATCAGCAGTTTGGAAACCTTTAGCATGAAGAGGTTAAAGCACACGCAAGGCAGTTCAGTTTAGAGTGTGAAACAGAGCCTACTTCCTCCTTTGGTAGGAGGGTTTTACTATAAGTCACTGAAGATGTTATAGCTAGGATGCAGTTAGTACAGATCAGCTGCTCTAAACTGTTCCTACAACCATCGGCAGTGGGTAATATAGGCAAGGGAAGGAATTGTTTTCCCAAACCTGCCTACACTCCTCCGCCGCCCAGGAAGACTGGCACCACAGCACAACAGCCTGGCTCTCTGGTCACCATAGAAGGCTGGGGCTGGGGCTGTTGCCAGGGCTGTGGTGGCCCAGCCACCAGGAAAGGCTGGGGGCAGGGCCGGAGCTGGAGCCGGGGTAGCCCAGCCTCCAAGAAAGGCTGGGACTGGGGCTACGGAATGGCAGCCCAGTTTCCTGGCTGCTGGGGTGGCTGGGTCTGCAGTGCAGCAGATCAGGAAGGATCAGGCTCAGGCTGAGCATGACTTGGCTTCATGGGGTGTGGAACGGGAAGGTTGCTGAAAGTGCAGGGCTAGGGCTTGCCTTCCCAGGCTGGGCCTTCACCCGCAGCCCATGGTTACTACATACATAGATCTTCAAAGCCTGGCTACATTTATGCCCTGATGCTAATGCAGGCTTCTGAAACAGAAGACTGTGAGGATCACTCAAGGATTACTAACTGTTTAAAGCGACCAGTACCCAATTCTTCTACACCACACCCACTGATGCAACTATTTCACTGTGCATCAAAGCATACAAGAAAGGAGAGAACATTTCATATCACAAAGATTTTCCCCAGTGCTTCCCAATGCTGGGAGTTGGGAAGGACTAGTTGGGGAGAGGGGAGCGTGGCAGATGTACAAGTTAACCTGTGTGTGTCTTTAATAACATATGGCAGAAATAAAGGGGAGGCATAATTGGTTTCATTTTCCTGATGAGGAGCTAAGCTTCCAAACCTTTGGGAAGGAGCACTGTATGGAATGAGTAAAATCAGGCTTTTGTGAAGGCTGCCTTTGAATCTGAAACCAGGTTTGAGTGAGTAGGGATATAATTTCTTCTCTTTGGCTCTCCCTTTGTGCTGTGTTTCTTTGTACAATACATCAAGCCCTATGAAGTGATCCCACATTTTGTTTAAAACTTTAAATGATATTATGACAATCAGTTTTCTCTCTATCTCTGAAAAAGTTAAGAACTTATATTCAGTCATGAAGGAAAGACTGGCACTATATTTGTAGCATCTCATATGCACGGAAAGAAGGAAGGAAGGCTGAGAGGCAGAGAACTTGAAGGGAAACAGAATATTTCATGTGAGAACAATAAGAATATATCTACACAGCAAAATTCTGAAATAACTATGTGAGCATTTACACAGCCATTCCATTATTTTGAAATAATTTGAAAATAATGGGTGGCTTATTCTGAAATCTGAAAACCTCATTCTATGAAGAATAATGCATATTCCAAAATAGCTATTTTGGAATAAGGCGTGTGTAGACGTTACACTGCTGCTATTTTGAAATAGACCCTCACCAGGGCCATTCTAAGGGTATGTCTACACTTCGTTCCTCGAGAGAGAGAGGAATGCAAATGCAGACACCCAAAACTGCAAATGAAGCAGGGATTGAGGAGTAAGGGTTATTTTGAGGGAAGGGTTTTATCTCGAAATAACCCCATTTTTTCTCTTGAAATAGTGCTATTTTGAAATAATGCCATAATGCAATTATGCAAACGAAGTGACTGTGATCTGATCTATTACATTCAAATACAACCCAAAAAGTAAGGTTCAGCATCTGACTGGTCTTGGGTCTTTCTCTTTAATGAGCCCACATTTATCTGGGTACCACCAACAACCTCTGCTAAACAAAGTCATACACAGGCAGCCCCTGAAATCCCTCAGGACCCACTGAGGAAGTTGAAAAAATCCCAGCTCAGAAATTTTTTCTTTTTATAATGGAGATTGCCTATCTCCTAGAACTGGAAGGGACCTTAAAAGGTCATTGAGTCCAGTCCCCTGCCTTCACAGCAGGACCAAGTACCATCCCTGATGAATTTTTGCCCCAAATAGCCTCCACAAGGATTGAACTCACAATCCTGGGTTCAGCAGGCCAATGCTCAAACCACTGAGCTATCCCTCCCCCCTAATTAGGTTTCTCGATTCAGGTTTTTATATTTACAAATTTATAGTTTTGTGGGGTTTACAATTACAAACAGGGAGAACAGGGTTCTAATCTCATATTGCTCTTACGCCCTAGTAGGCAAAAGAGTCACTCTTGATTACCATAAGAGTGAGTCAGGGCTTGAATGGCTTAAAACTTGCATTCCCATTAGAGGGTGAAAGACAGATTTTCCGGGGTGAGAAAACAACAGGGCTTTAATTAATGTGTGTGTGCACCAGAGATTAAAGTAAGCGGGTGTGCCCTGGTGCGCCTTTCCAGCAAGAGCTGGCTGAGCTGTGGCAAAAGTCAGCTGGGAGCTATTTCAAGACCTGGCAAGGACCTGGGTTGCAAGAGGACAGTGCCTGTAAGAAATTTGAAGTTACTTTCACCCCTGGTGCATGTGCATGCACACACAAAACACACACACATTAAGATCAAATGTCCATAAGGAGGAAAACTGTAACCCTTTTCATTCTGATTTTTTAGTCTCTACTAACTCTTCCCCCATATACAAGGATGCCCATTAGTATGAACTTTTCCTCCCTTTCCTTTCAGCTGGCCATTTAAATTTGAAAGCAGCTGCAGTCCTGAAGTGACCATTCTGTAACTGGCCGCGGCTTGTTGCCTTGCCTTCTCTTGCAGCAGGTGAGTCTTCTTAATTCCCTCTGTGCTTTTGCCAAGTCTTTTTCTTTCTGATTCCTGAGGTGCTGATCCATTCTCACAGGCCGAATCTGCTTTGAAGTCAACAGGGTTGCTCTGGATTTACAGTGGTATCTCATAGGCTTCGTCTACACTGGGTTTTTGCGCAAGAAGCCTTTTGTGGAAGAGATCTTCCGCAAAAACTTCTTGCACAAAAGCGCATCCAGACCTTAAAGCACATCACAAAAGTGATGTGCTTTTGTGCAAGATAGTGTCCACACTTCATGGATGCTCTTGCTCAAGAAAAGCTCTGATTGATTCCTATTCACAGAATGGCCATCAGAGCACCTGTGCCTTTGTCAATAGGGGTTTCTTGCGCAAAAACCCCTCTGGAACGTCCACACCTGCCTGTTTGCGCAAGAGCTGTAGTGCAAAAAGGAGTTATTCCTTGTGGGAAGAGGAATAACTCTACCAGAAAAAGCCCTCTGTTCTGTCAATTTTTCTTGCATAAAAATGTACTTGAGGTGTGGACGCTGTTTTTGCACAAAAACCTTGTAGTGTAGATGTAGCCTAAGGGCACATCTAAACTACATTCCCGTTCCGAAAGAGGAATGTAAATGAGGCCGATCGAAAATTCAAATAAGGCATGAATTTACAAATCTCGTGCTTCATTTGCATAATCACGTGAGAGTGCTTTTTCGAAAAACGGTTTTTCAAAAAAGAAATCGCAGTCTAGATGGGGTTCTTTCAAAAAAAAGCTTCTTTTACATTCCTCTTTCAGAGCAGGAATGTCGTTTAGACGTGCCCTTAGTCTACGTCTACACTACAAGGTTTTTGCACAAAACCAGAGTGTTCACACCTCAAGCACCTCATTTTTTCAGGAGTACGGGTTCTTTTGAAAAAGGTTTTTTTTCCCAAAAGAATCCTGCCTAGACTGTGGTTTCTTTTTCGAAAATCCCTTTTCACACACACAATTATGCAAATGAAGCACGAGATTTGAAAATCCGCACTTCATTTGAATTTTCGATCTGCCTCATTTACATTCCTCTTTTGGAACAGGAATGTAGTTTAGACATAGCCTAAGGTTGGACTCTAGTCTCTAGCCCACTTCTGTTGTACTGTTTTCAGCCTGCTGTAGACAATAGGAATTTTGAGATCACAGGAGTCGATTTTATGGGCAGGCGCTAGCTTTTCATACCAGGTGGTGAAGTAAAGGCTAATAAAAGAGTAATAGGTATTGGAGAAAGGACTTAATGAATATGAACAAAATATTAATGTATTTTAATTGCCTCTGGATGTATATGATTGAACATATCAAAACATTTCTCTTTGAGGGGCCGCTCAAACAGTATCTGCAAACAGAGGGTCATGTTTGACTTTTCTATGTGTCTAATAAAATGTGCTGTGTCTGATTCTTCACTCTGTTAGGGTACGTCTACACTGCATACCTAGTTCGAACTAGAGATGCAAATGGAGACAATCGAAGTAGTTAATGAAGTGGGGATTTAAATATCCCGCGCTCCATTAACATGATCTCGCCGGTGCGCTAGTTCGAATCACAGCTGATTTGAACCAGGAAGTGCGCGCCGGGACGCGTTAGTTCGGACTAAAGGAGTAACATTAGTTCGGACTAAGGGCTTTAGTCTGAACTAACGCGTCCTGGCGCGCACTTCCTGGTTCGAATCAGCTGTGATTCAAACTAGCGCGCCGGCGAGATCATGTTAATGGAGCGCGGGATATTTAAATCCCCGCTTCATTAACTACTTCGATTGTCTCCATTTGCATCCCTAGTTCGAACTAGGGATGCAGTGTAGACGTACCCTTATGCAGATGTAACTCCACTAACACAGCAGAGTATAACATCGGAATAATACAATGGCAAGTCAGGTCTGCTGGTCTAGATTCTTATCCCATCCACATTAGCATATACCTGAGGTAGCACCATGGAAGCCAACAGCATCACTCCAGATTTACTCCAGTGTAAGTGAGATCAGATTCTGCTTTTTAGCCTACAAAATAGGGTCCACATCTATCATTTCCTTGGTTAACTGGCACATTATGTTTCATGTGTGTATTTGTTATCAAGTGATTTAAATAAAGATTAGATTTTTTAACACTCTATATTTTTCCACGTGAGCCAACATTGCTCTGGATTTTCCTAGGCTTGTTAGCAACTTGCATCTCATTATTTCTTTTTGTGACTTAACCCTACCATAAGATGTTTCATTCTCAGGTCATTGTGACAACTGCCTGACATACTGATGTGTTCGCTTGCTCTCCGTGTTTCTGTCTCTCCTTGTTAGCAGATTTCAATACTTAAGCTTTCCACTTTCTTCCTTAGCAACCCACAGACTGCTTTGAACACTGCTGACATTTTTATCCACTCTTTTGCATCCCTCAGCAAAGCTGTCCTGGAAGAATGTCTGTGAATGTAATTATAGAAACCACATAGGCAATGGTTGGGAGGTTGTTTTGTTTTGTTTTCTTGTTGTTATTTTCTCCCCCTGCTGTGTAAAACCAATCTTTGCTAGATTCAAAGGAAGCTACCTGCCTATTCTGCTGTGGTTGTGCTTCAACAATGAACATCTCCATCTTTTTCATTTGAATATGCATATGGCTCTTACTGTGGCACTGGTGCCAGGCACACATGCAGTTCTAGGTATTTAAAGCAACAGTGGGAGGGAAATGAAAGCTGTGCAGTTGGGGCAGTCCTGGTGTAGTAAACTGCTCTTAAAGCTGGGTGCATTTGATTTTTAATCTCTGCTCTGCCATCAACTTCTCTGGTGGCATAAGCAAGTCCTGTTTTCACTGCATTGCAATACAAATGTGGGTCCCTAGCCAATGACTACGGTTTTCTTTTGGAATTTGACTGCTCAGATAAGAGCCATCAGCAGGGTCAAATCCAGGATCTTCAGCACCAAAAGTACAGGTCTGTCCTTTCAACTAAAGGAAACCTCCTTAAATTGTGAAGGAGGTACCCCGATGCTGCTTGCTCGTCTTCCCCTTCCCGTCACCCTCAGGGAGAGGGCACAGCTTGTCTCATTTACTCCTCTGACCTGTCCCCTATGCAGTCAGGAGTCAGAGGAATGCAAGCAAGCTGTGCACTTTCCCTTTGCTCCCTGATACCTAGCTCTAAGGAAAGTGGGAACTTCAGGGTTTTTCTGAAGAAGCAGCGGTCAATAACCGGCCCATAGGCCAGATGTGGTTCACCAGGATTAGCCCTGGGAGGCTGCCATTACCAGAGCCATCCCACAACATTTTGGCACCTGAGGTGGGAGCTCAAATGATGCCCCCATTCTCCCTCGCTTGGGCCAAAACTTTGAAAGGTCTCAATTCTCTGGGTTCTAGTGGCATCACTCCCACCTCCCAGTCTGGCACCTGAGGTGGCCACCTCAGTTTGCTTCATGGTATGGCCAGCCCTGGCCATCACTGTATTTACCTGCACTTCAGCAGGTGGGGGCGCTTGCCACTCCCATTGGCCTTGGATCATCGTTCCCGGCCAATGGAAGCTGCACCTCAGGAAGGTCAAAGCCTAGAGAACTGCTATCATTTTATTGCCCGTCCCTGTCCTAGTGTCTCTTTAATGATTGATTCTGTCATGTGGTGAAACCTCCAAGAATACGTCCAACCAAAGGGCAACCCTAGCTGCCTGCTGATTCTCGGGCATGTTGCTGCTCTGGAGGTGGCATCAGAGAGTAGGTGAAATGGATCAAGCCATTCCTCCCCACACCCAGACTCTGGGGAAGTCTGCATCCACACTGCATCACGTGGGTTTTTTTATAGAATGGGCCTAACAGGAACCCCAGCTGCTGAATACCCCGAACACTAAAGTGGTTGAGTTTCTAAATGAAATCTTAGTCCGAACGCTGGAGGCTGGGCTCCTAGCTAATTAGAAGGGACATTAGCTGTGCCCTGAAGGGGGGGGAACCACTGGGACACCAGGAAGGGGGGGAACCACTGGGACACCAGGTGAGACACAAACTATCCAGAGAGAGGAAGCCTCTTTGCATGAAGGTTGGACCCAAACCATCTCCTTGCCGTCCTGACTGGCCAGAGCCTGGATTTTCATTATCAAGTCTGGTGGGCTGGGGATGTTGTATCGCAGGCTCAAGAGTAAACATATGAACAGGGGTTTCATGGGGAAACCTAGAGCTGGAAGGATAAAAGTGGAATAGCCAAAAATGGCAAATAAGAAGGAAGAAAACTGAAAACACAGTGATCAAGATGTGTCTAAGGTGTGGCTTGCAGGCCCAGTGCAGACAATAGATGCTCTCAGCTTCCAAAGAGAGACACAGTGCAGCCAGACTGCAAAGCCCTGCTTGGAATGCTCCATCTTCACCTGATCAGCCATGCTGGGACCTGTAGCCTCCACAGACTGTTTTTGCACATTCAAGATGGGGGAGATGAGGGAGAAGAGCTACTGCTAATAGTCATTGTCCAACCGACCTTCGAAACCAACTGGTGAAGGAGTAAAGGGGGAGGCAGTGCAGGCTGGAGGGTTAAGTCCTGATCCTGGTAGGGAGGATGTCCAAGCAGTTCAGGACTCCAGGCACCTCACAGGCTCAGCCTCATAAAAGAAATGAAGCAGGAAGCTGAAAGTAGGAAGGATTCATTGCTGCTGAATTAAGGGCTGAATGAACAAATTTCACTGAGAGCCACTCAAGTAATGGAACCAACCTGGAGCCCTCATAACAGGCTGTGGCCTCAGCCATGGTGTATCCTTGATTGGCTAATTACGGGCATAGGTCTGTGGGTGGGTGTGGAAGAAGCAGAGATTTAATGAGAGGGTACTGCAGGGCCTCCCCTCCACATCATGACAATTCTAGCATTGGGAGGCTCAGAAGAAAAATGATGAGACTGGTTTCTGAATGATGGATTGAAAGAGTCAGCAAAATCCATCCTTGTAAGTGGCTTAAAATCCCACCCTTTAAATGCATGCAAGTAGGAGTGTTTCTGTCTCCAAGCGTGTGGGGCATGTCAGCTCCTCTACATACGAGAAGCTGGAATTTCCCCAAACAAATTTGGGTCAGGGAAGCTACTTGTGCAGTAGAAAGTTGAGCCCCCCCTAACCACACCCTTCTGCTTGCTACTCTCTGACACAAAAAGGTATAAATTGAATGTTTTGTGGGTTTTGGCTCCACCTGGTGCTTTTAATTTGCAAACTGATTTTGTCAGTTCTGCATGACTGGTCTCAGAGCATCTGCTCTCTGTAAATGTGTGTGCGATGCTGCCTTAAATGACACCTTTTGGGATCTGTGTGATGTCACAATCCTTGAGTTTCCTGCACAACCTCTGCTAATCACAATAGCTATTTTCCTTTGAGTGTTTTGCTTCCACTTAACGGATACCAATACAAATGGTCCCAAGCCCCAAAACTGTGTTTTAATTTTGAACCTCTCCCCACCCTTATGCAAAGGTATTTTGGGTTCAGCTGGAAATCCCAGCCTGGTTCTGAGTTATGCAAACACTTAGCTGTGCAAAAAAGGGGAGTTTTCAACACCGATGCTCTAGTTAAGCCATGTTGTAAAGGCAAGGCTGGCCACAAAATTCTGACTCAAAATCAAGTTCCCCACCAACCTATCCCCAAATCTTGGGGCTATTTGAACCCACAGTTTTGGCTCAGCCCTTTCTCCAGATACTAATGCTGAATATTTTTTAATTGTGATAAAACACTTAGGTTTTGTCTCAGCACTGCAGCAATTCTCAATATAAGCTTGATGAATAGAAATGAAATGTCACTGTATAGCTGGTACTTGTGGGCATATTTAAAAAATATGGCTTCCTCAAGTGACAGGAAGGATGTTGCTCTTGGCTCCTGAGGCTGCTGCTTCTAGGGAGGCTGTCACAGCCACATAATGAACCAATTCAGCTCCTGTTCCTTCCTTTCCCCAACCCCAAAGCAGCAAAGTCCTGGCAGGGTTTCACAAAACTAGGTGGGGGTGTTGTTCAAGACAGCTTATTGGGGAGAAAAGGCTTGGAGTGTAAAGACAGTAAGCAAGCAATGATACTATGATCTTTCCACAATTTATCACCTGCTACTTTCAAAGGTAATTCTCCCATGCCAAACCATTTCTGAGGGTACCTGGAAATTTCATAACAAGACGGAAATAGCTCACTGGATCTATAGGCCCTACCTGGAAGACAGACTTTGCTTCCAATGGAGATCAATACATGATGCTTCTGAGAATGGTTAAGCCTTTGAGTAAAGCTATGCATGAAGCATGGTCAGAACAATATTGGAAGGTCCTTCCTGATCCCTGTGCTGATCAGTTACTCATATTAATAGACCCCAAGGCCAGAAGGAATCACTATGATAATCTAAGTCTGACCTCCTGTATGCTACAGACCATAAAACAGCCCCAGAGCTGAGCCATTGGAAAAACATCCACACTTCATTTTAAAATTGTCAGTGATGGAGAATCCACCATGACTCTTAGCAAATTGTTCCAATGGGCATCTACCAACACAGTTAAACATTTCCAGTCATGGCTCATGTTATACTTTTCTATGTTAGACTAAAGAGCCCAATATTAAATATTTGTTCTCTATGTAATGCTTACAGCCTGTAGCCAAGTCACCCCTTAATCTTCTTTGTTAAGCTAAGTAGATTGATCTTCTTGATTTTCTAATCTCTTAATCATTCTTGTGGTTCTTATCCAAACTCTCTCCAATGTTTCAGCATCCTTCTGTGAGCATCAGAACAGGGCACAGTATTCCAGCAGCTGTGGTAGTATTTCTCCTACTCGTGAGTCCCCTATTTACACATTGCAAGTTCATATTAAAGTTTTTGGCTATAGCATCACACTGGGAGCTCATGTACAAGTGATCATCCACTATGATCCCCAAAACGTTTCCAGAGTCACGGCTTCCCAAAGTGGAGTCCCCTACCCTGTAAGTATGGCCTACATTCTTTATTCCCAGATGTACACATCTACACTACGCTGTATTAAAACACAGTGTTTGCTTGTGCTAAGTTTTCCAAATGATTCAGATGGCTATGAATCTGTCCTCTTCATTATTTTTCACTCCCCAAATTTTTGCATCATCTGCAAACTTTATCAGTGATGATTTTGTTTTCTTTCATTGTGTCATTGATACAAATGGTAAATAGCCAGTTCTGATTCTTGCCCCTGCTGGAAACACATCTTTCTAATGATGATTCCCCATTTTCAAATATATTTTGGCACAGATTACTTTGCTGGTTTTTAATCCATTTAATGTGTTCATTTTATATTGGACTAGCTTTTTAAATCAAAATGTCACACTGTTCTGAACAATAAAATATGATTACCTATATCTTGGCTTGCACAGTGCAAGTAGCCTTGGATATCCATCCTTGCTGAAAGCCCTGCTACCACATTTGTCTTGACATCCTGCAGCACTGAGTTCTGCAGGTCAACTATGCACTTCCTGGAGAAATATTTTATTGGTTCTTTAAATGCAACTGCCCTTTAATTTTATTGCATGGTCACTTGTTCTTATATTGTAGAAAAGGGTAAAATGGAGGGAACAACGAGGCCTTACAAAATCATATTATGTATAACATGCCTGTATAGTTTATGGGTAATCTTTGCATAACAATAAAAACTTGCAAGCAAAAGGCACCAAAAGGCAGCGACCAAGATTTTCAGAAATGCTTAGTCATTTGGGATGGCTCCAGTTTTGGGTGCCCTGCTTTTAGAAAGTGCTGAGAACCTGTCCTCTGAAACTCTGGTCCCTTTGAGGGATCTCAAGTTTAATATACAAAAATGGAGACATCCAATTTCACTAGCCTCTTAAATCTCTTGGACAGCATATTTTAATTGGACTAAAGGAAATGCCTCTTATGGTAATGTAATTAATCAGCATAACTTTGCCACAGAATAAGACTAAGGCAAGTACCTAAATAAAATTAATGTAATGATTAGCTATTCCCATTATCAAGAATATTCTCTACACAACAGGGACTACAGGGGCAGAGCTATGGCACAATAGCTATGCCAGCATAATCTCAGCGTGTAGATGCACATAACAGCAATGGAAGGCGTTTCTCCATCCACGTCCTTGAATGTGTACCTGTCAGCATTCTTCTGTCAACGTAGTTGTTTCTAAATTGGGGTTAGATCAGCATCGCTACAGTGCTTAGTGCCATTCTCAAGCCTGGTCTACACTTGACAGTGAAAAATCCATACCCTGTTAGAAGATTCAAAGTACAAATACTTCCCATGAGGAAGTATTGGCCAGATGCATTATGGGTATTATTTTCTTGTTTGCCTCGGAAGCAACTGTCATTGCTCATGTTGGAGGCAGTAGGATACCACACCAAAAGGACCATTAGCTTGATCTGCTGTGATAGATCTTCTGTTTCTAATTAGATCTTGGGAGCTCATATACATTTATGGCCTTTTCCAGGAACCCTGTGGAAATATAACTGATGATTTTCAATTTTGTCTACACTCATGTTCACTACTATTCTTCCCATCTCATTTTTAGTTAGGGGCAGAGAGTTGTGTAGGAGAGTTTTGGTTTTGGTTTTTTTTTGTGGGGGCAGGGGATTGGTTTGTTTTTGACACTCAAGAAATATTTTCTTATGCTTCTCACAGCTCTTTCTCTGCAAACACAAAGTGCTGTGCCCTATGGTACATTTGTGCACTTCAAAACTGATAGATGAGGGATGCTAATGGAATATAAACTATCAAATTAAAAACTTTCATATTAAGAATGCCAACAGTGTTTGTTGTACCTGTGAATTTCAGATGGTGCTTGCAATTTCTTCTCGCTCTTTAATGTGATGCAATATTCACAGTTTCATCTGTCACTTTTTGAGGAATGGGGAATGTATAGTTTTAGCCAGGAGTTCCAGAATTACCAGAAATTGTGCATCACTTGAGCTCCAAGTAGCTTAATTATGCAGTCTGTAAAAACTGCTCGATGATTATACTCTGCTTAAAAACCAGATTCTTTTCTCCTCGGCAATGATAGATTTACACCACTATAACCCTTCAGCGGGTGCTTTTGCTCCACTGTCACAGAAAGCAGAATTTGACCCCAACTGCTAAATAAAAGTGAGTGAGCTGATGCTGGTATTTATCAGAGTTTCTCTCTGCTCCTCTTACCCTCTCTACATTCTTCAGCTGTGGCATCTACTTCACTTTCTGGTAATTTAGATCACCGTGTAAATGCTGCAAAAAATGTCATAAAGATTAGAGGCCTTATTCTGATTCCACATACCCACCATATGATTCTCTGAGTGTAACAGGGCCTGCTCTGCCAAACAGCTGGTCACCTCAGAGCTGCAAACCATTCACTAACATGAGCAATAGACAGAGCCCTGATATGTGCCATGAAAATAGTGAATTGAAGAGATAGCTGAGCGGAAATGGAGCAGGTTAGTAATGGAGAAGGGAAAAAGTCTGAGGCTATGTCTATACTGCTGGCCTTGCTGGTAGAGCCTATGCAAATAAAGCACAGATTAGCATTTTGCCATGCTTCATTTGCATAATTTCTTCAAACCGTTTTTGCGCACGAGGGTTTTATGCAAAAACAAGCAGTGTGAACAGTGAATGGCAAAACCCCCATTTTGCGCAAGATCCTTATGCCTCTCCCAGAAACCCTGCTTGTTTTTGTGCAAAAACCCCTTGCAAATGAAGGGCGGCAAAATGCTAATCTGTGCTTCATTAGCGAAGAGGCTCTGCCGCTAAAACCGTCAGTGTAGACATAGCCTGATTGTATTCCAGTCTCTCTGGGTTGCATTCTCCTGTCACTGAATGCTGTCTCTTCATTGTAAATCCAATGAAGTCAACAGATTTACAAGAGATACTGAATTGATGCGAGAGTAAAATCAAGCCTTCTAGGCCTAATTCTCAGGAGGTGTCAATTGGCATAGCTCCATTGCTTTCAGAGGAATAATGCTGATTTACACCAGCCAAGGATCTGGTCCTAAATAACTGTTTTCCTTTAATGTGAAGGCTTCTTCATTTGCAAGAGGCTGGTTGGAGTAAGCGGTAGGTTCTAAGGCAGTGGTCAGTTACACCTGCAACAAACACAAAGCAAATGTCTAAAACTATGCAGCGATGAACAGGTGTGCAATGACATTTTTAAATCCCTCTTTGAGTGAGCTAGTCAGTGGCAAGGGGGAAGGAGCTGGAACATGTTTGCTTGATAATTTCTCTGCTCTTTCACTCTCCCACTTCAAAACACTGCACATTTCACTAATCAGGTTTTAGGCTGGATGCTGCTTGCCTGCCAAAACGTAAAAGTGAGGAAATAATAATAAAGTATCTATTTCAATAAAACCATTTACAAAAGTGAGTTGCAGGCAAAATAATGGTTGGTAGGGACACTGTCTCTCAGAGAAGGTTCCAGATATTAGATTACTAAGGATTCCATCCTGGGCAGAGAGGGTAAATATGTTAGCAATATGAGGGTGGCTTTAGGCAGTTATTCCTCCAGCTGTCGCAAGTGAGGGTAATGCAATTTGGTGCAGCTAACTGTAAGATTAATGAAACTGTTCAAGTATTTAATCCTATAAAGGCATTACATGAAATGCTGACAGCAGCCTGCATGCATTCCAGACTGCCATGTTTTGTTGTCCAGTGAAGGGGCGGGGGAGAGGGAGGGATTTTGTGAAGATATTTATGGATACTCATGGGGAAAGTCTGTTATTTTTATATGTCTCCCATTTTGTCATCGCACCCTTATGGGAGCCAGTGCTGCAGGGAGACATTGAGCCTGAGGTGTTGGGGCTGGCTTTTTTAAAAAAAGGGCCTGGATAAATATATTGCGTTACTTTCACTGGCAGATAGGTAAACTAAAAAAATTAGAGTAGTGCTGCAACATGATCAGACGGAGGGGTGGGTCAGGAAAAAACTTTTGCCCCATTTCACTATTAGCCAGATGCATTGTGGGAATGGGAGCATTGCAACTTTTCTGAAGCATGAGGCTTTGACATACATCTCCTTGTGGTGACCAATTGACTAAACAGATTTCACCCACTGTGACTTTAGGCACCCCAGTATTCACCCTCTATCTGCTGTTGCACTACTATTAGTATATTAGCCAATTAGCTCGTCATAAAATGGAATTTTCAGGTCTCTCCTCCACATCGGTCTTCTCTCCAGAGCCTCCGGTCTCTCGCTCTGTCTCTCTCTCTCTCTCTCTCCTTCACCTCCTCCCTCTCCCTCTCAGCTCTCCTCTACCTCCTGCCTTTCCCTCTGTCTCTCTCTCTCTTTCTCTTCTCCTCCCCCTCCTGCCTCTCACTTGGGGGACCGCGGAGCCCAAACAGCCGTTTCGGCTCCGCGCTCCCAGTGCTGCATGGGGAGCATGGAGCCCAAACGGTCGCTTGCTCAACTTGTTCTCCCGCGGCGGCCCAGCTGAGCAGTGTAGAAGTCAGCCGAGCGCCATGGCAGGAGGCAACAGTGCCGCCCAGAGGGAACAGCCAGTACTTCAGTGTTAGAGTCACAGACATTGGGCTACTATATTGGTATACAATCTGCATTGTGAGGTATCATCTGAAAGCTAACAACATGCCAGGTGTTAATACCATTGTAAAACACATGTTAGCGCATTATAAGTGAAGTTATATACTCCCACATTATGCTGTTGTGAGAACATGGTTAAGACCAGAGAACCTAGCCTGAAGTTGAAGTAGCTTAACTCAGCTGCTGTCTACACAGCAGGAAGTCGACGGAAGAACACTCTCTCTTCAACTTCCCTTACTCCTTGTGAAATGAGGGTTACAGAAGTCAGAGTAAGAAGCCTGTGATTTTGAAATAAGGGGCTTGCTGTGTAGATGTGCACTCCGTTATTTCTTATGGGTTTCCGGGGTCAGAATTCTGAACCAAAGCTTCATAGCCACAGGGTACCCCAGCAGACTGTATTTGAGTCCCATAGTGGCCTGTACGAAACCCAAAACATCACATCTATGTGGTAGAGCCCTCTTGTATGTGTGCCTCATGTGTAATAATAGCAATATTTAGTATTGCTTCAGCACTGTATTAACATTCACTTATTAATGTCTGACCCTCCTAGAGTGTGTTGTGGGTGCTGTCCTCATTTTATAGATGAGACACAGAGGTGAAGGGACTAGCCTCAAGCTATTCAACAGATCAGCTGTAAAGCTGAGACTAGGACTCAGGTCTTCCTGCTGTCTAACCTTTTGGTCACGCCTCCAAAATAGCCTAGCAAAAGTAGTTGGATGATCATCATTGCTGTTCATAGAATATTTTGGATGAAAACATTTTCCTTTCTTAATGGAAAAAACTGAAAAATGTTCAGTTTTTGAAAACCAAGAATTGTATGGTTTGGGAGTTTTCAGATTTTTCCTTTCTCTCCTTCCCTCAACCCATCATTTCTCCTGACAAATGGAAAAAAGAAAAAGGAGGAAGAAATGGGAAAAGTTTGGTTTTCTAGTTCTTGTTTTTTCATCAAAACATTTAAGACACCCGTTTTTCAGTACAAACTTTCATTTAGAAGAAAAGGCCATTTTGCATCAAAAACATTTTGGAATGAAAAATGTCAGCCAGCTCTACTCGTAACATTATACAACAGAATTATGGCAGCTTTCTTTCTTATTTTACTTACCTTGTCTGTCTTGTAGAAATGCAAGCTCCCCTGGACTGGTTTACTTATGTAGCTGCACCCTGACCTGAATTCAAGAATGAGCTGGAGAGTCCTATGTTTTGAGCCTATTTATTCTTGATCCTTTCTACTGTGGTAATGATGTTTACTTTGTGATATAGACACCTGGCTAGGAACTTGACAAAGGCCTTCCTCAATCCATTTCACACAGGCCACTAAACAGCCATCAGACCAGAATTTATTGTATTTTCCCTACCATCCACAACAACCTGAAGATTTAGAATTGAACCACTCAGCCATTGTAGACCATCACTTATACCCTACACATAGCAAAGGCCTCAGGGAACCACCGAGGATGGAAAAAATAGCCAAAGAAAAGGTGACTCTGGGGAGTACCATAGGCCTTTTAATGACTCCAGTTAATAGATGCAGAAAGACAAACAGAGAGGGGCAGAGCTCTATGATAAACTCATCACTCCTGGCATTGCAGTTAGGAAATCCTTTTCAGTAATGGGTTTAACTGTGACTGTTCATCTTTATTAGCCTCTCTTACTTTGCAGTGGATCAACACACAACACTGAAAAACCTCCTGTGTTTTTCTTCTGCTTCAGACAGGTTGAGTTGGGAAGCTGACTGGTGTGTAGCAGGAATAGATCAGTGTGTGCCTGAGATTGGTCAGTTCCCTTGGTATGTCTTGTGGAGGATTAGGTAGGTCTGCTCTACTTCCCTTCTGGGGAGCTGACATATGTAGACTAAGAGGCACTCCCTGCCCTTATCAGCTGGCAGTCTAAAGAGATAAGACAGTTAAAGGGTGTAAGGGGGGATATTAATGTTTAGATGGGGAACCTGCTGGTTAAGTGACTTGCACAGGAAGTCTGTGGAAAAGCCAGGAACTGAACCCACAGCTCTAGAGTCCCATTTCGTGTCAGCACAAGCAATCAAAGAAAATGCTTCACCCTCAAAAGGTTCAGTGCAAATCTACACTATCACTTACATTGATCTAAATTATGGCACTGAGGAGTGTGAGAAAAAGACACCCCTCAGCAACACAAGTTACAGCAGCCAAAAGCCATCTCCCACCAACATAGCTTTTACTTCCCATAAAGTTAGAGTAATTACATTGATGGGAGAGCACTGTCCTGTCAGCATACAGTATCTTCACCAGATGTGCAACAGAGGTGCAGCTGTACTGATATAGTGCAGCTAGGGTAGACCTGCCCTCACAGTGCTGTTCAGACAATAAGATTGAGGTCAGACAGAGAAGAGCACAATTTGATTCAAGGAGGCTTTGGGCCCAAGTACAAAGCTGAGTGTTTTATTTGCTTGTTTATTTAATGCTGTGTCTACATACACCACTGGGTATTAACATAACTAAGTACCTATGTGCATGCACAAATAATGGTGACTGCATGTGTCTCTATCCTTATACACACTGGGGACCACAGCTGAAAGCAAAGCAAAGCAAAAGAGGAAGACAGGGAAGGGTGTGGAGGATGGGATGATCATGGAGTAGAAAAGGAAATTTAGCACCAGAGCTAGAGCAATGTGAATGATTATTCCCAGCTATTTCAACAGCCGGGAAAACAATTCAATACTGTCTAAAACCACACTTTATCTAAAGTGGGTTGTTATAGTCTGGCCCAGCAAAGCTCCTTTCCATGAAATGCATTCTTTTCTTTCACTGGGGAGGAGAAGAGGTGTGACAGGGTGACCTACTCACCACTGGATTGCACCACCTACTGGCAGTGATAGGGCTTAGCTCTGCCAAGCCAACACCCCTTCCAGCAGTTACACTCCTGTTCTCCCATATTCCATGAACTCCAGTCAGGCCACCACATGCTTTCCCTAGTCCCTTCTTCCCAGAACTCTCAGGCAGTCTTCCCTTTCACCATCCCATGGTGCCATTCCCTCAGAGACTAGTAAGGAAACACAGGCCTGCCCTCCCTTCTGGGCTCCAGCTCAGGAACCCTCTAGCCAGCAGCCCAGGTCTGTTCCCTCCTGAATCCTGCTGCTTTTCCTGGAACCCCTGCCACCTTCTTTGGGGCCTGCCAGCCCAAACACCGTCCTTCCAGGGAGTGACTGTTGGCTCTGTAGCACACCTTCCTCCAGGAAGCAACTATAAACTAATGCTCTGCAACCCCCTGGGCTGTTGCCAGCCTCCTGGCTTTATATAAGTTCCTAGTGCTCCTTCACAGGTGAGCTTCCCTCTAATTAACTGCCTCCAGCCTAAATCTCCCCAGTCCCTTTTGCAGCCTAATTGGCTGATTGGGCTCACCTGGCCTAATTCCACTTTTGCAAGGGTAGGGCACGGTGTACACTCCATGATAGGGGGCAAGAGGACTGTTTGTGCTACTGCCCTGTTAAATCTTGCATACTTTCAGGCTATGTCTACACTACGAGTTTTCTCAGCAAAATATATGCTAATGAGGGACTCATTTGCATGAGTTGTGATCTCATTTGCATATTTTCTTTCAATCCACTTTGCCTGGGGGTTTTTACGCAAAAACAAGCAGTGTGGATGTTTTTTTGTGCAAAAACCCCTTTTCCCGCCAGATCGGTAAACCTCCTTTTTTGGGGCATAAGGATCTGGCGGGAAAGGGGTCTTTTGTGCAAAAAGAAAACATCCACATGACTTCCCCTCCCCTGCAAAAACAGTGTGCCTAAAATATTAAAATGAGGCACAGATATGTGCTAATCTGCACCTCATTTGCATACTCACTGCCGGCAAAACTGGCAGTGTAGTTGTAGCCTCAGAGTCCCTAGTGCTCAAAGAATCTCCTGAACTTGTTGTCTCCTTCCCCACAGACAACAGAGTTACTACATAAATTGCAGAAACAAAATACAGGACTATGTAGCACTTTAAAGACTAACAAGATGGTTTATTAAGTGATGAGCTTTCGTGGGCCAGACCCACTTGATCTGAGGAAGTGTGTCTGGCCCACGAAAGCTCATTACCTAATAAACCATCTTGTTAGTCTTTAAAGTGCTACATAGTCCTGTATTTTGTTTCAGCTACACCAGACTAACACGGCTACATTTCTATCACTATTCTACATAAATTGCATGCTCTCTGATTCTTGAATCTCATTCTTCCTACTCTGAAAAATTGGAAGAAGCATTTGGATTTTGTGAGACCTTAGGAGGATTGAATCCCCAAGCCTCTGATGGGTGTTGATGGTGTTCTGTGTTTCAAACTTTTTGAGCCTGTAAGACTGGCTGCATTGTACATCCACGTCTCACTAGAGCGGGGCAAAATATTTTCAACAGTCTGTTCGTGTAGCAAAAAGGGCAGATTCGGGACAACCAAAACTTGTTGCAAATTTTGTCAATTTTACCAAATTGTTTTGGTTGAAACAAAACTTTTAAAAAATACAACCAGAATGATTCATTTCAATACTTTCAAAACAGAGCATTACAATGTTTTTGCTTTGAGATGACTTTTTGTTTTGAAATAGTCTTCAGTTTTATGTTTTTAAGTTAGAAAAATTATCAAAACCTAAATGATCCTTTAACTCAAAATGTTTTGGGTTTTTTGGGGGGAGGGTGGAGAGGGGAGAGTGTGGCTAATTTTGTTTTGTTCTGTTTTTGCTGCTATTTGGACTTATCAGTGAATCAAAAAATATCTGCTATTCACACAGCTCTATTATTCAGCCTGGCTTACACACTAGCCAACAACTACAACACTATATTGTTTCTCTGTGTCCTTTTAACAAATAGCAGCAGAGAGTGAGTTACAGTTCAAAGGGTTTCAGGTCTCTGGAGGGAAGGAGACCTAATGATACTGCTGCCTGCTTAATCTCTCTGAAATCCCCTGAGACACAGCCCTGAAAGGTGTGTGTGTGTAGAGGGGCAGTGGAGCATCACACAGACCTGGGAAAGGCAACACAAAAGAGAAGAGCAAGGGGAAGCATAGAAAGAGGGAAAGAAAGGAAAGATAAGTTCCAAATCAGATTTATTCAGCTTTGGCTAGAATGGAATAATGAGCATAATGGGGAAAGCGAGGGCCCAGCTCTGATTCTTCCACACAGCATTACTGCTCTGGGCAGGTGAACAGGGTCTAGCTATCTTGGTTGGAGACTGAGACTGGACTCCCCAGACTGTGGTTCAAATCCAGCCCATATCTATAATGGTCAAAAAAATAAAGTTAAAGCAAACATGATCATCTGATTGCTATGGGGGCTATGTGAAAAGAGTAGGAAGGACTCATTATGCACTTTAGAATGCAGCTGCTTGTTTATTAAGCAGGACATCTCTCTAGGGCATGGAACACCAGTGCTCCAGAATCTGCATTGGCTGCCCATTGGTCTTTGGAGGGGGGTTACAGTGTTGATTATGTTGTATGAAGTCCTAACTGATCTGTGACCTGTCTCCCCTCTCTCCCCAGACCATACTGCCAAAGCTGTGGTCAGAAAAAGCACTTCAGCTAAATCCCCCTTGGTTATACAAAAGAGGATGTGGCTGGCGGGATGGTTTCTGTTAGAGCTTCAGGACTCCAGAAATTGCTTCCTATACCCCTTGATCCAAAGCAACCCAAATCCAGTGACCTTCAAGCATTCTGCAGAAACAGCTGTTTGATCAGGTTTTTGGAGGATGCTGGGGGCATGCTTCTCAGAACCATGAAGGGATGGATGGTAAGAAGTCTCTCCATTCCTGTTGAAATGATCACTTTAAATGCCACTGGGATTTCATTGTATTATGGTGATGTGGTAGGTCACCTACAACCTTGGATAGAAGCAGTCTTTTCATTCCCCCACTACAAAAAGGATGTGGACGCAATGGAGAGGGTCCAGCGGAAGGCAACCAAAATGATTAGGGGGCTGGAGCATATGACTTATGAGGAGAGGCTGAGGGACTTGGGTCTGTTTAGTCTGCAGAAGCGAAGAGTGAGGGGGGATTTGATAGCAGCCTTCAACTTCCTGAAGGGAGGTTCCAAAGAGGATGGAGAGAGGCTGTTCTCAGTAGTGACAGATGGCAGAACAAGGAGCAATGGTCTCAAGTTGTGGAGGGAGAGGTCCAGGTTGGATATTAGGAAAAACTATTTCACTAGGAGGGTGGTGAAGCACTGGAACGGGTTACCTAGGGAAGTAGTGGAGTCTCCATCCCTAGAGGTGTTTAAGTCTTGGCTTGACAAAGCCCTGGCTGGGTTGATTTAGTTGGAACTGGTCCTGCCTAGAGCAGGGGGCTGGACTTGATGACCTTCTGAGGTCTCTTCCAGTTCTATGATTCTATGATAATTTTAATTCTAAATGAATGAATAAATAAATGAAGGAGATGCCAAGGCCTTCCTGGGCCATGGAAAATGACTGGTCCCTGCCAAGAGTCAGTCACTGTAGGGCAGATAATGCACAGTAAGAAGAAGTGAGGAGCTCATATACTGTTCCTGTTCTCTGGTTTTAAAGAGGATATCATCGTTCTGGAGGCATCCACTGGAACTAGAATGCAATGAGAAATGTCTGGTGGCTTTCTTTAAGCATAATAAAGAATGTCATAATGAATATCTATGACAGAATGCTACAGTATGGATAAAAAAACTCTCTAGAAATGTTAGCATTTCCTATTATATTGAATGTGGTTTTAGAACTCAACAGGTTTTCATCCCCATTATATTCAGTAGCATTTAGGTGCCAGATTGTCCATTATTCCACATTCTGGGGGTGCCAAACACCAAATTCACACATGCAGATGAGTATATTAGAGTTAAGCCTTTTTCTTACACACACGTACATTTCTTCAACACCTATAAAGACCCACATAGGCACAGACTACAAAGCTGAATTTTAGTAGTTTCCATCATTTGGGTACAGAAGGGAGCACTGAACAGCGGACTGGGGGGTAGGAGGAGGTGTGGGGTTTGGGAGAGACTTTGGGTGCAGTAGGAGGTTGAGGTGCATGAGGGAGTGCCAGATGCAGGCTGTGGCCGGGAGGCACTTGCCACAGGTGGCTTCCAGCCAGTGGACCAGCAGGGTGCTCAGGCAAGTTGCCTACAAACCACCGCCCCACATGCCATTCCAAGGTTTCCAGCCAAGGGGAGCGGTAAAGATGGTGTTGGGGGAGGGGCAGTGCATGGAGACCCACTGCCCCTTTCCTTCCAAGAGGTACACACAGAGACATACTTGCCCCAGCAGCTGGCCGCTTTAGGTGGTGTGTGGAGCTACAGCAGACAGGTAGCCTACCTGCATGCCCTGCTGGGCCAAGGGACATTAGTGGCCCAGAGGGCCATGATGGGCCAAATCCAAATGTTTGGAGGGCCAGATCTGGAGCATGGGCCATATTTTACTCACTCCTGTTCTGGCATTTCTGTATTTTTGTCTGTTGGGAGTAACTGAGAGGGAGCTAGCTAGGGAAATAACCACATGCAAGTACTTTGAAGATTATCATCCCCAAAAGAGGAATCATTTAACGTGGCTCATGGAGCAGGCAAGTGTGTTCAATGGGGTGAGATTGAGCAAAGGAAAAATGTGCTACGAGGGAGATCTGTTTGACCATGGAATAGTTTCCCACCAGAGCAGTGGAAGCCCCGTTACTTTGAGCCTTGGATGCTTCAAAAGCACTGAAGATTGTACGCTAGGGAGAGATCAAGCACTGACCGCTGGGGTGTGGTGGGGTGGAAACAGTGACTGTTTCTCATGTTCCCATCAGGAAATACTGCTCTTCAGGCTGAGGACCAAATGGCTCTCTGGGCTGGAATAAGTATGTATGGAGGGCTGTAGGATCTCCAAGAATGGAAATTGCTTTGTACTCTTCCTGGGTAGTTTCCCTCTGGGTCTCACCTACCATTAACTCCTCCTAAAGACCTCTTCTGGGTGTTTGCACAGTGCAGAGGCACAGTGTGAAAAAGTGAAGCCAGCCTCTGTCACCCTTAGCTTTTACTTCAGGGGTTGGCAGAAGGACACTACTTACATCCTCCCCATCCATCCTGCCCCAAGAAGCTTTGCAGGGTGTGGTGACTCCAGTATCTCAGAAGGAGCATTCCTAGTGGGATGGATCAAGGGGGATTATTTCCTTCCTGCCCAGAGAGGTTGGTGGTGTTACTTGCACAAATTTCCTATCCCTTCCACACTGTAGGGACACACACCTTTACCCAGTTCCTAGGGTTCAAGGTACAACCGTGTTAATTTACACACCCACCCTTACCCAATTCCTAGGGCTCAGGGCACAACTTCCTGCGGGTTTTCGAGGATCTTTAGCCACTGAAAGCCTCACGCAATCATATTCTTATCCTCTATCTATTGACAATTCCCAAACAAGCAGAATACACATGCTAAGCACACAGTATCATGCTCACCAATCCTGATAAAGGCAGGCAGACTTCCCCTGTTGGCCAGGCAAAATCAGTCTCTCTGAATCTTCGCTGATGCATGTCATGGTCATGCATGAGAATCCTGGCATCTCTGGTCTTAGGCTGTGTCTTGGAGGTGAATAGTTCTTCCAGGTCTTCCCCCTTTTTCTTGGTGTTTCTTGTTTTCCCTTTGGTCTTCTTCCAGCCTTTTGCTTCTTTCCTTCCACTTCTATTAGTTTTTGGACCCCAGCTTATATAGTGAAACCTGAATCCTGTTTAGCTATATCTTAACCAAATATTTTAGTATAATTTTACTGACCAATCATAACAAAATTACCTAACCAATCATACCCTACCACCTTCATTGATTTACACCTAGCAAAATTAATTATACTACAGACAGAAATAGTAACAAACCAGACAGAGATCATATAAACAATAGAAAAGTGAGGATTCTTAACCATAGAGTGCAGATTCCACAACCTCAGCTATTGATAAGCAGTTTCTTGCCAGACAGAATGGGGTAACTTAAGTTTTCTTTACCCATCTTGAAATCTGTTTCTTTATCTGGTGACAGTGGAAGAGCTATCAGGACAAAATCCCCTTCTTACAACCGGATGTGACACTATTTTAATACAATTTAGATGGAATGTGAGTATGTGACTTTAGGTCTTACAGCTAATGGCTACTGCCCTTCAGTTTGCCTGCAAAGGAAAGCTTTGGTTCAGGCCTACCCACAGGCCTTCCAACATGGCTACAGAAAAACCATATTGTTACAGTGGGAGGACTCAAGTCTCTATGAGTGAAGGAAACTGTGTGTTGATATTTCTTGAATCAGGGTGTTCCCTTGAGATCCCACCCTGACCTCCATGACCCTGATGGCCATGCATAGTGGAGTCAGCACAATTCACTATGGGTATGTCTACACTACCCTCCTAGTTCGAACTAGCGGGGTAATGTAGGCATACCGCACTTGCAAATGAAGCCCGTGATTTGAATTTCCCAGGCTTCATTTGCATAAGCGGGGAGCCGCCATTTTTAAAACCCCGCTGGTTCGAACCCCGTGCAGCGCGGCTACACGGGGCACAAACTAGGTAGTTTGAACTAGGCTTCCTAGTTCGAACTACTGTTCCTCCTCATTTCACGAGGAGTAACGGTAGCTCGAACTAGGAAGCCTAGTTCGAACTACCTAGTTCGTGCCCCGTGTAGCCGCGCTGCACGGGGTTCGAACCAGCGGGGTTTTAAAAATGGCGGCTCCCTGCTTATGCAAATGAAGCCCGGGAAATTCAAATCCCGGGCTTCATTTGCAAGTGCGGTATGCCTACATTACCCCGCTAGTTCGAACTAGCGGGGTAGTGTAGACATACCCTAAGTGTAGAGGGGAAGGATGCAGGTGTAGGCAGTTAGGAGGGAAAGGCTATGGGCGGTTAAACCGAGGTGCTTTGTGTACTCACACCTAGGGTATGTCTACACTACATGGCTCTGTTAATGGAGCCATGTAGATGAGCTTTGTAGACATAGCAAAATGAAGCAGCGATTTAAATAATCGCCGCTTTATTTACATCAAAATGGCTGCCACACTGTGCCGATCAGCTGTTTGTCAGCACAGCGCGGTAGTCTGGATGCTCCGCGGTCAACATCAAAAGCCTTTGTCGACCTCCACGTTATGCCTCGTGGGATGAGGTTTACCGGGGTGGTCGACAAAGGCTTTTGATGTTGACCGCGGAGCATTCCGACTACCACGCTGTGCCGACAAACAACTGATCAGCACAGCGCGGCAGTCATTTTAATGTAAATGAAGCAGCGATTATTTAAATCGCCACTTCATTTTGCTATGTCTACAAAGTTCATCTACATGGCTCCGTCAATGGAGCCATGTAGTGTAGACATACCCCTAGGCTGCCTCAGTGTCTAAATCTGGATGGAGGGATCTCACCTTAAGCACCTGCTTTTAAAAATCTTGGCTGCTGAGTCCATTGAAATATCCCCGTTTTCAGATAGTTTCACTCTCAGGAAAATAAACCATCTCCAAATGATCAATTTCAGACATTATGGTTCCTGCCTGCAGAGGGAATTCCACCCTGGTGGATTGTTCATGGCACACCAGTAGAGGGCAACATTCCTGCACTTCAAACCCAGACCAGTTATAACGGAGGGGAGAGGGGTTGCAAGTGGGGAACATACAAGCTTGATTGTTATTAGCAGCAGTGGCCCCCACCTGCCATACAGCAAAATATGTGTGCAGCCCTTTGTAGTCTTTCCCTTGTTGCAGAAAGAGATAGTCAGAGGTTTATCAATCTCAGCTATTAAGCTTAATTTTTCTTTTTAATCCTCTTAGCCATGTTCATTAATTCAGCTTTAAATCATAAGCCTATTTATGTGAATATACATTTTTCATCAGCATTTCCCTATTCCTAATCTATCCTCTGTTTTCTTAAATGCTTTCCTACTCTACTTAAAAAACTCTTTCCCTTCCTAATGATTTCCATCATCCCTGCTTAGGTCTTTAACATTATTATTAGTTCCAGGAAGAATCTCTTGCCAGCTCCTTTCTAATAGGCTCTCCATTGTAAGCACTTCTGTAGACAGAGCCCATCAGTTTGAGAGGGGCTGTTGAACACACTTCCCCAGCCAACCCAGATTGCTCCCATCCTGTGCAGAGTATTAAAGTTATTAGTGTTATTTATTTGTACTGCAGTAGCACTTAGGAGCCTCGACCCCGGGTGAGGGCCCCAGCTGTGCCAGGCAGTGTGCAAGCCCCGAACAAAAAGACAATCTAAGTATCAGATGAGAGAAGTGGATGCAACAGGCGCGCTGCAGGAGCACAAGTAAACAATGAGACAGAATTCGTCAGTATAATGGGCAGTGGTCTCAGCACACCAGCTGCCTAAGCATTGTTGAAGCTTTTGTTGGTCCCACAGCAGAGGAGTGCATTAAAGAGGGATATGAAGGAGAACAATGTGGAACTCTAATGCAGAGCTTAAATTCAGCCACAGCCACCTGGAGCAGAGCTCCAGTAAATATTTGCAAAACCACAGAAGTCCCTGTACTTCCGATGGGGCTGTAAATCCCCACCCCACCCCACCCCAGCCCACGAGTCATAGGGTATGTCTAGACTACATCCCTCTGTCGCCAGAGGGATGTAAATTAGACATACCGAAATTGCTCATGAAGCAAGGATTTAAATATCCCGCGCTTGATTAGAATAAAAATGGCCACCACTTTTTGCTGATGCAGCATTTTGCACAAGGCATAAGGGATCTGTGGGAAAAGGCTTTCCTTGTCGACTGATCCCCATCTAGACTGCCGCTTTTTGCCGGCAAAGTGCCGCGGTGGCAAAAAGTGGCGGCCATTTTTATTCTAATGAAGCACGGGATATTTAAATCCCTGCTTCATTAGCAATGTTGGTATGTCTAATTTACATCCCTCTGTCACCAGAGGGATGTAGTCTAGACATACCCATAGTGCCTCCTGTGCAGCTGGAGCCCTGAATGTGTCCTTCTCTGCAGGGCTGAAGCTCCCAGTCCCAGGGTCTCTTATCCCCATTGCAGGGCTGAAATTCTGAGCCCCAGCAGCACCTCCTTGAAGAGCTGAAGCCACAACATGCCCCACAGCTGAAGCCTGGAGCCCCAAATGGGAGGTGGGCTCCAAGAAATAGAATGTAAGCCCTGCCTTAATGGATGTGTAAGAGGCACTCCTTGCATGCAAATGCCAAGTCCGAGGGGTCATAAGAACGGCTGTACTGAGTCAAACCAAAGGTCCATCTAGCCCAGTAGCCTGTCTGCTGACAGTGGCCAGCACCAGGTGCCCCAGAGAGGGTGCACTGAAGACAATGATCAAGCGATTTATCTCCTGTCATCCTTCTCCAGCCTCTGACAAACGGGCCAGGGACACCACTTCTATGCCCTGGCTAATAGCCTTTTATGGACCTAACCTCCATGAAATTATCTAGCTTCTCTCTAAATTAGTCCTAGCCTTCACAGCCTCCTCTGGCAAGGAGTTCCACAGGTTGACGACATGCTGTGTGAAGAAGAACTTTCTTTTATTAGTTTTAAACCTGCTACCCATTAACTTTATTTGGTGTTCTTCTATTATGGGGACTAATAAATAACTTTTCTTTATTCGCCCTCTCCACACCACTCATGATTTTATATGCCTCTATCATATCCCCCCTCAGTCACCTCTTTTCTAAACTGAAAAGTCCCGGTCATTTTAACCTCTCTTCATATGGGACCTGTTCCAGCCCCCTAAGCATTTTAGCTGCCCTTTTCTGAACCCTTTCCAAGGCCAAAATATCTTTTTTGAGGTGAGGAGACCACATCTGTACACAGTATTCCATGGCCACAAGGCAAAGCTAGAGGTAACCATCTTGGCTCTAGTCTACACTAGGGAGTTCTTTTGAAATAATTCCCCTTATTTTGAAATAACAGAGCATCCACACTACCACACCCATTATTTCAAAATAACAGGTCGCTTATTTCAAAATCTACACTCCTGCTTTTCTTGAGGAAAAACACTAATTTCAAAATAGATATTTCAAAATAGCATTAGTGTGGATGCTCAGCTGCTGCTATGTCAAAATAATAGGCCTCCAGAGGCCTTTCACTGCTGCACTTGTAGCTGCTCTGGCCACATACCAGACAACTCCACTGCTCCCCATCTCCTGCAGAGTTTAAAGCTGCAGGCAGAAAGGAAAGGACTTGTGGCACCAGGAGAGCCCTGCTAGTCCCGTGCCACACAGTACCCTTGAGTGGACTCATGAGTGACTCCAGTTCTCCCTATGTGCCCCCTTTGGCTGGCAGCATGCCCACAGCACCCTCAGACCAGGGGCAAAAGAGGGCACCAGCCTGGACTGATGTGGAGATCCTGGATCTCACTGAGGTCTGGGGAGAGGAGACCAACATCCAGGATCTGCGTACCAAGAAGCACAATGCCAATGTCTATGGCCAGACGGCCGCCAGCTTAGCAGAGAAAGGGCACACAACCAGGTCCGGATAAAAATTAAAGAACTCCAGCAGGCCTACGCAAAGGCCAAAGAGCAAAGTTCTCACTCTGAGGTGACACTTCACACCTGTCACTACTATGAGCAGCTGGAGGCCAACTTGAGAGGGGGGCCAGTCACTGTCCCATTGTCATCATTGACTCCAGCCAGGACATGCCTGGCATCTACCTCCATGTGGGCGGGGTTGTGGAAAAGGATGAGAAAGAGGAGAAGAAGGAGGAGCAGGCTAGCCAGGACACCCTGCCCTCCAGCCAGGAGCTAATACTCAGTCTGCAGCCAGTTCCCCCCTCCCAGGATGTCTCCCAGGGCTCAGACAATTCCGGCAAAGGCATTTCTGGTGAATTCCATAACTTTCCCTATACACACATGGCAGCAGGCTGTCAGGGGCTGTGTGCTACTTGCTCAGCCTTCTCTGCCGGGGGGGTCACACAACAGCCTGTGCATGTGGGTGCACATAGAGTGCCAGTCCAGAGCACTCAGCCCCATGACGCTCTCACACAGGAATCCCTTGTTCCTTCTCACAAGGTTCCTGGAGAAGCCTGCTGTACTTTGGTCTCCGTGCAGGTCTCCTTCCCACGACAAACCATCACTAAAGAGGCTGGGGTCATGGAAACTCACATGGAGCAGTGTCGCACACGGCACAGGGTCATGCCCACACTTGGGCAGCAATTGCTCTGTGTCAAACACAGCAATGTGGCGACTGATCCCCTGCATGGGAACGTGCCAGGAAAAGGAAGAAAAGGGGAACCTAATAGCACTCTCTCCAGAAAGTGGCCTCTGCTGCTCACACACATCTTCCCCAACACTCCCCCTCTCCTCCATCTCTCTCTGTGGGATGCTGCCCGTGCCAGACCTGGTATGTGCAGGACATAGAAGTAAGCTGAGCTGCCCCAACTTCCCCTCCTGCCCACAGACTTCTGGCTGGCACATTCCCATGCCTTGTCCCTGGGATGTGGCAGGTAGTGACGCTCCCCTGGGACATCTGTGCCTTTGTAGGAAAGTGCCCACTCTCTAGGCAACAGGTGACCTTTCTCAAAGTACATCACCACCATCTGAACTAAGAACTTCAGTGTCAACTCAGAGATTAGGGCTAGTAGGGCCAGGCTTCATGCACAGGGTCTCTTGGGATGACTTTGTCACATTTCTTCACAGCCGGCCCCGCTGTAAGTGTGGTGCGTCCACCATCTTTAATACCATCTTCCCAACTCCTCAAGATCCACCGGAGGAAAGACCTGCTGTGAGACCAGATGGCCTGCCTCCAGATCCTCATCTAGAGCTCCAATGAGGAGCACTAGGAGCAGGCTACCAACTGTGAGGAGCGCTGGGCTGACTGGGAGTGGAGGAAGGCCATGTGGGAGCAGCTGTCACACCAGCACGAGGCCAAGAGTTGCATGTATGGAGTGGGCCACCAGCCACCTCCCCACACCACTCCCTCAACTTCCTGACTTCCAACTCCCCACACCCAATGCCCTGCACCTGCCCCCTGCTTCTCCTCCTAGCCCCCCTAGGGACTGCCAGGGCCCCTCAAACATGTGGCGGTGGGACCTCCCAGGCATCTGAAGCCTCCCAATGTACCTGAGGCATGCACCAGTTCCAGCCCCATCCCTGAGCCCTCCTTCTCCCTCCTCCATTCCAGGCTCTTTCCCCAGTCCCTCCCCTGTTATATATCCCCCAAATAAAGCATCAGAGCCATTTGTTCAAACATAAAGGCTACGTCTACACTGGCCCCTTTTCCGGAAGGGGCATGTAAATTTCAGCAGTCGTCGTAGGGAAATCCGCGGGGGATTTAAATATCCCCCGCGGCATTTAAATAAAAATGTCCGCCGCTTTTTTCCGGCTTTTAAAAAAGCCGGAAAAGAGCGTCTAGACTGGCCCCGATCCTCCTGAAAAAGTGCCCTTTTCCGGAGGCTCTTATTCCTACTTCAAAGTAGGAATAAGAGCCTCCAGAAAAGGGCACTTTTTCAGGAGGATCGGGGCCAGTCTAGACGCTCTTTTCCGGCTTTTTTAAAAGCCGGAAAAAAGCGGCGGACATTTTTATTTAAATGCCGCGGGGGATATTTAAATCCCCCGCGGATTTCCCTACGACGACTGCTGAAATTTACATGCCCCTTCCGGAAAAGGGGCCAGTGTAGACGTAGCCAAAGGCTTTTTCATTTGGTCTGCAGGAGATGGGGGAAGGTGGGAAAGGAGGGCAGGGAAAGAAGGGGTGGGGAGGAAAGGTACACAGCAGCAATGCAAAGGCCCCTTATGGGGAGAGTTTCACAGGTGGCCTTGGCTGAAACTCTCCCTCATGACCTCCCAGATGAACATAGCCCCCTGGGCTGTGTCTACTTGAAAGTAGGAATAAGGGATCTTCCGGAAAAGGGTTTATTTTCCACAAGATCCCGTCTAGACTGGCGCTTTTCTCCGGCAAAACCCCAAGCCGGAAAAAAGCGGCAGCCATGTTCATGCAAATGCCGTGGGGGATATTTAAATCCCCCGCGGCATTTGCAATTCCGAAGTGTCTCATTAGCATCCCTTTTCCGGAAAAGGGTGCCAATGTAGACACAGCCCTGATGTGCTCTCCACATGGCAGTGGTGTTGAGCTGCTCATATGCCCTGGCCAGCTGCTCAGCCTTTGTCCCCCACTTCTCCTTGCTCTCACATATGTTGTGGAGCACACAACAGGCCACCACCACGTAGGAGATGTTTCGATCGCTGAGGTCCAGGCAGGTGAGGAGCCCTCCCCTTCAGGCAGCCAAAGGCACACTCAATCACCATGTGGCACCTGCTGAGCCTGGTATTGAAATATTCCTTGGTGGGGTCCAAGCTGCCCCATGTAGGGCTTCATTAGCCAGTGGAGCAAAGGATAGGCTGCATCACCCAGGGTGCACATGGGCATGTCTACCTCCCCGATCCTGATGGTGCGGTCAGGGAAAAAAGTGCCAACTTGCATCCTCTGGAACAGACTTGAGTTCCAGAATATACGGACTTTATGCGCCTTCCCCAATCACCCACCGTAAAAGTCCGTGAACCATTCCTTACGGTCCACCAGGGCCTGCAGCACCATGGAGAACCACCCCTTCCTGTTGACATAGTCCAAGACACGGTGGTTAGGGGCCAGGATGGGAATGTGGGTGCTGTCTATGCCCCGCAAAAAGCTGGGGAAGCCCATAGTGGCAATGCCAGCGATGATTCCCCAGGGTGACGACCCTCCACAACAGGATGGTGTTGATGGTTTTGGCTATCTGCATGAGCACAGCCCCAACCTTGGATTTCCCCGTGCTGAACTGGTTCCTGACAGAGAGGAAGCTTTCTGGCATGGCGAGCTTCTAGAAAGTGATGGAAACACGCTTCCGCAGAGGGATGGCAGCCTCAGCTGGGTGTCCTGTCACTCGAGGGCGGGGCAAGCATTCACAGAGCTCCTAGAAGGTGGCATTCTGCATGCAGAAGTTCAGGAGCCACTGCTGAGTGTCCCGTCACTGCAGGACGGTGCCGTCCCACCAGAAGTGGTGTCCCAGTGTGTGCAGGGGATGGAGAATTATTTGCTGCATCAGGAGTGCCAGGGCCTTGGTGAAGAGGTCCCCCAGTCCAGGCTGCTGCTCGTGCTCCTGAAGCAGCACACGGGCAGTATGGATAAACTGTGCTATGAGGTGCAGCACAAGGCCTGTGAGCCTGGCACAGGCTCCATGTTGTCAATGGTATGGCATCCTCAAGGGCAACCAGAGCACACAGTGTGAGTTAGGTGTCCCGTGGGGGGAGGGAGAGGCAGTGGAGAAGGAGTATGTGAGATGCAGCTGTAGAGAGGAGGCCATTGAAGCATGTGTCTCAGCTAGCCTCAGCAAGCAGCTACAGGAAGTGTCTACTCTCCTGGTGCCCTCCCTGCAGTGCTCCTGGGAGGTCTTTAAAAGTGAAGCAGGCTCCAATCAGTGTGGACATGATATTTTGATATAATTCTATGCTATTTTGATGCTGCTTTGTAGTGTGGATGTGCTATTTCCAAATAGCTATTATTTTGAAATAAATTATTTTGAAATAATTCCCTAGTGTAGACATGCCCAAACAGACCTGTCCAGCTAAGACCTCACCCAGAGGTCTTGAACCAATAGAAAGTCTTGAGTCAGAGGCTCAGGCTACTAGGCATGCCAACCACCCAAGCCACCTCACTGAAGTGTGAAATGAAAGAAGTGTGAAGGTGCTTGTTTGAAAATTTAACCAAGAGGTGAAAAAGGCAAAACAGATATGGGGCTTGATGTCTCAACAGCATATAAAGAGAAGATACATAGGATGAGCATAAAGGACAAGTGGCCTTAAAAAGGTATCTGGTTCTCTTCCCCTTTCAGGTGGTATATTTTTATGTAGGAGTTTCTCTCTTTATAAAGTATCTATTAGAACAGTTTACAAAAATGGTAAGCATTTTCCAAAAAAAGGGGAGGGGGGCAAAATAATTCATTTTTTAAAAAATCCTAGAAATGTTTCAGTTTCTCATATAAAAAATTTTGTTTTCATGCCTTATGTAAAAGTTAATTTTGATTAAATGCCAATAAAAGTAAAAATTGTTTGATTTTCACTTCCTCTCTTTCTCTTTGTTTCTCCCATTGGAGTAGGGGAGGAAAAGTGGGGGAGAAGAGGCATAGAGGATGAAAAAATAAAAATATTTCATTTTTTATTCATTTTGATGAAAAAATTAAAATTCAAACATTTTCTCTCAAAATATGTGTCTCATTCAAAAATCACTTTCCATCAAGAAAACTTTGACATGAAAACTCAGCATTTTCATACATTAATATACATTCTGTCAGGCACTCTTCGGAGCCTCAGGTCTGCAAGGTATTTAAGCACATGCCTAGTTTTAAGCATCTGAGTAGGCCCATTGTTATCACTGCTTAAAGTTGGACACTTGCTTGAGTACTTTGCTGAACTTGGGCAATTGTGTTTAGCTGAGAGCAGGTCAAATTAATAGCAGTGATTCAGAATTTATCTGAACAATCATTTTTAAACTATGGTATTTCTGCTCTTCATATGGTATTCATCATCAAGTTGTTTGCAATCTGTATTCTTGATTACTCGTTATTCTTACAATATGGTTTGCTGTCCAAGTCACAGGGTATTGTTTCTGTTTCTTAATTGCACATTTGAAACTTTTAAAACGAGAGAGTAAGAAATAGCGAATAGCATACTTTCAAGCAGACATGGTTGAGATGATTTAGCTGGGATTGGTCCTGCTTTTAGAAAGGGGTTGGACTCGATGACCACCTGAGGTCTCTTCAAACCCTATGATTCTAAGGTGGGGAGATATTATCTTTTATTGGACTGCCTTTTGTGGGTGCAACACTCAAGCTTTCAAGCCACACAGAGCTCTTCTTCTGTCCTGGGACCAACACAACTACACTTCCAAGTACACATTTTTGGATGAAAAAAAATTGTGAAAATTTTGAGAGACATCAACTTTTCCCATCAATATTTGGGATTAGTCAGACACTTGATGATAATGAATGATATGGTCCTGAAGCAACCCGGAGTTGGTGCTTTTACTATTTTATTCATTTTTCAAAACTATTTACCAGCTCTATTTGATAGGTATTATCTGTGAGGTGGGAGAATCTCAGAGCTGAAGTGTTCTTATACTGTGATAGGATTTGGATCTGAACAACTCTGCTGAAAGTCAATAGAATCCTTGAGTCATAGATAAAACCTTCCCTGAGATTTACAGCTTTATTTACCAAGAGGATACACAGTGTAACACACACCAAAAAAATCCCCACCCACATTCATTTAGTGCACCGTAACAGTCTGCACATGCATGGGCCAGATCTTCAGCTCGTGTAAATTACCATGGCTCCATTGAAATCAATGAAATTAAGCTAAAGCTTTGGGCCTCTTGCCTGTTACCTCTAGCCAACCAAACACTGCACCCTGTTTGTTCCCAGAACGACGCTGAACCTCAGAACCTACTACTTTCAGCAGTACAAAGTAATCCCAGAGCTTGTCCAAGTCACCTTCAGATCAAGAAGAAATTCAAAAAATTACTGCTGTGATTTACACCCCAATTCCCAAGTCATTGTCTGCTTCTGCATGCTCTCTCTCTAGGGGCAATGCTGGACAACGGTACATTACATGAAACTCAAATCCTAGGTTCCTCAACAACTTACCTGTAAGGCTGCCACAGAGCCAAGGCTCCCAGGAAACCTAGGGAGTGTATTTCATTTTGGAGACACTGACGCATCCCCACTGCAGTGTTTCTGAAATGAAATATTGTGCAATTTCACTGTCATAGGAAATTTCAAAGTTTGGGCTTTACAACCTGAATCTATTCATTTTTTTCCCCCAAGTCTGGACATTTTCCACAGCATTGAAATTCAGTTCCCCAGCCAACTCTACTAATCACTCTGGCATTTCTGCTGAGGCTGTTCTCCCACCCAGAGTGGTACAGATGTGTTTCCAGGGAAAAAATTAAGGTGGTACAGGAAGTGGTGCTGATGGTAAAGTTGAAGGTGTTCTTTCATTGAAATCGATTCTGAACCATCACCACCACACTGGAGGTGGTGCCTTTCAGATGAGACATGAAGCAAAAGAACTCCTAACCATTTATTGGGATTAAAATTCCTATGATGCTATGTATGAGAATGGGAATATTAGGTGCCTCACATTCCAACTTAGGGTAATTACCTTCTGCCTACTTAAATTCCCCATGCAAGTCGAGTGGCCACAGTTGTCTTCTAAATGTGCTGTCCTAAGTAATTGTGCAGCATTCTGTGTTCTTACAGTTAATTATGGTTAGTTGTACACCACCTAGAGATGTTCTGAAAGACACCATATGAATAAACTGGGGTGGCTGCAACCAGCTCCAGAGGTGTGTGGCAAGATCTCTGCAGAGGAGCCGTTAGGAACCGAAGGTGCAGTAGAAGTTGAAGATATTATTTATTGTTCTCTGCATTTCCTCTCTGTGTGTTTGTGCAGCTAACAACCTTGGAGCCTGTTTATTTGCTGAGCTGATCCCGTGAATCCCCCTAATGCCACCAGACTACTGCTTGCTCTATGTGTGCACCAACACCAATAATAAATATCCCAGGAGAATGAGCTGTAAAGCACTATGTCAGTTTGCTATGACATCTTCCACTTCCAAACAAACAGCATGTTCTGCTCCCAAATAAAAAAGTAAGAAATCAGCATGACTACCCTTGTGATGAGTTGGGGAAGAGCTGAGATTGAGCGTCTACGTTAACCCCTCACAATTTAGGAATGGTTTTCTATTGCATTGCACCTTGTGTTGTCATTTGCTCTGGGTGCAAAATGCTACCAATTATCCTCTTTTGCCAAGAGGGGAGAAAGCCCAGTCCTTTTTTCCAAAGTCCAACAGCTAATTCCACACAGGTGCATACACTTCTCAGATACAGGTTGCTCTGCCACTTCTGATTTCATAGCAGAATTGTAGATGTCCCTCAAGATTCTGCTCACCACCTAGTCTTCTATGAGCTTGGCTTCATAAAACACATCCCAGAAGTAGGATGCTTCTTTTTCTCTGACTGAAAGACCCTTCCCTACTGTGCCAAGGTCATTGTATTCTAGCTGTGTATGGCAATGCTCACAGTGTAACAGTCCGTACTAGCCATCAATTGCTCACATGCAAGGAGGGAAGCAGAACTCACTAAAAAATCAAGTTCAGTCAATCTTCCACAATCAGGTTTCTCTCTCCATCAGCCTGAAGGATCAACGCTTCTAGCTCACTGACAGTTGAGCAGGTATCCTAGAGCCCTGCCAATAGAAGGCAGGGGTGCACATACAGCCCAATCAGTCCACCCAGTCCAATGGTTGCTTCCTAAAACTCACATAGCACTTGGCATGGCTAGAAACAGTTCTTGAGTTGGCAAAGTGATACGCCGAACCAGATCCATTCAAATGGCTCTCCTGCTCCTCAGTGAAAATCCCCATAATTTGCAAACATTTGTTATGTGGTTCCTCTGCTTCTCAGGCAATATTTAATGGGAACTACCACAAAAAACGATTCACTTCATTGCTTCCCAATTAGTTAAAAACTCCTATTACTGATGCAATTAAGGTGCCGATTTCAAGATTGCCATTTAACAGTTTCCCTGATATTTCACAGGGCTCGTTTGTTGTTCCTGGGGGAAAGAGGAGGTTGTTGTCTGTTTGATTGATTGACTGATTGATTTTTTTGTGTTGTTGCAAAAAAGGAATTGTCCATTCAGCAAATTGCAGACCAAGCAGAAAGTGAATCCAAAAAGGGGGAGAGGAAAGAAGAGGAGATGGTGAGAAGGTAAGAATTTTTAGCTTTGTTACAGAAGAGACAGGAATGAGGGAAAGATGAGGTAGAACAGGGGAAATCCCATGATGCTGCAGGGCAGACTGAACTGAGGAGCAGAGCACAAGGTAAGAAAGCCAACGAGCTCCTGGACAACACCGGTGGGAGTTGAAAAAGCACTGGGGTAAGCACTGCAGATCAGGTACAATCGTATGCTTGAAAGAGCTATTTTCTCCTTGGCTCTCCACCTTTCAGTTGCTTTAGCTTTCTAATTTATTCACTGAGCTCTTTGCATGCCATTTGTTTTTGTCATTCAAAAGGAATTATTTTGTGTTCATTCCAGCTGGAAGCCATTACTCACCTCCCGCTGAGATAAAAGGGCCGGGATCATCACCTCCTTGCTTTTGAACGTCACAAGCATTATAACATCACCAGGCACAACAGCAGCAAGCCCCCAAGTCCTATTATGAAACCATTATTATCATCTGAGAGCAAGGCGCTCCAGTGTAGGCATTTAGCACACTGAATGAGATACACCACGGCTGTGTCTACATTGGCACCCCTTTCCAGAAAAGGGATGCTAATGTAACACGTTGGAATAGTCAAATCCGCGGGGGACTTAAATATCCCCCGCGGCATTTGCATTAACATGGCTGCCGCTTTTTTCCAGCTTGGGGAAAAGCCGGAGAAAAGTAGGAATAAGAAATCCTCCGGAAAGGGCTTTATTTTCCGGAGAATAACGTCTAGACTGGCGCTTTTCTCCGGCTTTTCCCCAAGCCGGAAAAAAGCGGCAGCCATGTTAATGCAAATGCCGTGGGGGATATTTAAATCCCCCGCGGATTTGCCTATTCCAACGTGCTACATTAGCATCCCTTTTCCAGAAGGGATGCCAGTGTAGACGTAGCCCACATGTTGTGATAGACACGTGCAGGAACCATGAATCTTGCACAGTGCATTGTGGGGATTTGCTGATCATCACAGCAGTGGAGATTTGTCTTCAGGCTTTGCGTCTGTTGCGCCAGCGGCATCTGGTGCAGCTTTGAGTTGGTGTCTCGTGGTCTGTGGGGAGTTTGCTTCTGGTGATGACCTTGGCAAAGTTGGAGGACACCAGAAAGATTTCTCTCCTGATGTGAATGGCTTGTAACAATATAATGATACTCCCTATGGAGTGAGAGGTGACAACGAGGGATGTGTGGTCAGAGGGCTTTTTCCCTATATTGAAGCAGGTTCTTTCAGATTATTTGGGTGGCCTGTTGTGTAATGCTTCTCCAGGAGAGTACCCTTATTTGCTGAGGGCACTTCAAGTGTGTTAAGGTGCCAGACTTTCTCCTCAGATCATATTCTGTGATATCCAAGTGCCCAACTGTAAATAACTGATTTCTTGATGTGCATCTGGGGTGGTTACTGGATTTATGACAGCAGGTGTGCTAATCAGTGGGGTTTTGTCTACATAGTTATCTATAAGGTTCCACTCTTAAAGCTGATTGTGGTGTCCAAGAAGTTAATGCTTGTGTGGGAGAGTTTATAGAAAGAATTTGGTGGATGGGTGTTGACTTTTGAAGTGGTGGAAGAAGTCTTTGAGGGAGATTAAACTTGGTCCAGAGAATGAAAATATCCTAGATCTATCTCAGGTATATTGTTGGTTTTGTGGTGCATTTGTTTAAAAATTCTTCCTAGAGGTTCCCCATGAAGACCTTGACATATTGGGTGCCATCTGACTGTGGCTCATTATCTTGCAGATATTTGAGGGAGGCAGTGATTCTATCATTGTGCTGACTGAAAGGGGTAGAAAGGGGTGACATCAATTGTGGCAAGGGTGATGTTCCCTCAAGACCTGAGGAACAGCTCTGTGTAAGCTCAAAACTTGTCTCTTGTCAGCAGAAGTCGGTCCAATAAAAGATACTACCTTACTGGGTTTGTCTTTCAAAACTATATTAATCCATGTGAGTGGTCTAATATAGACTCGTGGAACGAGGTGTACAGATAGTTCGGAATGGCTTGCTAGTTCAAACTATCTAGCCCGTGCCGCATGTAGCCGCGCGGCAAGGGGTTCGAACAAGCCGGCATTTAAAAATGGCGCCGGCCGGCTTATGCAAATGAAGCCCGGGAAATTCAAATCCCGGGCTTCATTTGCACGTTCAGTATGCATACATTACCCCGCTAGTTCGCACTAGCGGGGTAGTGTAGACATACCCCCAGTTCTTTCAGTCTTCCCTCATAGGTCATGATTACTAGATCTTTAAACATTTTGATGGCTCTTCTCTTCTTCTCTAGACTTTCTCCAGTTTCTCTGCATCTTTCCTGAAGTATTGTGCCCAGAACTGGACACAATAGTCCAGTAAAGTCCTAATCAGTGCAGAGTAGAGCAGAAGAATTACTTCCTGTGTCTTGCTCACAACACTCCTGTTTGCCTTTTTTTTTTAACTGTGCCGCACTATTGACTCATATCTAGTTTGTGGTTCACTATGACCCCTAGATCTCTTTCAGCAGTATTCCTTCCTAGACAGTCATTTACCATTTTGTATTTGTTAAACGGATTGTTCCTCCGTAAGTGGAGTACTCTGCATTTGTCCTTTTTGAACTTCACCTATTTACCACAGACCATTTCTCCAGTTGGTCCAGGTAATTTTGAATCTAACCTCCACAGCACTTGCAATCCCTTCCATCTTGATATCATCAGCAGACTTTATAAGCATGCTCTCTATGTCATCATCTAAATGGCTGATGAAGATATTGAACAGATCCAGTCCCAAAACTGATCACTGGGGAACCCGACTAATTATGCCCTTCCAGCATGAGTGTGAACCACTGATAACCATTTTCTGGGAATGGTTATCTAATCCTTTATGCACCCACCTTATAATAGCCCCTTCTACGTTGTATTTCCCTAGTTTATTAAGAAGAAAGTCATGCAAGAATTACATTAACTAGGTTTACAATGTTTTATGAGTTTTCTTCTTGTGTTCTATTTTGGAATCACGCTTCTGATGACTTATCAGAGGCAAAGTATGGTAGAGATGGTTAGCTGCTATTATGTATGTAGTGATAGGGCTACAAGCCACTGCAATGACATGTGTAAAAGTATGACAAGGAGTAATGGAGCTAAAAAATGTCCCAGTGCTACATATTGAATGATAACAGGAGTCAGAGCACACATCAGCCACCAACATCTTGCCAATCCATTTTCTAACACCCATTGTGCAATTCCTTTCTTAGTACATCAAAAATACAAAAAAAAACCTCCACTTACATTTAGCAGTTAATTTGAATTAAGTAAATTTAAAAAACCCACAACCTTTAAACCTAGATTTGCTTGAAAGTACTTCAAATATTTTATTGCTAGTTCTACAGTACATAACAAAGTAATTGTGTAATTAAGAGATAATGTCAATGCAATGGAACATTGTTGACAAGATAATAGTCTCCCGTTGCTGTATAAATGCCAAGGCAAAGCTAAAGAATATGCAGGAAAAACGCATGCAGAAAATCAGATGGGCTCATTTGTTTGTGTACTGAACTGGTAATTTCTGATGGGTTTAAATTCAATCAGTCCAGACTGGATTCTGCCATGTGAAGTAAGTAACATCTCGCACTGTGAGTCAATGAGTTGTATAGCAAAGTACTGCTCGTCTTCTTAAAGGAGTGGTCTAATTTTTTGATACTAAAGCTGTTTATACATTGGGAGGTTCTGGAAAAATGTTTACTCATTGCTAATTCTGATTCTGCTCCCACAGTGATAGTAACTACAGTGCTGACACCTACCAGCAGCCCATATCACCAACTTGTGTACATTGTCATAGCTCAATGGACATCTATGACATCATGACAATTTACATTAGCTAAGAATCTGGTCCAGGATTTCTAACACCACATCACCTAACCCAGCTCAAGACCAGACTAAGTCACACAGTGCTCAGTTCTCTCGTGGTATCGCAGCCATAGTTGGCCTAGATGAGGGAGGAGATGGGAGTTCAGGGGCAATCTGGTTATGGTTCCCTGAATCTAAGCCAGCTCAGCCCCAGCTGCAGTCCGAGGAACACAGGGACTTCTGTAATTTACAACAGCAAGAACTTTACTCCCATGGAGAATCAGCACAAGAGAGCTCTTCTTTGCCCTGCCACATTCTCTGTGCTATGCTAGAGATGTAGCTGGCAAAGGAAGAGAGCTGGGAGACCATTTTCAACCACAAACTTTTTTCAGGTGAAAAGAAAAGAAAAGAAAAGAAAAGAAAAGAAAAGAAAAGAAAAGAAAAGAAAAGAAAAGAAAAGAAAAGAAAAGAAAAGAAAAGAAAAGAAAAGAAAAAGGAGATTGTGATAGTGAAACACTATACAAAGCTGGGCATGTGTCCTGAGGAAAATATAGTCTATGATCATATAATTAAAAAGATTATAATAAAACATAGCATGCAAACAAAGGAGATGAATTAAGAGAGTTCAGATAAATGCAATTCTGATAATTCCTTACTTATGAATGTTTGACTTTGCAGTCTTAACATTCTTTTTATGCAGTTTTGTATGTGTGTGTGAATGTGTGTGGTGTGGTGTGGTGTGTATCTTTTCCTAGGATTTAAAAAAAAAAGCAAATTGGGAAAACAGAAATTCCATCACATGGAAAAATATCAACTCCCACATGTTTTCAAGGTTCTGACATCAGCAGTCAGAACCTTGAAATGCACAGCACAGGTGTTGAGCACTTGAGCTAATGGAATAACCAGTAGCAGCAGTAGGTTGTCATCTCCCTGAGTGTGCCAATCATTAGAAGAAATGAGGCTCACTTTTTATCAGTGGATTTCATAGATGGCAGAAGAGGAATACTGAGACTCAGGAATCCTGCATTCTAGTCTATGTTCAATGAGGATAATTGCTAGTGATTACAGACCTCTTCTGTCTTTGGCTCCTGCATTCTGCCTTTGCCCCAGTCTTCCCATTACCACTTGATTGCACATGGCAGTACTACTCTCTTCCCTTCAGTCCCACATCCTAGACCCCCCTCCATCCTATCACCAGATTTTCCTCATCATCTCCCATCTTCCCTTGGCTCCTCCTCCCAGTCTCTGTCCCCCAGCCTCTTTTTCCAATTTCTCCAGTTGCCCACTCTTGGCTCCTTACTTCTCTACACTCCAGCCAGGCTACTTCATCTTTCTCCTCCATGCTGCATGGCCCCCAACAAGAAAAACCTTGAAAGCATGGGAGAGATAGTTTCCCAGCTATCATTTCTGATGCCCCAGTGATCCCTGACTAGCATTCCCAGGTCAGGTCCTGCTTCTCTGGGCTGGAGCAGACCCTGTACAGTTGAAATCTGCAGAAAATTCAGCTGCCAGACTTTAGTGAGCCTTCACAGTGCACATGCAAACTGAGCTTTGCAGAGGCTCCTAACATGGCCACCTTTTGGTGTATTATCAGAGTGGTGGCAAAAGATGGCAAGACTACCCTTCCCTGTGAAATTTCAATCCCCTGCTCCAAAGCACAGGGCCACTAAAGCTTCTCCTCCAAATGGCTGCCAGACAGGGCTGCTTTATCCTGGACAACGTCATGTATTTTTCCCTAACGTCATTCTGTGACAATGATTGAAATGTTGCTACTGGAAGTTTCCAAAAATATCCAGCCTGGGGCGGACACACGGCGTGGGAAATTTCAGTTATAGTTTGGCAAATGTATTAGGCTCTGAACAAAGGTTGTATAGAACATTGCAGGCAACCTGAGCTATCAGTACTGTACCACTTCTAATTAAAAAAAAGCCAATACAATATCCCCTAGCATCTCTCTCTTTGTCTTCCCAGAAATTTCTGATTGGCTGGATTCTCCAGCAGTACAAGAGCCTGCATCTGACTGGCTTTCTCCTCACCCTGCACTGACGGATAGAAAACAATGTACTTGAGGGGAATGAGGAGAAAATTGGAAGTTAGGAGCTAGTGAGCCCCAATTCTGGGGATGCCACTGACTCCTTTGACGGTCTGGGACAAGTTACATCTCTTGCCTGTGTCTCAGGTGCCACTGTCTGAAAAATGGGGCTATTATCAACTTGTCAGGGTTTTGTATTAGTTAATTCCTGTTTGTATTGTGCTGTTGATAAATACAGTTCTAGACACTGTTATTCAGGCAGCACTGGTTGGCATTTCAAGAAGGGTTGACCGTGGGCCTACTGTCCATGCACCTAAATTCATTGCACTGGTTACATGTATTTTGGGAAGCATTGATAAACTTGTGGGAACTGGAGATGGAAAAACCCTAGCAGAGCAGCTTGTTGTGCCCTTCCTGCATTGTTTGGTGTGTAATCCCAATGCTGCAGTGGCAATGAGTAGAGAATGGGGAGAGCAAACAACTGTATGAGACAGCGAGCAGGGAGTACCCTGAGAGAGAGTACAGTCCTCCAGGATGAAGGTAAGAGGGGAAACTGGACTCCGTGGTTTGTGTCAGGCTCTGCCTAGGCTTAGGAAGAGCCCCAACTCAGCAAAGAGGGGCCAGCAATCACTGTCACTGGCTATAATGGTGCTGATCCCCTCCATGTAGACATGGGCATGCAGGAGTTCACACTGACTAGGCTAACGGAAGCTCTTCCCAGCTCCATGTGGGAGCCAGCAACTGAGGTTCTGTACCAGTGGCAGAATTAGAGCTATTCCCAAATGCAGACAAGGCCCAAGACTGGTAAGTCACAGAGACCAGCATTTGTCTCTCCAGAGCAAGGCTGGGCTGGGCATGAGGGGGCTGGTCATAGAACATCATCTCCCTCTAGTGGCCAGCAGAGCTAGACCGAAGCACAAGAGAGCCCACCTAGCCCCAAAGGTGTCATTCTAACCTTTGTTCTCCCAGTATTCTTGGAGACTCCTGCCTCTGAGAGTTACTCATGGACAGTGGTGCATCGAGGGGGGGTAGGTAGTTGCTGACAGTTATGTTGTTAACTTTTTTATAATTATTTCCTAACAATAACATAACTGTCGGCAGCTAAATTGGCGCCCCCGCCCCCCCCCCCCAGTGTGGCACTCAGGGCAACTGCCCTCCCTACCCCCCTCGCTACGCCACTGCTCATGGAACACGTCACCTCCACTTCCCTGTGCTCCAGATCTGTATCTGTCCAGCCCGGGGTGGGGGCTGCCTAATCTGCATACTGTATATCTGGCTGCCTTCCAGACCACCAGAAACTTCCCCTGTTGTTCAACGTCCACATGACAAGCTGCATACACCTCGATAGCCTGTATCCTCAGGCTGCTTTGGCTAAGCACCTGGATTCTTATTAGCACAGTGCAAGAGATTCATTCGTCTTAGTTTCATGTTGACAAGCACTGACTCCTGTGATTTGCCTCTTATTTAGAAAGAGAAAATGCCTTTCACTCTGTGCAACAGCTTAGCCCCTTTCATTCATACCAGCCTGCAGGAAAAGCGGGTTCTGACATTCACCGCAGGGACACACCTTGGCAGCAACATTGCATTTTCACAGAGACATATGACCAGTGACATGTTTATTACCACACATATGTGCTTATAATTGCTCTGCCTAAAACCCATCTAAACTACACACACCCCTTGATTGTTAAAATGCACCAGGTCTTCCTTTGGGTAAAGGGCTTGTGGACAAAGGGCAGAGCTGGCTTTTCTACTGAGTCTCTCTACACAACAAGTGTGCAGAGCCAGATTCTAAGTGGATCCTCACAAAGCCCACCTAGTCTTCCAAGGTGGTTTGATTTATTTTACATTACTGCATTAAATGACTATAGGGAAATTTACTTCATCACACTGAAAGCTGTTCAGTTAAACAGGCAAGTTGCAAAATGGCCTCTTAAAACACCTGAAAATATTTCACAATCTCCTTGGATATGAAATGGGCAGCTGCAGGATTCCTGGGCAATGCCATTTGAATGATAATTCCAGGAGGAAATTCAGCTTGAGGACAGGAAGATCAGAGCAGCTGTCAGAGACACTGGGAGCTGCAGCTAGAGGTAGAGAATGACAAGAGCATCCTGCTGGTTTTTATAGATGAGAAATGTCGATGCTCTGTAGATCTGCATGCTAAACCAAAATATAAAACCTGCCCAGAAAGGATGCTGAACTCAAATTTTCCTCTTGATAAGAATTATCAAGCTGATAATAGGGCTGTTTTCTGCTTCATTGTTTCATATTAGGATTGAAAGTCCCCCTGTAGAATCAAAGAAATAACTATCAATGATTTGGGTATACATTCAGCAAAAGACTTAAGCATGTATTTAATTCCATGCCTATTTAGCAATGCCCTTGAGAATGGACATCAGCAAGAGGACTTTACTAAGTAGAGATGGAATTACGCATGTGTGTAGGTGTTTTGCTGGACAGGGACCATAGTCTCATTTTATAGAATATATTTATTACCTCATCAAACAGGAACATCTCTTTTCTCATGTAGTTGACCTTGGATGCTATAGACTTGTAAGGGTATGTCTACACTTGGGGATAAGGTCGAATTAAGATACGCAACTTCAGCTTCATTAAGCTTAACTCAGCCTTTGGCGCTGTCCATACTGCAGGAGGTTGAAGGGAGCACACTCTCCCTTTGACTTTCTTTACTCCTTGTGGAAGCACTAAACCCATTAATTTGAACCCTGGAAGATTGACAGTGGCAGCTTCGATCTTCTCTGTAGTGTAGATGTACGCCGAGTGTGTGTGTACAACTGAATTTATGCTAAAAAATGCCTTTAAAAAGTTCCTACTTGGGATGACTTCACAACAAGAACAGTTTTGCTGTTTGTGACAAAGAAATAAATGTTGGGGAAATGAAACATTGAAAGTGACTCATGGAAGTGCAGAGTCTGGGCATGGAACTTTTGGTTTGTTTAGTATGTTGCCTGTTGACAAGCAATTTCACTTATGGGGACTCTGCCGCTCCTATACAGTCTGATAAGGAGGTGTTATCTCAGTAAATCAGACTTTGCGCCCAATTTTCAGAAGATTAGGGAGGCTTTTCCTTCCTTTCTGCAGTTCATGCAGTCACTGGAAACCTTAGTGAAAGTTCACTGACAGCAGGTTCAGACGCTACTTTAAAGTTCTTAATTATGTGCATTCATTTTGTTTATTGACCCACTTGACACAGCCAACTAGATACTTAGTATTCTACAATCAGAAATTTTCTGCTAAAGAAGAACTATTTGCAGCTATATCCCTAGATCTAAGGAAGACAATAACACACGTTCCTGTAGTCTCTAGATATGCAATTCAATTTCAAAAACACAGAGAATGGATCCTTTGAGATGGCACTGTTCCCCTTCATGCATCAGCTCCTATTCTGTGATATGTGAGAGTCTGCACAGAAGAGATGGGTGTGAGCCTGCATGCCATGTGTTTGTTCAATATGCCCATGCTATTAGTCAAGACATTTGTGACAAGCAACATAATTGTGTTTGGTAAATTTGGGAAGCAAGTGCAGTGGTCTTCATCAGCTTCCGATGAGTAATGACCTCTGGTTAGTTTAGTAATTAACCTTGGGAGTTATTCCAGTCACTCAGATGCACACATTAAAGCTTGAGTGGCTGCATAGCCAAACGGATATAAATATGTAATCAGGAATCTTTTGAAGCATATAATTTACCCCGTTACACCACTATACTTTGGTGCATGTTTTAGATGTATTTAGTTATGTTCATTTCAGTATTAACTCTTCAGATATTTCTGTCTTAGGTCTATTGCAATGTTTATCTTCATGACTAAGTTGTCATCTTTCACACTCACACACACACACACACACACACACACACACACACACACACACACACACACGTGTTTACACTTAGTTAGGTGATGAAATTACATGTGCATTTTAGAGTATCGGTGTGTATACAAATACCCAGAAAGTAAGATGCATGACTAACCATTTATACGTGCAAATAAGAAATTAGTGAACCATTGGGGTAATTGTGTATACAGATCAGGTGTTAGGTACTGCTTGCATTTCTGAATATATCCTGAGACTTGAACATTTGCCTGTGCATTATGTATGTTGTGATCATTAACACCTAGTGACTCTGAAGTCAAAGATGAAGTGCAAGAACTTGTAGAGAATCTAAGGGAAATTAATTTTCCAGTAACATGTCTTGATCTTCAAATCTTAATAAGCTGGGAGGTATTTGCATCAGATACTTCAGAGTGTCCACAGCAGACTTTTTATTTCAATCAAATCCATTCTTTTTGCTATGATGGAAGTGGCTAAACCTGCTACCCATATACAGGCAGTCCCTGGGTTACGTACAAGATAAGAACAAACCTATAGTCCCTAAGTTGAATTTGTATGTAAGTCGGAACTGGCTCCAGATTCAGCCGCTGCTGCTGAAACTGACCAGGGGCTGACTACAGGAAGCTGGAGGCAGAATTGCTCTGCCCCCAGCTTCCTGGAATCAGCCACTGATCAGTTTCAACAGCGGCTGAATCTCGAGCCTGGGACAGAACAGCTGGGCTGCCAGGTAGGTCCCTGCAGGACCAACCCGGCAGCACCCCAGCTGCTCTACCCCAGGGTCCACAACAAAAGCCTGGTCTGCTGGGGGAGGGGCGCGCACTAGCTGCGCCCCCCCCCTCCCCAGCAGACCAGGGACACGGGGAGCAAAGCCGCAGTGGCGGCGGGGTGCCGCGTCTCCCCGGCTTTGCCAGAGCAAAGCCTCAGAGGCGCGGGACCCCTCCGTCTCCCTGGCTTTGCTTCCGGTGTCCCTGGTCTGCTAGAGACGGTCCCCAGCAGACCAAGGGCACCCGGAGCAGCTTTTCTCGCCCCAGAGGTCGAGGTGGCGGGACCGCTGCGCTCTGGGTGGTCCCGCTGCCTGTGAGCTCCGGGGCGAGAAAGCCCCGTTCATAAGTGTGGATCTGACGTAAGTCGGATCCGCGTAAGTTGGGGACTGCCTGTAAATATCTTGGTCCCTTTAACAACTTGCGTGGCACAGGGTAGAGCTGCTGTCAATCACAATGTCTGAATAACACAAATGCTTTGTATTTGCCCTATGTTATCTTTTGGCTCAAACATTCTTATTCAGCTTCTTTCCAAATTTTGGATCCTTCCATACATATGGTACATATTTGTCTATTATCTCTTTCCCTATCACTTTGCCTATTTCTCTTTCTATCTAGTGCTTGTTTGTGTGTGTACAGTATTTGCAATAGTCCTTGAATTACACCTTCCTCTGTTTTATCTGACACCTTGATTTGATCAACAAGCCTATTGCTATAGCAACTCTACCAATCGGGCTTTATTTCAAGTCACGGAGAATAATATCAACTACTCTTCTCTGAGTTTGAAGTATAAAAATCCAGGCTAATGTTCTGTTTCAATTTAAAGCGAGTACTCCACAATCACAGTCCTCCCCACCACCTAAAATATTATGCTCTCCAATAGGGAACAGAATAGAGGTCTCAAGACGTGCAAGGCGATTGCACAGTTAGTATGAAGGCTGGAAAGGGAGTTAAGGGCTTTGTATGACTACCTTCCGGAAACAAAAAATAGATTTGCTTAAGAGGAGGAAGGAGCAGTGACTGTGTTGCCAATTCACATGATAGTATTTGGTGGATTTCTTCAAGCCCCAACTCCTGGAGTCAGGTGATTTCATTAACATTTCAGCTTCCATTATTTCTTTATTTTAAAGAACCTTTCTAGCTCTGACGGTTGTAGAGAAAAATTTGAAAATGTGACCTAAATGTGCTCTGAAAGCTCACAAGCCAGAAGGCCCATAAAAAGAACTAAACATTAATTTTCACTTATATTTTTAATCTTATTACGTTTAAACCAATCTCATGATTTTTAAGGGACCAACCTCATAAATCAGTACTGAGTAATGACAGGGCCCACACTAGTGTTTGTGCAAGTCCTCTCAGTATCTCCACCACCTGGGTGATGCCATCTAACTTGGGGGTTAAATATGTTAATCTCTTTGTGCCCTCATTATGTTGCCCTTCCCCACTGCTTGGTATTTCCGCTTAACCCTCTCTTCAAAGCCCTGATCCCTGGCTCCAAACCCTGCCTTGTTACAGACTGCTTCTCCCTGCATCTTCAGCCCAACTCCTTCTGTGTTTTGTTCTCTTTCCCTGTCACTTCCCAAATCTTTGCCATCAAAATGGCCCTAGTATACACGAGGCCTGAGAGGCAGTCATTGGAGGTGCTGCATTGTGATTCTCTCAAGAGCACACTGGGAATTGACAGCACATCTGGGAGGACCCTGACGTAACCAGATGGCCTGAAATTTTATTGTAACTCCCAGTTTCAACTGCCCTGTCAGGGTGTGTCTACATAGCAAAGTTATTTTGGAATAATGGTCGTTATTCCGAAATAGCTATGAGCTCGGGTCGACAAATTATGGAAAACCCTACTCCCAGACAAAAAAGGGACTCACCACCCTCCCCCACAAAAAGTGTTTTTTATGGCATAAATTCCTATTAAGAATAAGAACAGTAATTACTAATAAGTTACTAATAAATATCACTCAAGTTATTAATAAATCTCTTATAAACCTCTACCTTTTCTCTCTGCTGCCATGTCTCCTCCCCTTGTTCCATCAGCTCCCCTGGTGCCTGCTGCCCCCCAACCCCTCACCCTCCTCTGATGTCCTCACTCCTGCCCTTCTCACTGCCCTCAGCCCTCCTGAGACCTGCCCCCCTCCACCAGCCCTTCTCTCCCCCCTGTGCCCACTCCTCTAGTAGCCCTACTCTGATCATGTGAGCTACCTCTCCTCATCCCCTTTCCTAAAACCTCCGTCTACGCACCTGCCCTGCCTCTCTCCTCTGGTGCTGGTCCCTCCCCTGCAGGTGTCTGCCCTTCTGCTTCACCCCCAGAATCCCTAGGCACCTGCACCCTCCTGGTGCCTCCCCCTTCCCTCACTGCCCCTGTCCCCTTTGCCCTTTTTTTCCCTGATACCCACCCCCTCACCACCCTCTGTCCCCATTCCCCTCATGCCCCTGTGCCCTCACACATGCCTTGCTCCATCCCTGCCTTCCTCATGCCCACCCCTTCTTTCAAGCCTTCTCCCAGAACCTCCCCCTCCCCCCTCTAGCCCCCAGTGCCCTTACCCTCTCATCTCCCAGCATCACCCTGTCCCCACTCCCACTGACACCTCCCCTCCTGCCCTTTTCCTCATTGTCTGCACTTTACCCTCTGGCATTTGTCTCTCCTGCACCCATCCCTTGGTGCCTTCCCCTTTCTTCTTCTCCTGACCTCCTCTCCTCTCCTCCCCTCCCCACAGCCCAGCCCCTTCCCCTCCCCCAGGGCCAGTTCTAGGTTTTTTGCTGACCCAAGCAAAACATTTTTGGCCACTCCCCTCCCCTCCCCTTTTTGTTGTCTTTTACATGTTTGCATTTTGCAATGGGTTTTTTTGTTTGTTTGTTTTTGTTTTAGCCCTATAAATAGCAAATAGCATTTTCATTCATTTTTTTCCATAAAGGCAAAGGTACTTCAAGGGAACTCCCCCTTTCACTCACTGCTGGGTCACAGCAGCCTTTTCCCTGCCCTGTCCAGCCCCTCCCTGTGGACAAGCACCCCTCACTCCTGACCCACAGGGGGAGCAGGGTGCAGGGACAGCACAGAGCCAGAGGGATGCAGGGATCGGGGGGAGCAGGGTGCAGTGGAAGCACGGGGAATGGGATGCGGGGAACGGGAGGGGCAGAGGGATTGGAGTCTAGGGGCAGTGCAGGGAATGGGCAGCACAGAGCTGGGGGGGGGGCAGCAGGGTGCAGGGTGCAAGGGCGGCACAGAGCCAGAGGGTGACAGGGAAGAGGGAGAGCAGAAGGTCCGGGGTGCAGGGTCGGCATGGGGAATGGGCGACGTGGAGACAGAGGGGGGTTGGGGCCGTGACAGGACTGGAGCTGGTGGGGTGGGCTCTGGCTGCACCACGCACCGCAGCCAGCAGCCAGAGCCAAGCTGCTGCGGCTCTTTAAAATCAGCGGAGCTAGGTCGCGCCAGCGTCCTGGCATCCCACGCCACCTCCTCGTGCCGGAGCTGCACGCAGGCAGCCAGGTGGGAAGAATCGCCGCATTTCCCCCTTCCCAGCGGTGCTCTGCTCCTCCGCTGGCCAGCGGATTGGATGGGGCCGCGCCACCCGTAGAGCAGGCTTCGGCCAGCCAGTCACAATGGCCCACTGGGCCGGTCCGCCCCTGCACTCACCAGCTGGTAAAATCTACTAGCCACGGGTGAGTGGGCGAGTGTATTTGTCGAGCCCTGGCTATGAGAGTGTCTACACAGCCATTCCAATATTTTGAAATAATTTCAAAGTAACAGACAGCTTATTCCGACTTCTGTAAACCTCATTCTATGAAGAATAACGCCTATTCTGAAATAGCTATTTCGAAATAAGGCCTGTGTAGACACTTCATTGCTGCTATTTCGAAATAGCCCCTCATCAGGGCCATTTTAAGTTATTCTTCCTGGGGCTCTAAATCGAGATAGCACATCTACCTTAGGGAAACCTGCCTCAGACTAATTTTGAGGCTTCCCTGCAGTGTGGATGTGCTATTTCGAAATAAGCTATTTTGGAATAACTTCCAGAATAGCTTATTCCGAAATAACTGTGCAATATAGAAGTACCCTCAGAGATCTGGGACCTGCTTCTCAAAACAGAGACAATCTTCGCTGACCAGAATGTCTAGTTGTCCAAGTTAGGGTATGACAGGGTTTCATCAGCTAAAGAGGGCCAGGGAGAGCTTTGGCAACTGTGACGGGATTGGATGTCTGCTTCTTTCTTTACAAAATGGGGAATTACAGCCTCTATCCAGGTAAGAGTGGTGCTAGTTGTGTGCTGGAGGGGGCTGATGGAGCTTTTTACAACCCACACATTTTTGTACATCTATGTGGAGAGATGGAGTGGTCTCCCACTGAGCCCGAGGAGGAGAAACCACTCTGTGAATCCTGGTGGCTAGAGCCAGACAGTGCTTGCCCCTCCCACTAGAAAGCAGGGCGTGGGGCAGAATGTATAAAAGGCTGGACATGGAAATCAGTTGGGAGGCAGCTGCCAAAGGAATCAGGCACCTCTTGCTGCTCCTGAGCAGGAAAACTGCCATGAGCCCCTCCCTTTCCACATGTACAGAGCCTTCCCCTCTCTCCCCCCACACACTGCCCAGGGGCCCAGCAATCCTGTCAGATCCCCTGGATGCAGGTACAACCTGAAGGGAAGTGGCCTAGAGACAGCTGACCCTAGTCCAATACCCTTGTTGCTGGAGACCCAGTCAGCGTGTTTGCCCCTGTTAGGGCCCTGGTCCAGGAAGCAGTGGAGTGGGTGGCCTTCATCTCCCTTGCCATTCCAACACGGAGGTCACAATATCCCCTCTCCCTAGGCCAAGAAGCCTGCATTTGTCAGCAGTCTGCCAGAATTAGGACGGCCCATCCCTTTGCTGCTTGGCCCTACATACGGGCTCGAGTTACTGACTCTTTGCTGTTGCACTCTGACTTTGGGCCTATTGACTATCTGTTTGCTGCTCTGCCCTGAATACAGGCCTGAGCCCCAGGCGCCTTGCTGTCCCACCCAGACTGAAGGCGGGGCAAGGAGACTATAACTGTTCACTTCTCTGCCCGCTCTCAAGCTAGTGACCCCAGTGTTCTATGGCTGTGCCAGAGGTACAGCCCGTGTGTCATTTAGCTAATTCCCCTGACTTTTGGTGTGGCCTTGCATTTCTCAGAGATGGTGGGACTCCTCCTAATCCACTAGTCTTCAGCCAGCCCTAGAGAAAAGATTCAGGAAACAAAATTTATACAGCTGTGACCTTCAGTCTTTTCTTGACACAAACTCATCAAAGGTTCTACAATTAATGGATTTTGAGGCTTATACAGACTATTGTGATCATCTATTCTGATCTGAATAGGACACACCAGTAATTACTGCATCAAACCCAACTGCTTGTGTTTAAATAAGAGCCTTTTTAAAATTCCTCCACCTACATTAGTTTTCATTTAATTTCTCCCTCTGCATTTCTGGGATCACACTGGGACTGGATATTCCAAAGTACCGCATGAAAAGTTGTCCTCGTTGTATTGTCTAGCCAGACTTGAAACATTTCTGGCTCGGTGTTGCAGATTCAGGAGCAGGGCCAAGCAAACACTTCACAACAATTAAATTATTCAGTAAATGTTTACCATTGTGCAAGGGCAGGTTGGGAAAGTCTCAGATTTATTCATTATTCACAATTTTCTGTGGATTTCTTTAATGCTGATTTGAGGTTAGCAGCTTATCCCAACTGTGTATATTGCACAGTTAAATATGCAACTTTCAGTTCACACCTTTGCTTCTGTAATCCCCTCTTGGGGTGCTGGTGGGGCTAGGGAGATTGTGAAACTAAATTCATTAATTCATTTAGTGTTTGAAAGGCACTGTGGGGACCTACTGACTGGAAGTACAAAGTAATATTATCAAGAAGATGGGTTTTGGGATGGGGAGATTGGTTGTTTTCTTTTGTTTTTGCAAATAGGGCGAAATTCACTCTGCATAAGCCCTGTTAGTAATTCCTCTGGTTGGGTTGTCTGCAGGGATTGAATCCAGCGCTTCTGGATCTAAAAACACAAGTTGCTGCTGTTTGAGCCTAAGGTCAGTTCTACTAATTTGAAGACAGTAACACTCACACCTCTACATGAGCCAAAAAAGCACACTTGCTCAGCATGCACCAAATTGTGGACCTTCTGAATAGAGGGAATAATTTCTGAATGCTGCTTCCTCTTAGACCAGGCAACCCTATCACTCCTACCTCACTGAACTCCTTCAAAGCCTATTCATCTTTCAAATTCCATTGGCTCTTAGAAAATAGGAAGAGGGGACAAGCATCCACTACTCCCCCCTCCTCGCCCCCCACTCTTCCTACCACTGCTCTCTTCCCCACTCCTCTCTCCATTCATGAAAATTAATTAATTGGTACAAACATATAATCATGCCCCAGACTGCTCTTGATTTCCTGGTGAACAGAATGATTAGGCAGAGCTATGTCAGCAACTAACAGCTGCTCTTCTCATTCCTGCTGGCTCCTGAAGAGCCGCTTTATCAAGTGCTGCTGGTTTTGCCAGTCTGCCTAATATAGTTAATAAGCTACATCCCCAGAACCCAGGAGGCATCTAGGTATCTAGCAGTTCTTCACACTGTTGGATAGGTTCACATCCACCCCGTCAGACTGGCACAAATGTATATTTATAAATACATTGAATAAAACCCAAGAACACTTCCATTCCTTTGGTGCCCATTTCTGATCTCAGAAACAAGGCTCCCTACTAGGACACATCTAGACTGCCTCTCTCAATTCTGGCCACTCATAACACATCAACTTCATGATTGTGACAGCATATTTCTTCTTTTCACGTTTCATAATGGATGGACAGTCAGATTGCAGAGACTGATCTGTCTACTAGCACAGGCAGCAGCAGTGAAATTATCGCCCATATTGCCTCATTATTATTTATTTCACTTTATTTCTTTAGTAGTCAAGCCTGAAAGCAGCAAAGATTATTGGAATTTCAATATACTAGGCACTGCATAATCCCAGGAAGATAGAGTCCCTGCCTGAAAGACCTTACAAATTACAAAGTAGGACAGGAGAATAATAGGAGGAAACAGCTAATGGAGGATAAGGATTACAAGAATCAGCCAAGTACATGAGTTTTCTATGTGCACAACTTGACCTGTTAGTGCAGCTTGAGTATGGAAAGGCCACTTCTAGATTTGTAAGGTGAGTTCACACTCCATGCCCTGTCCATTCTTGGCCATTTGATTGAGTTTGCCAACAAGGGTGACACCTAGTGCCATTGCTTATGGTGTGGTATGCAACTTGGGTTTCTGTTCATTATCTTTGTACCTTATGGCCTAAAAGCTATAAGATGCAATGAACTTCCTGTCACCATCAAAGTGGGCTAAAGCAGAAAGGATGACTTTCAAAGCAAAAGGCTTTGTACACGATTATTAATCATCACTCTGAAGTATCCACTGCCAGAGGTGATGATCCTTTTCTGTGGTCATGGCTTGCAAACCTTCATTTACAAAATGACTCGCACATAAAGTCTGACAGAAGGTTCAATAAAAAAAAATCTGTCATGGCCCAGCTTCTGCTGGAATACAAGATCAGAGTCATTAGTTCCCAAGCCTTCAACGGGTTCCCCGCTACCCTCTTAGCAAGAAAAAATATGATGCTATTATGTAAATTAAAATAAAAAAAACAATGTTGATTAATAAAAGTAATTTCAAGAAGCTGCACCAAAGAGTATTCAATTTCAAATTCATTTCCTGTGCTTAATTATCTGAGAATGTCTGAGCGATAGTAGAGGAATATGAATGCCTTGCCATTTCAGTCCTGGATGAAGCTATCCTTTCTGATGGCAAGTGCCACCTCCAGAGGATGGCTAGTCCAGGGCATCTGACAGGGAGTGGAAAGAGTCTGTGGAATCTCTCTGGGAAAGTGTTCTTTGGCAGTGACAAAACTCTCCTGACAGAGCGTGAGAGAGACCATTCTCATTTCTTCTGCATTTCCTGCCAAGAAGGAAGCCTTAGACGGTACGGTCAAAGGAGGCTTTGTTCCTTCAGTAACTTCTTTGGATGTTATGGGGAAGGAGTCCCCATAAAGCAGAGGGGAAAGTAGCCCAGTAGATGTGTTTTTTTTTAAATCTGAAGAGGGGTCTTTTATCTGTCTTGATCCCGAGGTTCCTGGCACCCAAAGGGAAGTTCCATTGCTAACAAGGGAGCACAAAGGCCTGTTTGAATGAGCAGCGGAGGAACAGTGACTATAAGGAGAGACCTGAGGTGTCTGGTTCCATCTCCTGAGGTGCTGCCTAGGAAAAAATCCCATGCAGCAGTCACAGTCATACGTCTGGGTGAGACCCCCTCATAAGAAAAAACAATTAGGAGTCCTATGACACCCTAAAGACTAACAGATTTATTTGGACATAAGCTTTTTACAAGAACTGGAGAAAGAATGTCCCCTGGCACAATTGGTTAGGCAGGAATCTTGCGCACCAGGAAGGGACTGGCGGGCTGCTGGTTTCAGAAAGAAGTATCAGAACTGGGATCAGGGTGTGGGAGTGTGTTGTTCAACATGCTAGCCACTAGCCACGTGTGGCTAGTCCAATATAGCAGTAGTCACTATAGTGCTTCAGAACTGGTTGGACACCACAGATTTGGGGACTCAGGAGACCCACAGGGGAGCATATTGAACCAGTTGAGTAAAAAGTGTCTAAAGAAAAGGAAGGAGTTGAGAGTCAGGGGTAAGTGAAAGGGTTTAGCAGCAGTGACAAAGCAGGGATTGCAAGTACTTGTGATGAAGACCTGAGCCTCTGTGTAGGTAACAAAGAAAAATGCAGCTGGGAAAGTACAGTCCATCCTGAGTGTGTGCCAGGGGCCAGCTGGCCTTTCAGTTTTAGAGGTGCAGGATTTGGATATAGCAGAGTTCCGGGTAAGCAACTACATCTGAGCCAATACACGTGGGGAGCTGGCTTGAAAGCTGGTTTTCTGCATGCACCAGCTCTTGCCTACCCCCCCCACCACCACCCTTCCCACTGCTGCCTCTCTAACAGAAGCACCAGTGCGGGGGGGAGGGGGGGCGCAGGCAGCGCCATGGGAACCAGCACACAGAGGGAGCTGGCTTAAAAGCCAACTTCCCACGGTTACTGGCTCCTGACTCCCCCTTTTCTGCCTCTGTATCTCTGTATCAGAGGCAGCAAGGGGGAGTGCATGTAGTCATTAGGATTAACAGATAAGCCCAGGCTTATCGGTTAATTGTTTAAATGACTATACACTAAGGGTATGTCTACACTACAAAGTTAGTTCGAACTAACAGACGTTAGTTCGAACTAACTTTCATAGGCGCTACACTAGCGCTCCGTTAGTTGGAACTTAATTCGAAGTAACGGAGCGCTTAGTTCAAACTAGGTAATCCTCATTCCACGAGGATTAAGCCTAGTTCGAATTTACTAGTTCGAATTAAGGGCTGTGTAGACCCTTAATTCGAACTAGTGGGAGGCTAGCCCTCCCCAGCTTTCCCTGGTGGCCACTCTGGCCAACACCAGGGAAACTCTACTGCCCCCCTCCCGGCCCCGGACTCCTTAAAGGGGCACGGGCTGGCTACGGTGCCCGTGCCAGGTGTAAGCCTGCCAGCACCCAGCCAGCAGACCCTGCACCTGGCACAGATAGAGCCACCCACCCGATGCTCCCCAGCCCTCCCCCTCTTCCCGGGAGCAGGCTGGCGGCTCCCGGGAGCTTGCCCGGGACTGCAAGAGGCGGGCACCCACCTGGGCTAGTGCGGACATCGTGGACCTTGTCCACGATCTCTGCACTAGGCACAGGAAAGTGGCCAGCTAGGGAAGGAGAGCTGCCAGCCTGGCCACCCAGGAGCAGGTGTGCATGAAAATCAAGGGGGTCCACTGAGATCCCCGACCCTGAGCCCTGAGCTTACAATGGCCGTACTGGGTCAGACCAAAGGTCCATCTAGCCCAGTAGCCTGTCTTCCGACAGCAGCCAACCCTAGGGACCCTGGAGGGGATGGACCGAAGACAGTGACCAAGCCATTTGTCTCGTGCCATCCCTGTCCAGCCTTCCACAAACCTTGGGCAGGGACACCTATCCTACCCCCTGGCTAATAGCACTCCATGGACCCAACCTCCATGACTTGATCTCACATCCCTTTAAACTCTGTTCTAGTTCTAGCCTTCACAGCCTCCTGCAGCAAAGAGTTCCACAGGTTGACTCTTTGCTTTGTGAAGAACAACTTTCTGTTACTAGTTTGAAGCCTGCTACCCATTCCTTTCCTTTGGTGTCCTCTAGTCCTTCTTTATGGGAACTAATGAAGAACTTTTCTGTATGCACCCTCTCCACCCCACTCATGCTTTTAGAGACCTCTATCCTGTCCCCCCTCCGTCTCCTCTTTTCTAAGCTGAGAAGTCCCAGTCTCTTTAGCCTCTCTTCATATGGGACCTGTTCCCAACCCCTGATCATTTTAGTTGCCCTCCCCTCTCCCAGCCTCTCTCTTCCCCTCTCCCACCTCCTTTTCCCAGTCTCCCCCAGTTTTGTTCAATAAAGACAGATTCCATTTTTGAACACAATTGTCCTTTATTTTGTACATCAAGAAAAGGGGCTAGGGAAGGGTAAGTGGAAGGAGGTGAGGGAGGAATGGGTTACGAGCCCCCAATGGGGAGGACTGGGCTGGCTCTGCGGGCTTCTGGGTGTGGAAGCTCTCCTGCAGCCCCCCTATTGCCCCCTCTCCCCAGATGGCAGCCTGCGGCAAGTGCAGCCGGGCTGATGGCCGAGTGCTGTGATGTGCCCAGTGTGGGTACTCCGGGCACTCCAAGCCAGGACTGCTTTGCAAGCGGGGCACCCTGAGAACTGTCTGTCTGGGATGGGGGTCGGGACCCTTTAAGCACAGCCCTCGGCTAGCCCAAGACAGCATCTCCACGCTCTAAGTCCTCCTTTGATGCCCTGCCGGCACTGCTTCCGGCCATCCTTAAGCCTGGTTCAGGGTCCACTTAATGTGGACATGCTAGTTCGAATTAGCAAAACGCTAATTCGAACTAGTTTTTAGTTCTAGACGCGTTAGTTCGAATTAGCTTAGTTCGAATTAACTAATTCGAACTAAGTTAGTTCGAATTAGCGCTGTAGTGTAGACGTACCCTGATGGAGTTTCCTTGGGTGGATGGAGTAGGGAACTCGCCCCATATCTTTCCAGTGCCAAGTACCAGTAAGATCTGCTCTAACTGGCTGTCCTGTCCCCACCCTTTGCTCCACCCTTGGTCACTGGAGATGGTACACCATTTTTTTCTATTGGATGACTAAACAGCCAGAGCCACTCCTTGCTCCACCATAGACTTTCCTGGGTGACTTCAGGCAAGTCATTTACTCTTTCTGTGCCTCAGTTTCTCATCTAAAAATGAGAGTAGTCCTTTCTCAGGATAAATCCATTCACAGTTGTGACAGCCATACAAGAGTATAAGATAAACTGATTTAGTTGTCTCCCTGGTGGTCAAAATCAGAGACAATGTTCTGCTTTGTAAGTCATATCCACTAGAGTATTTCACAAAGACCCCTTCCATTTCCATGCAGAAAAATAAAAGCATGCTGCATAAGCCATTTGATGATCTTATGCAGCATCCCTGACTCACACAATAACAAAAGATGCTTGATGTAGAGCAAGAGCCATACAAAAGGAAAGGAAAGTGTGAAGGCAAAAGAAGTGTCTCTGAGGGAGGGAGTTTCGTATCAGTGGAGAAGTCCATGTCAAAGAGCAGCCCTCCTTGGAAGAAAGCCCTGAGGAAAGGAAGAAAAGATAAGACCAAGGATGTAGTCTGAAAACAAGTAGGCAGGAGGAGCGGGAGTGCATGGCTAAGTGTAAAGAGGGATAACACTGAATTCACTTGTTATGCTGGGAAGTTTTATTCTAGCAATTATCTAATTGGAATTCATTCTAAAACCAAACCAACAATTTATTTACTTTTTCTCAGAACTGCCACCTGCCTTCCTTACCCTCATTTCAGTGGAGAGAAACAAGGCCACTCCAGTTGTGTGGGGGAGGCTGGTGTAAAACCAACATGATGAAAGACTGCTACCAGACAATGCCACTTATCTTCCACGCCATGCCACTTACATGTTTACTGGAAAGAAGAAAGAGATGACTGTCAAGCTAAACACTGGAGAGCAGTTAATCACAATGCTGATAACATTCAAAGGTTCCATTGTAGTGGATTTTGTAGTTTTTGTCTAAAGATGATAAGCAGGGAGATAATGAATGACAATTTTCAGAGATGTTTTCAAAAGTGCAAAATTCACAGACCACCCATTTGTTCTTCTTTGTTGCTATTCTAAGACCTGGTCTCTGTTGGGATTCCAGTCAGGTGTTGTAAGACACCGTTGTAAAGCCTCTAGTGTAGTCACTTGTACTGCATGATTCTTTTAGCAGCGCAGCATTTCAGGGCTTGTCTGGCCAATAGGAGCTGAGAGACTGTACTGGCGGTGGGGTCAGCCTCCCCTCTGCTCACGCTGGAGCACAGAGCCACAGGAAGCAGCCTGGGACTGAGGCAGGCAGGAAGTCTGCCTCAGGGTCCTGCAGGGCTGCTGGCCAGAAGCTGCCTAGGCAAGTGCCTCTTGGCCAGTCTGCCTCTGGCACCCAAGCCCCTCCATCCCCCTGCCCCAGGTCACCACCCAAACCCTCTGCAGACCCTCCACCAGGTCACAACTCCCTCCCAGACCAGTTGGTGAACCACCCTCATGGCCCTCTTCTGTCCCCGCCCAATAAAACAATTCATCACCAGAAAAATCTGCCTTCAGTCTCATTTCATGGGGAGCATGTTCAAGTCTTGTTTTATTATCATTGCTGATAAAAAATGGCATATGCCAGAGGGAGAGTGGAAATATCAAAGCCTCAGAACCCTCTCAGTTTCTTAGTTAAAGTGATCTGAGGGGAAACAGACTCAGGGGTTTACCTTTCCCAAAGTGGTCATTTGCAGCTGCTCCTTGCTCCAAAATCTGCTGAACAGCTGCAGTTTGAAAGCCCTCAAAATTCAACCTTTCCTCTAAGAAGAAGTGGTATGAGTTGGGTGATTCTAGGCAATATTTTTTCAGACATAAAGGACTTAATGTTAATGATAACTGCAAATCTCAATGGCACTTTATCTACTAGGCCCTGGAGGTGTTCTATTACCCATTCCCCGCTACAAATGCCAGTCAAATATTTGTCAGTTCAGACATCACAGTGACTAGTTCTGTTGGGATAGCAATATATAACCGAGTTATCTAGTGAGAAGAGAAAAAAAGCATCTCTTCTCACTAGAGGGAGGGAACTCTGCCATGTGGCCATGCACCTCAGCAGAAAGTTTGTGAGTCAGCAAAGAGAGACAATTGCAGTCTCTGCTCCCACCCCTCATTGCACTTTATCAAGATCTGTCCTGCTCATCTACCCTTCCCTGAGCCATGAATGAAGAAATCACAGTTCAGAAGTTTGCATATACCTGTGATCCCCATGCTGACTGCAGTAATGCAAGAAGGGGCACTGCTTGCTAAAACCACTTACTCACTGTTCTTACTAAAGCTGAGTTTAGTGATTCCTTTAAACAAAATCCTGCAGATGAAAGATGCAGTATAAGCCAAATCCCCACTAGTCACTAAATGATCCCATGACAGGAACATGGGCGTTAGTCCTAGGATCTTGGCAAAATTCCAACAGAGATGCTTACATTCCGCCTTCCTAATCCCCACCCCACTCCTCAATTTAAATGTGAATGGTACTTTTCTTTTATCCTCCAACAAGTATTATGTGGCCAGGCCCCTTTAAATTGCTGACATGTTCCATCTCAGATGTGGCTCAGTGGCAGGTAAGTGAATCTTAGGCTCTCTCTGCACTGGGAAGGTTTGGCCACGAAAGTGTTGTCAACATATAGAAGTTACCAAAAGTGAAAACTGCTCAAACCCATTTTTCTGTTTCCCATTGTCAACATCATGGCCACATTGCTAGTACCCTGTTGACAAATAGAACAAAGCAATGTGGGTGAGCTGATCCCTGCACTTCTTGGGATTCCCTCAGAACTCTGTGAGCTCTCCATGCTAAGCAATGTCAAAGCAGCACAGCAGTCTCTCCAGCCCTCAATCTACAGCAACAGTCTGCCTAGAGCTGTGTTTCTAGTGCAGGGCAGAACAAAAGCATTCTGGTGATTTGTTCTTTGTTTGTTACCCAGAGTAGCTCACTAAACTGTCAGTTATTTCCTAAAGCTTTGAATGGGTAGGGGTGCATATCTGCAAGGCAGCAGAGATCACAAAACACTGATCACAACCATCAGGTAAGGCATTGTACGATACTGGCAGAAGCCAGTTCTCGCAACAAAACAAATATCAGAGTCCACATTCACTTTTTGTCAACAATAAAGGGAGGGGAAAATACAAAAACAGTGCTTTTTTGTGACGGTACACACTGGTACGGCATACTGTCACCTTTTTTGGGGAGAATTTGCCACTTTCCACTGGCACAGCCCCCAGCCAGCCCTGGGAGCACTCATGCTGCCCCAGATGGAAGCCCGCTCGGGACATGCGCATTTCGTCCCCGGCACTTTTTTTTCCTTGAAACCATCTGGCAACCCTAGCACCGGCACCATTTTTTTTTTTACAAAAAAAACACTGGACAAAAATATCTCCCAGGAATGGAAGTTTTTTGTCACCAAAGCTGGGTGTTTTTCCTGACAAAAGTTCCATTATAGTGTAAATGCTCTCATTGTTTTATCGCCAAATGGCAGTTTTTGGTAACAAAATATGCCAGTGTAGACAAGGCCTTATAAACATTCTAAAATTTGCTTTGGAATCCACTGGAATAAAAGAGGCAGTGTAAACAAAATTATTGTTGTTTTATTACTAATGTAATTTGACTTCAAATTCTGTTGTCACTGAGCAAATCTGACAAGCTAAGCAAGACAGCTGTAGCTCCCCTCCCCTAAAATATGAGAAGTACTGCCAGAATCACACTGAATATTTGCAGAAATAATTCCTTTTGGAGATGTGAATCTGGGAACAGTCCTGGGTTTGGAATTCACCTGATTTCCTTTGTCAATGGAGGAAGCATAAGAGTCCATTGCACAAGTGATAAGTGCATTAGGGATTTGTTTGCCTTTCTCTGAGGTGTCAGATGCTAGGTCCAGGTGCAGCATAGCTGACTAGATGGACAAGTGCTCTGATGTTCTATGGCAAATCCTTTCTTCCTACTATGTTTTTCAAAAGACTGAGACAGTTGTATGTATATGAGTAGTATATATACTGACCAGAAGCCTGGGTTAAAGGCTCTCACAAATCATGCTTTCTGGCACCAGGTGAGATCAGAAAGAATTTTCTTCCATCTCTATAGTAAAGCATTGTGTAGCTGGACAGTTGCATTATGAGTGAAATCCTGGTGCCTTTGATGCTAATGAGACTTTTGTAATTAACTTCAATGAGGCCTGGATTTAACTCTATGGCTACGTCTACACTGGCCCCTCTTCCGGAAGGGGCATGTAAATTTCACGAGTCGTCGTAGGGAAATCCGCGGGGGATTTAAATATCCCCCGCGGCATTTAAATAAAAATGTCCGCCGCTTTTTTCCGGCTTTTAAAAAAGCCGGAAAAGAGCGTCTAGACTGGCCCCGATCCTCCGGAAAAAGTGCCCTTTTCCGGAGGCTCTTATTCCTACTTCAAAGTAGGAATAAGAACCTCCGGAAAAGGGCACTTTTTCCGGAGGATCGGGGCCAGTCTAGACGCTCTTTTCCGGCTTTTTTAAAAGCCGGAAAAAAGCGGCGGACATTTTTATTTAAATGCCGCGGGGGATATTTAAATCCCCCGCGGATTTCCCTACGACGACTCGTGAAATTTACATGCCCCTTCCGGAAGAGGGGCCAGTGTAGACGTAGCCTATGTGTTTTTCCACTGTCCTCCAAATCATCCATCATCAGAGATAGAAAACTAGACTAATGGTCCATGGGCTAATTCATAGCAGCCCATTCATGTCGATAGTAGCCCTTGCTTACCTATGAAATGCATTCATTTCTGTGGAGGAGAGGCAGTCATTATGCACCCACAGTGCTAAACAGCAGACAGAAGAATCCCAAGCACTACTACCAGCTGGGGACCAACTGGCTAAGCAGCAGTTCTGCAGAAAAGAACCTGGGGGTTACAGTGGATGAGAAGCTGGACACAAGTCAACAGTGTGCCCTTGTAGTCAAGCAGGATAACGACATATCCAGCAGATATAGGGAAGTGATTATTCCCCTTTATTCAGCACTGGTGAGGCCACATCTAGAGTATTGCATCCAATTCTGGGTCCCCCCTTAAAGAAAGGATGTGACGAGTTGGAAAGAGTCCAGCAGAGGGCAACAAAAATGATTAGGAGACTGGAGCACATGACTTATGAAAAGAGGCTGAGGGATTTGGATATATTTAGTTTACAGAAGAGAGAATTGAGGGGTGATTCGATAGCAGCCTTCAACTATGTTGGAGTATGGAGAGAGGCTGTTCTCAGTAGTGACAGATGGCAGAACAAGGAGCAATGGTCTCAAGCTGCAGTGGGAGAGGCCAAGTTGGTTATTAGGAAAATCTATTTCACTAGGAGGGTGGTGAAGCGCTGGGATGAGTTACATAGGGAGGTGGTGGAATCTTCATCTCTAGAGGTTTTTAAGTCCTGACTTGACAGAGCCCTGGCTGAGATGATTTAATTGGAATTGGTCCTGCTTTTAGGAAGAAGCTGGATTCAATGACCTCCTGAGATCTCTTCCAACCCTGTGATTTCAAATGCAATGTCTTGTGTTGCATTTTAGCCCAATAAACACATTAAAAAATTAGACTTCAATTTTAAACTAGTTGGGAACCAGGATTGCAGAAATTGTAGTGCACCATTTAGCACCCTTTTTATGGGTTATTTTCTTTCTCCCCCTTCCCCTCCGCCCACTCTTACTTTTTGATAAACACATAAATCAGCATCATCTATATTCATTAGATAACGTGCATTTTTCAGTTCAAAATTACCCCTGCTTTGCATGATTTCCCCCCCTTCTGATTAATATAAATGACTTAAGTTAATTATGTTTCTCTTCATAGGAAAATGTATTTGTCAAACTGTAAAAATGTCAATAAAAATAAACACGTGGATTTTAAAAGGGGCAGATATGCAAACAAGAGAGGCATGACTAATAAAAAGAGCTTCCTTCCCCAGCCCTGCCTGAGAAAGGTGGTTACTGCTCTAGAATCTGGGGCATCCTGACATTATCTTAGTTCTGTTGAAAGACCAACTCTGGTATAGTACATGTGAGAGTCAGGCAAAAATTAAAACCCTGTCAAATCTACCCATTTTAATTGGGCTAAATAGAAGTCTTGTGCTTGAGAATAGCTCTTGGAAGAAATGGGCATTCTGTTCCCTTAATCTAAGGATATGTCTACACTAGCTTGTTAATTCGAGGTAGGTAGGCAAATCAGGGAACCAGGGTAGCAACTGAAGCCCAGGATTTAAATATCCCAGGCTTTATTTGCATGTTTCCGTCCGGCCGTCATTTTTAAATCTCGCTTAGTCTGAACGAACTGCCCGCGGCTACATGCGGCAGTTTAAAGTTAAACCGAAAAAATTCCTGGAATGAGGAGTAACAGTTAATCTGAACTAAGGATTTAGTTCAGATTAACTTTAAACTGCTGTGTGTAGCCGCAGGCAGTTCGTTCGGACTAAGGGGGATTTAAAAATGGCAGCCAGATGTGAACATGCAAATAAAGCCTGGGATATTTAAATCCCGGGCTTCATTTGCAACCCTGGTTCCCTGATTTGCCTACCTAGCTCGAATTAACGAGCTAGTGTAGACATACCCTAAGAGTCTCTCAAGATGAGGACAGATCTCAGGATGGCTATGTCTACACTGGCCCCAAATTCCGGAAAAGGGATGCAAAGCAGGTAAGTCAGAATAGGGAAATCCGCGGAGGATTTAAATATCCCCCGCGGATTTAAATAAACATGTCCGCCGCTTTTTTTCCGGCTTGGGGAAAAGCCGGAAAAAAGCGTCTAGACTGGCGCGATCCTCCGGAATAAAGCCCTTTTTTGGAGGATCTCTTATTCCTACTTTCAGGATTTCCCTATTCTGACTTACCTGCTTTGCATCCCTTTTCTGGAATTTGGGGCCAGTGTAGATGTAGCCGATATGTCACAGGAAACATGGGGCAACAGTAAGGGAGCTTTGGCTCTCCTGCTAACCCTGCAGACCTCAACTCTTAAAGGACCCCTTCCAACCAGAGCTGCCCTTTGAAAGCATACTAAAAGGGATGTTCCACGGAATGAAGAGGGAAGCAGCACAAATTAATAGAGCCTTTGCTTTTACTACCTGGCATTAGCTTTTCCACCCAGCTCCTCTCTCCCAAGTCTTTGAAGCATCGACAGCAACACAAGTAGGGGATTCCACACAGTGAGGAGGGAAGTTAGAGCATGCCACCTAGGGCATCTCCACACTAGGAAATTATTTCAAAATAACTAAATTTGAAATAACTCCTGAAATAACTATTTTAAAATAAGTTTATTCCCCAAGGAAAGTAGAAGTACAGATTTCAAAATAACCAGCCCATTATTTCAAAATAACAGGCTTGGTAGTGTGGACGCTCTGCTTATTATTTCAAAATAAGGGTGGGTTATTTTGAAATAACTCCCTAGTGTAAACCAGGGCCTAAAGAGTTCTGTTGCATGGCTATTTCTATCTGCAAAGCCTGGGGTCGTACACCTGGTGATCTCAAATGATGCTGTGTTACCCCTTTGTGTCACCAGCCCAGAAAAATCTGCTCTCTGTGATCCCATCACCTAAGCGCAGGTATCACAAAATGGCTGATGACACTGAAGCTATGTCTAGATTATAGAGTTTTGTCGGAAAAAAGGCCATTTTTCTGATAAAACTTGACTTACGTCTACACTGTGAGCGCGTTCTTTTGACAGCAAATCGGAAGAACTGAGGGCTTTTTGAGCAATTGGTAATCCTCATTCTATGAGGAAGAAGCCTTTTTGCAAACGAGCTCTTTCACAAAAAGGTGTGTGGGGACGTGGAAGAGTTTTTTCAGCAGAAGAGGGAAGAGGAAAAAGCACAGGTACCCTGGTGGCCATTCTGTCCATAGCAATCACTGCTTGCATGTGAGATAGCATCCGGGCAGTCTAGAAGCTATCTTTCAAAAAAGCACAAAGCTTTTTCGATGCGCTTTTGTAGTGTGGATGTTCCCTTGCACAAGAAGCCTGTAGTCTAGACGTAGCCTAAGAAGCAGTCTGCTAAGGAGAAAATCCCTCCATTCCACAAGTCTGTCTCCTGAAACACAGGGAAAAGAGGAGAGCTGGCTGTTCTATGAAGTGCTCAGCTAAGAGCATCCCATGGCATGTTCAAACCTTGGCATGCAGGGAACTGGAACAGGATGCCTCTAAAATGGGTTTCTCCTCACCATTCCCCAGATACAGGACTTTATTGTGTTATAATCATGTTTACATCTAAGTCTGTCAAATTCTGCTGCCCAACCCAGAACCCTTTTTTTTCCACCCACCCTATGTACATGTTCCTATAATTTCCTGTCTTTACAGAGCTGTAGAAGCAAGAGATGGAGAAATCCTACTGATCACAGCTAGCTCATTCCTCCTGCCCAGGCAGGACTGTTACTTAGAATGGCACCATGACCTCTTGGCCTTGGGGGGAAACCCGCAAAAAAGGACCAGCCAGACATGCTCACTGTTAGGAGCAGCTTCCAGGGACACCAAAGCCGGGACATTTGAAACCTTCAGAGAATTGTTGTGTCTGCTTAGACCTGTGCTGATTGGCTGTTTGTGCTAACCCTCTCCCTCTTTTTTGGCTTCAGCTCAGCCACACTCAGCCCCTGCCCTATCCTCCCACACCCAAGGGCAGTGGGTATCCTAGGCAGGGGAAGGCACTGCCTTTCCAAACTACCTCGCCTGCCCCTGCCCATGCCTAGCCCTCTGCCATGCCTACTGGCCAGCTCTCTAGAGCTCCAGGCCAGGGCAGACCGGGGCCGTGCCGCCCGCTGGCTCTCCAGAGCTCTGGAGTTGGGAGAGGTTGGAGCGTGCTACCCTGGAGCAGGGAGGGGGCAAGGGACAGCAGCCAATTGCAGGGTGGGAAGGTAGGGGGTTGCGGGAGGAGTCTGGGCAGAAGCCAGCAGGCCACACCGTGGGGGAAAAGCATGGTGGGCAGAGCTGAGGGGGGCTTGCCTCCCCAAGCCAAGGGGTCACTGTGGACGAGTCTCAGGGTGCGATCACCCCCTGCCGGCCAGGCAGGGAGGTTCGGCGAACCCCTTCGTCCATTGGTCTGACCCCTGGGTGGAATTCCTGACCCCCGGGGCCAGTAGGTTGGGTGCAATCGCCCCCTCTCTGAGCAGGGGGGATTCAGCAGACCCACCATCTATACCCCGGCTTGGGGTGTGTGCCTTAGACCCCCGGTTTGGCCCCTCCGTGGGGCTAATCCTGTCGGCTTGTGCCTGGTTGGCCCGCAGGCGCAGTTGCGCATTTGTGTAGTCTGCTGGTTTGCGGGGGTTGTGAGGAAGAGAAATATGGGGAGGGGGAGGCGGAGGTGGAAGGGGACCCGGGCCCGCCCTCTCCACCGGGTCCCAGCCTGGGGCCCTAGGTGCAGGGGCTCGCCATTGCCCCTGCATAACAGACGGTGGCTTACTCCCAAAACGTGTCTGTCCACGGGCGCCAGAAGGGTCCCGCCCCGGGCTGCTTCCTCCCCGCCCTCCCCACTTCCCCGGGTGCCTGGGGCCTGCCCTCCGGCTCCCCTGTGCCTATTGGGGTTCTGAGGCTCTGCGTCAGCACCGGTCCATGTCTATGCTGTTCCGGGGTCCGCTCCTCCCGAGTCACTCCTCGGGGTACCTGTCCCGTCGTAGGGGCCAGGGATGCCCCGGCTCGGTGACTGAGCCCGGGCTCGCCGTCAGCTGCCATTGGTGGTTTGTGGGGGCTGCACCGGTTCACTCTGGGGCCAGTGTTCCTTGACTAGGTTGCCCCCGGCCTCGCTGCCGGCGGGCTGTTTTGAATTGGCCCGCCGGTTGCGACGGGGCTCGGAGCCCCCACCCCCCTCGCGACGTGGCGGTTTCTCCTGCCTCGCCCTGGCCGTCACTCCCGGCGCCCGCCTCCCATGGCCGCACGCCGGGGGCAGAGCCTGCCGTTTGCCGGCCGCGCAGGCATGGGGGCAGGTTCCGGCCCTGCCGACCTGGCGTGGTACTGCTGGGCCGTCCGGGCTCTCTGCCTGCAGCCCCGTTCTCCTCCCACCTCCCTCTGTGGTCCGGTGTGTGGGTCATTAGCGGCTCATCACAGTCACCCATCACCCATGTCCACAGCTGTGTCTTTTCATTAGTCCCTCCCTTCAATGCCCCCCCTTCATTTTGCTTTCCCCTCCTAACTAAACCCACCTAGCAAAAATATTGGGGGTACTAACAGAATGTTTGCTGCCATCATTTGGTTCTCTTGCCTTGTATGTTTCACTCCTTCCCTACCCTCTGAACTGTCTGCTACAGTATTTGTACAGTGTGTAGCATAATGGGGCCACATGCTTGGCTAGCCCTAAGGCACTACCACAATAAACATGATGAACACTCCCTCCACCAGGAGCACCAACCCCATTGTAGGTCTGCTCTGGGAAAGGAGCCGTTTGGAGATAGGTATCGGGGGGCAAGGCAGAAGAATATATATTCATCTAAAACTCTTCTGATCTCCAAACTCCGTCAAGCTGGGCAGGTTATGAAGTCTGAGGATTGTTCCAAACTACTTCCCCCACCCCTGCTTTATTCTATCCGCCCTAGGCAGCTTTAAATCTGAGCAGGCCAGTGCACCTGACATTGGATTTACTCTGCCTGAAGCCAAAGTAATTACTGAAATCTATTAGGTAAAAGTGTATTGGGGTCTGATTGACATAATCCTCGTTACAGCAAAATACCCACCGATCTGTAATTGGAAATGAAGTTTGCTTTGCAAGTAGGGAAGCCTGCCTTGAATTATTGGCAGAGGTCTTAGGTGAGGGACATTAGTTCAAGCAACCTCTTATTATGTCTCTTTATTGGCCTTGTAGTGAATGGAGAATAGATAGAAAACTTCACTCTATGATAACAGAACCCTAACTGATGTCAGGTCACCACCTTATAACAAACATGTGTGTTCCCTTGTCTTGTTGAGTAGTGCGCCATTATAACACTTCTGTGAAATGGTTATTTCATCAATAAAGTCAGCCAGCTTTAGGTAAAGATGAATCTAATGAGATGTTCCACAGCCACTGGTTATCTCCAGGTGAGCTACAAAAACCGCTCATGGATGTGACTGTCAAAGGCACACTCCTGTCCTGTGTTGGCAGGCTTGGACACCGAATCTGCACACACCTTAAACTTGGAGAAAGTTGGAATCAGGATTGCCATCCAAACTTTGCAGCTCAAAACTCTTTCCCTGAATATCTCTGGAGCTTCACCTATAGATCCCAAAGGACATCAGCAAGGCAAGCAAGTATTATTACCCCATCACACAGTGGGGAAGACGAAGCACAAAGAGGTAAAAGGAATAATGTAAAGGCACAAATGTGAGTTAAATGCCTAACTGCCACAGAAGGCTAATGTGAGTTGCTCAAGGCCATCTAGCAAGTCAGTTTCACAAGTCAGGATGGGAGCCTAGAAGTCCTGGCTCCTGGTCCTGAGCCCTCTCACTGGACTACTCTGTTTCCTGGCTTTCTCGTTTTCTAAAGCAACTCAACTATTCTCTCTCCCCCTGTCTTCCCATCCCTCCCAGCTTCAGATCTAATTGATATTAATCCTCCGGCACCATAGATACTTTCAATGCACCATATGGGCCATTGTTTAATTAATAGTGCTGCTTTCATTCAATCTGAGCTTGATTAAATGAAAACTCCATCTGCGGGGAACTGAAATCTGCACGCAGGAGTGAGGAGAATGGAGCTCCTACCAGCTTTGATGAAGGGGAGAGAAGAGGAGATATAGGCCTAAGCAGCATTTCCAGCTCTTTCTAGAAAGGAGGAAGGGATCTCATGCTTCTAGGCTGCCCCTGCTTCCAGTAAGAGTAGCTGGTGAAGAAATAGCTAGAATGGAAGAGGAGAGGACGGGAGATCTGTCTGTGCAAGGCTGAGAAGAGACAGTGGGATGGATTCTGGGCTGTGCCTCTCAAGAGGTGCAACTCAAGCAAGAGGGGAAATGAAGGTGGCTTTAAGTCACTCTTGTCTGATACTGCAGCCCAGGGGCTATTACAGCTTCTGTGTCACCTATTCAGGCAGGTGGATCTGGCTGGAGGTCCACCTTTTTCTGCACTGACTGACCACGTTCCTGCCTGCCACTCCAAGTCCCTCCACGTGACATTGGATTGAGCCATCACAGAACAATATCCCAGGCCACAAAAAAAGATCACAGATCACCCTGTGGGCATTGCCTCCTATCCCTGCCCTTTGCCCCACAGAACCACGAGTTCCAGTGCCCTCACTGCTTTCCGTGGCCCTTGCTTGGTCCAGGAAATCTGATCACAAGAAAAGCAGGTACTCCTGCATATAATTCTGAACCAGGGTTAACTGCATAGGGTGGGAAATGGAGCTAGAATGATGGCATTGTTTACCCAAGCCCAAGGTCAAGGAAGTAATAGCACTGCATCCCAAGCAGAGCGATTCCCTCTGGTGTTTTCCCCAGAGGAAAGCATTGCAGCAACTTGAAACTATGAGGCACTTTTCAGGGGAAGAAGAATAGAAGCACTTCAGCAATCTCCACATCTTTCTGAGCACCATTAAGAAATGCGAGGCAGAGGGTGAGACAAAACAAGAGGAAGATGATTCTACCAATCCAGCATGCACTGACCATCTCTGCATGATGAAACATCTCAGCCATCTGATGCCCTCCAAAGGCCCAGAACTGACCATTGCCATCGTTGATTTGCATTAAAGGCAAAAAGCATTCGAAGAAAAAGATTGCGGACATAATTTTCAGAGGTGGGTAAAGCAAGATGCCTTAACCACTGTAGCTAAATATGTGGTCTAGTTTTCAGATATTTGCACCTTTTGTTTCCTGCTGGAACTCGCCTTTTCAGACACAAGAAGCTAATCATCTCGCTTCCATTCCAACCAATAGTCACTTCCGAATACTTTGTTAAGGTGGAGTTAAAGTCACTGCCACACAACAGGGCTTGTATATCCTTTTAAGACATAAAGATTCAAAACACCACTCAGAGATTAGAAAATGAGAAAGTGCTCATCTATTTTCTCACCACGTAACCTCCCCAACCCCATTTACAGGAGTGGGCTATGCAGGGGGGAGTTTGTTGGTTATTTTTTCTCCTTACTCAGAATCTCAGGAGCTGGCAGAATTTATACTCCTGGCTCTTCTCATTTTGTCCCTTCCTCGCCCTGCAATTCAGTTTAAAAGAGTTAATTGTCATCTTACATTATTCTTGACTCATTGCCTTCCAGATGGTTCTATTTTTCTTTCCCATCTACACCTAGAACAGTTATAGCCAATATTCAGATGGGACTGGCAATGACAATCTCTCTCCGCTGGGATGAGAGAAGTTAAAGATAGAAAAAACTTACTAGCTTGCGTCTAGTCCATCCTCCAGCTTAGCTAGTGAAGGGCTGTCATTCACTTTTGTATATTCTCCTGTGCAATGCTTTCTTTGGGCATGTCCTAAATGTCCCTTTGCTTTAAGGATCCCGCCTTCCTTTGGAAACCATTCCTGCTATTCAGCCCATTATGCAGGCATTTTCATCTGACTTTGCAGAAATAGGCAGCTATCATTATCCCCAATGTATAGCTGAGAAAGCTAAGGGATAAAAATCAAAGGTGCAGACTGGGGGAGAATTTACATCTCCTGTCATCCTGTGCCCTTTAGAGAACCCTGTGTCCTCTTAAGCTCAGCCCATTTTCCCTAGTCACACCTAGGAACTGTTTCAGACTAACAGGGACAGAGTGTGCCCCCGATGTAACCATTCTGTGCTGCGGTAGCACAGAGGCCAGAACTGCTTCGCAAGGAGTCAGAAGAGAATTCCCCTGTCATGGACTCAGCATAGGTACATCTTAAGAAGTCCTACACTGTCCCCTCACATCACAAGCACCAATTCAGGGAGTGTGCTGGGGCGAATGGGGTGGAGTCATAGCACAGAGCCACACAGAGGATTCTGGCCTGCTCTGGACAGCAGAACAACCCTTTGGCAGCCCAGAGGAGGCATATTATAGATTATAGCAGCTCTTGGCTGCTTTCATTTACTCTAGGTGCCATGCAGAACAGTCCATAAACCTATGTGCACAAAGGTGGCTTAAAGTCATTCAAGGCCCTGATTCTCAGCACCTCCAAGATACACAACAACTCAGAGCAGCAACAGTAATATTTTAAGAGTGCAGAAAAAAAGAGTGAGTTTATTAAGAATGAGAAATCCAGTTCAACTATATTGATTTGAAACTGCATGAGCAAGTTGGTCCCATGTCTAGCTCCACTCACCAAATCCTTCTTAGCAGGGTCGCAAGTTATATGAACATTGCAATAGGAGAACAAACTCATTGATGTATCACACCCTCAGGGCATGATACCATCATTATGGAAGCAGTAGCCTTTTCAAAATCAGGCTTTTCATGACTCTCACATGCATCACAGTCTCCTAGGAAACACCTCTGCACACATTTAGCTATCTTCTGCCTCATGCATAATGCTTATTCACTAGTACTAACAGAGCCAAACATCTGATAAATGTTGGCCTTTTTTTAAAATTCATGAAGCAGTCTCATTTGGTAGAGAATGAATATTCATCCACAGGACCTGGGCGGAGTCCTACTTCCAAGCTGTGGCTCGCAGCAGAGACTGTGCACGTCTCCAAAACATGATCATCCCCCTTTTTTGCACAGTTTGATCAGCTGTGAAATAGGGATTCATGAACCTTCCACGATTGGCAAATGTTTTCACAAGTATCCCGGCAACCACTGACAATTTTGTGAATAGCCAATAGCATGAGTCCACAAATAGCTGGGAATCTTATCCAAGCTGCTTAATCACAATTGGAGTCATAAGAGCGCTGTCATTATTCCAAGAGCTCTACCCACACTCAAGTGGCAGGCTCTATTTCTGCAGATGACAGGTGAGACAGAAAGAACTCCATATGACTTCTCAGATACTGGTTTGACTTGTCACTTAGAAGCCCTAGCCCAACACTTCCCATACTCTTAGTCCCATGCTAATAGATATAAAACACTGTCATATCAACCTGATATTGTTTTACTCCCACTTTGCACTGGTGTTAATGAAACAAGTAGCAAGGCCATGAGGAATCAGACCCCTCTGACTTTCAATCTTCATGTAGAAGCCAAAGCACAAGAGTACATATCAGGTCCCACCATGTCATTTTTGCAGGCTCTTTTGTGTTTATAACCATACCTTGGAGATAGGGAAGCAGCTAAGGAAGTGGCTAGAATCTAACCCTTTTCCAGAGCAGTTCTTTCATTTTCACTATTCACGGCTGAGCTGAGTACACGTGGACAATGCATTGCCTGGGAAACAAATTTGTTCGGATGTCGTGTGAAAAATCTTCATTTACAAATGTGGGTAGCTGATTGCAAAAAGGTGAATGCACCATTATAAAAATGTGCATATAAAGGAAAAACGCATCCCCTCATACCTTTACCAGTTGTCAGCATACCATTTGAGCAGGTCAGGATGGACCTTGTCGGGCCCTTTCTCTCAGGATAAGCACAGCCTCGCGGCCAAAGTTAATATGGAGTAGCCATTTAACTCAGGGCAGAGTTAATAAGTTGGGGCTAGGCAACTGCCCCAGTAGGGGGAATCAGTCCCCCCTACTCTACCGAGTCCTGACCCAGACCCCTGAGAGTGGTAGACTGTTCTGTCACTCACTCAGCAGGGAGTCCGACTGAAACATGCCTAGCTTGCCTGGGTGGGAGATACCATTCTGACAGCCTCCCTAGGTCACTTCCTACCAATGCTGGTGCAGGTCCTTTCCAGGAGGTCTCTGGATCCTCTGGTTCTCCTCCAGCCACCTCTCCCTGGGGCTCCTCTGGTGCTGGTAGCTTGTGATGGTCACTTGGGTTTCTGGGTCCCGCAGTCTGAGTCTCTGGCTGGTGCGGTTCTGGAGCTCCTGATGAAGGTCCTTCTCCTTCAGTGACCAGCCCAGACTGAGCTGTGTTACTGCCTTTTATGCTGCCTCAAAATTTGGAGCACGACCAGTCTGGGTAAAGGGGCGGGACTTCCTCCGCCCACAGGGTTTACCCACCTGCTTCAGTGCAGGGTATACACACCCCATCACACATCCTCCCCCTTAAGAAGGAACCCAGCTGGTGTTCTCTCTCCCTTTCTTCTCCACCCAGCCTAGAAAAGAAGTCTGTGAACAAGCGAAAGTCACGAGGTTGTAGGGAGACATACCACTGCATGACCTGGGGATTAGTTTCTTTCATATTATTGGTCATTGGAAGAATATTGGTCATTGGAAGAATGTATGGTCCATCACTAGCTTGAAGGTCATTCCTAGCGGGTAGCACCTTAATGCATCAATAGCCCATTTCACTGCTAGGGCCTCTTTCTTGATTGTTGGATACTTGTTTCCCTGGGGAATAATTTACTGTGCTATCTGGGTGAAAGATCCCAGACAAAAATACTAACTTTGCCTTAGCTCAGCATACAGGATGTGGCCTGTAAGTCTCGTGTGTTACAATCAAACTGCCAATATCAATCTAATGTAGCTTATTATAATAAACATATAATCAAAACTATAAGGAAATAATACAGTCATATATCTGCAAACAAGCACAAATGTTAGCCCTATAGGCTACAAGAAGCCTACCTGCACTGGCCCAGGCAGTGGGATGGGCTAGCTGCCCTGAGTACAATCCTGTACAAATGCTAGACACTTACTCAGGCAACTAGCTCCTCCAACTGTTTGTCCTGGCTACACTTCTAATATGAGTACTAGCTTGATCAGAGTTAGTGCACATCTGTCTGCCTAAGCAAGAAATTACAGCTCATGGTCATGAACGACATGCTCCTAGACACATTTGCAAGGCTCCATGGAGGAAGCCTGCATTGCTACTGCTCATGTAGTACCTAAACTGTAGAAAAAGGAGTTAATTTTCCAGGCCCGTCAGTCTCCTGTCTTCCATTAGCACTGAAATAATTTTTCTTGAGGTGACAACAATGAGAAGAGGAAAGGCTGAAGAAGAAGAACTCAATTTAGCCATTTAGAGTAGCTAATGTGCCCTTGGATATGGTACAGCAGCAGCCTAGGCAAAATTGCTAAGAATGCCATCTACCTTCTGGCACCTGACTGTAAAATTCCAATATATATTTAAAGGAGGAAAACACCATCCCAAGCAGGATTAACCTGCAATCCATCAGCAGAACCAATAACTTGTTTAATTTATTTTTCCTACGGAGAAAAGAAGAAGGTACAGATGTCAGCAATAGAAATAAGGTACATCTATGCTGAGGAAAAACAAAAACAAATGCATCTGCATAATGAAGCAAAGAGGGTGTCATTTGTGAAAACAGAAAGAGACTTAAAGGATTGTATGATATACAACACTCATCTGTCCCCCTCCCACCTCCCATCCCGTCATCCCCCCTAAGCAGAGGCATGCATCTTCACCTGCCAGATATTCCAGCCTGAAAGGTCATGTAAGGATATTTTCTGACTTCCCTTTGATTTCAATTTTCTGCCTTGACAGTTTTACTTTGAGGGATTTTCATTTCTTTTGGTGGCTATGAGGTCTTGTATTTCAGGGGTCATCGAAGCATGCCTGGGTTTGTTGTCTCCTGTCTTGCGCTGGAAGGAAGTACCAAACTGCTAGTGCATGTGAATCCATTTTTTTCATGGGGCAGTTTCTTTCATGATAGGAAGAGCTTAGCTATCGGACCATGGGTCCTGCTATTCCTTGGACAGTTTGAAGCTGCTGTTTCCACCAGCAAATGGAATCTTAATTTCTCAAGAAACATCCCTGGAGCAGGCTGCACATGATTTTCTGCTAAACCGGCTCTCCCTTTCCTGACATGGGCACTAGTAGGGACCTGCATTTATATTACTTTTTAAAAAAAACACCTCACATGAAAGAGAATGCTAGTACAGGTTGAACCTCTCTAGTCCAGCACTCTGGTCCAGCAAGATCCATGGCCTGGCATGATTTTAGTTAGTCGAATGTCCACTTATCATGAGTGTAGCCAAGTTTCCTGAGGCCTCATTAAGTTTGTTTACAGTCACCAATCCTGGCTCTCAGTGTTCTGTGCTGTTATTTAGCTCTAATTTACCCCTAAATGTCTTCTAACATCCGACTAAACAGAGGAAGTGTTGGTAATGTTGTTAGACATTAACTCGGTCTGGTCCAAAGGATGCCAGACTAGGGTTGCAAAGTAGAGTTGCAAAGTCAAGCATTCAAAAGGTAGCAATAATATTACCTAGCTTTTTTATATGGCTTATTATCACAGATCTCACAGGACTTCATAAAGGCCATCATTAGCATTGTTTTCATTTGATAGCTGGGAAAAACTGAGGCACCAAGAAGTTATATGCCTTACTCCCAGTTACGCAGCAGGCAAGCGATAGAGTCAAGAACAGAACCCAGCTTTTTTGGGGACCCATCCAAAGCTTGATCCATGTGACTACATTGTGTCCCTAAGCACTAAACTAACCTCAACTATAATAGCTTACGGCTGTTAACTTAAAGGCCTAAACTACACAGGTATTTAGCTGGAAAACATGGCCAAAGGTGTGAACATAATTTAGTGAGGGTATCTCTACACTACAAAGTTAATTCGAAATAACAGCAGTTATTTCTCATTAACTTTAATAGGCTATGTCTACACTACAAAGTTAATTCGAACTAACTGATGTTAGTTCGAATTAACTTTGATAGGCGCTACACTAGCGCTCCGCTAGTTCGAACTTAATTCGAACTAGCGGAGCGCTTAGTTCGAACTAGGAAAACCTCATTGTACGAGGAATAAGCCTAGTTCGAACTTACTAGTTCAAATTAAGGGCTGTGTAGCCCCTTAATTCGAACTAGTGGGAGGCTAGCCCTCCCCAGCTTTCCCTGGTGGCCACTCTGGGCCAAATCAGGGAAACTCTATTGCCCCCCTCCCGGATCCCTTAAAGGGGCACGGGCTGGCTACGGTGCCCGTGCCAGGTGCAAGCCTGCCAGCACCCAGCCAGCAGACCCTGCACCTGGCACGGCTCGAGCCAGCCACCTGATGCCCCCCTGTCTTCCCCCTCTTCCCGGGACCAGGCTGGCGACTCCTGGGAGCTTGCCCGGGACCACAAGAGGCGGGCACCCGCCTGCTCCAGTGCAGACATCGTGGACCTCGTCCACGACCTCCGCACTAGGCACAGGAAAGTGGCCGGCTAGGGCAGGAGAGCTGCCAGCCTGGCCACCCAGGAGCAGGTGTGCATGAAAATCAAGGTAGTCCAGTGAGACCCCCGACCCTGAGCCCTGAGCTTAGAATGGCCGTACTGGGTCAGACCAAAGGTCCATCTAGCCCAGTAGCCTGTCTGCCGACAGGGGCCAACCCTAGGGACCCTGGAGGGGTTGGACCAAAGACAGTGACCAAGCCATTTGTCTCGTGCCATCCCTCTCCAGCCTTCCACAAACTTGGGGCAGGGACACCACTCCTACCCCCTGGCTAATACCACTCCATGGACCCAACCTCCATGAATTGATCTCACTTCTCTTTAAAGTCTGTTCTAGTTCTAGCCTTCACAGCCTCCTGCAGCAAGGAGTTCCACAGGTTGACTCTTTGCTTTGTGAAGAACAACTTTCTGTTATTAGTTTGAAGCCTGCTACCCATTCCTTTCCTTTGGTGTCCTCTAGTCCTTCTATTATGGGAACTAATGAAGAACTTTTCTGTATGCACCCTCTCCACCCCACTCGTGCTTTTATAGACCTCTATCATATCCCCCCTCAGCCTCCTCTTTTCTAAGCTGAAAAGTCCCAGTCTCTTTAGCCTCTCTTCATATGGGACCTGTTCCAAACCCCTCATCATTGTAGTTGCCCTCCCCTCTCCCACCCTCTCTCTTCCCCTCTCCCACCTCCTTTTCCCAATCTCCCCCAGTTTTGTTCAATAAAAAGAGATTCTATTTTTGAACACAATTGTCCTTTATTTTGTACATCAGGGAGGGGGGCTAGGGAGGGGTAAGTGGAAGGAGGTGAGCGAGGAATGGGCTATGAGTCCCCGATGGGGAGGACTGGGCTGGCTCTGCGGGCTTCTGGGTGTGGAACCTCTCCTGCAGCCCCCCAATTGTGCCCTCTCCCCAGATGGCAGCCTGCGGCAAGTGCAGCCGGTCTGATGGCCGAGTGCTGTGATGTGCCCAGTGTGGGTACTCCGGGCAATCCAAGCCAGGACTGCTTTGCAAGTGGGGCACCCCTGAGAACTGTCTGTCCGGGGTGGGGGTCGGGTCCCTTTAAGCACAGCCCTCGGCTAGTCTGAGGCAGCAGCTCCACGCTCTAAGTCCTCATCTGATGCCCTGCCGGCACTGCTTCCGGCCATCCTTAAGCCTGGTTCAGGGTCCACTCTGTGTGGACATGCTAGTTCGAATTAGCAAAACGCTAATTCAAACTAGTTTTTTAGTCTGGATGCGTTAGTTTGAATTAGCTTAGTTTGAATTAGCGCTGTAGTGTAGACATACCCAGAGTGTCTGCACAGGCAAACCGCTATCTCAAAATAAATTCGAACTAGTGGAGCCCTTATTTCGAATTTGGTAAACCTTATTCTATGAGGAGTAACATCAAATTCGAAACAGCTATTTCGAATTAAGTGCTGTGTAGACACTTAATTCAAAATAGGAGTCCTCCAGCCCTTCCCAGTTCCCCTGGTGGCCATTCTGGGCACAACCAGGAAAGCTTACTCTCCTCTCCCCCAGCCCTGGAGACATTAAAGGGGTAGACCCTGGCCACCGTGCCTGTGCCAGCTCCAAGCCTGCCAGCCCAGAGCCAGCAGTGGCCACCGGGGCCCCTGACCCAGTGGCCCCAAAACATGAGCCAGCTAGTCACGGGCAGCCAGCCCTCAACTGCTCCCCAGGAGCAGTCTGCCAGCTCCCAGGAGCCTGACAGGGGCTGGAGAAGGCAGGTGCCTTCCTGGTCCAGGGTGGAGATCATGGACCTTATTCAGGTTTGGGGGGATGCCCCCAACGTCCATTATCTCCACACTAGATGGAGGAATGTGGCCGTCTATGGCAGGATAGCTGCCAGCCTGGCCACTAAAGGCCACATGCAAACCCAGGAGCAGGTTAGCATGAAAGTCAGGTTGGTCCGGCGAGACCACCCAAACCTGAGCTTCCCCTCCCCTTTCTTCCTCTTGCTTCTCCCTTCCAGCTCCCTCTTCCCAGGTTTCCCCCTCCCCTCTCCGACCCTCTCTCTTCCCCTCTCCCACCTCCTTTTCTTAGTCTCCCCAGAGGTTCATCCCCCCCCCCCCACACCCAGTTTTGTTCAATAAACCCAGTTTCTATTTTTGAACATACGTGTCTTTTATTTGACATCAGGAAGGGGGGCTAGGGAGGAGTAAGTGGAAGGACAGGAGGGAGGAATGGGGCATGAGCCCCTGGTGGGGAGGACCAGGGAGGCTCTGAGGGCTTCTCAGGGTGGATGCTGTCCCTCAGGGCCTCCTGGATCCTGACAGCCCCCCAATAGACCCCCCTGGATGGCAGCCTGCAGCAAGTGCAGCTGGGCTGATGGCAACAACCTCACGAGATGCACCGGCATGCCCAGGGGCAGCTCTGGCTCCATGTGGCCGAGTGCTGTGGTGTCCCGAGTGCGGGCACTCCAAAACAGGACTGCTTTGCTGTCCCTCATTGAGGTAGACAAGCAAGCGGGGAACCCTGAGAACTGTCTGTCCGGGTTGGGAGTAGGGTCCCTTTAAGCACGGAGCTCAGTTAGCCTCAGGCAGCAGCCCCACACACTAAGTCCTGGCCTGATGCCCTGCTGGCACTGGTTCCAGCCAGCCTTACCTTCGGTTCAGGGTCCACTCAGTGTATAGATGCGTTATTTTGAATTAGCTTAATTCAAATTAACTATTAAGTTAATTCAAAATAGCACTGTAGTGTAGACATACCCTTACAGTTTAATATTAAACAGTGTTAAACAGTGTTAAACAAGGCAAAGTTCAGGGATTTGTATATAAAGACTTCAGCTTGTTAGGCACTATGAAAAATGCACCATTAAAAATCCTTTTATTAAAGACAAAGAAAAGAAGGAAAAAACAGTTAAAGATTTTGAAATGTAAAGTATTGTTAGGCTTTTATTTTACCATTTTTGTTATTGTTTTATTTGGAAAGAGTGTTTAGAAGAAAAAGTCAAACATTTGCTTAGAGGGTCTCAGAAATGGGTCATACCTGTCCTCTTGAGGAAAAGAGAAAGCAGAGGTATCCTGAAGCTGTTGAGGTTGCTGCATATGTTAAAATCCAACCCAGTTTAATCTCTGATGGTGTTTGGGATTCAGCCTGCAGGGTTGGTGGTGTCATATGGGTCCCTCTTCCTAGCCTGGTCTGGTCAGGACATCCCTCAGATTCAGGATGAAGAAAGTCCACACTCCCAGGAGATGGGGGAGGTGACAGTCAAGATAGTGAAGCTTGCTCCATTAGCCAATTTTCCCCCCAGAGTCTCTTTCTTCAAAAGGGAGGAGGGATGGATTAGCCTATCCCCTCATTATTTTGTTTCCCAAGGTCTTGTTTTTGACACACCAATTCTGGTTCCACTCTTTTCTTGTATATCAAGCATAATCTTAACACAGTCCTTGAGTGATAAAAGCAGGCCCTCCTGTTTGGACAAATTCAGTCTTTCCATCTCTCTTTTGTACCTTTTCCCATCAGCATATGTTATCATAGGTTATGGTGACATTTTATTCCATATACTTTTTTACAATTGAGCTCATAGTTATAGTAAATAACCATGCACCTTTATGCCAGTATAACTGTATCCACACAAGTGGGTCATACTGTTTTCAAATGATATAGTTAAAGCAGTACAAAATATGTGTGTAGATTAGCCCATTTAATGCCCTGCTTTAACCACACACTGTCACTCTGTACACCTTCCCAACTAAATCACTACAGGCAGTCCCCGACTTACGCGGATCTGACTTATGTCGGATCCGCAGTTACGAACGGGGCTCGCCCCGGAGGACACGGACTGCGGGACCTCGCGGTCCTGCCACCCGTGTACTCCGGGGCTTTCTCCGCGTCTCCCTGGTCTGCAGACCAGGAAGACACGGAGCAAAGCCTCAGGGAAGCCGGCAGCGGGACAGCCCAGACGCCCCGCGGCTGTCCCGCTGCTGGCGTCCTCAGAGGCTTTGCTCCCCGTCTCCCTGGTCTGCTGGTCTCCAGCAGACCAGGAAGACTGGGAGCAAAGCCGCGGAGGACCCAGGCGGCGGGACCGCGGTGCGTCTCGGTCCGCCGCCCACATCTTCCTGGTCTGCTGGGGTGGGGGGGGGCGCAGCTAGTACCCTCCCCCCCCCCAGCAGACTAGGCTTTTCTCCGGACGCCTGTGGCAGAGCAGCTGGGACGCTGCCGGTTGGTCCCGCAGCGCCGCTCTGGGCTCTACTGGACCAACCCAGCAGCACCCCAGCTGCTCTGCCCCAGGCGTCCTGATTCAGCCGCTGCTGGTCAGTTTCAGCAGCAGCTGAATCAGGACGCCTGGGGCAGAGCAGATGGGGTGCTGCTGGGTTGGTCCAGTAGCGCCGAGGAGAGGCGCTACTGGAGCAACCCAGCAGCACCCCAGCTGCCCTGCCCCAGGCGTCCCCAAGTCAGCTGCTGCTGAAACTGACCAGCGCTGACTACAGGAAGCCCAAGGCAGAGTTGCTCTGCCCCGGGCTTCCTGGAATCATCTGCTGATCAGTTTCAGCAGCAGCTGACTTGGGGACGCTTTGGGTTCTTAAGTTGATTCTGTATGTAAGTCGGAACTGGCGGTCAGTTTCAGAAGCGACTGAATCTGGACACCAGTTCTGACTTACATACAGATTCAACTTAAGAACAAACCTACAGTCCCTATCTTGTACGTAACCCGGGGACTGCCTGAATATTAAATATTAAATGTATGTGACAGTATTTCCATCACTTTGGGAAAAGTGGGCTCGTGGCTTAATTGGCATTTCTAGTCAAGATTGTAGCTGAAAATTTCTTAATATAAACACAAACTAGTTGATGTCTTAACCTACGTGAATACATCAGTGGAACATTCTTTACAGACTGCGTCTATGAAATAGCTATCCCATGTCTTCACAGCAAGCCTGTTATTTCAAAATATAATGGGCTTGCTATTCTGACATCCCTATAAATCTCAGTCCATGAGGAGTAAGGGATGTTTTGGAATAGCGGGTTATTTTGAAATTTAATTACAAAATAAGCTATTTTGAAATTGCTCAAATTGCGTATCTTATTTCAAGCTACAGTGCAGCATAGATGCACCCTTACTGACATTCAGGAGTTCACCCCACTGTGTAGATGTGAACAATGTGTTATAACACACACTTAGACAATAAAAGACAATGGTCTTTAGTTTTTCCATTCTCATGGTTAATAAGATGACTGTCTTCCCCAGCATAGTGACAGGAAGCAAATACTCATCAATCAAAATGTTAAAAGGTCACTATCAATGTCATGTTTAACTCTGAGCTCTCCATCACTTTGGATACCTTCTTAGGCAGAAGCAATGTTCAGATTACAGTTTTGTCCTTGCAGAGACAGACTTATGGCCCCGCCCCCTGCATGTGATAGACTAAGAAAATCTCTATCGCTATTTTCATATTAAAAACCCAGCTAATGCAAGTTATCTAAGGCCTTATCTTCCCACATTCTCTTGGTAAAATAGTATCTTAAATATCATCAATGAATAATGGGTCAGAACATGCTCCCAGGTAAGTCAGGGCTTAAACTCCCATTCATTTTTTTCAATGGAAGCGGATCAGCCCGTGCATTTGCTGCACATAGTAACTTCTGAAGTGGCGGATATTTATACAAACTGAATGTCTTGCGTGTTTCACTCATCCCCAGATACCAAGATTTATGACCTGTGAGAATTCTTATGCCACCTACGTTGGTAAAATGAGTCACCCCTTTTCACCAAGTTTTGAAACAAGACCCAGTTTTCACAGCTTTGTGTGTTACACATATTGACAAAAAGAGCACCAAAGAGCAGTAGTCTGTTGTGTCCTGGGAGCATTGGCTCTGTGTGATTCTCCATGAATCTGGAACAACTGCTGGAGGGAGACTTAAATTCCCCTGCCAGTGCTGAGACCCACCTACCATACTCACTGGAGTAGCAAGAGAGAGGTAGGAACAGAACAGAGGCAGAAGGAAATGCAATAAAAGGCAAAAGGAGAGAGAGGGAGCAATTCATTTTCCAAATAGGACAGTGCCCTTATCACATTACAGCCATTTAAGAATACACAGGGAAACGATTTTGCAGTTCTTATTTTCCCATGTAAGCAATTGCTGCTATTGCTACAGGGACGTAGTAAAAGTGTGATTGGAAAGTCACTAGGGGAGATAATACACTAAACAATCTGTTAGGACATGCTTTGCAAAGCGGGAACAAGACAAAATTTTCTTGCCGAAGTCTGAGCAATCTGGGGGCAAAAGAAAGAGCACAATGTGAGAGAAGGGAGAAAAGAGGATGGTGTAACCCAGGGCTGGGCAAGAACCTGTCAGCAGGCTGGATCCAGCCTGCCTAGCTCTTTCATCCAGCCTGCACAGCAGTTCCCAGCCACACCCCCTAACACGTTGCCTGGGAACGGGGGAACACATAAGCCCTTTCATCTGCTTCTATTTAAAGGTCTCGTGCCTTTCTGCAGCTGCCAGGCAACACGTTAGCAGACACAGGGAAGGCACAAGCCCTTTAAATAGAAGCAGTTGAAAGGGCTCGCAGCTCTGGCCCCGCCGCTAGCCCATTGCCTGGGAGCCACTGGGGAGGCGTGAGCCCTTTCAGCTGCTTCTATTTAAAGGGCATCTGCCTTCCCAGCAACTGCTGAGGCACGAACCTTTTAAATAGAAGTAATTGAAAGGGCTTGCAGCTCCCAGTCCCATTGTGTTACCGGGGAGGCACAAGCCCTTTCACTAGTTTCTATTTAAAGGCTTCACCCCTTCTGCTGAAGACCCACCTCTTCTGGGGCTGCCCACAATCACTTCAAACATTTTTGTAGTGGCCCTCCCTTCAAAAATTAGTGCTCACCCCTGGTGTAACCTGTCAGATTGGCCTGCTGAGTATCCCTTCCTATACAAGCAGGGTGTGGTTTGGAGAGGATCAGCTTCATGTAGGAACAGAAAGGTTCCAGGTTCAAATTCAGGGCCTGATTCTCCTCTGGATGACACCAAAGTAAAACAGTGGCACTTTGGATGTTCTACACTGAAGTCAACAGGGTCCCGTGGGTGTTAAACTGATGTAAGCCAGAAGAGAATCAGGGCTTTAGACCTTCAGATGAAACAGTTAAGAAGTTAGGAATTGGACCAACAATTAGATGCTGATTTGGGACTCAGACTAGAATTGCTGGAACTATATGTGCACCATCTGGGGCAATTACACTATTACTGTTCTTACTGAATTAGCACCTAGTGATGCTAGTCAGGGCCCTTTGTGCTAAGTGCTGTACACATTGAATATAAAGGCAGTCTTTTTCCCACAGGACTTCTAGTTTTTGTAGATTTTGTTCAAGACTTGGTCTATTTCAAGGTGAAATATCTTGGTCTGCAGGAACTCTGTAGCTTTAACCATATTTCCCTTTCAATTTCCCTCCCAGTTCTTAAAGAGCAAGCTGAAGGTGGAGCCTTCCTCACAGATACTTTGCTTTTGTTAGAGAAGGATATATGCACATCGTTATCAAATCCAAAACCCAAGAGAAACGGTAGCCAGTTGTTTGTATTCCCAGACCTGTATGGCAGCTGGACTTCCACCCACCAAGTAATCATATCTGATAGAGAAAATATAGTTACTGTCCAGATGGACTTATTGGAGAATCCAGGGCCCTCTCTCTACATTTAGGAAATCAGCAGAAGCTGACAACTAGCTTCATGTCACCAATTTGAGCCAAGACTGCAAGAAACCAATTAGCATTCAAAAGTATGTGAGCTTAGGCTAAGACTACAGCCTCTGTCTGTAACAGGGTTCAAAAAAGAACTAGATATATTTATGGAGGATAGGTCCATCAGTGGCAAACACAGAACAAAAGGACAGTCCCTGCCCCAAAAAGCTTACAGTCAAGATGAGAGACAACAGATGGATACAGACAGATGGGAGAGCACAAGGAAACAATGAGACAATATTGGTCTCATAAGACCTGATCAGCAGTGGTCTTAGTACACCGATTATCTAACCATTCTCAAGTTAGTCTAGACTCAGAGGTACAAAGTACACTACTCTATTGGGGTATGTCTACACTACAAAGTTAATTCGAACTAACAGCCGTTAGTTCGAATTAACTTTTATAGGCGCTACACATGCAAACCGCTAGTTCGAACTAGCGGAGCGCTTAATTCGAACTAGGTAAACCTCATTCTACGAGGACTAACACGTAGTTCGAATTAAGTAGCTCAAATTAAGGGAGGTGTAGCCACTTAATTCAAACTAGTGGGAGGCTAGCCCTCCCCAGCTTTCCCTGGTGGCCACTCTGGGCACAACCAGGGAAACTCTTCTGCCCCCCTCCCGGCCCCGGAGCCCTTAAAGGGGCACGGTCTGGCTACTGTGCCCGTGCCAGGTGCAAGCCTGCCAGCACCCAGCCAGCAGACCCTGCACCTGGCACGAGATGAGCCAGTCATCCGCTGCCACCCAGCCCTCCGCCTCTCCCCGGGACCAGGCTGGTGGCTCCCAGGAGCCTCCCTAGGGCCGCAAGAGGTGGGCACCCGTCTGGTCTAGTGCGGAGATCGTAAACCTCATCGAGGTTTGGGGGGAGGCCTCCAACGTCCACAACCTCCGCACTAGGCACAGGAAAGTGGCCATCTAGGGCAGGATAGCTGCCAGCCTGGCCACCAAAGGCCACATGCAAACCCAGGAGCAGGTTTGCATGAAAATCAAGGTGGTCCAGTGAGACCCCCGAACCTGAGCCCTGAGCTTAGAATGGCCGTACTGGGTCAGACCAAAGGACCATCTAGCCCAGTAGCCTGTCTGCCGACAGCGGCCAACACCAGCTACCCCGGAGGGGATGGACCGAAGACAATGACCAAGCCATTTGTCTTGTGCCATCCATATCCAGCCTTCCACAAACAGAGGCCAGGGACACCGTTCCTACCCCCTGGCTAATAGCACTCCATGGACCCAACCCCCATGACTTTATCTAACTTCTCTTTAAACTCTGTTATAGTTCTAGCCTTCACAGCCTCCTGTGGCAAGGAGTTCCACAGATTGACTATTTGCTTTGTGAAGAAGAATTTTCTTTTATTAGTCTGAAGCCTGCTACCCATTCATTTCATTTAGTATCCTCTAGTCCTTCTATTATGGGAACTAATGAAGAACTTTTCTTTATGAACCCTCTCCACACCACTCAGGATTTTATAGACCTCTATCATATGCCCCCTCAGTCTCCTCTTTTCTAAGCTGAAAAGTCCCAGTCTCTTTAGCCTCTCTTCATATGGGACCTGTTCCAAACCCCTGATCATTTTAGTTGCCCTTTTCAGAACCCTTTCCAAGGCCAAAATATCTTTTCTGGGGTGAGGAGACCACATCTGTACACAGTCCTGAAAATAAGGCGTACCATAGTTTTATACTTCCCCTCCTCCTTCTTCCCCTGGCTTCCCCCTTCCAGCTCCCTCCTCCCAGGTTTCCTCCTCCCCTCTCCCGCCCTCTCTCTTTCCCTCTCCCACCTACTTTTCCCAGTCTCCCCAGAGGTTAATCCCCTCCCCGCCCCCCCAGTTTTGTTAAATAAAGAGAGTTTCTATTTTTGAACACACGTGTCCTTTATTTTGTACATCAGGAAGCGGGGCTAAGGAGGGGTAAGTGGAAGGAGGTGAGAGAAGAATGGGGTACGAGCCCCTGATGGGGAGGACTGGGGTGGCTCTGCGGGCTCCTTGGGTGGAAGCTCTCCTGCGGCCCCCCCGATTGACCTCCTCAGATGGCAGCCTGTGGCAAGTGCAGCCGGGCTGATGGCCGAGTGCTGTGATGTGCCGAGTGTGGGCACTCAGGGCACTCCAAGACAGGACTGCTTTGCTGTCCCTCATCGAGGTAGACAAGCAAGAGGGGAACCCTAAGAACTGTCTGTCCGGGGTGGGGGTCGGGTCCCTTTAACCACAGCCCTCGGCTAGCCTGAGGCAGCAGCTCCATACTCTTAAGTCCTAACCTGATGCCCTGCCGGCACTGCTTCCAGCCAGCCTTAACTTTGGTTCAGGGTCCACTCAATGTGGACATGCTAGTTCGAATTAGCAAAACACTAATTCAAACTAGTTTTTAGGTCTAGATGCACTAGTTCGAATTATCTTAGTTCGAATTAACTAATTTGAATTAAGTTAGTTCGAATTAGTGCTGTAGTGTAGACATACCCTTGATGTGTTTAGCTTCCAGTTAAATGGTGGAGGGTGGGTGGGGGAAGTAAGTTTCTAACTCTCCTGGTGGCAAGGACAACTTTCTAAATATGAAACAAGGGAAGATCAAGGTAGCACTGTCTTCCTGAGACTCCCAAAAGCTTGAAACAGCAGTTTATAGGTGTGAATGTCTACAAGCAGAGACATAGGCACAGGAAGTAGGGGTATGAGGGGTGCTGAAGAACCACCAGATTTTGCACCCCACACTGGGGGTCCCAGATGCCATCCCTACAGGCTCCATTTTTGGCCCCAGGGTCCCAGCCACTGGGATCCCCACTCACCCGAGGCTCCACAGTTGCCCCCAAGTGTATCCCCACCTGGAGCAAGGAGGGGTGTGGATGGGATAAGGTGGAAGGCACAGTTCAGCACCTCCACCCTAAAAATTGTTCCAGCACCACAGAGTAGAGAATAGGGTACATAACATTTTGATTTTATTTTTTTCTCTTTAATTGTGGTCTGAGGCTGCTTTTGGGAGATCAGTGCAGCTCATCCCAGGATAGACACAAACCTTCTACTTCCCAGAAGAAGTAACAAGGGGATGTCAGTCATCTACAGTGTGGGGTCAGTGATGGACAGTACTAAAGCTGTGTAAAATTTTTCACACATAATTTTTCATTCAAAAATGTAGATTGGGCTAACTTAAACCACTCGCAAATTTGGGTCAAATTCACTGAACAGTTTTGGCCAGAAAAAAATGAAATAAAAACAAAAATTTGGAAGTATTTTGACTTTTCCTTTTGGAAAGTTGTTTCACTTAAGAATTGACCTCCATTTAATTATGTAAAGCTTTTTTAAAAAACAAATAAAACAAAATGAAGAAAACTTAAAAAAATCAAATTAATCCAAAATGAATTTGTATTGATTCAACCACTGAAGTGAAAAGTCATTTATTCTCCCAGCTCCTTGCCAGTGCAAGTCATGAGAGATGTCTAAAGACCATTGATGAGAGCCGAACAGTAGAGTCCTAAAGCAATGTACCTACTATAGTTAAACATTTAAAAAAAGATATTTAAGCAACTAGAAACATAGAGATGAAGGAAAAGACCTGTTTGCTCAACTTGCACATCTTCTATCTGACCAAAGCAGGAGTCTGGTGAAAGTAGGTCCCCAAGTCATCTTGTCTAGTCCTTTTTTTCACAACAGTTAATCAAAGGAGCATCCATAATTTCTCTTGGGAAATTACAGGCTAATTTTGCTAACACCAAGGAAACCCAAACCTGTCTGATTTGTTCTTTTCTGAATTTAAACTCCATTTCCCCTGCCCTTTGCCAGCATTGCCCTTTCCCTGGATTCTTCCTTCACGCTGTCAGCAGGACCCTGTTCTTTATAGAGCTATAAACATATAGTTCTTCTACTCTGCGGCAATTCTGATGGATCTCACCAACCAGGGCATCTTTGGCCTGAGAAATATTTGAATGGGATGCCAAGGAAACACCTAGATGTTGCAGGTCACAGGGTATGTCTAGACTACATGGCTCCATCGATGGAGCCATGCAAACTAGTTTACCCGACATAGTCAATAAAGCGGGGATTTAAATAATCCCCACTTCATTAAAATAAAAATGACCACTGCGCTGTGCCGACAATCAGCTGATCCGGCACAGCGCAGCAGTCTAGACGCGGATCGGTCGACAAGGGAAGCCTTTGTCGACCACTCCCTTATGCCTCTTGAAACGACGTTTACAGGAGCGGTCGACAAACGCTTCCCTTGTCGACCGATCCACATCTAGACTGCTGCACTGTGCCGGATCAGCTGATTGTCGGCACAGCGCAGCGACCATTTTTATTTTAATGAAGCGGGGATTATTTAAATCTCCGCTTCATTGACTATGTCGGGTAAACTAGTTTGCATGGCTCCGTCTACGGAGCCATGTAGTCTAGACATACCCACAGAGTCAATGGCACTCTTCTTTGAGTTCACCTTAAACTAATACCTCCAAGTGGGCAATTAGATGGAATTGTTCTCTGAGTGCACACGGTGACACTTCTTCTGTGGTGCCGCTGGACACCATGCTACAAGTAAACCAAGGCCATAACCTCTGGAGATCATTACCTAGGAATATGGCAGTGGAAGATCATCAAGTCCAATCCTTTTCTATCACAGGCAACCCCGTCATACAGTCTCTTTCATAAACTTATCATGCTCTTCCTTCCAGTTGAATGGTTTGCCCCTGCTGCCCTCGTATTGGAAGGCTGTTCCAGATCCCATGGAACTTTCTGCAGTCAGTCCTGGTATCTTAGCCAAACTTCAAGCCAGCCAATACTAGACCGCGCTGCATTGTTGTGTAGCCCTGCTGTGCACTGATAAATGGTTATGAGCACCCTAAGGATGGTAGCACTGTCTCTTGTGCAGTGTTTTTGGGCTACAAGGCAATATAAAAGTCAATATATTATCCAGTAACTACATTGTTCAGACCATGAGTCTCACAGAAGTCCATGACGTCTTTTACATCTAAATCAAAATTCAGTCATGCCCTTGAGGGCAGGCTGCATTTCCTAACACGAATTAAAGCATTTCCATCATGCACTACACATCCAATCCTCTGCAGTCACATGCCTCCTGGCATAAACTGGTCTCTGTCATTCCTGAGGGATTTAAGATGTTTGTTTTTTCCAGGTGAATAAGCACTGCCTTTGTTATTTATGACTCCCCTTTTGAAGCTGTGACATAGCATGTTACCCTCATGTGGGGCCAAGTTGGTAAATCATGATACTCCCTTTTTTGTCCCTGGGATGTCTTAATGCTGCTCTTCCCACTCTGTTCCCTACCATCTCCAAAGGGACTCTGGGTCATTCTGTGTCCTCTTGTTCACCACCAGCGCTGCACATTGAGATTCCAGCAGGATGTCAAAACACATTTCTTATTCCAGCTGACGCCAAGGCCTGAGCCTCCCCTGTGCCAGTTTTTTATAAATATTTGATTTGCAGCAGCTAAGCTGTTAGCCATCAAGCACATACCGCTGGATAGCTGGGAACTGAAAAGAATCAAGGCAGGCAAATGTGGCTGGAGCAACAGAAACTGAACTCCAAGGGTATTTCTAGACTACATGGCCCCGTCGACAGAGCCACGTAGATGAGTTTACTAGACATAGGAAAATGAAGCGGTGATTTAAATAATTGCCGCTTCCTTTACATCAAAATGGCCACTGCGCTGTGCTGATCAACTGTTTGGCGGCACAGCGGGGCAGTCTGGACGTGCCGCGGTCGACAACAGAAACCTTTGTTGACCGCTCAGGTAAACCTCATTCCACGAGGCATAACGGAGTGGTTGACAAGGGCTTCCCTTGTCGACCGCAGAGCGTCCAGACTACCGCGCTGTGCAGCCAAACAGCTGATTGGCACAGCACGGCGGCCATTTTTATGTAAATGAAGCAGCGATTATTTAAATCACCGCTTCATTTTCCTATGTCTAGTAAACTCATCTACATGGCTCCATCGACGGGGCCATGTAGTCTAGATATACCCCAAGTGTCTCGCACCAAGCACAACTCCTCTGAGTTCTGTGTGCTCCAGGTTTTCAAGACCCAAAGCTCAGTGAAGTCAGTGGGAGTCTTGCTTTTTATCTGGCCCCCATTTCCACAGGATTAAAATTAGGCTCATAATCATCCTTCCCCCGATTCCTCCACAACGAGCAAAAAAGAAGTGAATTTAATCACAAATGAATTAGATTGGAAACCCTTTGGGACAAGAACCGTGTCTTCCTGTGTGTTTATGCAGCTATTAGAACAATGGGAAACGGATCCTCTGAGCTCTACTACAATGCAAATTCTGAACAGTAGTCATTCAATTTGTGACCAGGCCCAGTCACTCTTCCCATGCCACTCTCTTTGCAGGACAGCTGGTGCCAGAGCACACAGTCACTGGAAGGGTCCCCCATGTTAGCTGCAAGGCCCAGGGTGGCCTGCGGAATTACTGGGAGGGATCCTGGCACAGGGCAGCAGCAGGGGTTGGGCCCCCTGCATTCACCATGGAAGCAGGAGCTGGAGCTATCCAGCAGCCTGTTCTGTTCTGCTCTGCTCTGCTCTGGTGAAGCAAAGCGCAGTGGGTTGCAACAGTGGGACAAGCTGCCAGATAACTTAGACTCCTGCCACTAGGGTGAATGCAGGGGGCAGGGTGGTGGTGTCCCCTGCTGCTGCCCCACACCAGGCTCTCCAGTAATCCCCCAGCTCCCGTTGTGAGGGGAGTGGGCTTGGGAAGAGGTGCAAAGGGGATGGAATGGGCGGAGCAGAGGCAGGAAGATGTGGAGGATGGCCAGCACAGGGGCGGAGCTTGGGGGGAAGACGTCCTCCATGTGTGTTTGCTTTATTTCCCACATGTGTAGGTCATGTCTACTATTGAGATTGTTAGTGCTGCAAGGCAGGAATCTTGACTTTCACTTATTCTGTAAGCAGCCAGCACACTTGTAGGGGCTATAAACACAGCAATGGTCTTTTCCACTGTTTTCCCTAACCCGCTCCTAGCGCTTGGACCCCTTCCTCATTCTCTGTAGTAGGGCTGAGGGGAGGTTGTGCAGCCAGCCTGCCTGCCCATCCAACACTTTTGGCAGTCTGGGGCTTGGGTGAGGGGCCTGGTGACTGAGGGAGGAAGGGGCTCTAGGCTCCGGCAGGGGAAGGAGGACAGGCAGGGTGGGGGGTTGTGGGCTGAAGGGCTAGGGGCTAGCCTTCTCAAGCCCAGTGTTCACTCTCCACTCTCCTTCAGCTCCCTCAAGGTTTTCTAGGACGGATTCTCCATTGCCCGACACCTAGAGTACTCATTTACTATTCAAAGTGTTACCACATTGAATCCACTGCCTTTGTGACTCTATACATTAGCAAAATCTTGTTTTGACTCGGAGTGAGTCAGTTTAGTCCAAATGGCACAGAAAGAGAATGCAGACAGAATGCAGCCCAGATTGGATTGATTCAGCAGCATTTTCCTCATTACATTCACACTGTGCTAGAGAACCCACAATGATTTGGGGTTCATCATGTACACGGATCAGCAACCAGCAGATGCAGCGATGAATGTTATTGTCTGTATTCTGACCAGTTGCTGTGAAGCTCTGGACTAGTAATGAAAGAACCATTAGCTCAAGAAGCTAAAAAAGCAAGACACTTTATGGGCAATTCTGAGTTTATTTAGACTATGAATATTCATGATCTGTCTAGGCAATTTCACATTCATGCTCAGATAATGTAGATTTATGCTCACACACAAACAGTGACTTCTGAATATTTATAGGCTTACACCTGGACATTATCTGACAGAGCCATGAATTTTAATGAATGCATCATCTAAATGAAAGGAAAAGAGCCCCACCTGGAACCTGAACTATGGTCCTGAGAAGCTAATTTTGAGTGTCCATTGTGGCTTGCTGACAACGTGCACTGCCAAAAACAGCATGAATGAGAGGGTTAGAGATATGGCATCAGATAACTCCATGGATTGGTAAAGTGATCCAAAACGTTTCATGTAGAGCTTGTCAACGTTTTCCATCCCATTTGCTTGTTGACAGAAAACTGCCATTTTGACGCACCAAAAGCTTTATGGTAAGCCTCTGCTTGCCCTGAAAAATTCCAGTTTTCAGCTGACATTTTTCAGTTTTTTGACAAATAATCCAAACTGATTGTAGAAATACCCCATGCAACTCTTTTTATAACCCAGCTTTACTTTCACCTTTACTTCACAGGTTTGAAACCAATCCCAGGCCAGCATGCTTGAAAGACGATTACCGTCTGAGGGCTGTGTGGTGCCTGCCTCGACTGACATGAGTTTGATGGTCTCAGTCCACTGTTTGTTAGACAGATGTCCACACCACAAAACCCTCCGCCTGCATCATTAATATAATTGACATCCTCGTCGGCAAACCTTCCCTCAAAAATCCTGGTGAAACATTTGTGCCATATTGATACCATTTGCATGCAATCCCCTTCACTGCCCAACTCCCTACAAGCTCTGCCAACTTCCAACAATTAGTTCCCACCTCTCCGTCAGCTCTTCTCCAATCCCTCCATTCCCATCATCTTCCCATTCCTTCATACATAGGCCAGGCTCCTCTTCCTGGCTTCTGCACTAATATGTCTCTCCCTCTCATTTTCTCCTGTCTAATGATCAGCACTCCCTCCCCCGGCCTTTCCATCCACCCACCTCCTTTTGAGCATCTGTTTGCAGGAGGAGGAGTTGAGGGCAGAGAGAGGGCATTGATTTGCTAATAAGGGAGGGAAGGGAAGATATCAGTCCTGCCCACACTGAAAGCTGTCCAAAAGCCAGACACTCCCTAACAGAGTGACTGGATGAGGCAGATGTGGAGTGGGATGAGAAACCAAGAAGAAAGTCCAGGAACTGAGGAACCAGCAGGACAGTTGGAAGATAGGCAGATCTGCTTGTCACTCTTAGCACAAGTATCAGGGACCAAATCAGTCAAAGTGACTGAAGTCCCTTCTCTCCCTAGAAGCATGTCAGGGCTGGAGTACACTGGTAGGGCAGTGGAGATTGGGAGAGGAGGGCATTGTTTGGACTGGCATTATTTGTGATATATCTGTCATTTGGATAAATCCAGAACTTCATGCCTGTCAGTCAAGCACCAGAATCAAAATACCCATAGCACCTTCCAGGAGATAGGTCAGAGCTCTGTCTGTCACTACTGACAGCTCCAATCCTTGTGTCTGGACTCAAGGGTTAAAGCCTTGGAATTATGGCATTCTTCACGCTTCTTCTCTCACTATGTCTAGTCTCTAAATCTAGTCACTAATTCTTTTCTGTTATCATCGCCATAACCTACCCTTTCCACTGTTCTCTAGGCTTGGATAAGACACCCTACTTCCTTTATCTTGCAAATAGATATCTAAAACCCTTCCTCTGGGCAAATCATTAGTGTTCTCTGGCATACAGGCCCAGGGAAAGGGCCACTTATAGAACATAGCCAAATGGTAACTTTGAGTCACCAGGCTCACACCTTCATGACAAACCCCTTGCTCCATCACTATAAACCATTTTGTTCTTGTGTATAATTTGCTGGAGACTTACCATCCCGTGTTTGCCAGGAGGGTGACATCACAGCAGCAAGCAATTTCTAAGCAGTACTAGCAGCCCCAAGTGCCAAAACATGATGTTCAGGACACATCAGGCTGCTTTGCCCATGCTCCATTGCTCTTCATCCTGCTCTGAAAATGATTCAACACAACACATAGCTCAATGGAACCTTAGGCAACCCATCCTCCAGTATCCTGATGCTGCCCAACAAGTGTTTCCTGTGGACTCGGATTGCTTCTATTAGCTGCATGGCAGTTCCCTTGACCTAAATTCAGTGAGGCAGTTGAAAGCTATGGGGGCATGTAAAAATACCTACGGGCCAGTAGATACCACTTCTTCCTGTCTGCCCTCATTACGTCTTAGCATCTAGCACTTTTCTATTGAAACTGCCTCCCTCATAAAGGAGAGCAGAGCTCCCATGGGATGGGCCGATACACTGCACATGGCAGATGAGTGGGGGAGAGGTTCAACGCTGTCCCAGCCGCAGCAATCAGACTGCTTTTACTCTCTTGTCTGCCCACATCAGATCTCTGGCATGTCAGCCTCACTTAGGTGCTGAACTCGGTAGGGTGATATCTCTGCTTGAAATGCAATCAGGCAGCCTGAAGAACTTGCTTCTTGAAAGTTTCTGTTCCCAATCAGCATTGAACAAATAGTCTTCACCTGCCCTTCTGCACAGCTGCAATGGGCTGTGGGCCAAAGGTGTAGCCACAGGTGAGCTTGAGTGGTCTGTGTCCCTCCCCCCCCCCCCCCCCCCGCTTTGCATCCAGCCCCCTCTATCCCATCCCCCAGGGCTTACCCTGCTCCGGTGCTCAAGCTGGAGAGTGAGACTGAGGCAGCACCACCCTAGTTTACCACTCTCCAGCCCAGCACTCCAGTCAGGGAACTGGACCAGAGCTTACCCCACTCCACCCCTCCCCCCACTCTTGGCCACCCAACTGAAGTCAGGGCCCATCCAAATGGGCCCTTCTGGCTATGACACTGCTATGGTCAGCTTTTGTGTTTGACCACTAGAGGGGGTGACTAAAGGCGGCTCCAAGTGGAAGTGCCAAAGCACAATGAGAGAGGCTGTCGCAAAGAGAAACAGAAAGTGTATAAAGAACTTAGGGGAAACTTTTGTGTAAGGACTGTCACCGAGGTCTGTGGTGTCCCTGGGCCCTGCACCCCCATCTCCAGTCAGATGTGACTCTCAGCCAGCAGGTAGAACAGAAGGGTTATTAGTTCACAGGGATACAGTGTGAAGCAGACTTGTCAGCAAAGCAACCAGATGCAGTCAGTACAATCCATTCTGGGGATAGGGCAGCCCAGAGCCAGGTCCCTGGCCCCCCGTCTGCACCCCAAGATAGGGAAACCCACTCACACACTCCAAAGCTAACTCCGGCCCTGCAGCCAGCCCTACCTCTGGCTTTGTCCAGCTTCCCAAGCAAAAGATGTTACCTGGCCACACACCCCTCCCAGGCTCAGAGTACAGAAAATATCAGCCAATGTGTACATGAGGAAGACACTCATCCTGAAATTCACATAATCAACTAGGTATTGATGCAGTGCCCAGAGAAACTAAGGCACACACACGGGATTACTACAGGACAGTAAAATCACATGCAACATAAGAAAGCAAATACAATCCCCACTTCATCACAATATGGCATAGTCATTTCACACACAAAAATTTATGGAAGCACAGATTCTGAATTGTGTAAAGGATGTGTGGCAGACCTAAGCCAACAGCCTGCCACACTCTGGTGGAAGGGAGGAATACGCGGCACTGGATACGTGCTTTTCTCTTTCCAGAATAAACTACAAGAACCTGCTGCAATAAAATGAAGGCAGGAAAACACATAGGGCTAATTAACTAGATTATTCCCTCAGGCAAGTCTCTCAACACTTGCAGCCAATTACAGCCGGTGGAGTTGCTTTAAAAGGAAGGCCTCCCCTAGGTAAGAAGGGGGGGAGACCAAGAGTGATGAACCAGAAGGAGAAAGGGAGGAACAAAAAGAAACTGTGTGTGAGCTGGTTAACACGTACCAGAAGGAAACATTTTGGAGGAGTTGTCTGAGGAAGTGGCCCAGGGGAAAAGCTGCCAAGTTGTAAAGAAAAGCAACCTTGACAGCTGCTGCTACTTTAGGGGCTCTGGGCCAGAACCCAGAGTAGTGGGCAAGCCCAGGTTCTCCTTCAAACCTTCCCCCCCACCACCACAGAGCCTGTCCCAAAAAGGGAGACCAGGACTATCATGGGGTTTTCACCTCAAAACTAGCCTGTGATGAGTATGGCTCACTAAGCTGTGGACCCTGCTTCCTGTAAAAAGAAAGGGATTGTGTATAGGACCACAGTAAGTCTCTGAGGCTCATGTTATCCATCAGTAGTGCAAAACCCATGGGGCACGGCCGGAACTTTGCCACTGATTCTAGCAACCCTTAGGCCAGGTACACATTACAGGGGAAGGTCAGCTTAAGGTAAGCAATTCCAGGTACATAAAAAAATGTAGCTGAGCTGATGTACTTTAACCAAACTTCTAATTCTCATCGACTTCTCTTACTCCTCGCAAACAGTAGGAGTACTGGTACCAATGGAGGCACCATCAGCGTTTGATTTAGTGGGTCTTTACCAGACCCACTAAATCAAATGCCAGAAGATTGACTGCTGCCGTGTCGATCCTCCCACAAGTGAAGATAAAGCTTTAGCTCACCAGCTCATGCTTGAAATGGTGATGAGCTTCATCTACTGGTGCTGAGCTCATACAAACTTCTCCCCACATGCCGTAGGACTTATACAGCCTCCAACAGAGGCCTTTGCAACTGTCTCAAATATAACCAATGGTTAAAAAAACATCAGAAAAAAAGCATCCACATATCCTGTCTCTCTCTCAGTTTGCCCGCTATCATGATTTTTAATCCCCAGCTCTGAAAACCAGGCAATTATGTGAGAATCACAGTTTTCACTGTTTATAACTCTAGCTCTCATGGTTGCAGAAAAGAGCTTGAGAACATGACTCAAAAAGGCTCAAGAACTGAAAAGATAAGGAAAAAGGACCCCATCATCATCATTTTAAAATGGCGTGATATTAAAGCTAATCTCATGTTTTGGAGGGTCTGCTTGGGGATTTTTGAATATTTGAGTTTGGCAACATTGCCCTTGCTTTGTTCAGCATTTCCTCAGGTTTTCATGCTGGCAGATAAGAACACAGGCATACCCATAACAGACAATGGCCCAAATAGTCCAATTTCCCATGCCTGACAATGGCCACCTTTAAATACTTCAGAGAAAAATGTAGTGCCTTTCTCTGTGCACACAGTAGGCAGTTATGCAATAACTTGTCCACAGGACAGTTTCTTCCTAACCCCAGGCAGTTTCTAAAAAAGCAAACAAATAATACTATGAAGTTATTCTGGTGCCACTCATTTCTATCACTCTCCTTCAACTGTTTGTCTGTACAGTGACTAGCATGTCTCTTAGTAGTTGCTATTTAATTACAAACAATAATAATTAATTAGTGGCTGATGTCCTGAATCATGAAGGATGCTATTTGTTATATAGTTTTACCCAGTCTAACGGGTGATATTCTTATTTTTCACCAAAGCGTCTACACCTTTTTTTAGAAATCCTGCTGCTAAAATCTTTCTTTCTATAATATCTTGCAGCAGAGATTTCCACTGATTATGTACAAAAATATTTCCTTTTTGTCACTTTAAAAGTGCTTCTTTTTAGTTTTATCAATATCCCCACCACTTCTGGGCCATGAGTTATCAGGGTGAACATGTGTCCCCTCTTCTTCTATCTGGATGTGATAAAATTTATGCATCATACTCCATAAAGCCCTTTCGTTGCGTTTTCAGCCACTATCTCCTTGTGAAGCACTCTGAGTCGACTCCTCAACTGGCTACACTATGAGGCTTTTCTGAAGTACTCTGTTTACAGGCTGCCTGATATTAGCTATGCAAATCACAGAGAATGGAGTACATAGAATACAATGAACACAAAGCTCTCTTGCTGCTTTAATTCTGAGACCGTATCCTGGTGGTTTTCTATGTGGGTTTTTATTCAATTTTAAAAAAAATTCTTTTGTGAGCCTAGGAGAGAATTAGCAACATGACTGCAATAATTGCTGTATCCTTAGAAACAAGGGAGGGAACCATAAAAGGAGAGAGGCAAAACCTGTCATCTTATCTTTCAGAAGCCCAGAGAATAACAGAACATACAGCTTTCAGTTAGCTGAATTGGTTCCTCTCTAGCAATATAAATTTCCCTTATCCTAAGGGCAGCCAAACTTTGCTCAACTGAAAGATCCCCGAGGACATATCTCCTTCATTTGACACTATCTTCATCTTTAATAGGAAGGTGCACCCTACAGAGTCTGAACATACTAGTAGGTAAGGGTGTGTGTAAACTACATGGCTCCATTGATGGAGCCATGTAGATTTGTTTGTTTGGCAAAAGGAAATGAAGCCGCGATTTAAATAATTGCGGCTTCATTTAAATTTAAATGGCTGCTGCGCTGAGCCGACAAACAGCTGATCAGCTGTTTGTCAGCTCAGTGCGCTAGTCTGAACACTCCCGCGCCAACCTGAAAGCCCTTTATCGACCTCCCCGTTATGCCTCGTAGGATGAGGTTTACCAGGGAGGTTGATAAAGGGCTTTCATGTCAGCGCGGGAGTGTTCAGACTAGCATGCTGAGCTGACAAACAGCTGATCAGCTGTTTGTCGGCTCAGCGCAGCAGCCATTTAAATTTAAATGAAGCCGCGATTATTTAAATCGTGGCTTCATTTCCCTTTGCCAAACAAACAAATCTACATGGCTCCATCGACAGAGCCATGTAGTTTAGACATACCCTAATGGTCCATCTTCAAAGAGGTTCCTGGCTACCAATGTGGTAGGCATCTCAGGGTACGTCTACACAGTAGCGTTATTTCAGGATAACTGATGTTATTCTGAAATAAAGAGCGCATCTACACTACAAGCCTTTATTTCAAAATAATGTCCAGCCGTAGGACTTCTTACTCTGACTACTGTAACCCTAATTTTATGAGGAGTAAGGGAAGTCAAAGAAAGAGTGCTCTTCCTTCGACATCCTGCTTTGTAGACAGCACCTAAACCCGAGTTAAGCTTTTTCAACTTAAGCTATGCAATTGATGTAGCTGAAGTTGCATAACTTAATTCAGCGTTTGCCCTGCTAAGTAGATGTGCCCACAGAGACAGACAGACAGATAGTCTCCTGCTTAAATCATGGAGAGCATAGTCACCACACTCTGCACTCCATGGATATAGCAACAGAAAATTCTGCATAGGACTCCCTGGGTAAAATTTGACCATGAGCCCCCTCTGGCCAACATACCTTACAAATCTGTAGGGAATGCCAAAGAACTCCAGTCTGGGGCTCTCAGTCCACAGGGTTTTGGCTCTCTGGGTTCTGACAGAGGGTCCGTCATCGTACTCTCTGAGCAGTTTGCATACAACTATGGTGGCATCAATGCATTTTTCTTACCATGGCACTTGCAACAAAGTGGCCTTAGTGGTCTCTCTTAAT